>NC_140591.1:333091178-333736178 GCF_964204655.1 Triturus cristatus | reverse complement strand
TGGTAATGACTTTGTTTGGACCGCCAAAAGGAGTGGAATAACTCATTGTGGAAACTCCATGCTGGCAGGCCTTACAGGTCTTACATTTAAAAAAGCCTAATCGTTGGGCCAACCAAGATCCCTTGGCTGAGATTCCGCATGGGTCATTGTCAACAAGAGAATCCCTCATGGAAATCCCTTTACGGTAAGTCAATGATGGTTTTTTTGGTACCATGGTGCCTATGATAGGGTCCTGCTTGACAAAGTGCCAATGTTTGTTGATGATTTTTCTAACTGACATGTGGTACTGATTGTAGTCCAAGATGAATCTGAAATCATCAACACACTTGTCAAGGACCCTGGGCCGTGTCTTAGTGGCCGGTGTCTTATTGTTGTTGGGGAGGTTAACCTTGGTGAGAGCTTTGTCTAGGCATTTTTTGTTGTATCCTCTGGCCTTAAATCTATTGATACATTCCTGTTGCGCCACTTTCAAAGCTTCTGGATGGCTGCAAATGCGCTTAATGCGTAAGAGCTCACCATAAGGGATGCTCTGAATAAGGTGACTTGGGTGCGCGCTACTTGCATGTAGGATGGTGTTTCCCGCTGTGGCTTTCCTGTGAAGTCTAGTCTCTAATTTGCCTGCTTCAACATATACTTCTACATCTAAAAAGACTATCTTGGTCTTGCTAGTGTTGGATGTGAAGTGGAGATTGAGGTCATTACTATTGAGTGATTCAATAAATTCCAAAGCTCCCTCCTCAGTGCCTTGCCAAACCAAAAACAAATCATCAATGAATCTCAGCCAGCATTTGATGTTGCGTTCAAATGTTTCAGAGTGTTTCACCATGAGGACCTGCTCCTCCCACCAGCCCATGTGTAAACATGCATAGCTGGGGGAGAAGCTGGCCCCCATCGCTACGCCTCTCAGTTGTTGGTACATGGTGTTCTGAAACATAAAAATGTTGTTCATGAGACACAGTTCAACCATATTGACAAGCATTTTGTTGTGTTCCTCATATTGTGATCCCTTCTTTGCTAGATAGTATTTCATGGCTCGTAGTCCATCATTGTGTCTGATAGAGGTATACAGTGACGTCACGTCAAGGGTAATTAAGAAGTATTCATTGCTCCATTTAAAGTTCTTGATTTTGGAAAGAAAGTCACCAGTGTCTTTAATATATGACCTTAGATTTTGAACATGATCTTGTAGGAAATAGTCAACATATACAGAAGTGTTTTCAAAGATGCTGTTCCGGGCAGATATTATAGGTCGGCCAGGAGGATTGGTTTTGTCTTTGTGCACTTTCGGTATGAAGTAAAGAATCGGGATTGTTGGATTGGATTTCCACAAGTATTTGTATTCGTCTGAAGTTAACAAGCCCTTTTCTCGCCATGCCATCAAGGTAATACGGAAAGAAGTTTGCGTCGCGTTCCAGGCCACTCTGTTGCTGTTTCCATAACACGACTTGTCTTGTAGATGTCTCATGGCTTCTTTAACGTATTCCTCTCTTTTCCAAAGTACCACATTACCTCCTTTGTCAGCACCACGCACGACTATTTCCTTGTCATTTTTATTTCTTGGTATCAGGGAATGATATTGTAATTCTTGTACATTCTTTTTGCTGCGTCTTGGCCCATTATATGTTGTTCTATTTAGGCCTTTTAATTCAGTAATCACTTTTTCCTGAAATATATCAATGGTGTCTTTCAACATCAGAGGATAAAACGAGGAAGGTGGTTTGAAGGGAGTCTCCCTTGTTGTGCTTGTCGATGCCAGAGTGTTATTAGAAAAGTTTTCATGAGAATCACCTGCTGGAGTTCCTTCACATGCTAATTCGAAGAGTGTGTCAATCAATGATTCAGAATTGGGTATGGTATTGGATTCGCTGTCTGTTATTTGGGTCAGACACTCCTTGTTGCCTGACGTTGTGTCAGTTGCTACATTCTTTTTCTTCACCTGTGCATGGTATTTTTTCAATTTTAGTTTCCTGACACTTTTGTAGATGTCAACTCTAGACTTGGAGTAATTAAACGTACTTTCCGGGCAATAGGAGAGGCCCAAAGCTAGTAATTGTAATTCAGCTTTATTCAGAATCATATCAGTTAAATTGATGATTGTCATATCACTGGAAGCATCAGCAGCACTGGGATTTATTTCTTCCAGTATTTCCTCTGTTGTTTCTTTGGATACTTTTTGTATGATCCTTCTTCTCTGGGCTTTTCTCCTCTCTCTCCGTTTTTTGTTTTTGATTGTTCTTGATTCTCCCCGGTTTGTTGTTTTCTTGGTCTGAGAGATTGCAGCCGTTCCATGCATAAAAAATCAACTTCGTCTGTGAGGGAGTGCCTACGCGATGTACTTGCTTTGGCTATGTTCGGATTTTCGATTTCTGATCCACTTTCTGCTGCTGAACTTCCCTCAGATGCAGATGTTAAGTCAGTTTGATGATTAACCCTTGCCGCCTCCTTCTTCTTTGTGTCAGTGTTGCCAGCTTTGAGCGAGTCAAACTTTCTGGCGAAGGTGAATATTCGGCCTTGTTCGTAATCGCATCGATCTCTATGAAATTTGAATGTTTTACGTTCTCTTATAACATCTTCCTCTTTTTTAAGTCGCTTCTTCATATCAGTTTTTAATTTTGCAATGTCCTCTTGTTGATCCATTTTTTCCAATTCCTTATTTAAAGACTCAATTTCATCCGCCAGTTTAATGCAATCCTTTTCTGCATATTTCACTAAAATGAAAAGTAATTTGCGTGAGGACTCAAGATTGGTTTCTGCCCATTCGCGCATCATGTCGCGGTCAGGTGCTTCATAGCTAGGGGCTATGAGAATTCTCAGGCCGCGGGGGACCCTCCCCACATCAATGTAGCGCTGTAAGGACTTCGCTTCCCACCAGCGTTTTTGTTCCGTTCTCATTGCTTTCTCAAGTTGTTTGCATTTCTCTTTAATTCCTTGGTTTTTTGCATTTACTGGGGCATTATGGGTGTTGAGTCCATTGGCGGTATATTGTCATCACAAAACATTGCTGCCGCCGCCTCCTCCCTTTCTCTCATTGCGTCTGCTGCCATTTGGAATTGTCTTGGTTAAATAAAGTTGAATGTAAGATTGCAGGCGATATCAGGCTGGATTGGGCTGTTTCCCGACTTCTCACAGTCACACAGCCCGTTTTCGCCACACTCGAATCACCCCACACCCAATCCGGAACAGTTAACACTAGGTGCGGGTCAATACTCAATACAAAGATCTACAGTTATGCGGTAGTCGCTTCCTCCGAAACGACACTCGCTTACCTGTGTCCTTGCTGAGATAACGACCCTCGCTCCTCCGTAATGCTGGTTCCGTTGGGGGGCCTCGGGGCTGTTAATCCTTACGGATTCCAGTTAAACGCTCGTCACCAAGCGGCAGCTCCTTTGCAGCCAGTAAGCCCAAATCGTAGGGGGGTCCGCGTATGTATATATATATGTATATGTATATATATATATATGTATATATATATATATGTATATGTATATATGTATATGTGTATATATATGTATATATATATATATATATATATATATATATATATATATGTATATATGTGTATATATATATGTATATGTATGTGTATGTATATATGTATATGTATATATGTATATGTGTACATATACATATATATATTCACTGAAAAAACCATAGGTTTCACACATGTTATAGTTAGCTGGACATTTTACTGATAAAAAAAACCAATGAAATTCCCCCGTTATAGTTACTGTAGGCAACTATAACTCACGCGACCGTAATCCTCTGCTGATGCTAATACTGTATTTAGACACTTATTTGCCCATGTCTTCTTCCATTAAATTTTAGCTATACATATATTACAAATATTTTTTTTTCATAAAGACACATATGTCATCAGCAGAGGATTACGGTCGCGTGAGTTATAGTTGCCTACAGTAACTATAACGGGGGAATTTCATTGGTTTTTTATCAGTAAAATGTCCAGCTAACTATAACATGTGTGAAACCTATGGTTTTTCAGTGAATTTGCAAGGTTTTTTAAATGCTAATTCCTAACTATAACGTGTGTGAAACCTATGGTTTTTTCAGTGAATTTGGACGGTTTTTTAAATGCTAAGTTACTTTACGCCATTTGTGGCGTGCGCGCCCACTTAACGCAGTTCGTTCCGTGCGCGCATGGTGCGCTTCGCGCATCGTGCGCGCACAGTCAGCACGCGGTGCGCTTTGCGCACCGCGTGCCCACGTTACGCTAGATGGGCCATGAACGCACGATGCGCTTCGCGCACCGTGCGCACATGGAGGTCATATGATGAGCATCGTTGTGACAGGTAAAATATAGGTTTTGTTTATCTCTGATGAGCCATGCACAAAAGGTGGCCTTCGGGCACCTTTTGCACACGGGGTGGGGAGAATGTGGAAATATTTTTTTTTTTTATTATTATTTCTTACCGTACGCGTACGGTAAGCGTAATCGGCGAAATTTTCGAAAAAATTAAAATTGCCTTTTTTCACTTGGGGGATCGTTGGGGACTCCCTCGACATGGCTAGGTGCTTGGGAGCTGTGTAAACAGCCCCTTTACATGATTTGCACTTTGTTTTTCAACCCCCTGTCAGAGTGCGAGAGAGAAAATGGCGGCCGCCGCTTCCTGGTTTCGACCGATTCGAATGTTTACTAAGATCTAAGGGCCAATCAGAATCGCGCTCGCGCACGCCACCGTACGCGTACGGTAAGCGCACCGTAAGCTGGCTCAGATATATATATTGATTTAAAGGCTATTTTCTCAGAATCTACTGAACAGATTTACACCAAACCTACAAAAGGCACTTCCTTGACCTGAGGACTACCTCTCTGCCAAATTTCAAGTAATTCTGTTCAGCCGTTCGGGCTGTAGCTGTGTCTAAAGGTCCTATGGAAAAATGCATGGGAAAAATGCGTTTTGGGACCCCCCTTTTATCTCAGCCCCCGCTTGACGAATCCCCCCCGAGACTTTCATGGTAGGAGCGGAGCGTAGCGCCCCACCTATTTTGAAAAATTCGCGAGGATTCGTCAACTGGCGCCAAAGTTATTCAAAATAGAATGTTGCGGATTTCCTATGGAAACGTGGTCCTAACTATAACTACCTACTGGCGACCGCCAGTAGGTAATATACATATACACACACATATATATATATATACATATATACATATACATACATATACACATATACATATATATGAAGGTTGTTACCGAAACGCGTCTGTTTGTTTACGTATCAGTTTCCAGTGAATAAAACTTTGGGAACGGCCCCCGCGAGTGCTGTCTTTCTCCAGTGGATGGTGAATGCAAGAAGGAGAGTTGTAGCAGTATATATATATACATATATATATATATACATATATATATACACACACACATATAGGCGGTTAACAAGAAAATAAACTTGGTGTAGCAACTTGACCCCCGAGAGTGCGTCCAATACTTGTTGGAATTCTTGGATTATTCATTTCCGGCTTAGGGCTTTTGCCGGTTGACGCTCCACCTGACGCGGGACTGGTCCCAGGAAAACCCGTTTTACTTCACACACACATATATATATACACACACACATATATATATATATATACACACACATATATATATATATATATTATCTACTGGCGGTTGCCAGTAGATAGTTATAGTTAGGACCGAGTTCCCATAGGAAATCTGAAAATTATATTTTGAATAACTTTGGCGCCGGTTGACGAATCCTCGCAAAATTTTCAAAACTAGTGGGGCGCTCCGCTCAGCTCCTACCCTGAAAGTCTCGGGGTGATTCGTCAAGCGGGGGCTGAGAAAAAAGAGGGGTCCCAAAACGCGTTTTCCCCATGCATTTTCCCATAGGACCTTTAGTCGAAGGTACAGCCCGAACGGCTGAACAGAATTACTTGAAATTTGGCAAAGAGGTAGTCCTCAGGTCAGGGATGTGCCTTTTGTATATATGGTGTCAATCTGTTCAGTAGTTCCTGAGAAAATTGCAGTTAAAAGTACATAAATATCTATATGCGCGCACCGCGCTCGCACCGTGCGCGCACCAAATGTGCGCGAGCGTAATTCTGATTGGTGGTTAGATGTCAGTCAACATTCGAATCGGTCGAAATCAGGAAGTGTCGGACGCCATTTTGTGTGTGGCAGTGAAAAAGAAAGGTGGAGAACGTGAAAAGGGGGCAGGGTAGAGAGTTCCTGACCCCCTAGCCTTTGTCAGGGGGTCCCTGAAGGACCCCGAAGGGTGAAAAAAACATTTTATTTTTTTTCAAAAATCACGGGGTGCGCGCACGGTGTGCGCACCCCCCCAGCCGCCATTTTGAGTTTTAGAGGCAGAGGAGAGCTAAAAACACAAGTGGAGAACGTGAAAAGGGGGCAGGGTAGAGTGTCCCTGACCCCCTAGGCCTTCTCAGGGGGACCATGAAAGACCCCTAAGGTCCCAAAAAAAAAAAATTATAAATATTGCACGGTGCGCGTACGGTGCGCGCATGGCGACAAAAAATTCATAAAAAAATAGAATCAAAAATCAAGTTTAACCCCTTCAGTGCCCATGACGAGCTGGACTCGTCATGGGCTGCGGTGGCGCTGTGCCCATGACGAGTCCAGCTCGTCATGAACTCCGCCCGCTAATAAAAAGCGCGGCACTGGGCGGGGAAAGGGGCGGGCATGCAAGGGGTTAAGTGTGTAGATGTTGGTTGGCTCTAAAAAGAGCCGTTGTGTTCATTGAGTGTTTTTTTGTACCTACAAGTAAGTACAGATGCAGAGTCTAAAGCTCAAGAGGAAGACTCTGTTCCCTTCATCTGTGAAATGAACACCATCTCCTCTATAAATGCCTTGCATGTTGTAACGCAAGTTGTTGTGGTATATAGAACCCATACCATAGTCTCTGAGGAAAGCAGAAACAGACTTATTGACGTGCTTTTTTGCTTTCTCAAGCTGCGGACAATATTGGTTGGACCAGTTCCACTTTTGTCTTTGGCATATATTAGAACATACAAAGGTAGTTTGTGGAAAAAGTGACATCAATTGCACAAAGGTGTCCTTAACAAGCATTTCCAGACCTACCCCAGTTAAAGTGCCTAGGTCATTTCCACCACAGTGCACAATTATAAGGTCAGGCTGTGGGAGATGTAGAAAGGATTTCACCAAAGGCAATAATTGGTGCCACTTTAACCCTCTCTGACCAATCCATTTAATGTCTACATTTGGCAAAGCAAGGTTGTTCACAATACCTCTTTTTTCTGCATACTTTTCACTCCAGTAGACATAGCTATGACCTACAATCCACACTGTGAACATCTTTCAAGGAGATCTGGATGCACTCAGAAGGTGTCTTTCAGTAGAATGGCAATATGAAAAGAAAGATAGTTGGAAAATGGAGGCTTACATACTTTTTTTTTTAATAAAAAGAACTCATTGGCTGCTTCAGACCATTCAACACTAAAAACTAGGCTGTATGCTTAAATTTTTAAAAGCATGTTTTGTATTGGTTCAGAAAAATGTGTTCCCACAGAACATTACTTTGGATATGCTGTTAGGTTTGAAAAGTCAAGCACTCTTGCTCTTTGGATTAGAAACATTGTGTGCTGAACTTCTGACCTCTCTGCTCACACCAGTGTTCCATGATCTGTTGCTATGGTAGCAGGCAGAAGTCATGTTGGGGGTAGGAATAATTTGGAAAGGGTTGGAATTTGCAACCAATAGCAATGTGTGTTTCCATTAAAAAAATGTGGGAAGCAATGTGATTTGAAGTTAACATGTATATGTGTGAAAAAAGAGGGAAATTTTGCAATTTAGTGGTTTTGTGAGAGGAGTACAGCTCAGAGATTCTGGCTCTGATAATCTGCTGTGTGAGTGGCACATTTCTTTCTCAACTAACTACTTTTAAAGGTGAGTTATGAATTTGAGAGGGGATGTATGTGGTGTATTTTGATATAAATAATATAAATTTGTTTCTTCTTTTAAAGTTGTGTTTTACATTTTATGTTTTGGAAGATATTTAACTGCCTTGAACTTGTAAGATATTATGGAGTATGTCTTCACCATAAGTTAAGGTGTACTGGTATCACCCAGGAATACTATTTTGTGCCTAGAATCACATCATGAGTCTGTGTGCACACAGGAATTGTCAGATTTAATTTGTGTTGCTCTTGTTCTGTAAGACTTGCACTCGTAGGAAAGGGGCAGCTTGTTTTCTTGAACTGTGATGGTTAGCATTCAGCACAAATCACTATCTCACAGATGAGAGGCAAATGCTAACACATTTGAAAACAACAGGGTAGATTTTCCTTCCACTCCTGCAATGGGTGAGGTAGTTCCTACATGTTCAAAACTCCAATTAACCCTTAACACAGGTGATCTTACGTACATCTCTGCAGTCTTCATGCAGTTGTGTAAGCGTCCATGCAGATCTCTCTTGCACCGGACAATACACAGTCTCCAGAAACACACTCTTAGCACACAGGCAGCTGTTTCTCCTCCACTCCCATGCTTACTATTCAGCACTGTGTGGTATTTCAGATAGCAGTGTGTAACGCTAACACATTCAACATCACCAAGGCTCATTTTCTTTTGCTCTAGTCTAATCACTCACCCAGGTTTTCACATGCTCATGGTCTCAAGTAGCTGTTATATGTGCTCTTTTCTGCCTCTCTAAACTATAAGGAAAATGTGTCAGGCTGTTACAGTAATTATCACTTGCTCTACCACAGTAGTAAATGTGCTTTGAAATTGCCAATCAAATATCGTTTTCTGCCTAGAATCGCACCAGGAGTCTGTCTGCACACAGGAATTGTTGTCAGAGATTTAATTTGTGTTGCTCTTGTTCTGTAAGACTTGCACTCGTAGGAAAGGGGCAGCTCATATGATAGGATTTGAAAAGCTCAAAAATATATAGTAATATATTTAAATTACATAAAGGTATTTTGTTTTTAGTTTCCTTTAGGTATTGCTGAACAACACTGAAATAAATTAAACATGCCTATAAAATCAAGAAAGAGAAAAGAACAGCAAAAACATCTATATTTGAAGACAACTGGACAACAGAAATTAGTTTTAGAACCTCATGTTGGAAAAAAGAAAAAGTCTTCTGGTAAGCAGACTAAGGATTTTTTTTAAAATATCCTCAAACATAGAAAAAATGTACAATGTATATCCACTGCAAATAGTGTTTCAAGAAGAAAACAACAAGACAATAGAAAAAAATACTAAATGCTAATGTACAATCAGAAGCAAGAAAGAATGACTTAAAAAGAAAAACAGAATTTCAAAACATTCGTAAAAAAATGTTTCAGAGAAGAGTGGTGTTGAATTTGCTAAAGGATGTGAAAAAAGATAGGAAGAAAGCAATATTTTATAAGAAAAATAAACATATTGAATCAACTGTTGCAAAGGCTTTGGAATTAAAAAGAAAACTATTCATTTTAATTTTGAACAGGATCCGTACATTAGATAAAATAGTCAATGTAATGAAGTCAAAAAGCAAAGGAAAAGAGTAGTGAAAAAAAAATAACTTTTGTAATGTGTTCTTAGGAGAATGGAAGCATAGTTCAAGTACTGAACCATTTTTTAATGAAGAGAGTTATCTTCAAAGTAATACTTTGCTGCATGCAGTTGACACCAGTGGTCGAAGTTATGAAGTTAAAGTTGTTTGTTTAATGGAAAAGGAGAAAATGGTTCCAAGAAATGAGGAAGAAGTGTTAGCTGATGAGGTTATGGGGAAACGTCCTAAAGCACCAGTGTACACTTGGAATTGTAGTAGTATTTGTACTGTACGACAAGAATCTATTGATAAATTACGTGACTTTGTAAGAGAATATAGTAAAAAAAAGTGTTAAACAGAAGATTAAGGTGCTTCAAAGACTAGATCCATGCAGAGTTAGAAAGAATACTGGTTTGCAAGGAAATTCTCTGGCTTGTCTTTCTAGGAAAAGTTTGTCAAAGTGTACATCATACTGAAACGAGAAAGTTTGTGAGAAGATTGTATTTTGTTAATAGTCCAGCACTAAAGTTAAATGAGTTGAATAGTGCTCTGTTGCGTGGATCTGTATCAGATGTAGAGAAGGTTACTGATGATATTCAGTTTTGTTACTTTGGTCCAGAACAAGAAAGTGCAGGAAATGACACAGTTATTGAGAAAATGTGGAAGAGATGTAGAACCCACTGTTAGTAAAAATTTTTGAAGATCAAATGACAAAATTTACTATCATCTCTAATGAAAGACCAAATATTACTTGTATTTGTTGCCGGAGAAGCCATTATAAAACTCAAACAAGGAATGTTGATCTCTATAAAAAAAGTGAAAAAGAAAATATGTATGAGTGGAAGGATTTTGCTACATATTTGTTTCTGGAAAATTGTATTGATTTGGGTGAAGGTCAGCGTATTTGTTATAACAAGTTAGAAGAAAATAAAATGCCATCTAGACCTGTACATAATAATTTAGAATTGGTTGATATTCCTGCAGAACATAGTGATTTAAATACGTATGAGTCTATACTCATTCAATGTGTCCATCCGTTTCAGACTATAGTTCGTATGGAGCCCAAAACAGGTCAATTACCTCCTTCAGATTTACAAAGAGGTTTAAAAGGAAGAGTTGTCCATTTGCCATTAGATTTGGAAAAAAAATATTGAAGCAATAGATGCAGATAGTTTGGAAACTGAATCATTAGTTATTCTGGTTAATGGTGTACCTACAAAGAATAAGAACATTTGGCAGGAGCTAGTAGATGTACGAAAAGTACAAAGAGCAAATTTATATTTGAAAATAAATAATAAGTACTATGAATCAATTTATATGGATGAAGATGAAGAAGTTTTACTAGCAGACACAGGAATACCAACTGGGCAAATTGAAAAAGTGGATAAGTCAAAAGAAGAAGAAATTTATGAACATTTCAGCATACATCCTCTTCATTCTAAAGAAGTTATGGGAAACACTATTGATCTGTTTCAGATGAAAAAAGCAAAAGGAACTCCCGTGAGTGTATGGGAGGAGAGCTTGGAAGCTCGTTGTTTTCCCCAGCTGTTACCTACAGGAAAAGGTGGATGATATGATGAACGTCCAGTACAAATTCCTGCTTCTGAGTATCGGACTACAAGATTATATGCAGAAGATCCAAGTTTCGTCAAAGTATTCCTTATTGTTCCATCTTTTATTTGAAAGTGACTTGTCTGCACTATCTTATGCAGTAAATCACATTTTAAAAACTGGAGTACATCTACATAATGTGTCTGCAAAGGATTTTATGAACAAAGTGCAACAGCGAGATGATCATTTGGAATCTCAATTGATTAATCTGATGGCTTGTCAGCGTGGAACTAATGAATATTGGTACCGACGCCATGGAGTATTGAAATGTATGTTACGGAATTTAGGAACTCCTACATGGTTCCTTACCCTAAGCTGTGCTGAGTACGCTTGGGATGATTTACTGGATTTTCTTCGAGAGGCAAATTCAAATATTGAAAACATCCAATACAAGACAGCAGGAGAATTGTGCTCATTGGATCCCGTTAATGTTTGCAGATATTTCAATCATAGATTTGAGGCTATGATGGCCTTCATCTGCAATAAAAAGAATCCACCTCTTGGAGAAGTGGATTTCTTTTGGAGAAAAGAGTACCAAGCAAGAGGTGCTCCTCATATTCATATGCTGTTGTGGATCAAGGATGCCCCAAAATTTGGAACAGATTCTGATGATGCAGTTTTATCTTTCATTGAAGAATATGCAACATGTGCTATACCTAAAAGCACAGAAGAAAAAATCTTAAAAGAGCAAGTTTTACGTTTCCAAAGTCATCGGTGTGGAAAATACTGTCGACGAAAGTACAAGAGTAAAGATACATTGACGTTTTTATTTAATACTATTCCACTATATTTCGATAAACTTTCTTTGTCCAAGTTACAGGCCAACATTAGTTCTTTCATTTGGAAAAAAAAGAATGTTAGGATTGCATGGAAAAAAATCAGGCGGCGACGTGAGAAGGGGGGACTAGCAGGACCTGATCTACAGATTTACGCATGGGCTTTCCAGTTATCCCATGCCCGTATGCTTTTAAAAATGCCATCTGATCAGGGGATAGGGACAATGTTTTCCACTATGTTGGAGGTGGAAGGAATTGGGCAGTCCGTTTTTTTTATTTAAGTTTGGTGATCCCAAGTACTTTAAGAAGGTTAAACTCAAGGTGTTACAGAGTTTTGCCAAAACTTGGTTTAACATCAGATCATCGATTAATTTGGGATACTATTCAGACAGAGCACCCATTTGGGATTTACCGGTGCCCCCGGCCTGGTCGAAGGATGTACTATCAGCCCCTTTGAAAGAGGCAGGCATATCAGTTTGGGGGCACCTGTTTACTGATGGGGTGTTGCTTCCTTGGGAATTCTTGAGCAATAAAATAGGTCCCAATTTTTCTAGATTTAAATTACTTCAAATATCAAGCTGGGCACAGGCTCTTCATAGTCAAAATCCTCGCTGTAAGAATTTGCCTGTTGGGGGCAGTAGTCAACTGGTATCTCTTCTAATGGACAAACCACCTGTCTTAAAGGAGATCTCCCTGTGGTATAACTCAATACTTGAGGAACTTGACGGGGAATTTAATCTACCTGAACAACTCTGGGGCTCTGTGATATCTAGCTGCAATCTGCATGATCTTTGGATAAAATCCTGCACAGTTATGTGGGACGTAGTTAAGCCAGCTTGGCTTCGAAGAAATCACTTATTTACTATACATAGGGCATACTACTCCCCACAGAGGCTGTCTAAGTTTTCTGGAGCCGCTCAGGTGTCTTGTCCCCGATGTGGTCTTATATCCGCTTCTGACCCCCACATGTTTTTTGAATGCCCCCAATTGTCATCCTATTGGGACGCTATTGGCAAGAATCTTACATCTTCTCTGGGTTTTTCAGTTATTATAGATCTCAAGCTAGTAGCCTTTGGTATTCTGGACTCGGTTCAGACTCCAGTCAATAATCTTATCTTTTACTGTATGTTGGCAGCACGTAGGGAAATTTGCAAGCGTTGGAAAGAAGCTGATCCCCCTACTTTATCTGACTGGTGTTCATCAATTTTCCAAATCTCGAAACTTGATTTGGCCAGGTCTGGAAATCCTAGGAAAAGAGCTTTCTGGCTGTTGCTAGATTGGATTGTGTAAGTAGCGGGGTTTTTTTTTTTTTTTTTCCCCCCAGTCCGATGATTATCTTGCCATGACACGTTTTGCTACTTTACGTAGCTTATACCTGCCCAAATGGTCAGTTCTGGCTGTATTGGCAGTTGCCGGCTTAACATCTTGGCTCCGGGCTGTATATGTATGTTTGGCAATTGCACAAGGGTTGGGCCCTCCTTGGTCAGCCGCCATCACTTACCAGCTTTATCACTGAGTCTGCTTGCCTCCTATCTCACAAGCCCGTTTTGCCTTGTTTGTTCAGCTAGGTCTTTGCAGTCATGACATAGATGAGGACAAAAAAAAAAAAAAAAAGAGTAAAGATAAATTCTACACAAAATGTCGATTTGGATTTGCACGACCTGTTCTTTCAAAAGGAAGAGTAAACAGTTTTATGTCAGCTGTGCGACATACCATTACAAGAAAATCTCCGAAAAATACCTACAACCTAAGAAGAAAAGAAGAGTCAAAATATATAAATGACTACAACCCAGACATTTTATCCATGTGGAATGCTAACATAGATATTCAGTATGTAGCTGACAATTCTATTGCTGTTGCTCGGTATGTCACATCTTACATCACTAAATCTGAGAAAACGGAATTGAAAGAAATGTGGGAAGAGATTTCTCACGAGAAGACTTTAAGTAAGAAATTATACAGTTTCAGTTTGAAGATGTTATCGCATCGAGAAATTGGGTCATACGAATGCTCAGATAGGTTATCATTTACAACTCTATACTCCAAATCCAGAAAAATAATTTGGGTAAGTTTAGGCCTTGCAGGAATGCGAAATCGGGTACTGAAATCTATTCGAGAAATTGAATATTTAGCAGAGAACGAACCAGAAAGTACAGACATTTTGAAAACAAATATGTTGGACACATATTACCCAAACAGAAGTCATCATCTTGAGAACATGTGTCTCTATGAAGTGCTGCAGAACTACATTTTTACACGGAATGCCACAGAAGACATGAACAATGGAAAATATAAAGTCATTGGTGAGGAAGGATGTTTGGTGAAACAAACAAAAGGAAGTTTGATTAATCACAGGAACCTTCATTGCGACACTACTGCCAAAAAGGAATTTTACTACTTAGCACTTTTACAGCTGTTTAAACCATGGCGTTCAGAGGATGAATTACTTGGAGATTTTTAGAGCTATGAAGATTCCTTTAATGCATATAAAGATAGCATAGAATGCAGTACTTTCACAAATTATGTACAAATGTTAAATGAAGAAATTGAACAAGAAGCTACAATTGCAGCTGAAGTAGCTAGAGACAGTTCTCAAGACAGTCAAAGTTCTGGTACGCTCACTCAAGATCCCCTAGGACAACCAATCGTAGAAAATGAAGCTGCAATAACCATGACTGAAGTGGAAACAGCTATGAATCAAGCTCAGGAAGATTTAATAGACTTACCAAATTTGGAACAACAACTGAATGATGAACAACAACAAATTTATGAAGAAGTCACAAAACAAATTGATCATGGATTACTACATGAAAATAAAGAGTGCTCATGCACATCATTTGAACCAATCAGAATGTATGTGAGTGGACAAGCTGGAACTGGAAAAAGTTTCTTAATTAAAGTAATTAGAAGCTACCTACAGAAAAAAACTGATTCAACTTTGTCTTGTGTTGTTACTTCTCCAACTGGGTTAGCAGCATATAACATAAAAGGAATTACCTTACATCGTTTGCTAATGTTACCAGTAGAGCATGAGAACAAAATAGAATACCACAAGCTAACAGGAGAAGCATGTTTTGCAGTTTCAAGAGTGTTGAAGAAAATGAAAGTTCTCATTATTGATGAGGTAAGCATGGTATCAAACTTAATGCTTGCCTTTGTGCATTTAAGAATGCAACAAATTCTAAAGACAGACTACGACATGTTATTTGGAGGAAAACATGTTATAGTTTTTGGGGATCTACTGCAGCTCACTCCAGTTAAAGGACAACCAGTATTTAATACTCTTGCACATGAAGACACGAAAAACTCCTTAGGAAGTATAGGTAATGTGAATATTTGGTCATACTTTGAGTACAAAGAACTCATTACCAATATGCGGCAAGCAAATGATGATGATTATGCAAGTTTTCTCAAAGATATCAGAATTCGACTACTCACAGAACATGGCAGAAAAGCTTTACAGAGTTGATTGCTATGTAATTTGTTTCCAACAGAACAAATAGTTCCAGAGAAAATATACAAGAAAATTGCAAAAAAAATACTGTAATCTGCTTAATGCCAACACTACATGAATGCTCTATATTCAATGAATATACATCATTCTCCTTCCCTGTCACTATCCTTTAATCATAGTCACCCCTATTCTCCTACTTCACTTCCTCCTCTCTGTATCTCACACCCCTTCATCTTTTCACATTCTTTCCTTCACTCTCCGTCACTCTCCTTTGCTCATTGAAATCCTGACTCCTTTTCTCTCACTCCAGTTTCCTAAATCCCTCCATCCCCTTACTCCCCATCTCTCACTTTCCCATACCCCCTTTTCTAATCCTCATACCCCTTATCTCACCATCACTCCACTTCTCTTACTTTCAATCCCTTTACCCTGCTGTACTTCATCCGCTTCATCTGTTACTCCCTTTTCCTATCTCCGTCCCTTACTCCCCTTTTCTCACTCCCCCTCCATCACTCTCCATTACTCTCCATTACTCACTGCTATTCCCTTACTCCTTCACTCTTCTTACCTGTATCCTCTACCGTTAGTCCTTTTGTTGCAGTCAGTCTTTTACTTCCCTTTCATGACTGATCATACTTTCCTTTTCTCACTCATTCTGTATGTCCTTTCCTCCTCTTCACTCAGTCATTTCAATCATTCATGTATACACTACACATTCATTCAATACAATTACAACACAGTATATTAGGAATATAGCTCTTCTTGGAGAAGTGAAGTGAGTTCTGAGAAGAACTGTTTTTTTTGTCTTTTTTGTTTTGTATTTTTTTTTTTAGTTTAACAATTTTTTTTTTTTTTTTGGATTTTTCTAGAGCACCAAAAAAAACTGGTAATGAAAAACTGTTCAACAGGAACAAAAACTTAAATGAAAAAAATTATGGGCTGGAGCATGTGTGCTGCTGTATTCTGTTTTCAATCAAGTTAATGCTGCTCTCACCGTAGCAAAGAACAGCATTGCACACATTGCAATGTATGTGCACCTTCTGGAAAAGGGGGCGGATGTCCAGTGGCCTGGTACACGGGGAATCTGCGGCCGCAGCAGGTGGAGGGTTGTCCCTTAGGGCTCTGGTTGTCTCTCGAGCATAAGGTACAGAATGCACTGTCTTGAAGTGCCTCAGCATTGAATAAATACAAAATGAGTATTTTTTGCTGGGATCTCCTCTGGATAAGACGGTTCCACAAATAGTGCATGTCACCTTTGGAGCATTCACCTTCTTTTGGCCCTCTGGAAAGGTGAAGAATTTCCAGATGAAAGTCTTTTTGTTTCGTCTTCCTTGGTGGTACCACAAAGGTCTCCTCCTCACTCCCTGAAGTAGACTGCTGTTCTGCCATTTTCCAGTAAAATTTTACTAGAGTAGCTGTTCAGCTCCTTCTCCCAGGAAATAAGAAGAAATAGTGAGGGGAGTGGGTGTGGTGTTTGAAGATTCTGGAACAGAAACTACTATGAACCAATGAAAAGTGTTGTTTCGTAATCACATGACTTGCCTTGCGCGCACGGTGCTCGCACGGATCAGAAATGAATTACTTTTAACCCGACTTCTAAAACATGAAAAGGAAGCAGGGAAGAAACTCCCTGACCCCCTAGACCTTCTAAGGGGGTCCCTAAAGGACCTCGTAAATCAAAGAAAACCATTTCCTTTAATAAAAAAATGTGCCTGTGCGCGCACCGTGAAAAACCCTTAAAAAAAAAAAAACATTTTAAACTGTTTATAGAAGATATTAACTATGCTGTTCAACTTTATCCAAATTCAAAAAAAAGAGCTGAGCCATTCCGTATTACAGGATACAGTCAATCTATAACTATATACATAGGTAGTTTATTGTAAAATAAATATATAAAAAATATAATACATACATAAATTAGCATTTAAAAAACCTTACAAATTCACAAAAAAAAAACATAGGTTTCACACACGTTATGGTTAGAAATTAGCATTTAAAAAACCTTGTAAATTCACTGAAAAAACCATAGGTTTCACACACGTTATAGTTAGCTGGACATTTCACTTGTACAAAACCATTGAAATTCCCCCGTTATAGTTAGTTCAGCTAACTATAACTCGCACGACCGCAATCCACCGCTGATGACATCACATATTACATCACTCATGACATGGTCAGTGACATCACTCATGACATCACTGATGACATCTCAAATGACATCACTGATGACATCATCCAGTGAATATGTGTCTTTCTGAAAAATAAATATTTTTTATATATGTATATCTAAAGGTTAATGGGAGAATAAATGGGTAAATAAGTGTCTAAATGGATGTTTTTTTTTGTAAAATTAATTGTATAACTGACTTATTAACAGTATCTTAGTGAATACAAGTATTAGTGAGTAATGTTTAAATATTTAAATATCTGTATCAGTGTCTCACTGTGTATAAGTGGCTGCATGGGTTGGTGAGTAGCTACATGAGTGTGTATATGGGTTATTAGTTCGTTTTTAGAGTATCAGTATGAGTGTCTGTATGGTTCAGTGGGGGATGATACTTAGCGTATAGATGCATGAATGAGTGACTCACTGTTTGTATGTGTTTTGAAGACAGTATGTGAGCAGGACAGTATGGGTGGATGAGTGTTTGTATGGGTGAGTAAGAGAGTGAATGACTGTCTCAATAGTGTCTTTATGAGTAAGTCCATATGTTTTAAACTAGTATATGTGAGTATTGATGTATATAAGTGAGGATATATGAGAGTGAGAGATTGGAAGAGTTCCTGTATAAATAAATATGTGTTTCTATAAGTGATTGTTTAACCCCTTCTATGCCCATGACGAGATAGTCTCGTCATGGAGCGCGGTTGCGCTGTGCCCATGAGGAGACTATCTCGTCATGGACCCCACCCACTAATGAAAGGCCCGGCACAGGAGGGGGAAAGGGCGGGGCACTCAAGGGGTTAAGAGAGTAAGTATGTGTATGTTTCTGTAGAAGTAAGTGTAGTGGTGTGTGTATAGCTGTATATGCAAGTAAATGGATGTTTATTTGCATGTGTGAGTAACTATGTATGAGTGTAGGTGTGTAACAGGATGTATAGGTGTATGAGTACATATGATGACTGAGTACATGTATGAGTGACTATATAGAAGTGTTGATGAATGAGTGGATGCGTATGTAGATTTTGGAATTACTGAATAGGTTGTTCTAACTGGTATTGGTATCTATAGTTTTCAAAACTTTAGTTTGTATTTTTCAATGTGTGTATCAAAGTTTATATTAGGATAAGAGGAGGTCTGCCACTCTTACACAAGGATGATGTCATCAGTGATGTCATGAGTGATGTCACTGACCATGTCATGAGTGATGTAATATGTGACGTCATCAGCAGTGGATTGCGGAGGCGCGAGTTATAGTTAGCTGAACTAACTATAACGGGGGAATTTCAATGGTTTTGTACGAGTGAAATGTCCAGCTAACTATAACGTATGTGAAACCTATGGTTTTTTCAGTGAAATATATATATATATATATATATATATAATCTCCAAATAGCAAGACGCACCAACATTTGGAGGCCCACACGCATCCATGTAAAGTTCATTTTAATTTTCTCTGGCAGCACAGCAAAAACCTTTACACACTCCAGCAAACATAGCCATCAAAGTTCCAACGCGTTTCGGGCGTCACCGCACCCTTTTTCATGGGAAATGGCACGTAGGGAGAGGCAGCGTCATGACTCTTTAAATGATATTCAAAAGTCTCGCCTTCTGGCGTCTCTGCTATGCAGTATAGTACTTATGTTGTTTTTAATAAAGCTGTAGTAGGTCCTGCTGCCCTTCTCTCTTCAATGAAACAAAAAACTACATATACATATATATATATATATATATATATATATATACATACATACACACACAAAACCACAAACGCACACACTTGAATGCTGTTCATTTATTATCTAGGAAAGTATTTCTATTAGAGAGCATTGCATAAATAAAACCCCTAGCCTTATTCTTAAAAAAAGTATTTGATATGCTTCATTTTATAAAGTGAAATCCCTGTCCAGGGGGAGTGGTGTTATGTCTATTACTTCACCGTGTTTGAGCCACCGTTTGGTATTCTGTATTATCTGGAAGTGCGAAGCAAGGCAGTCACTGATATTTGAAAAGGAATTTTCGGAATTAATCAAGCAGGAGGATTTGGAACAAACTGAAGGCGCTGAATCAAATAAAGTGGCAGGCCTGAAAGGACATCCTTAACCCTATAAATCAGTTCGCAGAACGGGGAGGATGGTTGGGGCGGTAAGAAATCTATAACTAACTACTGTTTCTTACAGATATATTGTTACCGAAGGTAATTAACTTGTTCATCTGAAAGAAACACGTTAGTTATAGATTCCTTAACTTAGAATAGATACCCCAGCAATAGCATCCTCGGAGGTGAGTCTGCAAACCAAGATCACACCAGAAAGTCCTGGAGAACAGAACTGTCAAAGAAGCCGTCTCTCCGGACTTGATTGTCAAGGCAGTAGTTTGGTAAAGGTGTGCAACGAAGCCCACGTAGCTGCCTGACAAACGTTATTCATAGGAACTCCACGTCCCAAGGCAGTAGTTGCTGCCGTTGCCCTGGTGGAATGGGCGCGCAGCCCCACTGGAGGCTCCTTCTTTGCCAGAGAATAACAGGCTTTGATACACAAAATGACTCATCGGGTGATAGTCCGCTTGTGTACGGCTCGACCTTTTTTGGCGCCCACGTAGCCAACAAAGAGCTGGTCATCCACCCGTAACTGTTTTGTGCGATCCAGGAAAAAGGAAAGCACGCGTTTTGGGTCCAGACGGTGGAGCCTCTCCTCCTCTTTCGAAGGATACGGAGGCAGAAAGAAGGTGGGCAAAGTGATGGTCTACCAGATGTGAAAGGCAGTGACAACCTTGGGCAGGAAGGACGGACGTGTCCTGAGAACCACCTTGCCCGGATTGACAGACAGGAAAGGAGGCTTGGAGGAAAGGGCCCGGAGCTCACACACACGCCTGGCAGATGTAATGGCTACCAGGAAAGCAGTTTTAAGTGTCAGAAGCCTTAAAGGGCAGTTGTGAAGCAGCTCAAAGAGAGAGCACATTAAAAAAGTTAAGACTAGATTAAAGTCCCACTGAGGCATCACAAAGGGAATAGGAGGAAAGAGATGAGTTATGCCTTTTAAGAAACAATGAACAACTGGGGACTTGAAAAGAGAAGGTTGATCGGGATGCCGAAGAAAAACAGAGATGGCCAAAGGATAGCGTTTGATAGTGCCCGAAGCAGAGCCCTGCTGGGCTAAAGAAAGAAGGAACAAGAGAACTCCAGAAAGAGGGGCAGAAAGGGGATCCCCAGCCTTTGCTATGCACCATGCCACAAACTTGTTCCACCGGCAGGCGTATACCATTTTAATGGAGGGGCACCTGGCTGCCAAGATTACATTGCAAACTTGAGGAGGCAGGTCAAAAGACGTCAACTGCCACCGCTCAATCTTCACGCGAGGAGGTAGAGACTGGACAGGTTTGGGTGGAAGACCATCCCCTGCGTGCTGCGACAGAAGATCCTCCCGAAGAGGCAGTCTGATCGGAGGATTGATGGCCATGTTGAGCAGCTCAGGATACCAGATCCTTCGTGCCCAATCTGGAGCCACAAGAATGACTTGGGCCCGGCATCCCCTAGCGAGTGCCGCCTTGGAAATTACAACACGCAGAATTGCTGACCTTGTGCGTTCTCTTCAGTGGCGAATAGATCTAACCGAGGCTCTCCGCACTGTCGAAAGAGACGTTGCACCACCTCCGAGTGAAGACGCCATTCGTGATCCATCATGCATCTGCGGCTGAGTTCGCCCGCCCTGTTGTTGAGAACCTGCCAGGTATTAAACCACCAAGGTAACGCCTTGATGTTCCAGCCATGTCCAGAGGCACAGGGCCTCCTGACATAGGGTCTACAACCCGACCCTGCCCTGTTTGTTGCAGTACCACATGGCAGTGGTGTTGTCTGTGAACACCTGTACTACTCTTCTCCGGACAGAGGGAAGGAATGCCTTGAGTGCAAGACGAATCGCCCGAAGCTCCAGAAGGTTGATGTGGAGCTCGGACTACACCGGAGACCAGAGGCCTCTTATCTCTGCCTCTCCCATGTGGCCGCCCCATCCCAGAAGGGATGCGTCTGTCACCACTGTGTTCTGGGTGGGGAAGAGAGAGATCTGCCGTTGACCCAATCCTGGTTCATGAGCCACCACTGCAATTTGAGGCCAGATCTCGGAGGGCACTGCACGACATTAGACCAATTCCCCTGATGCTGCGCCCACTGGAACTTCAGGTCCCACTGCCGAGCCCACATATGCCACCTGACATGATCGACCAGCAGGATGGAGGAGGCCATGAGGCCCAGTAGCCTCAGGGTCATCCTGACCGAAACCCAAGATAGAGGCTGAAAGATCGGAATCATAGCCCGAATATCCCAGACTCGCTGTTTGGGAGGATAGACCCCAAACCGTGTCGTGTCCAGAACCGTTCCGATGAAGAGGAGCTTCTGAGAGGGAATCAGGTGTGACTTCAACACATTGATGGAGAACTCCAGCGAATGCGGGAGGTCGACCGTAGACTGGAGGTGGGAGACGACTGCCTGGAGCGAGCCCGCCTTCAACAGCCAGTCGTTGAGATAGGGGAAGACTGAAACCCCAAATCTGCACAGATAAGCTGCGACCACGGCCATCACTTTCTTTCGTGAACACCCAAGGGGCCCTGGTAAGGCCAAAGGGGAGCACGGTAAACTGAAAGTGCTTGTGGCCTACCGTGAACCGCAGGTAACGCCGGTGGGCCGTCAGGACTGGAATGTGAAAATAAGCATCCTGCTAGTCCAACGCTACCATTCAGTCTTACGGGTCGAGGGCAGAAAAGACCTGAGCAAGCATCAACATCTTGAACTTCTTCAGGAGGAAGCGGTTGTCGTTCCTGAGATCCAAGATAGGACACAGGCCCTTGTCCTTCTTGGGAACCAGAAAGTAGTGGGAACAACAACCATGACCTACTTCGGGGGACAGGAATGCGCTCCATGGCTCCCTTGGCCAAGACAGACGTAACTTCCTGTTGGAGAAGCCCCAGGTGATCCTCCGACATGCGGTGGTATTGCGGTGGCATGGCTGGAGGGATAGCCTCTAAGGGGAGGAAGTAGCCCCTTCGGACTATCTGTAAAACCCACCTGTTCGACGTAATGGTGCGCCAGTGGGGGAGGTGATGGCAGATCCTGCCACCCACTGGCGTTTGATGGGCCTGAAAGGTCGGACAAGGAGGGTTTGGAGGCTGCTGCAGAGGGGAGTTGGTGGACTGGCCCGCCCGCTGGCCCCTGAACCACGGCGTTGGTTCCCCACGTCCCCGGCCGTGCACAGGTTGGGTAACTTGCTGCGGCCTGTGGGTCGGAGGGGAACGTAGTGGGTCACCCCGTCCGTAGCCACGAAAGGGGCAAAAAGCAGACTGTGCTGGGCAGCTGGAGAAGCCCAAGGACTTGGCCGTAGCCCGTGAGTCCTTGAAATGCTCTAGAGCCTAGTCTGCTTTGTCGCCAAAAAGGAGACGCCCATCAAAGGGCATGTCCATCATGGTGTTCTGGACATCCCCAAAAAGCCAGTCGATCACATCCAAGCGTAGCGACCAAGGGCTACAGACGTGGAAATGGTCCTGCCTAGAGAGTTGGCGGTATCCAGCCCACAACGGATGGTAAACATAGCCGCATAACTCCCGGTAGCGACAGCCTGGGAGAGCACTGTCCGGGCCTCTTCCGGACACTGAGGCAGCACCTGCGCAACTGCATCCCACATACAGTGGGAATAACGGCCCAACAGACATGCAGTGTTTACCGACCGCAGTCCCAAGCTGGAGGAAGAGAACATTTTCTTCCCAAGATTGTCCAGTTTCTTGGATTCCCTTTCCGGGGCAGCTGTAGGAAATACGCCCTTGGAAGTGAAGCCTTGGACCACCAAGCTCTCCGGGCTGGGGTGGTGGGAGAGGAAAGTGGGGTCACCCAGAGCCAGGCGGTGTCATCGGGCAATCATCCCATCCACGGGTCCCTCCCCCCCCTAGTTGGGTCTGGACCACGTGCCCAAAAGGACGTCAGTAAGGGTCTCATTAAACGGCAGCAGGGGCTCCGCAGAGCTCGCTGCTGGCTGAAGCACCCCTGGCAGGAGGTTAGTCCTGATCGTCACCGTAGGAAGCTCTAGGTTGAGGGCCTACGCAACACCACTGCATACGACGCTCCCTCCTCCGTAGCCACGGAAGGGAGATGTGTCAAGACCACTGACCAAGGGACCCGAGGAGTGAACAGCAGCATAATAACCCCTTTCGGCGCCGGATCCGGCATCGGACGACGCCGGTCTGGCTCCGGGTCTACATCGGGATGGAGGCCGGGGTCGACGCCGGCCGGGCACACGACCGGTGTCGGTTGCGGAGCCGGAGGCAGTGGCACCGGTGGAGGTGTAATAAGGTCAACCGGCGTCGATCCGGAACCAGGCCTGAATCCAAGAGGGGTCTGCGGCGCCGTGGCCGGAGCAGGCGGCAGGGAAGGCCCAGGCCCCCCCCAACCGAGTCCACAGGGCCCAAAGGCATGCCGGCAGATTTGGGTCACCCAAAGATGGCATACATCGCCTCGTAAAACTTACGAAGTTGGGCGGGAGTCGCTCCGGGACCCGGGAAGGGAGGGAAGCACCGAGTAGACTCTTCGGGCTCCACGTGCG
The DNA here is from genome assembly GCF_964204655.1 of Triturus cristatus. NCBI lineage: Eukaryota > Metazoa > Chordata > Amphibia > Caudata > Salamandridae > Triturus > Triturus cristatus. The sequence goes on along the minus strand of NC_140591.1, from coordinate 333,712,125 downwards.
GAGCCGCGGGAGGGGCACTGCCTGCATCCCCCGGCGCGCCAGCCGACCAACGGGGAGAAGTCGAAGAGCGAAGATGCTTTTCCGACTTCTTTTTGGGCTTCGACTTACCCGAGCTCGAGTGCAAAGACTTCAACGAGTTGGACGAGTGGTGATGGCTCTGCAACCGGTCCCTCAACCTCCCTTGTGACTGGGACATCGAACGGCATGGAGCCGACTGCCAGCGCTCAAGCAGCTTTCGGGACCACTCCCGTGAAGTCTTTGGCGCCATCGACCGGCAGTCGGAGCACGACTTGGGGTCGTGGTCATGCTCCAGGCAAAAGAGGCACACGCGGTGCGGATCCGTCACCGACATCAGTCGGTTACAGGAACTGCATGCCTTGAATCCTGGCATCCCTCGTGCACGAGGAGTCGATGGACTCAAAAAAGAAGTCGACTAAAGTCGAGAAAAAGTCAGTCAAAAAGTGACTGGAGGTACCGCTCTCTGGATCTGCGCTGGCTGGCAAGGAAAAATAAAGAACTGGCGTCTAAGTAGCTACCGCAACGTCATCCCGGCGACCACGATGCCAACGACGGACGTGGAGCCGACCGACGCCACCTTCCGATGCGCAGTGGTACTGCTAAGGAAAAAACTTTTCGGATCCAGTCTTACGCCTGGGGGTCATTCTAAGGTAAGAAATCTATAACTAACGTGTTTCTTTCAGATAGAAGGACAACGCTCTTTTTGGGTCAGTCAGTGGAGTTGCTTTTCTTCTTTAGAGGGATGAGGCAGAGCATAAAAGGTAGGCAGGTTGATGGACTAGCCTACAAGAAAGGGAGTGACCACCTTCGGTAGGAAGGAAGCTCTAGTGCGAGGCACAAGCTTGCCTGGGAAGACTTTGAGATATGGGGCTTAGATGATAAAGCCTGGAGCTCACGGACGCTCCGTGCAGATGTTACTGGCACTAGAAAGGCTGTCATGATAGAAGCCTGAGAAGACAGTGGTGGAGTGGCTTGAAAGGAGTGCACATCAGGAATGTCAGAACTAAAATTTAGGTCCCACTGAGGCATGATGATGAGTGAAGGAGGGAACAAATGTTGTAGACCCTTCAGAAACCTATGAACACTAGAGGACTTGAAAAGTGATGGCTGATCAGGCAACTGCAAACATTTTGAGATGACAAAACAATAGCCTTTTAACCCATTCGGTGCTCATGACGGACGTCACTGCATTGAAATATGAAACTGAAACTTAGTTTCAGTTTCATTGTTTCAGTGATCCTGGGGCTATCTCAGCCCCGAGCACCGAAACATTAGGGAGAGGTATCGTTGGAGAGGGGAGAATCTCCCCTTTCGATTGGTACCCTTCCATAGTGGATGCCAGCTTGGGGATCGCCCCAGGAGGGCGATCCCCCAAGCAGGGATCCACCCACTAGCCACCAGGGAGGGGGGAGTGGCCACTTGGGCAAGGGCCTTTGCTCCCCCCATTTTATTTTGGCATAACCAGTCATTCTGCCCCCCTGGCAGCCAGATGGGGGCAAAAAGCACCCTAGACGCCAGGGATTCTTTTTTTAAGGCCAGGAGTGGGAGCTGCCCAGAATGTGCATGCCAATACCCCCACCCTTTCCCACAAAAAAGGCACAATACTTTCTGCCCTCCCCCAAAAAAGGAATATGGGGGCAATAGCCCCTGATCTGCCCCCCCAGAAAGCCCACTAGGCTCCAGGGATTTTTTTTTTTAGTACATAGGATGGGGGGCTGCCCAGAATGGGTATGCCAATGCCAAGAATGGGCATGCCAATGCCCCACCGCCCAAAATATTTCCACAGTCTTTCTGCCCCCCGATAAAGATAGGGAAAAATCCCATAATCTCCCCCCCTCCCCCCCAGGGGGGCAGGAAGTTCACTAGGCACTAGGAATTTGATTCCAAAGTTAGGGGTGGGGGCTGCCCAGAACAGGTATGGCAAAGCCCCCAGCCCACTAAAAAAATGCCACAGTCTTTCTGCCCCCCCCCCCCCCCCCTTCCCCCAGGAGGCAGTAGCCCCTGATCTGTCCCCGGGGGGATGGGGAGGAGGCAGAAACCTCACTAGGCACCAAGCATTTTTTTTTCCAAACTTCGGGGTGGGGTCTGTCCCGAATGGCATGCCAATACTCCCACCCCGCCTAAAAAAATACCACAGACTTTCTGCCCCCCTCCCCAGAAGGCAGTTGGGGGCAATAGCCCCTGATCTGCCCCTCTAGGGTGGGCAGAGGCCCACTAGGCGCAAGGGATTATGCGGTCTTTATTGTATGTAGGGGTGGGGGCTGCTCAGAATGGGCATACCAATGCCCCCCACCCCATAAAAATAGCCACAGTCTTTCTGCCCCCCTCTTTCCCCAGGGCAGCAGAACGTCACTAGGCACTGACCTTTTTTTGCAATGTGCCTAACTGTGGACTTTGGGCCAAAGAGCAGCCGGCACCTAAGGAAACCTGGCAAACCTGTCCATGTTTGGAAACTAGAAACCAAGGGGATGGGGTGACGTGTGCGCCTCTCACCAGATAATGTTATCCAGAATCCCTTGCAAACCTCAAACTTAGTAAAAAAAACACACAAAAAAACATTTTCCTCACATTTCTTTGCTGTAAAGTTCTGGAATCTAAGGAGAGCAGCAATCTTCCAAGAACCAAGCATTCTCCCAAGTCTACCTATAAAAATGGTACATCACTTGTATGGGTAGGCCTAGTACCTGTGACAGGAAAAGGCCCAAAACGCAACGTGGACACCACATTTTTCTAGTGGAAACTGACCATTTTTGCAATGTGCCCAGCTGTGGACTTTGGACCCTAGCTCTGCTGGCACCCTAAGGAAACCTAGCAAACCTATCCATTTTTTAAAACTAGACGCCCAATCCAGGATGTGGTGACTTGTGTGGCTGTCACCAGGCCCTGTCACCCAGAATGACTTACAAACCTCAAACTTTGTAAAAACAAAAAATTAAAATTAAAAATAAAATGTCCCCACATTTCCGTTATGGAACATTCTGGAATCTGCGTGGGTCTACAAACTTCCACCCACCCCACATTCTCCAAAGTCTCCAGATAAAAATGGTACCTCACTTGTGTGGGTGGGCCAAGTGCCCACGGCAGGGAAGGGCCCAAAAAGTATTGTGGAGACATCAAAATTACCAATCACAAAACGACCTGGTTTTGGAAGGGAGGTCACCTGGGTTTTTGGCCCCGGATTCAGTGCCCTTCAAGGGAAAACTACCAAACCCACACATTTCTAAAAAGTAGAGATACGGAGGAGTCCAGGGAGGCATGGCTTGCTTGGATCCCCCCAATGCTTTCCTACCCAGAATCCCCTGCAAACCTCAAATTTAGCAGAAAAAAGTCAAATTTTTCTCAATTTTCTGTGTGGGAAAGATGTGGGATCACCTTGCTGGCACAAATGTCCAGAGTAAAGTGATACCTCACTTGTGTGGGTTGGCCAATCGCCTGTGACTGGGAGACCAGGAGGAACACTGGGTGGTAGGACATTTGTGCTGGCACAGTGATTCCACACATAAATGTGTGGAAAAAGTGATTTTTTGCAGCTAAATTTGAGGTTTGCAGGGGATTCTGGTTATGAAAATGTTGGGGGGGGGGGGGGGGTGTCCGCACAAGCCATACCTCCCCAAACTCCCCGGGTGTTTAGTTTTCAAAGATGTCTGGGTTTGGTAGGCATCCCTAGATGGCCGCCGAGCGCCGGGCAAAAAAACCAAGGTGAGCCCCTTTGCAAAACCAGGTTGTTTTGTGATATCTCCACAATACATTTTGGGACCTTCCCTGGCCCACCCACACAAGGGAGGTACCATTTTTATCGGGAGACTTTAAAGAATGCGGGGTGGGTGGAAGTTTGTGGACTCACACAGATTCCAGCACTTGCCATCATAGAAATGTGAGGATGCTTTTTATTTTATTTTTTTTACAAAGTTTGAGGTTTGCAAGGGATTTTGAGTAACATAACCTGGTGAGAGCCACTCAAGTCACCCCATCCTGGATTCCTTTGGGTATCTAGTTTTCAAAAATGTATGCGTTTGCTAGGTTTCCCTAGGTGCCGGCTGAGCAAGGGTTCAAAATCCACAGCTAGGCACTTTGCAAAAAAAGTGTCTTTTTTCACTGTAAAAATGTGGTGTGTCCACATTGCGTTTTGGGCCATTTTCTGTCGCGGGCACTATGCCCACACGCCCAATTGAGGTACCATTTTTATCGGGAGACTTTGGGAACACAGAATTGTAGAGCAACTTATATTACCTAGTGACTTTCTATGCATTTCTGCCTTCCAAATGTAAGACAATGTGTAAAAAAGTGTTTGAAAAATGTCCTATATATTTCACATGCTAGTATGGCTACCTACAATTTCTACTGCTCTAAACTCTATATTTTGTTGCCATTTCAGAAATACATAGATGTCCTTGATACCTATTTTTCACTCTTAATATTATACTGCTATAAAGCATGTGTATCTACAGCACACATGCCTCGAACGGATTTTGTTACCCTGTAAGCATCTGTTCTTGGCATGTAGAGCTGTAGATTCACATTCTTTGCATACTCCTTCCGTCTAGTGGGTCTGGATGTTTACAAGTTGTTTTTCTTCGAAGAAGTCTTTTCCAGTCACGAGGTAAGGCGATTCCTCCTTTCGGTGATGCGCATGGGCATCAACTCCATTGTTAGATTGTTTTCCCACAAGAGGGTGAGAATGGAGTAAGTGAAGTATAGAAATGTCCATGCGTATGTAATGTACACGAGAACTGCAACAGCTACAGGTGCCCGGGGAGGTGGGAGGGCGCATGTGAATCTACAGCTCTACATGCCAAGAACAATTGCTTACAGGGTAACAAAATCCGTTCGAGGCATGTGTGCTGTAGATACACATGCTTTGCATAGACTATATAGCAGTATTCTCCCAAAGTGGTGACTAGCCAGTAGGTGTTAGTTGTTTGAAAAAGTGTCTTTAGCACCGATTGTCCTACATTAGCTTGTTGACGTGCTAACACATCCACACAATGATGTTTAGTACAGGTGTGTACCATGTTGCTCCTTTACAAATATCAGCTATGGGAATGTTACCTAAAAAGGCCATAGCCGCTCCTATTTCATGAGTGCAATGTGATCTAAGGGGTATAGATAAAGTTCTTTTAGCTTTAGCATAGCAAGTTTGAATACATTTTAACAATCCAGCTAGAAATTCCAGATTTAGAGATAGGATTGCCTTTGGGGAGCGTAGTAAATGAAACATACAGTTGCTTTGTTTTACAAAAATCCTTTTTCCTTTCAATATGGTACAATAGCGCACTTCTGACATCAAGTGTGTGAAGAGCCCTTTCTGCTATGGATTTAGGTTGAGGAAAAAGGATAATGTTACTTTACCCAGTAAGCATCTGTTCTTGGCATGTAGAGCTGTAGATTCGCAAGCTTTGCATGCTCCTACCATCTAGAGTTGGGTCCGGAAGTTTGCAATTTGATTTTCTTCGAAGAAGTCTTTCCAGTCACAGGGTTTAGGACTCCTCCTTTAGGTGATAGTGCGGATGGGCATCGACTCCATTGTTAGATTGCTTTCCCAAAGAGGATGAGAATGGAGTTAGTAAAAGTAGACTAGAGATGTCCATGCGTATGTATGTAAAGTACGAAAAAAAACTGCAACAGGGAATAGGTGCCCGGAGAGGCGGGTGGGCGCACGTGAATCTACAACTCTACATGCCAAGAACAGATGCTTACTGGGCAAGTAACATTATCCGTTCGAGGCATGTGCGCTGTAGATCACATGCTTTGCATAGACTATACAGCAGTAACTCCCAAAGCAGTGGCTAACCTGTGGCTGTTGCAGCCGTTTGATAAACGTGTTTTAAGTACTGCCTGGCCTACATTAGCTTGTTGCCTCTCTAGCACATCTACACAATAGTGCTTGGTGAATGTGTGTGGTGTAGACCATGTTGCTGCCTTACAGATGTCAGCTAGGGGAATATTCCTTAAGAAGGTCCTAGCAGCCCCTATTTTGTGGGTGTAATGCGCTCTAAGGGATATTGCCAAGGTTCTTTTCGCTTTCACATAACATGTTTGGATGCATTTCATGATCCATCTTGCAATACCGGATATTGAAATGGGATTGCCTTTGTGCGGTGGCAAAAAAAAGCAACAAAGTTGTTTAGTTTTACAAAAATCTTTTGTTCTTTCCACATAATATAGTAGAGCTCTTCTACCATCTAGTGTATGTAGAGCTCGTTCCACTACAGAATAAGGTTGAGGAAAGAACACGGGTAACTCAACTGATTGATGTGAAAAGCGGAAACTACTTTAGGAAGACATTTGGGATTGGTTCAAAAATCCACTTTGTCTTTGTGAAGTTGAAAGAAAGGCTCTTGTATAGTTAGTGCCTGGAGTTAACCAAATCTCCTTTAGGAAGTGATTGCGATAAGAAAAGCAACTTTCCATGAGAGAAATTGTAGTTGACACTTGTGGTAATAATCTTTTTAGCCCTTCCATAAAAGCTTTAACCACTGATACCCTGAATAAAGAGAAGTGTTGTCTGTATTGTAAGTATGCAGCTACTGCTGCTAAATGCATTCAAATAGAGGTGTAGGCCAATCCAGATTGCTGTAAGTGTAAAAGTTAACAGATGATGTTTTGCACTGAAGCATCAAGGGGATTGATATTGTTACAGTATATAACAAATCTTTTCCACTTTGCTGCATAACATGCTCTAGTAGTAGGTTTCCTAGCTTCTTTTAAGAAATTCATACAGTCTGGTGGTAATTGTAAATAACCAAACTCTGACTTCAGGAGCCAAATTGCCAGGTTGTGTTCCTTGGGATTTTGAAGCCTGATTCCTCCATGGCTCTGAGTGAGGAGTCTGGAGTTGAGGTGAAGCTTTTGGTGTGGAACTATTGAGAGCTCTAGCAGGATGGAATGGAATCGATGCCCATGCGCATTATCACCAAAAGGAGGCGTAAACTACCTCGTGACTGGAAAGACTTCTTCTAAGAAAAACAAACTGCAAACATCCTGATCCAACAATAGATGGCAGGAGTATGCAAAGCATGTGATCTACATCTCACATGCCTCGAACACACAGGTAACACAACTGAGTGGCTAATTTGAAAAAAAAAGAAACCACTTTTGGAAGGAATTTTGGGTTTGTACGAAAAACTACTCAATCTTTATAAAGTTGAAAGAAGGGTTCTTCTAAAAGTAATTTATGTAGCTCACCAACTCTCCTTAATGAAGTGATAGCAATCAGGAAGGCAACTTTCCATGAAAGAAATTGTAATGGTTCAAAAGGTGGACCCATGAGTCTTGTGAGAACAATGCTAAGATTACAAACTGGTGCAGGAGGTAACCTGGGGGGTGTTACTCTTCTAAGGCCTTCCATAAAGGCTTTAACTACTGGAACTTTGAACAAGATAAGTGTGGTCTGTTTTGCAAATATGCGGCTACTGCTGCAAGGTGCAATTGAATGGATGTATTGGCTAAGCCAGCTCGCTGTAGATGCAGAAGGTAACAAATAATATTTTGTATAGATGCATCTAGCGGATCAATAATGTTGTTACAATATACAACAAATCTTTTCTATTTTGCAGCAAATTTAAGCAACAAACTCCAAGACTTCAGGAGCCAAATCGCTAGGTTGAGCTTCTTGGGGTTTGGGTGTTTGATTTCTCCATGGTTCTGAGTGAGATGGCTGGAATTAAGATGCAGCTTTTGATGTGTAACCACTGATAGTTCCAAGAGTGTGGTGAACAATGGTTGACGGGCCCATGTGGGAGCCACTAAAATCAATGTGAGAGATGTTTGCCTGAGCTTCTGATCTAGAATCGGAAGGAGAGGGAGAGGCGGAAAAGCGTAAGCAAATATCCCTGACCAATTGGCTAAAGGGTTTGGGAATCTGGCGAAGTTTGGACATTTCGAGGTGTCTACTGTGGCAAACAGATCTATTTGTGGGAATCCCAATTTTTGGAAATGTGGATAAAGAACCTGCAGGTGAAGTTCCCATCAGCGTATTTGTTGCTGCATCCTGCTGAGGAGGTTGGGAATTGGATTGTTTACTCCTGAGAGGTGTTCTGCCAGAAGATTAATTCCGTGATGAATTGCCCAATGTCAAATGGTCTGAGAGAGGAGTGTTAATTGCAAAGAGTGAGTGACCCCCCTGTTTTTGTACATAGTACAAGGCTGTCATATTGTCCGTTCGGACTAGGATAACTTTTCCTATGAGGTGAGGCTGAAAAGCTTTTAGTGCTAGATACACAGCTAGAAGCTCTAGATAGTTGATGTGCAGACATGTGTGCTTGTTGTCCCCTGAATTAAGATTCTGTAGAAGAGCACCCCAATCTGTGAGAGATGAGTCTGCTGTTAGTACGATCTGTGGAACAGGATCGATGAAGAGCCACCCTTTTGATAAGTTTTGTGTTTTCCACCACTGCAAAGAGCGAGAGGTGCAGCTGTCTAACACTAGATGTTAATTGACCCTGCGACTGATTACACTGACATGCTAAACATTCCGGAGGGGATGCATGTGTAATCTTGCATGAGGCACTATTGCAATGCATGATGCCATCATTCCTAGCAGTTGTATGAAAGTCCTGACTATTAAGTATTCGTTGGTCTGAAACTGTAGTAAGAGTTTGAATATTTCAAATTCTGACTGCATTGGGAGAGGCCTGCATTTGTGAAGGTTGAAGCTGAGATTTTGTGTATTGACTGTAAAGCCTAATTGATGGAGAAGGTCTAATGTAGTCTGAGTGTGTTGCAAACACTTTTTGTGTGTGCTGGCTTTGACAAGCTAATCGTCTAGACATGAATCTGTTGTCTTCCAAGATGAGCTTCAACTACTGCTAGACATTAGGTGAACACTCTGAGTGTAGTGGAAGCGGTCTCTGTATATACTATACCAAAATGAGGTATAGTGTGCACATAGTTCAGTGGAACCCCTAAGGTAGGCAGAGGTAAAAGTAACTAGCACCTTACTCTCTCTTTGTGGTAGTGTGGGCGAGCAGTAACGCTTTATCAGAGGGTAGTGTTAAGCATGTGTTGAACACACTCAGGCAGCAAATTATGTCACACACTCTTAAGACTGAATTTAGACCAATTTGTTCGTATTAAAAAAAAAATATTTAGTTATATTCATTTTCTAGAACCAAGCAAGCCTGGCACAGGTAAGTGTAAATGGTACATTTCAAGGAAAGTTGAATAATACAACCAAGCTGAATGAAAATGACTTAGTTACAGGTTTGTAAATGCTTTGAATACAGTTGAAATTACTGTTAGATTACTTTTGATTACTTTGCAGATTACTTTATGCATTTTTCATTAAATCCCACACTGGCATCAGTGTAGGTTTAATGTGCTGAGAAATTTTATGCCAAACTTCCCAGTTTTCAATAAAGCCATTATGGTGCTGTAGAGTTTGTGATGACAAACTCCCAGTACCATATACTCTTAATGGCATTACTACCCTTATGTCTAAGAATTGGATAAGAAACTGTAGGGGTACAGGGCTCATGCACCTGTATCCTCACCACTGGTATGGTGCACTCAGCTAGAGGGGTGTCTGACCTATGCCAGGACAGTGGGTTGTAGGCATGGCACACAGGGATGTGTGCCATGTCGGAGAGAGTGTGAGTGAGAGAGTGAGTGAGAGAGTGAGTGAGAGAGTGAGTGAGTGTGAGTGTGAGTGAGCGAGTGAGCGACCGAGCGAGCGAGCGAGTGAGTGAGTGAGGGAGAGGGAGAGGGAGAGGGAGAGGGAGAGGGAGAGGGAGAGGGAGAGGGAGAGGGAGAGGGAGAGGGAGAGGGAGAGGGAGAGGGAGAGGGAGAGGGAGAGGGAGAGGGAGAGGGAGAAGGAGAAGGGAGAGGGGAGAGGGGAGAGGGAGGAGGGAGGAGGGAGAGGGAGAGTGAGAGTGAGAGTGAGTGTGTGAGAGAGAGACAGTGAGTGAGTGAGTGTGAGTGTGCACAAGGCCTCTAAGGGTGGCACAATAAGTGCTGCAGCCCTTAGAGGCCTTCCCTGGCCACAGTGCCCTTGGTACCATTTACAAGGTACCGACCTGTGGCCAAAGAGTGCCAATTGTGTTTTGTTTTTAATGCAGTTTAGGGAAAGAACATAGGCGCTGGGTATCTGTTTGGCAAGAACCCAGGGCACACTCCGTCAAAGTACATCAGCAGTTTGGCAAAAAAAGGGCCAACCATGCAAAAAGAGGGCACTTTCTAACAAGTTGTAACTTTGAGTGGGAGTACTTTGAACTAATAGTGATTTCCTGCTATCACAAATCTGAGATATTTGCGATGTGCTTGGTGAACTGGAATGTGGAAGTATGCGTCCTTTAAGTCTAGTGTGGACAAAGTCGCCTTGCCGTAGAAGTGGGAGCACTTGTTGAAGCATAACCACCTGCAAATGTTCTGACAGTATTACAGGTTTAGCATTCTTAGATCTTAAATTGGTCTTAGTGACCCATCCTTTTTGGGGATTAGGAAGTAGAGAGTAAACCCCTGACCCTTGGTATTGTAATGGAACTGTTTCTATAGCGCCCTTTGTTAAAAGATCTTGTACCACTTGTTTGAGGAGCTGTAGGTGTTGCGATGAGAGTTTGTCAGTGTGAGGTGGAATATTGGGAAGATTGCTGGTAAGCTCCAGGCAATAACCATGTTGGATAATGTCCAATACCCATTTGTCTGATGTTATTGATTGCCAAATGGGAAGGAATTGTTGAAGTCTTCCCCCGACAGGTATAAAATGATCGGTGGGAAATGTAGGAAAGTCACTGCTTATTGCGAGAAGGAGAGTTACGTTTTGGCATACATTTACCCCTACCCTTGAAATTGTTTCCTCTGTACCCTCCTCAATAGAAACCTTAAGATGGAGAGGGTTGTGTCTCGGATTTATATGAGGAGGCATTGGGGTCTGAGGAGTTACCTTTGGACCCTCTATAAAATGAACGCAGAAAGGAGCCTTTGTTAGATGGAGTCTGAAGAGCTCCTATAGACTTCCCTACTTCTGTGTCTTTCTTCATTTTTTCTAGTGACTTCGGTGCGGGCGTTCTAAAGGGTGGGCGGGGCTGCGTCGACCAACGGTCGTGCGCAGCACCTGGAAGGTAGAGCACGGAACGGGTTAACATAGGCAAATTTAACTTGTTCTATGTGTAGAACCTAGTGTCTCCAACAAAAAGTCTTCTTCTAAAGATTCTTTGTATAATGTAACACCATGGTAAGATGCTGCCCCGGAAATCCACTCTTGATTTGCTACACTGTCATCAGGAGACGATTGTTTCGCAGGATATAAATCAGGATCATTATCCATGAGTGGATCGATATTATGGTCATCCCATGGGTCTGTTGGTAGTGGACTATTGTCATCACCATCATCATCCCCTATATCAGGCTGTGTATGTGGTGAACCCTGAGGTGTTATATGTAAAGAATCTGAGCCTGGCAATGGCAGTAGTGGTGAAGATGGTGGAGAGGATTGAGGAAAAGGATAGATAGGGCTTGTAGGCATGTCCTTTTTTAGAGGAATTTTGTAGCCAGTGTCCTCTAAGCCAACTTTCCTTTTGGAAGGTGTAACTCCTTTAGCCAATATATGTCCAGTATCTGGATAATTATACATTTTCTTTTGCCTAGGGTCCAGTTTATCCTTCATAATGTCCAGGATAGGTTCTGTAGGCTTTTGAAGAGTACCTTTTGATTCCGTTGCCGAAAGTTTCAGTGCCAAACCAGACTTGTCTCTTGGAGTCAAAGGTTTCGGTTCCAAAGATGGCTTTTCTCGACTCGGTCCCGAGCCAGCAGGCTTGACTAACTGTTCTGGTGCCGGGCCCAACGGTAGGGCGTCGGAAACATCGACTCCGAGCCGACCATGGCCTGAAGACAGTGGGGATCCCGAAGCCTTTTGCTTAATCTAAGAGAGCTTAAGGGGCAAAGGGGCTTTGTTACTCCCGGCACCCTGTCCCAGTGGAACGTCTTCGGACTCCAACTATATTTCCAGCTCGGATCCGATTCTGGGACAAAGAAGGCTTCCCTCTTACGCCACCGACACTTCCAACTCTTCGTGTTCGGTATCTTCCCTTAAGATAACCGGAGTGTGTTCAATGTTTTGTCGCTGCATGTCTCTTCATCAAGCACTATGCATTCTCATGACATCAAGTTGTAGGTCAGGAAAACTACAACTTGTTTTTCACAAAGTCTTTGCTTAAGTTATGATTCAAATGACTTCAAGAAGAATACAACAAAAGAGGAAACAGGTTCTGCCTTGGATTACATGTGTTTGCCCATTTATGATATGGCTCTGTTTACTTGGCCTGTGCCCAAAATATGTGAATAAAACACTGTTCTTCCACTACACTAGTGGAGGTTAAAAGCAATGTGTGATTCTGCAACTGAGCAAACTGATGGTCACAATTAAGCAATATTTTATTTTTATAAGTGCCTATTATGGATTCAGATGCTATACATAGAGTGTAAATCAGTACCTTCCCTCTCAACCCCCAACCCCCACCCTTAAACCAGCAGAGATGTGGTGGTCATGTCTTCTAAGAAAAGGAAGCAAATCTCTTGAGAACATATGGACTACAAGAGCCTTTTGTCCAGCATCAACACAAAAAGATTTGGGAATGCCAAAAATGCAGCTGATTTATGGTTGAATTACTTCAATGTAATACATGGCAGTCCATCTAATGTTGTGCCCAATGTTGTGTTTTGTGGGTTAGTAAAGAAATAAAGCAATTTGATTTTGGCATAATGTGAAGAGGATGCATTATTTCGATATGCATTTGTATTTGGTATTTGTATTAGACATGTGTAGGTATCTACATAAAACTACTGCCCTCACGAACCTGCAAAATGGTGTTCAAACTGTCAATCGATTGATAGAACCAGCAGCTCTCTAACATTCTGTAAAGAGGTGATAGATACCCAAACGACCCCTTTTCAGGTTAACTCCTAGACAGCTTCTGAACGCATGGATTCAAAGAGTGCACCTGGCATCAATTAGGCCTTTGTTTTGGATGTCCTCCAATCAAAGATCGAGTGCTTGAAAGTGGGCTGTGGTGTCATAACTACACTATAATTTGCATAAGAATCAAGACTCTGAAAGAGGCCAAAGGCATTTTGCCTACAGTACTTCTCATTCATGTTGGACACTATGGATGGTTGCTATGGTGTCTTAAAAGGTTTTGTCAGTAAAGTCCTTCCTAAGCATCATGGAGTGAAGAGCCTAGCATCAATCCAGTCTCAATTTACCAGTATTAACAGTATTTTTTCAAGTATTAATTGAAGAAACAACACCTAGCAAATGAGCTGTCAGAATTCCAGGAAATATACAGATGGCATATTAAATGCAATTCTTACCAGACATAGCGGGATGGTACTGCATATGAAACTTACATTTGATATTGCTTAGTCTTATCCATCACCTCACAGCCAGAATCTTTCCTATATGAGACAAGTTCACAGAGCACAAGATGGAATGAATCAGGTATCAGATGTATGCTGTGTCTTGTGTGGTGCCAAGTCACTTTGGTATTTTCTGTGAAAGCTCCAACATAAACATGAAGCCCAGAAATACACTTACAGATAAGATGGTAGAAAAATATGGCCTTAGGCACAGAGCAAAACAAGACTGATAGGAGTTCCAAAAAATTTACTGAACTGCATCTAGGTATGAGCCATGTATGTGCAAGCAGATAGTTCAGTTCAAAACAAAATAAAATTAGATGAAGGGTTGATAGCTATGCTAAAGATAAACACAAATAATTTGTTTGATCCTGTCAACATGTTATAGAGCTGTAGCGGATAACAGAAAACTAACAGAAAAGTGACCGTTCCGATCAACTGTCTTTCTAGAAAAAGCAAGAGACATCACAAACTGAAATCCACTCCATTCTGCTTTCTCCCTCAACATCCTACTCCTCCCATATCCCCCACTTAACTATTCTCAACCACACTCAAAAATAAGCTCACACCCCCATTGCTTCCACTTTACCTCCTCCACCTGACGCCCGACCCGTACTCAATGATGCAAAGTAATTCATTCAGATTGTTTTAGTCAGACAGTCATCCTTATATTCACATTCTTCTTCCTCATCTTGAACTCTAAACACAACCTAAGTTTATTTGTAAACTCTTCTGCATCCTCTCAAATGTAAAATCCATATGCAGGAACCATCTGCACATCTATCAAATGATATCAGACTCCAGTACTGACCTGCTATTCATCACTGAAACCTGGTGAAGTGACAATCCAGCGAGCATCATAAATGTAGCCATAACACAGAGGTAGAAAATACTCATCACAAAAGGTTCCTACTAATTGTCCTACTAGTCACAGTACACAATACTCTCTACCTACCAAATCCATCCGAGATCATTCTGCCTCGAAATGGGTCACTACTCATTTAATGCTCTCCAGCTCTTACTTTCACATCCTCATTCCTTTCTATTTACACACCCCTTTACCCATACATTCTCCGCACCATCCTCTATTTGCAGTCTTCCTGGACTGAAATATTCGGAATTTTGCACATGGGGAAAACTTCAAAACCGTTTTTGACAACTCGAACTGTGCCAGATTAAAAGCCTCTTCCAACCTAGATTCATTCCATCCAGTTCAACTGGATGCTACATGTTCAGCTGTGCACATATTTGATAAAATACCTTCATATCATATTCTCATAGACTGAATCAAACATCCTCTCCCTCAACATTAAAATAGCTCAGCAGCCTTCGCAACCAGCACAATCACCAACCACTCCTTGGAATTAGCAGTTCGATCAAAACTCACAACCAACACCCTGTCAACCATGCACTCCGAAAATTGGGCCAATGAACCAGAGTGCTATGTGGCATCACCAGGGGTATAAACTGCTATGACAATGGGAGCTTAGCTACTGAAACAAAAAAACTGCCAGAGTCTTCTCAACTCGAGCTTGGAACAGCTAAAATTCAATTTAATAATCTCTGAAAAAGATAAGGCATTACTTTTTCAGTGCAGTAAAATAACCTGGTTCATTTTGGAGGCGAGTGACCTGCTTTTACTGAAAGTCAGAGTAAATAAAGAGCAATCATTTACATTTTATATGGGGATCAATGAGACATGGCTGTGAAGATGCCAAATACTTCAAAATATACTTCTCTGATGGTGGCATAGAAAAAGTGCGCAAGAGAACCACTACACATCCTTCCTGCACTAGTATCTGGGCTAGTCTATTTATTTTTAGTGCCAGCTCCCACCACAAACTGCTTGATATAAAATACCAATAAAGCATTATTACTTGATTTCAGTATAGGAGATTTAAGTTTACACGGAAGAGCTGTCAAATGCGGAAATGTTGAACATATGATTTTAAGATGATTGCTTACCTGTCTGAGTTCATCTGCCATGAAGAAAGATGGTGCATTTGCTTTTGGCTGCATATATGCAACATGAGGTGTAGTGGGAGGGTAAATGTGATAGTTTGGAAACACCTGAAAAAACAAAATCAACAAAGGCAAATTTGTTTCTCTTTGGATTTTTGTTGTTAAAAAAATCCCTGTTAAGGAATGCTACAATTAATTGTACCATAAAACCTTTTTTCTTCATACATGTTTGTTAATGATTGAATTGCTAACCGTTGCTTTCTTATTAACACAGGTGATGCATTCCCTCCTTCTGTATTTTTTTTATTACGCATATAACAAAACTGTTACTTGTTTTAAAATTAAAGTTAAAAAAGGGAAAAAACTTTGACACAGATGAGCTCCTCGACTGCATACTTATTCTGTGCCTCCATTTTTTAGGTACGACTCTGAAAAAAGCAGTTGCAAACCAACGTCAAGAGCACATTGTCCTCCAAAACATCTCCTCACATTAATTTTGGCGTCTGCTCTTGAAATCTTCCAGACTGCAACCAACTAGGCGGTGCATCTTGCAATGAGGATCACTGAAAAGGGTATCCCATACCTGATGCATCTTGACTTATCATCGCACTCAACACTATCACTTAATAACCTATAGTTTAACTTGACCTTCACTAGTACTATTATCAAAAGGTTTACCTCATACATCTCTAAGAGTAAAGAATTGGAGCAGATGATTTAAAAAAAAAAAAAAAACTCTTCAAGGAAATCTGTTTTGTATTTGCATTTATTGTACTGTAAAAAGTACTAGTCATCAGTCATCCTGGTTCCAGTTCATCTTTCACCAAAAAAAGAAGCCCTTACCTACCACAAGAAAAATGCTACTTACCAGTATGCATATGTTCTTGGCATGTAGAGCTGCAGATCCACACACTTAGCACAGATAAAGGTAGCCGGGGAGGCGGGTGGGCGTGTGTGAATCTGCAGCTCTACATGCCAAGAACAGATGCATACTGGTAAGTAGCATTTTACGTTTGAGGCATATGAGCTGCAGATCACACACTTAGCATAGATTGTATAGCAGTACCCATCCTTAGCGGTGATTACCAGTACCTGTTGCAGTAGTTTGAAATAGTGTTTTGAGTACAGCCTGGCCCACACTAGCTTGTTGTTTTGTTTGTACATCCACATTATGGTGTTTTGTGAATGTGTGCGGTGTAGACCATGTAGCTGCTTTGCAGATGTCATCTAAGGGAATGTTCCCTAAAAATGCCATTGATGCCCCTCTCTTTCGTGTTGTGTGGGCTTTAGGAGGAACAGATAAACTACGGTTTGCGTTGTGATAGCAAATTTGCATGCATTTAACAATCCATCTAGCTATCCCAGACTTCGAAATGGGGTTGCCTTTGTGTGGTGGTGAAAATGACACAAAAAGTTGTTTGGTCTTACGAAAAGGTTGTGTCCTTCCAATGTAATAGAGAAATGCTCTTTTGACAACTAGGGTATGAAGAGCTCTTTCCGCGACTGTCTGTGGCTGCGAGAAGAACACTGGCAACTCTACAGACTGATTGAGGTGGAAAGGAGAAATTACTATAGGGAGGAATTTTGGATTCATTCTGAGAACAACCTTATTGTGACAGATTTGTAGGAAAGATTCCTGAATAGTTAGCACTTGCAATTCACTAACTCTTCTAAGAGAAGTGATAGCTACTAGGAAAGCAGCTTTCCATGTTAGAAATTTGAGCTCACATTTATGCAGAGGTTCAAAGGGAGGACCCATTAGTCTTGTGAGAACGATGTTTAAATTCCACACAGGCGAGGGTGGTACCCTAGGGGGAATTATCCTTTTAAGGCGGTCCATAAAGGCTTTGATGACAGGCACTCTGAAAAGTGATAGGTGTTGTCTATTTTGTAAATAGGCTGCCATGGCAGCGAGGTGTAGCCTAAAAGATGGGTGGGCTATATTGCACCTTTGGAGATGTGGTAGGTAACCTATGATGTGTTGGATAGACACGTCTAGGGGATTGATGTTGTTGGTATGGCAGTATATTACAAATCTCTTCCATTTGGCCGCATAGCAGGCTCTTGTGGTGGGGCGTCTAGCTTCCTTAATGACGTTTATGCATTCAGGAGGTAGATTTAGGTAACCAAATTCTAAGACTTAAGGAGCCAGATCGCAAGGTTGAGCTGAGCTGGGTCCGGGTGTCTGATCTCTCCACGGTTCTGGGTTAGGAGGCGTGGGGAGAGGTGTAGTCTTTCGTGCGGAACTACAGACAGTTCCAGTAATGTGGTGTACAACGGTTGTCTGGCCCAAGTTGGAGCAACTAGGATGAGAGTCAGTGCATGTTGCTGTAGTTTGCGCACCACCAATGGAATGAGTGGGAGAGGTGGAAAGGAGTACGCAAATCTGCCTGACCAATTCACCCATATCGCATTGCCTTTGGACAATGGGTGTGGATACCTGTCAGCGAAGCTTCGGCATTTGGCGTTTCCGTGCGTGGCAAAGAGGTCTATCTCTGCTGGCTCCCACATTTGAAAGAATGGCTGAAGAACTTGTGGATGAAGTTCCCACTAGTGCATCTGTTGCGTTTGACAGATCGGCTATGGTGTTTTAGACTCCTGGGACATGTTGAGCTGGGAGAAAGATTTTCTGGGGTATAGCCCATCTCCATATGCTCTGTGCCAGTTGAGAGAGCTGCAGAGAGTGTGTCCCTCCTTGTTTCTGTATGTAGTACATGGCTGTTATGTTGTCTGTGCGGACTAAGACAGCTTTGCCTGATATTTGTTTTTGGAAAGCCTTTTAGGCTAGGAAAATGGCTAGTAGCTCCAGGTGGTTGATGTGGAGTAATTTTGTTGAGGAGTCAACCTGCCTTGCATGGTGTGATGTAATTGGTGCGCTCCCCAGCCGCAGAGCGATGCGTCCACTGTCCTGACTATCTGTGGAACTGGCTCTAGGAACAGTCGCCCTTTGGAAAGGTTCTTCGTGTTCCACCATTGCAGAGATCGATGAGTGCGACCGTCTACCAACACCAGATCTGTTAGCTGACCTTGAACCTGGTTCCATTGGCGTGCTAAGCACTCCTGGAGAGGACGCATGTGGAGTCTTGCAGGAGGTACTATGAGTATGCCAGAGGCCATCATTCCTATTAACTGCATGAACACTCGTGCTGGGAGAGAGTGTTGAGGCTGAAATTTGCTTGAGAGCTTGCATGCTTGCTATCCTGGTGGGGTTGGGATAGGCTAATGCTTTTGAGGTGTCTATTGTGGCACACAGAGGTATTGTTGTATGTGGGACGGTTGTAGATGAGACTGTAGTTTACTGTGAACCCCATGTTGTGGAGTAGTTGAATAGTAGTGTGATGTACACACTGATTGTATGAGCTGGCTTTTATGAGCCAGTCGTCCAGATACGGGAAGACATGAATGTGTTGTCTTCTTAAGTGGGCTGCCACTACCGCTAGGCACTTGGTGAATACCCGTGGTGCTGTTGTGACTCTGAAAGGGAGTACTTTGAATTGATAGTGTTGGCCGTCCACTACAAACCTTAGATATTTCCTGTGAGCTGTGTTAATGGAAATATGGAAATAGGCGTCCTTGAGATCTAGAGTAGCAAGGAAGTCGCCTTGTGAAAGAAGAGGAAGGACCTGTTGGAGTGTAACCATGTGAAAGTGGTGCCATTGTATGTACAGGTTTAGAGGTCTGAGGTCTAGAATAGGCCTGAGAGATCCGTCCTTCTTTGGTATGAGAAAATACAGGGAGTAAACTCCTGTTTTTTGTTGTTGCAGGGGAAATGGTTCTATTGCACCCTTTTGTAGGAGGGAGATCACCTCCTGCTTTAGCAGAACTAAGTGTTGTGAGGACATTGGGCGTTGTTTGGGTGGTATGTGTGGGGGGTTAGAAGTATGTTCCAGACAGTAACCTGATTGAACTATTTTTTCGCACCCACCTGTCTGTAGTGATGTTGGTCCAGACAGGCAGGAACTGTTGTAGTCTTCCCCAGACTGAAGTGGAATAGTCTGGGGGAAGTGGAGGGAAGTCATTGGGTAGGGGTGGAGGCAGAGCGGGTGTTGTTGGTCTTGCCTCTGCCTTTGTTATTGTTGCCTCTGTAGCCTCCTCTCTGGTAACCTCTGGTAAATGTAGACTGGGCGGGAGCCTTGTAAGAGGTGGAGGGTTGTCTGAGTAGTAGCCTCTGGGGGTGCCCTTGTAAGGTGAGCGACGAAAGGAACGTCTGGGAGCTTGCAACTGCAAGGCTCCCATTGATTTAGCTGTGTCCGTATCCTTTTTCCTTTTTTCAAGGGTTGAATCTACATTTGGGCCAAATAGGTGCTCCGGATCAAATGGCTGGTTGAGGATGGAGCTTTGAACTTCAGGTTTAAAACCCGAGATGCGTAGCCAGGCATGTCTACGAAAAAGGACACTTGTGTTTACTGCTCTGGAGGCGGTGTCTGCCACGTAGAGAGCGCAACAGATGGAGGTGTTGGTGATAAGCTTACCCTCCTGTATGATTTCATTGGCCCTGTTTTTGTATTTATCTGGGAGGTGCTGCATTATGGACTCTAGTTCATCATAATGTGCCCTATCATACCTGGCTAAGAGCGCCTGAGTGTTGGCGATGCGCCATATGTTAGCCGCTTGAGAGGCTGTTCTTTTGCCAGCAGCGTCCAAGAGTTTAGACTCCTTGTCGGGTGGTGGAGCGTCACCTGATGTCTGAGAATTGGCCCTTTTCCTAGCATTGGAAACTACCAGGGAGTCTAAGGGTACTGGGCCTTTAATGTAACCTGGGTCATCAGGGGCAACTTTATATTTTTTCTCGATCCTGGGGTTAATAACTCGAGCCCTAACAGGATCTTTAAAGACTTCGGGTGCATGCTTAACAACACCTTTAAGCATAGGTAATATTGAGGTGGATCGTTGAGTGGTGTCAAATGTATCCATTAGGAAATCCTGCACTATGGGGTCTCTATGCAAGGCAACCCTGTGGTATTGGGCAGCTCTGTGGACGAGCCGATTAAAGCCCATGGTGTCCTCTGGAGGGGAAGGCCTGGAGGGGTAGATGTCATCCTGTGGAACATTAGGGACATCTGGCGTGTTATAATCATCACAGGGGTCTGGGGAAGAATGTGGACTAGGATCCCCTAAGTGGCACATCACCCGGACCGTCCCCCCCATGTCATCCAAGGTGTCATCATCGTCTACTGGTGTAGGAGATGGTGTAGGGGAACGGTGTGGTGGAGGAGGTGGAGAAGGGAGTCTTAGAGGAGATGTAGCAATGTCCCTCTTTTTAGGTGGTGGAGCCGGTGCAGGCACCTCTAGTAGTGTTTTCCTAGAACAAAGAGTCAATTGAGCAGTTTTAGGATCCCTTATGAGAGTCTTTTGAGCAGGGTCTGGTGTGAACAGCTCTTTTGCTAGAGGTTGGTCCTTCGGTGCGGAGCGTTTCGGTTCCGTAGGCTCCAGATACATTGTTACCGAAGGTAAGCAACTCGTACATCTGATAGAGACTACTAGCCGCAGATTCCTTCACGTAGAATAGATACCCTAGCCATACCCAAGGGGAAGGAGGTTCTGCAAGAGGAACCCACCCACCGGGGCACAACAGAGAGCCGCACGGGGGACGAGTCCGAAAACAGGACGAGGAGCTTCGTCCCCAGGCGAAGGGAAAAGAAGAGAAAATAGACTGTCCTCAACTCAGCAGAGGAAACAAGACAAGACGCAAAGAGGCCAAACACCCCACGCGAGGCAACAAAACCTCCGGCCAAGGCAAGGAAAGGAGCACCGATGGAGAAGAGCAACCTAGAAACTCCAAGGAGAAGAGGAAGAGCAAAGGCAATCCCAGACAGGACGGCGCCGGCAGTAAGAAGCAGGCGGAAGCCGAAAAGGGGAACTCAAGGTTCCCAGGAAGAATCGCCCAACGCCCTGCAGGGACAAACTGCGCCCACAAGAGGGTACAGAAGTCAGGGACCATCCCCCCCCCCCCCCACCACCACCACCCGGCAGAGGGGTAGAACCGAGTGCAAGGCCCACTGGAAGCAACAGAGAGGGCAGGATGACAGTCTCACTAAAGCCCCAAGAAGGCACAATGGTGCAGAAAGAACAAGAGGGCGGCACTGGCAAGCTCCGCCAGAAGCCAGGGACACCACAGAACGAAGCACTCAAGCAAAAAGGCGAAGAAGAAGGTTGCCTCCACAACATACCATAACGCCACGAAGAGCAGAAGCCCGCAGGCGACCACAACTCCCCAGCACATACCATGGCTATATAACAGCCAACCCTGCCCTACATGGGGCATGTCATATCCCAAGACATGGGAACCTCTTAGAAAGAAACTTCCGCAGCAGAGGACAACAAAAAAAGAACTGCCGCAAAAAAAACCACAGGAGGCCTATCAAGCAGCCAGAGGGGAAACGCAGAAGGCCCAATCTCAGGCCCAGCATGGTGTAAAAAACCCAAAGGAAAAACCCAGTCAAAAAGGGCTGGCCAACAGAACCACAACCTCAGCAAGACAACCGGGGCGACCCGCCCCAACAGAAGAACAGCTCCAAGAACCAAATCAACACGCAGGTCACTGAGGAGGAGAAGAAGGGGGGAAGGGGGGAAGGGGGGGCAGGGGGGAGGGGGGGGGAACGAAGTCCCGCCAAGAACCTCTGGATGGCTGAGTCTACAAGGGCATGGAACAAAAGAGCACCATTGAAGGGAAGGTCCACCAGCCGTTCTCGAAAATTCTCCGGGAACACACTGTCCCGAAGCCAGGCATGGCGATGTAGGGCAACCGAATAAGCCATGGCACGACCCAGCAGCTCCGAAATGTCCAGAGCGGAGCGAAGGATAAACGCTGCCAGCTCCCGACCATCCAAGACATGACGTCTCAAATCCACACAGGCACCCTCCTGAGAAGCGGCAGACATAAGGGACTCCGCCGAGTCCCACAAGCAAGAAGTGGCCCTAGCCAAAACACACAGTGTGTTAAGGGCCCGCAGAGCCGCACTGGTTGAGGCAAACATATTGCGCCCCCAGGAGTCCAGCCAGCGGGCCTCCCGTGATGGGGGAGACAATAGCAGCAGCAAAGCAGGAAAGGCAGACTTCAAAAGGGGGCCTCTGGTCGAAGGGTGAAGAGAAAGGCACACAGAATCACACGGTGCCGTATGGTGGCGGTGCAGAAGGTGCTGGGGCACCGTGTCCCCCGTGGCGGGATGGCCCCAAGTCCCCAAGAGAGAAGAGATGAGTGAACCCTCGGAGGGAAGCAACAGTTCCCTACCACCATAGCCCTGATGGAGAACCTCCAGAAGATGATCTGCGGGGAAATGTGTAGCTGGATCCCCCATGCGCAAAATTCCCACAGCTGTGGAAACAGCGTGGGCAAAAGCTGCACCCGCATCCGCAGGGCCCCGCGGAGGGGAAAGCAGCTCCTCGTTAGGTGATGGCTGCAAGCTAAGGCAGCCATTCCCCAAGCCAACCGGAGGAAGGAAGGGCCAAGGCCGGAAGGAAGGAAGAGGGACCGAGGAGTGGGGGACTTGCGGCTCCTCCGGCGAAGACCGCAGTAGTGGAGACGGCGAGGAACCACCTTTAGACGACGTCGGGGGAAAAGCCACGACACGGCGGCCCGTCTCCGGCGAGGAAGACACCAGCAACCGCCGAACCAATGGAGAAGAGGAGGCGTCCGAAGACGAGTCAACGACCAGACGTCAGCCCGGCGCCGAAGAGTCCGTAACCTGAGGCAGGACACCGGAGGAGATGCCGGGGCGACCTCCGACACAGCACACGGCGCAGGAGACCGGAGTGGCGAAGGGGCGGCGCCGACCTGACCTCCGACAAGGCAGCCACCTGCGCGGAGGGACGAGAAGGGCCCGGGGAGGGATGGGGAGAACCCCGCCAACCGCGACTCGTGACAGGGAGAGACGGGCCCTCCGCCGACCCCTGTGGCGCCGCCAGGGCCAGCAGCCGCCGGTGCCGTAGCGGCATCACCTCGGCCACGGACAAGGCTGTCGCCTGTCCCGGGGACCGAGAGGGGCTCGGGTGTGCGACCCGAGCCCCGGCAACCTCCCGCGACACCACAGGGACTCCCGCGGAAGTTTGAGGCTAAGCAGAGGCGCAGTGGTTCGAAGGAGGGACCCTCGAAGGGCCGCACCCCAACAGCACCACATCCTCAGAGCCTGGATCCGAACCAGTCGACGCCGGAGCCGCCGGCGATGCCGTGGAGGGCCCCACACACTGCAAGGGATCCGCTGACGTCCCAGGAGGGCAAGGAGGAGGAGGAGAAGCCAGCAAAGCCGCCACATATGTCTCCATCTGGGCTCTGGTCGCCCCCACGCCAGCCCACGCCCCCGACAGGCCGGAACCCGACCCTCGGGGACAAGCTGCGACACTTACCAAGAGGTGAGCGGAGCACTTGCGACTTGGGAGAAGATCGAAGTCGGCGAGGGAAGCCGCGGGTCCGAGAACCCTTCTCAGGGGCCGGCCGAGATGACTACGCTGACCTGGACACACGAGCCGAAAGAAGTTACATCCGGTGCTCACGCCGGGACTTTGACTTCATCTGCTGGCACGTCTCAGTGGAGTCGTGGTGCTCCCCAAAACACAACATACAGATGGGGTGAGGATCCGTCGCTGACATGAGGTGGCCACACGACGAACAAGTTTTAAAGCCCGAAGGCATTCACACACTGTTCCCACACACGCAGCAATAGCATAAGGGAAAGGCCTGAACAGGCACAGAGCACAAACCGGATCCACGTTGCATGCGGAAAAGGAAAAAACTGACGTAGGCGCGCCGGGGTGAGACTTATGTGACCTCGCTGATGTCACGTACGCAGACGACGCCTGGGCAGAGTCGTGTGATGCCGTCCCCCGGGCACCAAGGGATGCTGGGCAAAAACATATTCCGGATCCAGTCTCATGCCTGGGTATAATTCTACGTGAAGGAATCTGTGGCTAGTAGTCTTTATCAGATATACATTTTACTCTACTGTACAGGACTTCGTTATTCCGCAAATCAACAAGCAAGGATAATCCGCTGTTTTTAGGAGTTTACCCTGACATTCATGAGACTGTACGCAAGAGAGCAGCCAGACTGAACACTATCCAAGAAAACTTAAAGCATAACTCCATTCTGGTAGAAGTTGGCTGATTCCTACTTTCAGCATAAATTATTTTCAGAACAGGCAGCGTGGTCTACAAGATCGGGAATATACTCTTCTACAACAAGCATGCCCACAGAGGCCATGACAGCTGTCAAAGTCGCAGGAATAGGCAATTACTTCCTGATAAAGAAGGGTGGGGTAAGGGGTTTGTTTGGAAATTCGCCAAATTAAATCTCAACAGTGGGTAGGCATTCACTGCTAAGAAGATTACCTTAAACTGCAACACATTTATGAGCAGAATGGACGGGTTTTGACTCACAAGGCACCATCAGAGAGTTCCTAAATAAATATGCTCTCTTGTTCCGCATCAAACTTAAAATCATAGCAGAGAGGGGAGAGAGGGGAGAGGAGAGAAGAGGGGAGAGAGGGGAGAGGAGAGAAGAGGGGAGAGAGAGGAGAGGAGAGAAGAGGGGAGAGAGAGGAGAGGAGAGAAGAGGGGAGAGAGAGGAGAGGAGAGAAGAGGGGAGAGAGAAGAGAGGGGAGAGAGAAGAGAGGGGAGAGGGGAGAGAGAAGAGAGGGGAGAGAGAAGAGAGGGGAGAGAGAGGAGAGGGGAGAGAGAAGAGAGGGGAGAGAGAAGAGAGGGGAGAGAGAAGAGAGGGGAGAGAGAAGAGAGGGGAGAGAGAAGAGAGGGGAGAGAGAAGAGAGGGGAGAGAGAAGAGAGGGGAGAGAGAAGAGAGGGGAGAGAAGAGAGGGGAGAGGAGAGGAGAGGAGAGGAGAGGAGAGGAGAGGAGAGGAGAGGAGAGGAGAGGAGGAGAGGAGAGGAGAGGAGAGGGGAGGGGAGGGGAGGAGAGGAGAGGAGAGGGGAGAGAGAGGAGAGGGGAGAGAGAGGAGAGGAAAGAGAAAGAGAAAGAGAAAGAGAAAGAGAAAGAGAGAGAGAAAGAGAGAGAGAAAGAGAGAGAGAAAGACTGTGCTGTGACCAAGGGATGAACACCTAACCATCTAGAAGTTGCTGCTACTCCTAGGGAAGTGCAGACGGGGTCTTATTCTCCTAGTCGGTCCTATTCCAGGAATAAGTTCAAAGAAGCCAGCGCCCTGCCCTTGACCTTGATGTTGCAGCAGTCTTCTGCGAACCTAGAGAGGAGTCTGCTGGCTCCTTAGAAATGGAATTAGAGGACAAAGATGCTTCATCTTCAATACTTCATGAGACTGGGTCCCCAACCTGTTTGACTCCACAGATGGCTGATGAACTCCTTTAGGCACTTCTCTTTCGCCGACTCTCTACTAGTCTTGGGTGGGGGTGTGGGGAATGATATCTTCCTAGGATTGCTCTCACGACCACTCAAGACATGGTCTTCCCAGTTAGGGAGAAGTGTTCGGATGATTGTCCATTTTCTTCCAGTTGGGGGCTTCGGGCAGCCTCTCCGTGAGGGGACGGTACACTCACCAACACCCGGGGAGGGTGGGGCATTACGGGCTTGGGTCACTTTGGTTGCCTCCACTTGGCAGAGATAAGGAATCTATGGGGAACTCCTCCTGAGGCTTTCGTTTACTGTGGACCCTTTAGTGCCCCACCCCAGCACTGATCCAACATTCATGAGAGCCTCAGCCACACAGTTGTATCGCCACAGGCAGCTCTACTCTCCTCATGTTGGTTTTCCTGACTGGTTTGGACAATTGGTGTTCAGCCTGCTTTCCTTTTTATTCATTTTGATTTCAGTACTGCTAGTTGATTCCCTAGTCAGTTTTAAACTGGAGCTGGCACCTCCAGCACCTTTCTTACCCATCTCACCCGGAGGCACCCCGCACCCGATAGGACACTGGCCCCAGACCCACAATTGGGATTTGATGGAAGCTTTACATGCCTGATGATCCTAACCCAGACGGTCAAAATAACCTTCTGGACCATCAGGGGGAATGCAAACACCATCCCCGCCAATATAAAATCCATTCATTCCTGAAGCACAAAAGGGTGCACATTGCGCTACTACAAAAATCTCATATTACACAATTCAAAGAGTATAGACTCCAGACGCAGTGGTTGGGTCGGGTCTACACCAAAAAAGCATTCAGCCTACGCTAGAGGGACACTCATCTGGATTGAGGTGCAAAGCAAACTACAGCTCCTGGCACATGAGATTGACCAGGATGGCCGGTTTATATTTCTAGAGACAAAACTGTACGGCCTTCTTCTGTTACTGGGCAGTGTGTATGCCCCTAAATCTGACCAACCTACCTTCTCTTCTTTCATTACCTCTCATCTCACTTGGCGAAATAGGCACATCCCCCATGGGTCATAAAGGGTGATTTCAATTTTGTTATGGACATTTCCCCAGATCAATCACACCCCCTCTCCCTTATGCCACACTACACATAATGCCCGCAGTATGGTCTCCTGGCTCCACCAATGGTCCCTACAGGATTTCTGGAAGCATTATAATCCTGGAGTAAGACTATTCATTTTACTCTCCGGTTCAAAATTTACACGTCAGATTAGACCGTATTGTTTGATTGATGGTGCTCTGTCCTTCCATCTTGTTCCCTCACTATCTTGGCAGGGGCCTGTCTGACCATAATACCCTTCTGTTGGGCTTGACCTAGGATAGGACCCCTCCTCCAATTCCCACCTGGCAGCTGCAACCCGTAACACTGGAAGACCCAGTCTTCAAGAACAAGCTGGAGACCCACATCTCCAATCACTTTCAAATTAATGAAGATCTACTGCCTCCCCAGAGGTGGAGTGAGATCCCTTCATGGTGGTCATTAGGGGGGTCATGTATCCACTCGGTCTTAGGACAAGGTGGAAACCTCACCAAAGAGATAGACTGGGCCAAACAGAGCCAGACACAGAGCGATTCGCTGTAAAGTACCACATGCAGAGACCATGCTTTTCCCAGTTGCGCAAGGACATGGCCAGGTTGACGGAGCAATTGCAATGTGTAGGCTACTCAGCTTATGCCACCCGTATGTACACAGAGGGGGCAAATCCAACATTTTGCTGCCTTAGTTGGTAACAGAATGAGTCAAAGCAGCCCAACATCATGGCACTCCACCAGCCTGATGGCATTACGCTCTTCTCACAAAATCACACCTATGAGGCATTCACAGCATTCTACTTGGCCTTGTATTCTCAGCGGCTTGTGGTCTCACAGACCAATAGCCAGACATTTTTTGGTTGTATCTCTCTTCTGCCACTGACCCAAGCTGCAGGCTTCAAACATGTGCTGTCGAACTATCCTGGCCTCCGGACTTACTGGTCTGATGTCACACAGAAGATTTCGGAACCCACGAGCTTGCCGTGGTTGGACACGTGGGAGGCTGGGAGACTGGGCAATTACAATAGGTCAAAGAGACACAGGACAGCCATCTGTGTCACATACCTGGTGCTCACGAAACAGGCGATTACACTAAATGGAAAAGTGCATCACCCACCAGCAGTGTAGCCTGGAGACATCCTGTGGGCATGGGGCAATGACCCTATATAACAAGGAGGCCAGAGGTCTTCACCTTTGTCTGATAGCTCCTGTGTGGGACCAGTTATTGTCCCAGTTTATGGACCTTTAGGAGGATAGAGCTGGTCCTTCATGAGGTCCCCTCTCCAGATCTACCACCTCTCACATTGATTTGGATGTTTTGTTTAGGCCAAGCTTCTCAGCCAGATACGGCCACATGGCGCAAGATGAAAACAAGCACACCCTTTTTGCTGTACTCTGTGACCCCTAAGCACGTCCATCTTTTTTTTGGTCTCTCTCCCCATAGTACGGGCCCTTCCAACCGGGATAGGTTTCATCATCAATCGTTTGTTCATCACGTGTCACCCAGAGGGCCACAAAGTCCCTTCCTGTTCCTACCTTTACCAGTTTGCTAAGAGTTTCCCTTCAGTTTGACAAGCTTGCAAACACACACACTTGCTTAGCATATCCTACTCAGGGATCTGGTCTTTCTTCTCCTCTATTTATATTCTCTATGGTTATATTCTGCCACCATTGAATTGTGTAATCCACTCCCACTGGATTGTACACAAAAACCATCTAGTGAAGAAACTGGGAGCATGTGCACTCCTTTTCCAGGTAATGCAACAAGGATGGCTCAACCAAGATGCACTTTGACTGGTTATCCAACAGCTGGTCCCAGAGTACAACCAGAAGAGTTGCAAGGAACACACATGGAGCGAGTCATGGAGTAACACACCTATGAAGGACAACTGTGGCATTAAAAGTCTCTGGATGCCCCATTATATTATTGTTTTGTTGGTTATGAAGTGATCTCCTATCTGTAAGATCACTTCTGCAGTCTCTGAAAGAGAGGATGCTTCCATTTGGCAGGATTCCTAAAAAAATTACTTATCTGCGATAACCATCTTTCTGGTGGATAATCTAACTGAAAATGTCTCACCTGTATAATCCCAGGTGCCAGACTGGATTTAGAAACTTTAAGGCTCTCATGTCGCCAGTAGGGGGCATTGGTTTTGTATCACTGAGGGAAGTGGCTTTAGATGACGTAACTGAAGCCGTGTAGCACCTATGCCGACACAACAACGTAATATTTCATCCATTCTTTCCAAACGTCAATGCGTGCGGACATCGACTGATTAGTAGAGTACCAACATATTAGTGGAAACTTATTCACTTCCCCTATGACACATTCATCTAACAGAGAGGTGGGCGGGTCGGTGAAGAATTTGCAGGGAGATAGAGTATCCAACAGAAAGATAGTCACTGCAGGTAAGAAACTTTTTCTTTTGATGGATACGGATACCTGCACATTTCTTTCCTGTAGAATAGATTCCAGAGCAAAAGCATGCTGCCGGAGACAGGCTGATGGATGGTTAAATGAGGAAATCTTGTAAAACAGACCTGGCAAAGAGACTGTGCCAATGGACCTCGGAATCTAGGCAGTAATGCTTTGCGAAGGGATGTAGGGATGCCCACATCGCCGGTTTGCGGATTTCTTCTATAAGATGCAGAACCATCCCCCAGGCTGGGAGAGGTTATCCGGTTTGAATGGCAGCTTGATCGGAAGTCATGTGGAGAAGTACACGAGGTCTGCATACCACCCCCTCCATGGCCAATATGGGGCAATGAGAATGACTTGGTCCCTGTCTTGGCACATCTTCCTCAGAACCGGAGGAAATTGGGGGGGGGGGGTTAAAAGCATAGTGCTGCAGAAAATTCAATTTCAACTGGAAAGCAACTAATTCTCCCCCCCCCCCACCCCCCCTCCTCCTCCTGCTCCCCTCAATGGATACTGGACAGCCCAGAATAGCTGCCACGGAGCATTGTCCGAATAGGAGAACAGGTCAACCTGAGGAGTGCCACAACAAGTGAAGATGCCCTTGACTACCTCTGGCAAAAGTCGCCACTAATGTTTGGCAAGATGACGCCGGGTCAGGCTGTCGGATTTGACATTTAGAGAACCGACAAGGAGATAGGAGGTTATCCCCCTGGCAGAGTACTCACAACCCTAGTCACAACGCCTCCAGACAAAGTAGGTGAGGCCATAATCCCTCTTGCTTACTGACATTACACATCGCCGTCATGTTGTCTATCAAAATCTAGAATGATCAGCATTGGATGAAAGGGAGAAAGGCCTTTAGCACCAGCCAAATTGCTCGCAGTTTCAACATGTTGAGGTGAGCTCCCAAACCCATATTCAGCATTCATCACTGCAGTAGTCATGACCAGGAGAACAGAAAAACTCATCCCACAGTGGAGGTTTGCATCGCTCCCCACTAAGCCAATTCTGCCATAGCACTCGGGGATATCAGGATGAAGTCTGCTAGATCCCCCTTTAGTAGCTCTTGCCTGCAGAAGCACCAAAGTAGGGCCCTCAAGGGCGAAAGCACGGGTGTGACTAGAAAAATTCAGGAAGAATGAAAGTTCATGATTGGAACTCACGCGCCTTTCTTAAAGTTGCAATCATATTGACAATGCCTGTGATCCTCTGAGGTGTAGGAAAGGTGCAGAGAAGGGTGGTGTCCGGTACAGACCCTATGAATTGGAGTCACTGGGAGGGCCACAGGTGAGATTTGGGCTCGCTAAACACGGATGCTGTTGATTGAAGATGGCGCAACACCACTCCTGGCGAGCCGACTTTGATTAGCCAGTCCAAGAGACCTTGCAATGCATCCTGGTGCAAATGCCATTTGTGAACTGCTGAGCTTGTACACCCTGGCATTCGAAGATCCCACCAAGTGCTGTACAACCAGGTAGATCGCCTGGTACACCAATTATGTTCAGAGGTGTAGGGCCTCCTGGAACAGGAGCCACGAACCTATCACACTGTTTGTTGCACTACCACATGGCAGTGGTGTTGTCCATGAACACCTGGACCAACCTTCCTTGCAAGTATGGCAGGAAGACTTTCAACACCAAGCGATGGCTTGTAACTCCAACAGGTTAATGAGGAGCCAACACTCCACCGGAGAATAGAGGCCTCTGATCTTCACCTCTAACAGATAGCAGCCCCAGCCTAGAAGCGATGTACTGGTCACCACTGTCAGCTCTGGGTGAGGAAGGAAAGAGGAATGCCACTGACCAAATCATAGTCCAGTAGCCACCATTGCAGATCCTTTGCAGTTTGCCAAAATCTGGACATGCACGGAGAGGTCTCCTTGATGTTGTTGTCACTAAGACTGCAGAGCCTACATGTGTCATATGGCATTCTTGATCAGCAGAATGTAGGAGGCTTATTAGACCCTGCAGCCTTAGAGTCAAACTCACTGGGATCAAGGACCAAGGCTGGAACATCACAGTTATAGTCCGAATGCCCTGAAACTGCACTGTGTCCAGAATGGTTCCATTGAAAGGGAGCGTCTGCAAAGGAGAAAGTTGTGACTTCAGTACACTGAAAGTAAACCCCAATGATGTCAAGAGGATGGCCATAGTCTGGAGGTGGAGGACAACTGCCTCAAGTAACCCCACCTTAACCAGTCTGTCATCAAGTTAGGGGATACTCCCCAAAACTCTATCTGTTCCTCAATATCCCTATCCCTCTCAATGTCTTCTCCGCCACGCTGTGGGGTCTGCGCCTACATCTTGTCTGGACTGGCCAAAGGTGAGCTGACTCACTTTTGTTTTACCATATGCACAGGTGGCTTCGGGGTTCCCCATTTCTAACTATTTTTTAATAGCACAATGTCAATATGCATGCCATTGGTACCACAGAGACGCTTGCCTCACGTATGACTGTCTCGACCGGGACATGGCTGACACCACGCCCGAGAATGTGCTTATACCTACGGGCCTCCCCCTTGACCCCAAGTATATACAGTCCCTCTCAACTACATGTTGGGCCTGGCGCCAGTTGCTGCGCTTGTTGGGCATGGTACATCTGTATTCCTCTGCTCTCCCGCTTGCTGATAACCTTTGGCTCACCCTGATGGGGGTGCTTCTATTAAACGTCTGCTCAATCAGTATGCCCTCAGCACTACTGCCGATTTGTTTACGGATGGCCATGCCATTTCTTGGTCTTAATATAGCAGTTTTACCGATGCTGCACTGGTTGACAGGTTTTTATTACACCGAATGCAAAGCACACTAAGGGCCCAAATTTCCTCATACCCTATTGCTCCTGATGACTTCACCCCTCTTACGATTCTCATAAATGATGGTTCCGGGGAACATCTGGTATCTCTGCTCTACCATGCCTGCCTTGACTTACTCCATTTTATGCAATGCTTAATGTAAGCCGGTGGTTTTTGGTGCACTGCAACGGCACTTAATCATCGACGCCTGAGCACCAGTTAAGGATACATTCATTTTTGGTAGGCACAGGGAGATTAAATGATTCGCCAAGAATCACAGGATGTTGAGTCAACGCCAAGACTCGAACCCGGTTCCCCAGCTCCGAGGTCGGCAGCTCTGGCCATTACACCACACCCTCTCCCTGGTTGATGGGTTTCATGGCTTCTGTTTCAGGAGGCGCTAACAGGAGAAATGGACTGGTAGAAACTGCCTCCTGACGAGAGCCCTGGCACTTATTTTTTTTAAATTAACCACTACTTCTATGGATGAATGTCTGCGTGTGGCGTGGCGGGCAAACCTTCAGTGTTCTACCGTACGATATCTGGTCCTTCAGTTGCTCACACATTAAGTTGGTATCTCCTAATCACAGGTACAAGCTGTTGCACTTCAAATTTTTACTGTGTACTCATATGACACCTTGCCTCTCCGCCAGGATTGATCCTTCTCGCTCATCGACCTGCCCCAAATGTAATGCTATGGATGCAGACTTTATGCATCTTGCCTGGACATGCCCCTTTATAAACTGATATTGGGTGAACATATAATCTCCAAAATCTCCTAGATGACCAACTTAACACTGGTCGCTGACCCCCTGTTGGTTCTTCTAGGTTATGTGTGTGACGTCCCGCACGGAGTGCGCAGATTCGTTACCACTGCTATTTTCCTGGTGAAGCGCGTGGTTGCGATATGCTGGGGAGGTGGGAGACGTCCTACTTTTGCACAGTGGCTTAAGAGCTTAATTTATTGCGATACCACTAGCGAATTGTACGCACAGTTACAACCACCAACCACCTGCCCCTGCAATATCTGGCTGCCCTTGCACCCTTACTTACAGCACACTGGCCAGACAGCTCAGGACTGACTGAGTGTGCTGCGGGATCTGCAGTGAGCACCATAACACACACATTGTCACCTGGATGGTAGGCTGCATTGCACACGTATAGTTACTTCTGGCTCATCGCAGCTGCTTTTGTGCATCATGCACATGTTCCTCTGCAGTGCCTCAAAACCTCGGGGCGTCCCAGGCCACACACAGACCTAGGCAATCCTATATGCTCCATTCCACTTGTGACTCAGTTACCTCTCAATGCTGTTCAGTATGATGTCCTTCATTGGCATGTATGGTTTCGTAATCAGGCATGACTCCATAAGGAGGTGCCTGTGCAGATCTACCTACTGTCTACATCTGCAGATTTGAGGAGGGTGTTTTCTATTGTCTTACCCACTTGTATTGTTTTCTTCACTCTCTTTCTGTATTGGTCAAAGAGATGTTACTTCGGCTCTATTTACTCCCACTGTTAGTGGCCAAGATGGCAACAGAGTCAGTGAAGCACTACTGTGTGGCTACTGACCTTTTCATCTTTCTTCCCACCATCTCCAATTATTTACTTTATTTGTTAAGTGGTGGCCCTGTGAGAGTTAGATCATAGACCCTTTTCCTCATCTTCAAAACTATAATGAAGATTGCAAGTGCATTGTTTCTAATCTATAATGGGTCTAGTGTAGAGGGGTTTTATTTCTCTATTACAGGTGTTAATGGCTCCTTCTCCACATCATTAATGCTCGTTGGTGTGGGTAGGAAATTATTTCTCTTCTGTGATGGAAGGTGTGTTTCCAGGAGGAAGCATGCCTACTATTCTTCCTCGTCCAGTTATACACCATAGTTACCCTCTGCCCTTTAATGACAGCATTATAGAGAGAAAGGTAATCTATTAGTGAAGGTTTAGAAGGGAAGGAGTCAAACCCTTCCTCAGGACAGTCTATATCTAGATACTGCCATATATCTTCCCACCCTTGCGATGCCCCAAGATGGACTCCTGACACTTATCATAAAACTCCTGTTGTCTGCAGCTGCTGGGATTTCTATGTCAACTTGACCTTCTTCATTCCTAGTATCAGCCATCTTTACAGAGATTTTGAAACCCTTGCAGGATTCATCAACCCGTTTCTTCTTCTGGATTAAAAGCACCATTTCAGCTTTGAGACAATGTATTTTTTCCTTTCAACACTGATTGCCTTTTTGCTAAGCGTTAAGACAGCCTTTCTTTTTGGGATCAAGATGCCCATCACCTTCAATTATTCCTCCTTCCCCTGAAACCACTCATCTTTCATAGTCAACATATGAGGGTTTGTTCCTATGGTGCATTTTGGTTTTTGACCCTTGGAGCTCTTGTGTCTTTCCTTTGACTATGGAGTGTTTTAGCAAAGAAGACCGTTTCAAGGTCTTTAAATCCAATTCCTTCAGCTCTGTCCCACTGTAACTCTGTGGGTGTAGTTTTTGGTGCCAGCTCTATCCTTTACAAGGTGTTTTTGACACCTCTACCAAGTCAATGTATGAAACTTCTCCGACGTCAGACCCCTGTTCTCCCTGGGCATCCTCCATTTCTGCCAGGATCTCCCATCACTTGATAGTCCTATCCTACGACCTTCGAGGGAACCTTTTTTGGACTGCACATGCCACAGTGTCTCAGTGTCACAGTCTCTGCTTTTCTTGGACCATAAGTGTTCTGTAGAAGAGCACTTCACAGGAATTACACCTTTCAGACTTATGACCATTAGGAAGGAGCAAATTACAAATTTTGTGTTGGTCTTTTGGGGGAAATTGTGGTGGCATTTACAACAAAACTTTAAAGGTGTATTATCCATCTTTTAGTGTTTTTGGAGAAAGACCACGGAAAACTATCACCCTACAAAGAGAAATTAGTTACTTAACTATAACACAACTGTGGGCATCTTTAATATATTCAAAGGCTTGAATTATTCCTTGTCAGCACACTGGAAATCCCAGGTAATCTTAAACAGCAGTAAACAGTGTTAAAATGGTCATAGAGCTCAACAACAGTCTTTGTTTAGTAGCACATTCACCTCATTTGAAGCAACTCCTATTGGCCACACTACCTCAGAACGTATATTGTATGATTCTCTTCCTGGGAGGAGGGAAGGTCGCATGTGAATATATGAACAATACTAATGCTGGAAAACTGGGGTTACAGATAAGTAACTAATTTCTTCTTCAGCACTGAATCTTTCATATAGTCACATGCTTGAATCTGAATAGTAACCAGTTCATAACAATAATAATAAATGTAAGGAAGCAGGATCACCTTTACTGAAACAGTTTGACAGTCAACATGCTTCACCCAGTTATGACGTGGGTCAGCCTATTCTTGGGTGGCCAAAGAAAACAAACAGTTGGTCAGAGGAGTGAATGTCTTTCGCCTTGTCCATGTAGAACTTGAGGCACCTGCGCACATCAAGCGTATTCTGTGCTGATGTTATGGGATTTGGGAAAAAGGACCACAGAACAGCAGGCCCATTCAGGAAGAACTTCGGGTATAAACTTCAAATTGGTCCATAAGATGACTTTGTCTTTATTGAAATGGAAAAAGGGTTATTTCACAGTAAATGCATGCATCTCCACCACTCTTAGTTGTTGAAGTAAGTGCCAAGAGATTTACTCTTTTCCAGGAAAGGAAACGGATGAGCACTGTACCAGGGGGAAAGCTCTTAAAAGCCCCTGCATAATTTTCTTTAAGAGCATCAGTGAAAAAAAAGTGATTGAGTTGTCTTCCTTTCTTTGAAATTGTGAGATTGCGGACAGATGGACTCGTACTGACGAGAGTATTTTAGACAATTTGTTGCCTGGCTCAGCACATATGTAAGTGTTTGGTGGGGTGTTACAATGCCAAATGATTCCATCCAGTGACTGTATCAGACAAACACCTCTATTTGGTTCTTATCGAAGCTGGCACACGGGCTTCAGCTAGGATGTCTCCAAACACTGTTGAGATCCAGACGTGCATACTCTAGGTCATCAGGTATCATTAGATCAAGCTCAACAACTGGAGGTCATGGTGTAAAATGTACTATTGCGCCTGGAAAGGAGAGTGAGATCCATCTGCAATGGTACTGATCGACCTACGGAGAAATTAAGGAGGTTTTTGAATGAGTACTGTTGAGGCCAGGCTGGGGCAATGTGGATCAAGGTACAATAGTCCACCTTCGCTATCCTAGGGGCTCTGAGCGATCAGGGGAAATGGCAGAAAGGTTTACCCAAAAGGGTTTAACCATTTGATCGAAAAGGCATTACCCTTGGACCCTGGCTGCCAAAACCTGCAGGTGTAAAACTGGCATTTGTTTTTGTTCTCGGTGGCAAACAAGTGGAAGATGTAATCCACTTGGTCTTGGTGAAGCTCCCACGGATGCAAAATTAAATCAAACATCGCAGGAGCAAGAACCATTAAAGCAGGAAAGGACAGATAAGATACATACATTTGAACAGCAATATCTCCCATCCCTCCCTAAAAAGAATTAAAAAGCATTTTGAAGCAAGCATAACATTACCAAAAATACATTTGAAGCATGCATAACATTACCAGAAATACATTTGAAGCATTTTGCATCAACCACTGTGACGTGATGCACTACAACGAAAAGGGTAAACGACCCCACAAAACCAATGCCCAAAAGCATAACTTTGAGTAGCTCTAAAGGTAGCATACCCTACCACTGCAATCCCAAGAGAAAGGGAAACAAACTTGTATATGGGTCGTCACCCATAAAACACCCATGAAGGGAAGTACATTAGTACTGCGCGCAACTATTTATGGACTAAACCATAACCCAACCCAGTGTGAGGGTTAACCTAGGTACAAACTATTTATGGATTGGTGTTCAACTGAGTGTGTCCACCTGGCCATTTTGCCATCCAAAGATGTGCCATGGCAACATCCCTGTGATGGGAAATGTCCAGTCTCATAGAAGCTGCGGCTCTTCTAATGTGGCTCTTCTACTGCAGCTCTTCTGACAGAGGTCAGGACCTTGTTCCTCCGTGCTTGGCAATGCAAGTCATCAATGTTGTGCTGTCCGTTCTTATGAGAACGGATTGATCTGAAAACCTTAAAAGGAATACTTGGAGACCCATTCTTATGTCCAGGAGCTCCAGAATGTTGATGGAGCTTTTTTTCGGCATCTGACCAAAAGTTCATTGGTCAACAGTTCCTGCATGTAAGGACCCCAGCCCTCCATGGAGGCATATAATATGAGCACCACTCTCTCGGAATAAGGGTCGAACAGAAGACCAGCATTCACAATCATAAGGAACTACCAACATACAACTGCCTGCTTATGACGTGTTGTGATTCACAATATGTCATCCCACGTGCTGTGAAGTTGCTTCCCTTGGCTGTCCAGTTCTTGTTAGACGGGTCTCATCTGGATCCTGTGGAAGGTTATAAGACTTATGCCTGATGACATCAGGCCCAGCAGAGATTTGTAGTGACGGACTGAGCAACTGTTTTACAGAAAAGGTCTTTGTCACGGGCTGAAGTTTTATTAGACTTTTTGTTGGAAGGGAAACTTTTTTTTTTTTTTACTCCTTGTGTTCCAAGTATCGCTCTCAAAAACTGTATGTTTGTGCGAGGTTCTGAGGATGAAATAAAATATTAGTCTTACTCTGTGGAAGAGTGTGATGCAGGCGACATTTGAAGCACTTGCCTCTTCCCTTGATAAGGTGTTGCATGCCAGTCATCTAAGTTCCAAGTACAGGTATAGTTGGTGACCCCGTCAACCGAGGTAAGCAGCAACCAGCGCTAGACAACTGGTAAATATATGTGGTGCCGACTTGAGACCGCAAGGTAGCACCTTGATTTCGTAGTGCTCCACCACAAAACAGATATTTTCTGTGCTTCCATTAAATCGGGAGGGGGAAATAGGAATCCTGTAGGTCCTTGAGCATGAGATATTTGTTTCCCTGGAGCATCAGGAGGGTTCCTTGGAGCGTTTTGTTTTCTTCAGAACTTATTCAGCTCTCAGGTCCATAGTGGGTCTCCACTAACCTGTTTCCTTGTTCAATATTATGCATCCCCATTTGGGAGCAAAAAGGAAAATTCATTCCCCTAACTGCTGCGGTGGGGATGTTACAAGACGCAGCTGAAAAACGTTACGCTGATTTCTGATTGCCCTGGAAGAGCGTTTGTGATGCACTCCTTTTCAACCCGAAGATATACCACAGCCTTGTGTGTGGGTTCTATAGGGTGCACAACCCTGGTCATATCCGGGTTGTCTTGGAGGGTAGAATGGGCAGTCTCGACCTCCATACTGATTAAAGCCTGCTCTATAGGTCTGAGATCCACATGAGCCAGCAAATTTGTAAAGCCAGGGCAAAAATGGTGGATGGCTCCAAGGAATTTTGCCATATCACTATATGATATTCTGTAAGGAGTCATCAACATGCTTGCCAAGCAAAGCGAGTCCATCAAATGGCATGCTCATTATTTTGGCTTGGAATTCTGTATGGAATTATATGGATCGGAGCCACCTTTGTCTTCTCATTACAGCCGCTCCTGCGAGCTGCCAAAAGGCCTTGCTTGAGACAACCACTGGTGGCCATTGAAGTTGTTGCACCTTCTTTGACTATTGCTCTAGCAATGTCCCTCTTGCCTTCTAGGCATGCTAGACCAGGGGATGTTACAAGTTCAGGCCTACTGCGATGGAGGGTGGGCCGGACACAGGAACCAGGTTAGTTTCTCAAAGTCCGGTGCGAAGAGTCCAGTTTATGGTAGATGAGGCAGCAAGGACCTGGGAGAGCGCCGCGGAAGGTCATTGCTGTAGAGTGAACAGCAGGCTTAGATTCACGGACAGTTGTTGCTGTAGTGCAAAGATCCGGTCCGGTATCGCAGACTGTCATTGCTGGAGCTTCGAGCTGTCGGTTACCGAGGACTGTCATTACTGTAGCATGAAGTGCAAATCTCACTTTGTCGCCCATCACTTGCAGTCGCTATAGCGTGAAGAGTTGGGTTCACCGGAGCTTCCCGTTGCTGGTGGTAGTCACGGGCAGCAGAGTATTTGCACGAACTGGCCTGTTTATAGTTGCGAAGGACCCAAAACTTCACGATTACTTTTGTATTGACAGAGGAGTGCATCCTGATGCCAGTCAAGGGTACAGAACCTAGGGGATTCACTCTAGCAGTGACCAGCAGTACTGAGGCAGATCTACTTGCAGGGAGACCTCTGGAGCTTCTTGTGTCCCTGTAGCTCAAAACAGGAGGTCAGCCAACTGACCCCTGGAGTCATTCAGGTTAGTCTGGGATGAAGGAAGGAAGCAGATCCGGTCTTCCTTGACAGACAGTAGGGCAGTCCTCTGAGGTACAATGCAGGCCTCAAGCAGAAGGGTGGTCCTCATGGGAACAAGGTAGTCCTTCTATAATCCACAAGTCCTGGAGTGTACCTGGTGCTAGACTTTGAAGTGTGTGTGTGTGTGTGTGTGTTGGGGGGGGCGGGAGGGGGTGATATCCTGGTTTCTCCGAAATCTGGTTCTGGGAAATTCTCCCCTTTCCCTTCCAAGGCTCCAAGTAGTGGGAGGTGACACAAATCTGGTATCAGGTCCCTTTATGTGTGTGCCGAAGGCAGCCCTTTAAAACGTAAGTGGAGCAGGGAACAGCTCCACAGCACCCATCCTGACAGGATGGCACATCCTGCAGACACCTGGTCCCCATTTGTCTCACCGTCTGATTTGTCTCACTGTCTGGGACAAACACACAAAGGCCAGCTGCCAAACTATTCAAAGTCATAGGACACAGCAGGTGCCAAATGGTTAGGGCAAGAGTATGGCAACTTTCTAGAAGTGGCATTTACAGAACTGCGACTTAAAATCCAACTTTACAATTAAAAGAAGATTTTAAATTACAATGTCAGTACAAACGTTACGTCCCTATCTGTTCCCAATCAAAATATAGCACTTATTAAATATAAGGTAACAATGTTATCCAATGGGAGAGATGAGCCTTAAAATAGTGAAAAATGTATTTAATTTTTCAATACCAGGATACCAACTGGCAGTTTAAAACTGCACTTCCAGCTGCAGTGGGAGGGTGAGACATGTTTTAAAAAGTTACTTAAGTGGGTGGCGCTCGGAGTGCTGCAAGCCCACTTGTAACATTTAGCTTACGGGTCCTGGGTACATGTAGTAACACATACTAGGGATTTATAAGTAAATTAAACATGCCAATTAGGAGTAAGCCAATTGTACCATGTTTTAGAGAGGGAGCACAAGCTCGTTAGCAGTGATCAAATGTGCACAACAGTGTTAATGCCATGGAAAACAGAATTCAGAAAACAGAACGGTTTAAAGCAAAACGTTTGGAGGAAAACCACACCAAGGATGACTGGTCTAACACTAGGTCAAACTAACTGCAATAAAAATTTTCTGAGAAAAAACAAACAAAAAAAACAGTATGACTGCTTCAAAGCACACCCTTTTACAGTCCTGAAATGTAGAGAAGGTATTTGAAAAAATAAAGTAACGAGGAGGCCACAAAGAAATACCTTAAGAAGGACCTCAAAAGAATCATCCCCAAAAAAATCAAAATAAATATTAAAAACAGAACATTGGAAATGGGAGGCAACCACAGAGATTACAACAATTTAGTTTCAAGACTAAAAGATGCATTTTCACAATCAAATTGCAATTGTAATCTGCCTGAACAGTGAGGAAAAGTAATATCTTTGATACGATTCTCTATTGTTGCCTCCTCCGGAGCATGTGAAATTCTGCTAGTTACTAAAATTTACACAGTTGGCTCATACTCTTTTTTGAGGAAATACTGAGTGCAATTTCCCAAATTATGAAAGTAGCAGTATTATATCGATTAACTCACGCACTAGAACACATACTAATGATTTCATTAATCACCAATCACCAGTACTTTATATTTTGTTACATAACATTTAAAACATGAATCGGAAATAAAAACTGCAGTAATCCACAATAAACAAAAGGAATGTGCACATTTGAACTTAAGAAGAGCAAACCTGGCCCATTTCCAGGTGTGGAAGCACATCAAAGAAGGAATGCAGTATGGAGAGAAGTAAGAGGCGATGTTTTCACAAAACATGCTCTATTAAGTATTTTCATATACCATTCCTGCAGCAGGTGCTTGGGGCGTGTCCGTGAAGAAATATGTTGTTCCACCTACAGTTTCTTTCTGGATTATTTGAGATGCAGATTGAGGTTGCGAAACTGCATTGTTAACAGGCGTTGAGGCACTAGTAGGCACCATGTAATTTGCTGGGTTTGGAGTATGACTCCTCCTCCGTGGAGCAGGAGAAGAATGAGGCGTGATTTTAGGGGAATGAAGAGGAGAAGATCCAGCTGATAAAGACATTCCTAAAGAAAACAAAAATAATTATTAGGACCTTAGTTATTTCAATAATGTGCTACTTAATATCTCCAAGAAAGAGAAACGCACACATTTAAAAAAATAATGCACCAAGGAATGCATCTTTCTTATCAAATCCACAATTTCAAAAGATAATTTAGGCTATGGTTTCCAGGTGACATTACCAAGTAAAAGGGATAAGCAATAAATTGCTATATGAGAAATTCATAACCACACAAAATCAAGCACTGAAATGTGCAAAGATCAACAGTCTATCATGCAGAAAAGTGCTAACTGGCCAAACGTTAATGAACTGGATAGGCACTGGCAACAATGAATGGAGATAATAGTTTAATTCAATGATAAAGAACAGGGACCTATATGGACATGTTAACCAGATCACACAGGAATAACATGGACAATTAAAATTTAATTTGTGTCATCTACAACGAAGTGATGTCTCACAAACAAAAGAAAGTCTAGTTAGTTTAGCTATACGAAAACACACAAGAGAAATCAAGATAGAAATTAGGACACACACAGAAATGTACGTGGTTAGAAATGTTAAGATAGGCTTAGAAGAAAAGAACCACAAAACAAATTCGCCAAAATAGCTCTTAAAAACTAACAAGCTATAATTATGACTTTCAAGACAAGAAGATAGATTATACTAAACTGAATATGGAATTTAACATGGTACTTTATCTGAGAAAATGAAAACATCTAAATAACCATCAGCATGTTTACATTGGTTCTCATAATGCATTGTTATGAAGATTAAGTACAGATTGATTCAAATATATTTCTTTCAATTGATTCAGCAAATAATGACAAGAAATATGTGGAAACTGCTCTTGTAGAGTGCATCTTTGGAGTAGAAGAAAGGGGCTTGGGCGCTTTAGAAAGGCAAAATTGAATAGTTGTGGATATCCATCTTGCAATGCTTGCTT
Organism: Triturus cristatus; assembly: GCF_964204655.1. NCBI lineage: Eukaryota > Metazoa > Chordata > Amphibia > Caudata > Salamandridae > Triturus > Triturus cristatus. The sequence goes on along the minus strand of NC_140591.1, from coordinate 333,669,892 downwards.
TAGTAACAGGCCTGCCCTAGCTGAGCTGGACCATAAGCAGCGAAGAGCTGTTGTGAATTACAGAATTGTTTGGTAAGATTCAAGTAAAATTTCAGGCATCTTTTTATGTCCAATGCGTGCAGGGACTGCTTTGCTGGAATTGTCGGATTGGGAAGAAAAGCGCATAGAATAATGGGCTCATTAAGATGAAACTGTGGGCACCTTTGGTATAAACTTTGGGCTAGTCCAAAGTAGAAGAGTGTCATCTGTAAATCGGAGAAAAGGCTCTTGGGTTGAGAACACCTGAATCTCACTCACCCTTCTTGTGGATGTTAACGCAAGTAGAGTGGCCACTTTCCAGGTAAGGAATTTGAGGTCCGATTTAGGAACTAGTTCAGACAGTGGTTTGATCAGTTAGGTGGAGGAGGGCACACTGGAGGAAACACTCGGAAAAGTCCTTTTATAAATAGTTTTATTATACTGGTGGAGGAAAGTTATAAAGCTTGTGAATAACACGTATATCTGGGTAGTGCTGCAAGATGTACTCTAACTGATGCATGCACTAGGCCTGGTTAAGCAATAGAGAGGATGCAGTAAGACTTGTTCCGGCGGTGCCACAAGGGGGTGTTAGTTGTGTTGTTGGCACCACAGTCAAAACATTTTCCAGCTTAGTCTGTAGGATCTATTGTTCGATTCCGCTCTTGCACTTGCTAGAATGTTCTTGCATTCCGAGGGAATGTTCATGTTCTGAAACTCATGGAATTCAGGAGCCATGTATATAATTGGAGAGAAAGCGGATGCAGAACTTGGCCCTGGTCCTGGACTCCGACATCAGGAGGAATTCAGGGAAACAGTACTGCCTGAGCGATTATGATCAAGTGGCATCTCTCCACGTTCATCTAGCTGAGAATTCTCGGATCATGGGGATAGGGGGAAAAATCATACGCATAAATCCAAGACCATCTCATCAAAAAGGAATTCCCCCGTGATCCTGGGAGTGGGTGCAGACTGGCTTAAAAGCAGCATTTACTGCTGTGGCTGGTAGTAAAGAGGGCTAGATGTGGTTTGCCCCAGAGGTGAAATATTCTGTTCAACTCCTGTTGGTCTAGTTCCCATTTGTGACAACTTTCCAAGGATTGCTTCTTCCTGCAACATGTTCCGCCTAGAGGATGATGTTGTAAACTGTCAGCCACTGTCAAGGTCCTGAGCTTCTAAAGAAAGCTAGGGACCTAGTTCCTCCTTGCTTGTTCACATTGTGCATGCTGGTCTTGTTATCTGTACGTACCAGCACTAGTGATCCGTATATGCGAGGCAGGAAAGGAGAGAGAGAGGGGGAGAGAGAGAGGAGGGGGGGAGAGAGAGAGGATTGGGGGGTGAAAGGGGGAGAGGGAGGGAGGGGGGAGTGGTAGAGGGAGAGAGGGAGAGGGAGAGAGGGGGAGAGGGGGAGAGGGGGAGATGGCCTTGAGCTCTAGGCGGTTTATATGCATGGACTTTTAGGATGCAGACCATTTGCCCTGTATTTGGAGATCCTGGAGATGTCCACACCAACCTTCGAGGGAGGATCTGTAGTTATGATGAAGTCTGGTATCAGACAAAAAAATCGTCGACTTTAATGGTAACGTAGACGAGGAGATGTTAGTCGATGGAATGGGTGCATTAATGGTTGAAGTGGTCTTCATCAGCATTGCCGAAGGGGTAGAGGACAAGATAGTGATGCTCTTCAATGTACCCTTCGTCGGAGACGTAGGCGTACCTTCTGTATTTTAGGTCTCAACGGCTCAGAAGAGGTATGCGAGCGCTTTGAAGACCCGAAGGTAGGGGTGGTATGCTCCGAGAAAGCACTTTTATAGGACATTTTTTGCATTTTCTCCTTTTTCCTCAATGATTTTAAAGGACTCATGATGGGAAGTATTTTGTACTTTCCTGCTGTCTTCAGAGGTCCCCTGGTCATGGAACCTTTTTTCTCTTATGAGGTTTGGCAGACAGGGGCGGCTCACCCCCCCTGCTGAAAGCCAACAGAGGCAAAGGAAAAAAATAAAATGATGACAAAAATAAAATGATAATAAAACATTTCTACTATCATTTTATGTTTTGCCCTGCAGGCAGCAAGCCGAGGGAGGGGTGTGGCCTCCCATCCCGACTCTGCAGCACCAGTGAGGAGGGGGGAGTGGTGGACACAGCCAAGTGCGCATGAGGGTTTGGGTGGACCTCTGGGGCCGGCCAAACCCTCATGCGCACTTAACCTTTCTCAACTGAGCTGTGTTGTACAGCGGGGTGGAGAAACCAACAAAGGCTCCAAGTCTATGTCTGAGCGCTCAGGCCAATCTCAGTGCTGCTCGCATGCTGGTATGTGAGGAGCGCTGGGATTGGGAGCTGGGAGCCTGCGCAGTGTGTAGCAGGCTCCTGATAAAGATGCAAGGATCGGAAGCAAGGTGGCGGCAGTCGGAGCAGTTAAGTTTCATTTTCTTTATTTATACTTTTGTGTGTGTGTATGTGTGTTTCTCCTTCCCTGCCCCACCACTACGCAGTACGAGTGGCCGCTACTGTTGGTAGAAGTGTCGCTGTCCTCACCTGAAGAGGACGTTTTTGACCTCTTGAGCCATAATAAGAGCCTTGCCTCTCTGTCTTGCAAAGTTATTGAAGAAAAATTGAGACATACCCCGCAGTCTTTCACAGAATGATGAGGATGAAGGCAATAGAGGCATTCTTTGTGCGGATCATCCACAAAATCTCTTCTACCACAAGATTTGCAGCATCTGACGAGTCCTTTTTTTTTTTTAAAAGAATCAGACTTGCAAAACTTTTGCAAACAGATGAGGTAAAGAAAATGGAGCAGAGCTCTGGGAGACTCCCTTACACAACGTGCAGTAGAAAATCTGAGGAAAACCGTCGGTTGGGAAGGTTCTAGACGGTGTTGTCGTCTGATGGGTCATGGTTCAAGTTCAAGGATAGATAGGCTACTAAGCTAACCTTCTATTGCCATTATAGCCTATGATACAACTAAACTACTTTACTATGGTACCATGTAACTTCCACTTCGACAAAAGGGAATGATTTAAAGTATGTGAATCTATGAAAGATGCAATACTGAATAAGAGGAGACAACTCTTCTTAGCTTAATTATTTGTATTCACCCAGTAAAGAGAACATTTAGCATTACTTAGGATTTCAGTGGTGGCAACCTGCTAAAGCCTGATCTGGGAAGCACTTTCCTACTGGCATTTAAGTCGGCACATCTCAGGAAATCATTTTCTTAAGTCTGATTTGCCTGTAGTAAATTAGTCAGCCTTCCCACCCTTGACAAACAGCGTGCCTACATTTTGCAGAATATAGTTGGCTCTGTCAATTTCACTGATTTTAATTAGTCCTCTCAAAACTGTCACCATTTTTCGGAGTCATCGTGACTAGATGCTTCACTTCATCAATCAGGATTTATAAAGCATGGCTGCTTCACCTGTGAGGGTCTGTGGACTCAAGATGCCAGATCAGGCTGCCTCTTCCTATTAGTTGAACATCCAGGCCTGAGGTCATTCCTGAATTGCTGGAGCAATGTTGAGGCTCTGAGGTGCTCCAGGTCTTAGCCACCAGGTAGGTGAAGGAGCGGCCTCCGCTATTTGCCAGGCTGATGCATTCGGTAGCTGCTAGGAAGAGGGATCTGGAGCCGAGATACCTGGTAGGTTGGTGGAAATTAATTCTCATTGAGATTCCCTGGTCCTGCGATGTGTAGTGTCTTGTACGTGTGGGTGAGCAGTTTGAACTGACATCTCTTCGCAACTGGTAGTCAAAGGAGTTCCAGAGGTGAGGAGTGATGTGCATCTGTCTAGGGAAGTTGAGGGGGGAGTCTGGTTGCTGTGTTCTGGAGGGTCTGGAGCTTTCTCATGAGTTAGGTGGTGATTCCTACACAGAAGGAGTTGCTGTGGTCGAGTCTGCAGGTGATGACAGCTTGCGTGACAGTTTGCCTGGTGTTGGGTAGGAGCCATCTTAAGACCTTCCCGAGTATTTGGAAGGTGAGGAAATCTGGCCAAAACAGATAATTTAACTTCACCGATGCTTGATGAATTTCTTCACAAGCATTGGCAAAAACAAAATTCCAAAATGGCCACTGCACAAGCACATATGGGGAGACTATCCTCTAATGGAGTGTCAAATAAACTCCATTAAAAAGATAGAAATGTACTGACCTTGCCAAATGCTGGAGTTCCTAACACCCCCACCCCCCTATATTAGCCTTGCTCTCGGTTATCTTTTGTCATGTACTATGTAATGGGTGCGGGATATGCTGTAACATATAATAATTTTCCACCGATAATCTCTTTGCCTTTTTGTTTTGTGGTGCGGTTTTGTTACATATTGAAAAATTTACCAAACATATATAACAAATGAAAACTGTGAAAGTATATACATGCAAAGCAGCTATTTGGAAAGTAGTTTATTATTATTCCTTTTGAAGGACCATCCCAAGATGGTGACAGTACAGAAGCATACATGCATGTTGGGCATCTTGTAATAAAGTTTCTTAAGTTTATTTGAAACTTCATTACAAGACGGCCACAGTGCATGCACAGTAGCATCTCTGGGGCCCAATTTTTTTTTCTTTCAAATGGCAAAGCCACCAATAATTTGGCGCTTAGTAGCAAAGGCGAGATGGATAATGTTACTTTAGCCAGTAAGCATCTGTGCATGTAGAGCTGTAGATTCACATGCGTTGCATACTCCTGCAAGTTGTTTTTCTTTGAAGAAGTTTTTTCAGTCACAAGGTAGGTGACTCCTCCTTTCGGTGATAGTGCGCATGGGCATCGACTTGTTTTCCCGCAGAGGTTGAGAATGGAGTTAGTAAGTAAAGAATACAGATGTCCATGCGTATGTATATAGAATAAGGGAGAGAACTGCAACAGGTACAGGCACTCGGGTGGGCACATGTGAATCTACAGGTCTTCATGCCAAGAACAGATGCTTAGTGGGTAAGTAACATTATCTGTTCGAAGCATGTGAGCTATAGATCACATGCTTTGCATAGACTATACAGCAGTATTCTCCCAAAGCGGTGACTAACCTGTAGCTATTGGAGTGGTCTGAAAGTGTTTCAAGTACTGCCTGGCCCATATTAGCTTGTTGTCTGGCTAGCACATCTACACAATAGTGTTTGGTGAATGTGTGCGGTGTAGATCATGTTGCAGCTTTATAAATGTCAACTATGGGGATGTTTCCTAAGGAAGCCATAGTAGCCCCTATTTTGCGAGTGGAATGAGCTCTAGGGGGTATTGTTAACCTTCTTTTAGCTTTTGCATAAAAGGTTTGAATGCATTCAACAATCCATCTGGCAATACCTGACTTGGATATGGGCTTGCCCTTGTATGGTGGTGCAAAAGCAACGAAAAGTTGTTTAGTTTTACGAAATGATTTTGTTCTTTCAATGCAATATAAAAGGGCTCTTCGAACATTTATGGTATGTAGAGCCCGTTCTGCGCTTGAATCAGGTTGAGGAAAGAATACAGGTAACTCAACCGATGGATTGATGTGGAAGGCAGAAACTACCTTAGGTAGAAAGTTGGGGTTAGTACGAAGAACCACTTTGTCTCTGTAAAGTGGCGAAAAAAGGTTCTTCTATGGTTAGTGCCTGTAGTTCACCCGCTCTCCTCAGTTAATTGACTGCAATGAGGAAAGCGGTTTTCCAGGAGATAAACTGCAGTTCACATTTATGCATGGGTTCAAAAGGTGGGCCCATTAATCTTGTGAGGACTATGTTACAATTCCACACTGGGGCAGGTGGAAGTCTTGGTGGGATAACTCTTAAGTCCTTCCATGAAAGCTTTGATTACTGGCATTCTAAAGAGAGATAAATGTTGCCTATTTTGTAGATACGCCGCTATTGCAGCGAGATGTAGTGGGATAGAAGAGTAAGCTAACCCTGACTGCTGCAAGTGAAGCAGCTAAATTATATTTTGTATTGAAACATCAAGAGGATTGAGATTATTTCAATAGATAACAAAACAATTCAAATTAGCTGCATAACAGACTCTTGTAGTAGGCCTGGCCTCTCTAATGATGTTCATACAGTCTGGTGGGAGATTTAGATAACCAAACTCTATGATTTAAGAAGCCAGATAACGATGTTCCGTTGTTTGGGATCTGGGTGTCTGATTTCTCCGTGGCTCTGTGTGAGGCGACTGGATGTGAGGTGCAGTTTTTGATGCGGAACTAGCAAAAGCTCCAACAGGGTTGTGAACCAAGAATGACGGGCCCATGTGGGAGATACTAGGATTAGTGTGAGGAATGTTTGCCGGAGTTTCCGAACCACTGATCGAATGAGTGGGAAAGACGGAAGAGCGTAGGCAAATATCCCTGACAAGTTCAGCCATAGTACACTGCCTTCGGAGAGCGGGTGTGGGTACCTGGAGGCGAAGATTGGGTATTTTGGTGTGTGGCCAAAAGATCTATTTGAGGGACTCCCCTACTTTGAAAGTTTGGGAGGAGAACTTGAGGGTGAAGTTCCCATTCGTGAATTTGCGGTTTCTGTCTGCTGAGAAGATCTGCAATCTGACTGTTCACTCCTGGGAGGTGTTCTGCTAGGAGATAGATTTTGTGATGAATCGTCCACTTCCAAATGTCATCAGCCAAGTACGATAGTTGGAGAGAGTGTGCACCCTCCCCCCCTGTTTTTGTATATAATACATAGCTGTCATGTCGCGAGAACTAGGACAGCTTTGCCAACCAGGTGAGTCTGAAACGCTTTGAGTGCTAGAAGTACAAGTTACTAACCTTCGGTAACGATGTATCTGGGAGAGATGATTCTAGCCGCAGATTCCTTAACGTAGAATTATCCCCAGGCGTGAGACTGGATCCGGAAAACTTTGCCACAGCATCTCTGCGCGCCTCGGGCGGTACCACACGACCCAACCCTGACGTCCGCGGACGTGACGTCAGCGAGGTCACATAAGTCCCACACCAACGCGCTGACATCAGTTTTCTTCGGAGAACTTTTCCGTGCCACAACACGGAGCCATCACACACAAAACTGGGAGAGTATGGGAACAGTGTGCGAAAAATGAGGGAAACAAAAAAGGGGAAAGAACCAATGGTGAGGAACAGCACCATTAGGGACAGTGCCAAGCACTGTGTTACTGAAAGGCAGGAAAGGAAAGAGCACAGCACTGCTGGAGAAGCAACTCTGCAAAGCGAAGGTGACATCCTCCCTGGAGGCAGTAAAACATGTGAAAAATGTTGTGGCAGACAGAAAGACAGCAACCACAATCTAAAACAGGGAAGGACAACAAGTCCGGAACAGAGGAGTAACGACAAGTTACCCCAAGACAACACCCTCCAGGAGCATTGTATCCCCTGGAAAGAGCTAAGGGCTGAGGCACAGTCAAGGGCCCTCAACCCAGAGGACTGCAGAGGAGCCAGAAACCCCAAGCAATGACAATATCTGAAGGAGATGGGGAGTAGACCCCGCACTGGTGAACCAGGGTGCAGGAATGCAAAAGTACACAAGAATCTACTGCCCAATCACCACAAAGTAGGAGTGGAACAAATAAACAGAACAAAGCATCCCGCCAGGGAGGAAGTGAAAGAGGGCACCCGCAGAAGGCAAAGCCCCCCGGAGGGAGGCGAGTGCAGAAGACCAAGCGTAAGGAACCTCGCAGAACGGGGCGGAAGGGCGGGCCATGAAGGAATTTGCGGCTAGAATCGTCTCTACCAAATACATCGTTTCCAAAGGTAAGTAACTTGTACATCTGATAGAGACTACTAGCCGCAGATTCCTTAACGTAGTATAGATACCCTAGCCATACCCAGAGGGGAGGAGGGTCTGCGAGAGAACCCCAACTGCCTGGAAGAATGCAGGGCCCCAACAGGGAATATGTCTTGGGGATAGGAAGAACGACCCAGTCCCCTCCAAGCAGAAGCAAGCAAGAAGAAGAAGAGAATGCCAGGAAACCACAAGCCTACCCGAGAGGCAAAGGGCGACCGCCAGAAAACCCAGAGGGGCAGAAGGCACCCCACGAGTCCCAGAGGAAGAAAGAACCCTCAAAGCCAGAGAAAAGAGGAGGAATGGAGGAAGAAGCCGCCCCAGGAGAACACACACACAGCGAAGGGGACAGCTGAATGGGTGTCTACCCCAAAGCAGGGAACAAGGCCCGAACGGACCCACAGCCGAGAAGCGCAGACGTGAGACAGAAGACACAGACGCGCAAAGCTCTAACAAGCAAGGGACAGGAGCACATGCTGACACAGCGAGGCCCACAGAGGTGGACCACAACTACCAAGCGCGCGCAGCAGACAGCTGGCACATACTATGAAGCAGCAACTCAGAACAAGTCGAGCGCAAGACGAGGAACACCACCGGCCCCCGAACAAAAGCGGGGCCAGCCCGAAGAGAAAGAGATACAGGCAGTACTGACCAAAAACCGGCAACCAGAACACAGGAGAGCACCAGGCGAACCAGTCCCCTCAGAACACACGGTAGACAGGCCCCAGCCGAAACGGCAGAGAACCAGATGGAAACTCCAAGACACGACGCTGTAATCAGCATGACAAAGGTCGGTCCAGAGGCCAAGAGGGAAGGAACCCTATAGAAGAAGGAGAGAACTCGGATACTGAGCGAGACAAAACGTGGAGCAGCGCAAGCTGCGCAAAGGCATAAGAAAAAGAGAGAGAGCGCGCACCAAGCGGTATACCGTTATGACAGGAAAACGCAAGGAACAGGAGAGGGTATCAATGCGTGCCCAGCTTAAGACAGGGCTATACAATAGCCAACAAATACCCCACCTAGGGTACAAATCGTCCCTGAACAAAAACAGAGAAACACTTCTTAGGAAAACCCGCAGCAGAGGCCACGAACATAAAAGACCTGCGGGAAACACCACAGAAGGCTTACCAACCAGCCAAACACCTCTTAGGGAAACCCGCAGCAGAGGTCAAGAACCGAAAAGACCTGTGGAAAACACCACAGACGGCTAAGCAATCAGCCCAAAAAGACACAAAGGGTCCAACCTGAGGACCTATACAGCTGCACTTAACAGCAAAAAACACTCACCACAAGCTGAAGGGCTGAATCAGCAGCCAAAAGAACAGAGGGGCCAACTGAAGGACCCCGAACGCATCCCAAGCCGCACACACCACACAACGGGCCAACCAAAACATAAGGCCCCAAAGAAAAAGGTGGGATAACCGCCTCCCATAAGACGCCGGACGACCGGCCAACCGAAGCTTACGGAGGGAGACGGAGCCCCGCCAGGAGTCTCTGAATAGCAGAATCTGCGTGGGTGTGAAACAACAGAGTCCCATCAAAGGGTAAATCCACAAGACGCTCCCGAATATTCTCTGGAAAGACACCATCCCGCAACCAAGCATGGCGGCGGAGGGCCACGAAACTCGCCATAGCGCGGCCAAGTGAATCAGAAACGTCCAAGGCCGAACGGAGAATGAATGTAGCTAACTCCTGACCATCCCGCACATGGTGCCACAGGTCAGCGCGGGCATCATCCTGGGAGGCACGAGACAGAAGGGACTCCACGGAATCCCACAGATAGGAAGTAGCCCTGGCCAGCACACAAAGCGTGTTGAGGGTGCGCAGAGCAGCGCTAGTGGAGGCGAAAATGTTACGCCCGCAGGAGTCCAGCCATAGGGCCTCCCGCGACGGCGGGAGCAGCACAGAAGGCAGGGAAGGCAAAGCAGCCCGCGGGACAGGCCCCTGGGCAGACAGGTGGGAAAAAAGGCAGAGTGGATCTTGCGGAGCAGGACGGTGGCGGTGAAGAAGCGGGTGAGGCACCGGATCCCCCATGGCAGGTCGCCACCAGGCCCCCAGAAGAGTTGTGGAGTCCTGGTGGAGAACCTCCAATAAGTGGTCCGTAGGAAGTGGAGCAACCGGATTGCCCATCTGCAATATGCCAGTGGCCGTGAAAATGGCCTGGACAAAGGCCACACTCGCCTCCGTAGTGCGTCGCATGGGGAACGCAACTCTTAGGCATAGGCAAAGGCTGCAAGCTAAGGCCCCGTCCTTGTGACCCGCAGGAGGGAGAAAAGACCAGCCCCTGTAGGAAGGAAGGCCCACGGACGAGTGGGACCCTGAGGGGCCTCCAGAGATGACGGAGAAGCCTGCGGGGCAGACAACTGTAGGGAGCGGAAGAGCGGTGCTGGGGGCTGTGGACGTGGAGACTGCGTGGAGCCCGCCCTGGAATCCGCCGGGGGAAAAGCCACGATGCGGCGCCCAGTCTCTGGTGAAGAGGAGACCAGGAGATGACAGCCCTCTGGAGAGGAAAGGGCATCCGGAGAAGAGTCTACCATCCGACATGGGGACGGCGCCAGCGAGTCCACCACAGGCACCGGGGAGTCCTCGACCGGCGCTGAAGTGTCCACTAAGGGCGTTGAGTCGATCACCACCACCACATGCCGTAAGGGAGAAGAAGGGGGCGGGGTCGGAGCCGAAGTGGCCAATGAACGGCGCCGAAAAGGCGTCGGCTCAACCTCTGATGAGGCAGCCGCCTGCGACAAGGACTGAGAGGGGCCCGGGGAAGCGCCCCGGGTCCAGTCGTCCACCCACGGCACCGCCAGCGCCGGGGAGGAAAGGTGCCGGCTCGACCTCCGGGAAGACAGGCGCCTGCCCAGAGGACCGAGGGGGAGTCGGGATGAACCGCGTGTCCTGGCGACCTCCTGCAACACCGCAGGGAACCCCGCGGGGCTTCGCGGCAAGGCCGACATGCAGTGGGCCGAAGAGGGGAACCTCGGAGGGCCGCACCTCGATGGCACCACACCTCCAAAAGCTGAAGCTGAGCTCGTCGGCGAAGTCGCCGGCGAGTCTGCAGAAGGCCCTGCGCACGGGGAGGGATCCGCAGACTGTGCAGGAAGAGGAGGAGGGCCCAAGGAACCCTGCAGCGCCGTAGCGTAGGCTTTCATCTGGGTCCTCATCGCCCCGAATCCGGGAAACAACGGATAGGGTGGCGACGGGCGAGGACGCACGTCCCGGGAGGAACCGGCGTCCTCCGCCGAAGGAGGACAGGGCCTCGGTGGGTGGGCGAACGACGCCCATGGGGCACCGGCGAAGGACGATGCTGCAGCCGGAAACGGCGGCCCCTGGACCCGTCCGGGGAGGGAGACGGACGCTGCGACGAGACAGACCTGGACAAGCAGGCCGACAGCAATTTCATTTGGCGCTCCGGTCGGGACTTCGGCTTGAGATGCTGACATGCCTCGCAGTCCGTAGAGTCATGGTGCTCGCCCACACACCACATGTAAATAGTGTGAGGGATCGTCGCCGACATCTGACGTGCATACGAAGCACACGTCTTGAAGCCCAAAGGCATGGCACACTGTTCCCAACTCAAGAGGACTAAAGAGACCTGAAAAGAGGCCAAGGAGCACACACCCGATCCGCGTTGCTCGCGGAAAAGAAGGAAACTGACATCAGCGTGCCTCGCTGACGTCACGTCTGTGGACGTCAGGGCGGGGTCGCGTGGTACCTCCCCCGGCACGCAGTTATGCTGTGGCAAAGTTTTCCGGATCCAGTCTCACGCCTGGGGATAATTCTACGTTAAGGAACACCGGGTGGACATCGATATGGGGGTATTTGGCGTGGCAAACAGGACACCGCTTGAATGGGGTCCTCGATTCCATCGTCGAAGTTCGGTCGATGGTCGGATTAAATGGATCCGAGAAGTTGTTAAAATCGCAAAAACTAGTCTGTTAACTGTCGATACCGATCGGAAACAGTACCGTCGAAAACTAAAGGCCTTTTGGCCTGAAACTAGATTTTCCTAACTTGAGTCAAGATAAGCACATCCGAACCCAATGGCGGAAAAAAACAATCTGAGGATGGAGAGGATGCCCATGCGCACTGTAATCCAGGGGAGGAGTCACCTATCTCAGGATACTTCGAAGACTCTTCCAGGACAACAACGTGCAAACATCCGGACCCAACACTAGGCGGCGATCTATGCACAGATATGAATTCAGCAGCCCACATGCCTCGAACTCTGCGGCTAGTAGTCTATCAGATACACTGCTAGCAGCTCTAGATGGTTTGTGTGGAGAGTTTTTTGCGGTTGACTCCACAGGCCTTGTACTGTGTTGAAGATGAGTTCCCCCAACCAGTGATGGATGCGTTTGTTGTTAGCATTGTCTGTGGAACTGGGTCTACGAAGGGCCGTCCTTTTGACACATTTTGTGGGTTCCACCACTGCATAGAGCGATGAGTATGGGCGTTTACCAACACTAGATCAGATAAAGGACCCTGTGATTGGTTACACGGACTTGCTAAGCATTCCTGTAGGGGACGCATGTGAAGCCTAGCATGGGGAACAATCATGATGCAAGAGGCCATCATCCCCAGCAGTTCAATATTCACTCGAGCTGGTAGTGAGTGAGTGGGCTGAAACTGGAGAACTGGAGCCTGAATATTTCGAATTATGGCTGCATTGGGGAAGGCTTGAGTCCTTTGAGTATCTAAAGTAGCTCCTAGATAGATACGAGTGTTGAAAGGTTGAAGATGCGATTTCAACCCATTGACTGTGAATCCCAGTTGGTGCAGTAAGGAATATGCTACTTACCAGTATGCATCTGTTCTTGGCATGTAGAGATGCAGAACTACACACTATGCATAGATCGCCATCTGGTGTTGGGCCCGGATGTTTGCACTTGTTTTTGTCTTGAAAAGTCTTTGGAAGTCACAAGGTAGGTGACGCCTCCTTTGGATCATAGTGCACATGGGCATCGGCTCCATCCTCCGATTGTTTTTCACCAGCAGGGAAATGATGGAGCTTTGTAAGAAACAGGAAAGATGCCCATGTATGCTGTATCTAAGTAAGATAATACTGGAACAGATAAAGGTAGCCGGGGAGGCGGGTGGGCGTTTGTAGATCTGCAGCTCTACATGCCAAGAACAGATGCATACTGGTAAGTAGCATATTCCGTTCGAGGCATATGAGCTGCAGATTACACACTACGCATAGATTGTATAGCAGTATCCCCTCCTAGCAGCGACCACCAGTATCTGTTGCAGTAGTTTGAAATAGTGTTTTGAGTACAGCCTGGCCCACACTAGCTTGTTGTTTAGTTTGCACATCGACACAATAGTGTTTTGTGAATGTGTGCGGCGTAGACCATTTAGCTGCTCTGCAGATATTGTCTAAGGTAATGTTCCCTAAAAATGCCATTGAAGCCCCTATCTTTCGTGTAGAGTGGGCTTTAGGAGGAACAGATAATGTACGTTTTGCTTTGTGGTAGGAAATTTGTATGCATTTGACAATCCACCTAGCTATCCCAGATTTTTTTTTTAAATAACTTTATTTTTCAACTATCCCAGATTTTGATATGGGGTTGCCCTTATGTGGTGGTGAGAAAGACACGAATAGTTGTTTGGTCTTACGAAGAGGTTGTGTTCTTTTTATGTAGTACAGCAGTGCTCTTTTGACATCTAAGGTGTGAAGAGCTCTTTCTACGACTGTTTGTGGCTGCAAGAAGAATACAGGCAGCTCCACAGATTGATTGAGATGGAAGGGAGAAATGACTTTAGGGAGGAATTTAGGATTAGTTCGGAGAACAACCTTATTATGATGCATCTGCAGAAAGGGTTCCTGAATAGTTAGTGCTTGTAGTTCGCTAACTCTTCGTAGAGAAGTAATGGCTACTAGGAAAGCAGTTTTCCATGTTAAGAATTGTAGCTCACATTTATGTAGAGGTTCAAATAGAGGCCCCATTAGTCTTGTGAGAACGATGTTTAAATTCCACACACATGTTGTCTACTTTGTAGATATGCTGCTATGGCAGCAAGATGCAGTCTGATAGACGTTTAGGCAAAGTTGCATCTTTGGAGGTGTAGTAAGTAGCCTATGATGTGTTGGATAGACACATCTAGGGGATCAGTGTTGTTGTTATGACACCATATTACAAATCGTTTCCACTTGGCTGCATAGCATGCTCTAGTGGTAGGCCGTCTAGCTTCTTTAAGGACGTACATACAGTCAGGAGGAAGGTTAAGGTAACCGAATTCTAGGACTTCAGGAGCCAGATTGTTAGGTTGAGCTGAGCTGGGTCTGGGTGTTGGATCTCTCCATGGTTCTGGGTTAAGAGGCATGGAGAGAGGTGTAATTTTTGGTGCGGAACTATGGAGCGTTCCAGCAATGTAGTGTACTATGGTTGTCTGGCCCAAGTTGGAGCAACTAGGATGAGCGTTAAGGAGTGTTGCTGTAGTTTGCGCACCACTAATGGAATGAGTGGGAGAGGCGGAAAAGAGTATGCAAATCTTCCGGACCAGTTCATCCATATCGCATTGCCTTTGGACAATGGGTGAGGATACCTGGCGGCGAAGCTTGAGCATCTGGCGTTTTCTTGAGTGGCGAAGAGGTCTATCTGTGGTTGCCCCCCCATCTGAAAAAACGGTTGAAGAACTTGCGGATGAAGTTCGTACTCGTGGATTTGTTGTTTTTGACGGCACAACACATCGGCTATTGTATTTTGGACTCATGGGACATGTTGGGCTAGGAGAAAAATGTTCTGATGTATAGCCCACCTCCATATGCTTTGTGCGAGCTGAGAGAGCTGCAGAGAGCGTGTCCCGCCTTGTTTTTGTATATAATACATGGCTGTCATGTTGTCCGTGCAGACTAAGACGGCTTTACCTGAGATGTGTTTTTGAAATGCTTTTAAGGCTAGGAATATGGGTAGTAAATCCAGGTGGTTGATGTGGAGTAACTTTTGTTGAGGTGTCCATCTGCACTGCATGGAGCGATGCGTCCCTCATCATAACTATTTGAGGAATCGGCTCTAGGAACGGTCGCCCTTTGGAAAGGTTGTTGGTGTTCCACCACTGCAGAGAGCGATGGGTACGACCGTCTACCAACACAAGATCTGTTAGCTGACCGTGAGCCTGGTTCCATTCGCGTGCTGAGCACTCTTGGAGAGGACGCATCTGGAGTCTTGCATGAGGCACTATGAATATGCAAGAGGCCATCATCCCCATGAGTTGCCTGAACACTCTAGCTGGAAGAGTGTTGCGGTTGGAATTTGGTGAGAAGAGCTTGTATGCTTGCTATCCTGGCGGGACTGGGATAGGCTAGCGCCCTTGAGGTGTCTATTGTGGCACCTAGGTATTGTTGCGTGTGGGACGGTTGCAGCTGGGACTTGGTGTGGTTTATTGTGAACCCCAGGTCGTGAAGTTGTTGAATAGTGGTGTGAGTGCTTTGTACACACTGATTGTATGAGCTGGCTTTTATGAGCCAGTCGTCTATATATGGGAAGACGTGGATGTGCGGTCTTCTTAGGTGTGCTGCCACCACCGCTAGGCACTTGGTAAACACTCTTGGTGCTGTGGTGACTCTGAATGGGAGTACTTTGAATTGATAGTGCTGACCGTCCACTACGAATCTGAGATATTTTCTGTGAGCGCTGTGAATGGGAATGTGGAAATAGGCATCCTTGAGGTCTAGGGTAGCAAGGAAGTCGCCCTGTGAAAGCAGAGGAAGGACCTGCTGAAGCGTGACCACGTGGAAATGGTCTCTGTGTATGTATAGGTTTAGGGGTCTGAGGTCTAAAATAGGCCTTAGAGAGCCGTCCTTTTTTGGTATGAGAAAATAGAGGGCGTAAACTCCCTTGTTTTGTTGGTGCAGGGGAACTGGTTCTATTGCTCTTTTTTGTAGGAGGGAGATTACCTCCTGCTTTAGCAGTAACAGAAGTTCTTGTGACATTGGATGCTGTTTGGGTGGTATGTTTGGGGGGGGTTGATGTTAGTTCGAAACAGTAGCCTGATTGAATTATCTGTTACACCCACCTGTCTGAAGTGATGTTTGCCCAGGCAGTGAGGAACTGGTGGAGTCTTCGCCCGACTGGAGTGGAATGGTCTGGGGGAAGTGGAGGGAAGTCATGGGGTGGGGGTGGAGGCAGAGCGGGAGTTGTTATTTTTGCCTCTACCTTTGCTGTTGTTCCCCATGTAACCACCCCTTTGGTAACCTCTAGTAAAGGTGGATTGGGTGGGAGCCTTGTAAGAAGTGGAGGGGCTATCAGAGGAGTAGCCTCTGTGGGTGTTTCTGAAGGATGAACGACGAAAGGACCATCTGGGAGCTTGCGACTGCAAGGCTCCCATAGATTTGGCTGTGTCTGTATCCTTTTTCATTTTCTCAAGTGATACGTCCACATTAGGGCCAAATAGGTGTTGCTCATCGAATGGCTGATTGAGTATGGAACTCTGGACTTCAGGTTTAAAACCTGAGATGGTTAACCAGGTATGCCTACGCAAAAGGACACTGGTGTTTATTGCCCTTGAGGCGGTATCTGCCACATCTAAGGCACAAAGGATGGAGGTGTTAGTGATGGTTTTACCTTCCTGTATGAGTTCATTGGCCCTGTTTTTATACCTGTCAGGGAGGTGCTGCATTATGGACTCAAGCTCATCATAATGTGCCCTGTCATACCTGGCTAACAGCGCTTGGGTATTGGCAATGCGTCATATGTTTGCTGCCTGTGACGCTGTTCGTTTGCCAGAGGCGTCCAGGAGTTTAGATTCCTTATCTGGTGGTGGTGCGTCACCTGATGTTTGGGAATTGGCTCTCTTCCTTGCATTGGAGACTACCAAGGAGTCTAGAGGTGCGGGGCCTTTAATGTCTGCTGGATCAGTAGGAGCAGCCTTATACTTTTTTTCTATTCTCGGGATGATGACTCGAGCCCTGACTGGGTCTTTAAAGATCTCTGGTGCATGCTTAATGACCCCTTTAAGCATGGGTAAAATTGAGGTGGACCTTTGTGTGGTGTCAAAAGTGTCCATGAGAAAATCTTCCTCCACTGGGTCTGTATGAAGGGCAACCCCGTGGTATTGGGCAGCTCTGTGAAGGAGCTGGTTGAAGCAGATATTGTCCTCTGGAGGGGAAGGCATGGAGGGATAGATGTAATCCTGTGGGGTGTAAGGGACGTCTCGGACACTATAATCATCCCAGGGGTCTGGGTTGCCAGTAAGGGTAGGGTCCCTTAGGGGTTGATCGTCCGCACCTCCCCCTGCATCATCTGAGCTGTTATCATCATCATCATCTACTGAAGTAGGTGATGGTGTAGGAGAGTGGTGTGGTGGTGGGGGAGGAGGAAGTGTAAAGGATTGCAGGGATCTGTTAGCATGAGCTGAAAGCCATTTTTCACTTGGCAGCCATTTTAGTTAGCTATGTGCTAGCCATTTGCTTTCTCCCTCTTCCAGAACTTCGCACATGTTCAGAAGGGCCTAGCTAGTAGAATGCACCTGCTCTTATGTTATAACTGTCAGGCTATTCTTGCTGATGTAAGGAGAAATATCTCTCCTCCCTCTTTGTTGAGCAAGCACATTCTGTATAGCCATATTAGTCAGTAAGTATTCTTGTATGTACCAGGACCTCCCCTTGGTTTTATGCTGACTAATGTAACCAATGCACATATAAGGCCCCTGTTCTCTGTACTCCTTAGAATGCCTCCTACAGTGACTTGAGGGTACTGTGTGACGCAATCTCCCTCAAGTGAGGTTTAATAAATGCATTGTTTTTATATTACAGCTTCGGTTCCAATCTCTTCTTTGTTGGTTTAAAAGGACCAGGTGTATCAGTGAAACCCCTGAGAAGGTTTATATTTCTTCAAAAGAGGAGGAGGGATCCTTAATCGAGAGGTAGCAAAGTCTCTCTTTTTCGGTGGTGGAGCCGGTGCAGGTGTATCTAAGGGTATTTTCTTGATGCTAAGTTGACCAGTCTTAGGATGCTTCACTAGAGTCTTTTGGGTAGGATCTGGACGAAACAGTTCTTATGTGGGAGGCAGATCCTTCGGAGTTGACGGCTTCAGCACGTAATGCTTTTTCAGTAGCGGTTCTACGTTTGGAACCGTGCAGTTTTGCAGTGTCTTTGTCCGATGGATGGGAGTCGGGGCCCTTTGATGGTCGTTTATTGGTCGGCTCCGAGGGTGTTGTCGGTGCCGAGGAACCTGTGCTAGCCTTCGACGCCGAGTGCTTAGATGTCGAAGCAACGTTCGGTGGGGATGAGGAAGAGGACGTCTTCTTTTTCGGTGCCTGTGTATGTTTTTCGGCACTGAGGGTAGGCTGACTCGAGCCCGAGTCACCTAAAGGCTTAGTAGGCTTCTTTACCAGGCCCGAAGGTGGGGCATGAGGAGAAGCAGTCTCTCGGTGTGCACCTGGGCCCGAAGGTGAAGGTGGTACCGAAGCCTTTTTTGATACTGTCGAGGGGGGGGGGGGGGGGGGGTTTGGTCGGGGTCGACATCTGTACTCACAGCGCTCTGAGCTAGAGTGATGTCCTTGACGTCGGAGTCATCTGCTTTTGAGGCGCTGATGAGGCCTTCTTCGCCCCGACCTTGCTCTGGAACATCGTCGCCCTCTTGGAAGAGGTCGTCGGGGATCGAAGATGACGAGCGAGCCATTGTTCTTCTAGCTTGCCGGTCCCGGATCGTCTTCTTGGAGCGGAAGGAGGCGCAGGCTGGACAGTCTCTGGCCTCGTGCTCCGGTGAGAGGCAGAGGTTGCAAACCTCATGCAGGTCGGTGTGGGGAAACTTCGACCCACATCGAGGACACTTTTTGAATGGTGTCCTTTTCATGAGCCAGAGATGAGGCCCAGGTAGGCCCGAAGGCCTTAGTCGACGACCGGAATCAAAGACTTCGAAGTTGAAGAGTCGCGTGGATAGGGAAAACGCGATCGAAACAATACCGTCAAGAAGGGAAGGATTGCACGTCGAAAGAGAAAACCATTAACGGTTCCAAACTGGAGCGCGAGGACACATCCGAGCCCGATGATAGAAAAAAACAATCTGAGGATGGAGCCGATGCCCATGCACACTATGATCCAAAGGAGGAGTTACCTACCTCGTGACTTCCAAAGACTTTACAAGACAAAAACAAGTGCAAACATCCGGGCCTAACACCAGATGGCGATCTATGCATAGTGTGTAATCTGCAGCTTATATGCCTCGAACCTGCAGTGTCCTGTGCGTGTGTTGGAGACACTTCGGATACGTACTGGCTTTGATGAGGCAGTCATCCAAGTAGGGAAGACATGAATTTGTTGTCTTCTTAGGGGAGCAGCGACCACTGCCAGACACTTTGTAAAGACTCTGGGAGCTGTGGTGACTCCAAACAGGAGTACTTTGAACTGGTAATGATGCCCCGCTCCCACAAATCTGAGAATTTTGCGATGAGCGGGATGTATTGGAATATGGAAGTACGCGTCCTTTAAGTCCATAGAGTAGACAGAAAGTCGCCCTGTTGTAGGAGTGGAAGCACTTGTGAAAATGGTCTGATTGTATGTAAAGATTTAATTCTCTGAGGTCCAAGATAGGATTGAGAGAACCGTTCATCTTGGGTATGAGAAAGTAGAAGGAGTATACGCCGGACCCTTGGTATTGTAGTGGTACGGGCTCTATAGCTCCTTTCAAAAGGAGAGACAACCTCTTGGTTGAGGAGGTGTAAGTAGTCTTGTGACAGTTTGTGTGAACATGGAGGAATGTTTGGAGGATTGTTGGTAAACTCCAGGCAAAAACCAGAACGGATAATTTCTAGTACCCATTTGTCTGTAGTTATTGACTGCCCGACGGGTAGGAAATGTGAAAAACGCCCCCGACAGGTGTTAAATGGTCGGGGGAGTGTAGTGAAGTCACTGTTTGGTATTGGAGGGATAGGCAAGTGTGTTGGAACCTCTACCTCTACCCTTACCATTGTTGCCTCTGTAACCTCCTCTGAAGAAACAATTAGAAGCAGAGGGCTGATTGTTGCCTTTGTAGGTTGTGGAAGCAGTGTCTGAGGAGGTTTTCTTGGACCCTCCACGATAGAAGGATCGCCGAAAGGAACCACGGCCTGAAGGAGACTGAAGGGGTCCCATGGATTTCGCTACCTCTGTGTCCTTTTTCATCTTTTCTAATGAGAAGTCTACTGCAAGGCCAAAGAGGTGCTGCTTGTCAAATAACGTGTTAAGGATGGAGGCTTGAACCTCTGGTTTAAACCCTGAAATGCGTAACCAGGCATGCCATCTTAAGAGAACGCTGGTGTTGGCGGCTCTAGCTGCAGTGTCAGCCGCTTCTAAAGCGCACCTGATGGAATTGTTGGAGATGAGCTGTCCCTCCCGCACTAGGTCTTGAGAAATGAACTTGTGCTCATCAGGTAGAAATTGGAGCAATTGCTCCACTTCATCCCAATGCGCCCTATCGTACCTGGCTAAAAGTGCTTGGGTATTGGAAATGCGCCAAAAGATTGCAGCTTGGGAGGTTACTCTTTTTCCACAGGCGTCTATCAACTTAGACTCTTTGTTTGGGGTGGAGCATCCCCTGACGTTTGGGAATTCCCCCTTTTTCGTGCATTAGAAATGACTAGAGAATCTAATGGTAACTGCCCCCTGATGTAAGCTGGATCCGATGGTGCAGATTTGTATATGTGCCCGCACAGGATCATTAAAAATGTCATCCACGTGTCTAAGCATACCCTTGAGCATAGGAAGTATGTACAAGGATTTTTGGGATCTACTAAGTGTTTTGAAAAGGAAATCTTCTAGGGATTCCTTATGTAACCCGACCCTATGGTAATTAGCGGCTCTTCCTAATAGTTCTTTATATCCTACAATGTTGTCTGGTAGAGAAGGTTTAATAGGGTACAGAGGTCAGGATTGTTACCTGTGGGAGAATTAGTGTTATAATCTCTCCAGGGGTCTGTAGGTGTTGGATCATTGTCCCCAGGCCCATTGCCAGCCCCATCATCCTAATCATTATTATTATTATATTATTATTAAATTTATATGGCGCAACAGCTACCCGGAGGTTTCCCGGAACCTGGGACACTGCAGGACGGAGTCAGGGCCAAAGAAGTTTAAAAACAGGGCTACTGATTAAAAAGCCAGGTCTTTAGATCCTTGCGGAATTTAAGGTACTGTTTTTCATGATGTAGGTGAGTCGGAGAGAATTCCAGAGTGAAGGAGCTAAGAAGGCAAAGGATCGTACCCCATTTTGGCTCGCTTGATTCTAGGCACCTGGAATTTTAATTGATTCGAGGATCGAAGAGAGCGTGAGGGGCGATATTGTTGGACCAGGGCGCTTAGATAGTGGGGAGCAGAGCCCATGTTTATTCTGTGCATGTAACAGAGGGCTTTAAATTTGGTACGATTGTCGATTCTCAGCCAGTGGAGTTCTCGGAGTGCACCAGAGGTTGGGGCTGTTCTGGGAAGTTGACAGAGCAGTCTAGCCGCGGAATTCTCGACCACCTGAAGTCTGCGGAGCACTTTCTTGCCTGCACCCAAATAAAACACGTTTCCGTAGTCCAGTCTGGAAATTACCAGAGCCTGGACGACAGTTCTTTGGGTGGTCGCTGGAAGCATCCACAGGATTTTTCAAAGCCACTTTAAAATAGTAAAACAAATTGAAGCTACCTTAATCACCTGCTGCTTCATAGTTAGTTGATCATCAATGACGATGCAAAGGTTACGTGCTGATTGGGATGGGAGGGGGAGGTCACCCATCTCAGAGGGCCAATGTTGGGGGCCCCATAGCGATTTTTTATTTCCAAAAATGAGGTGTTCAGTTTTTCCTCCATTCAACTTAAGTTTGTTAGCGTGCATCCAGTCGGCTAGCTTTAATAACCCTGCTTGCAGAGAGGGTGGGTTAGGTTTTTCCCTAGGGGAAAGTGAAAAGATAAGCTGTGTATCATCAGCATAGGAATAGATAGTCAGACCTGCTTGTTCTGCTATCATAGCCAAAGGACTGACATATACGGTGAAAAGTAATGGACTGAGAATGGAGCCCTGGGGGACTCCATACGAAGATCTTTGAGTCTGGGAATGAGCTATAGAGGAGACGACATGGAAAGTCCTATTGGATAGAAAGCTGGACAGCCACATGAGAGCCTTGCCGCCGATGCCCTTTGTGTTAAGAATTTTTAGGAGAGAGGAATGGGAAACGGTATCGAAAGCTGCACTTAAATCCAGGAGGATAAGTGCTACCGTTTCTCCTTTATCGATTAGTCGAAGAATGTTATCGGTTACACCCAGTAGGGTTGACCTGATTGAGAAGGGTGTAGAATTTTTTCGGTTTGAACAAACTTGGTCAGTTAGCGATTGACGTGTTTTTCCAAGATCTTAGAAAAAATGGGAAGCAGGGAAATAGGGCGAAAGTTAGAGAGAATCTCAGGGTCGGAGTTGGCTTTTTTTAGTAAGGGAAGGACCGGACCGTTGCATGCTTACAGGTTGCAGGAACACAAGCTTCCATGAGTGATATATTAAGGAGCTGCATGATAGAAAGGAGTATGGGGAGATCCAGTTTTTGAAGTACAGTAGGGGGGATAGGCTCCTGCAGGGATCCCGACTTAATGCTTGTAAGAATTTTGTAAAAAGAGGTAATGTCCAGGGGAGACCATTCATTAAGCAAATTGGTACTATTTGCTTGGGTTGTTTCCTGAGCGTTGTGAGGAGGTGTGAAGTAGGTGGGTTGAGGTTTTGATGTGACATTGGGGTGATTGTGGAATTCGGAGTAGATTTTGTCGATTTTATCCACGAAAAAAGTTGCCAAATCATTGCATTGTTTAGAATTAAGGCCAGGGGGCTTGGGTTGGCAAGTGTCACCCGAGAGCTCCTTTACCACTCCAAATAATACCTTGGGGAAATTTTGTGATTGCGAAATGATCTGGTTGGCATAGTCCGCCCGAGCGGTGTTACACATTAAGTGATAGTTATGGAGAGCTAATTTGTAAGATGATTTTTTTCCTGGCTCATAGTTTTTTCGCCATTGTCTTCCTACGTTTTTACATTTAGTTTTTTCTGTTTTAAGTGTTTCTGAAAACCATGGAGCTGGGGGACGATGGTGGCCCTGTTTATTCTTTTTGTTAGACATAGGAAGACATTCATCAAAGGCAGATGTTAGCCAATTGTGGATGACCCTGTCGTCTTTTAAACTCGTGATTGTAGGCATAGTGTTATTCAGAGTTAAGATCAAGGTACTAATGTCGATATTTTTCCAGTTTCTGTGGTTACTGGGGTTAGTGAGAGAGGCAGAAAGTTTTGGGTATTGTTTTTGTTCAATTATAAATTCAACAAGAAAGTGATCCGACCAGGGAATGGGAAACATCAGGTGTATATGGTGGTGGTGAGTCAGCAGGAGAGATTAGCAATGGTTGAGACTCCGAAGAAGGAGGTGATGATGGAGGAGGAGGAGAAGTGTTAGTACCCACATTCTTCCTTTTTAAAGTAATGTGGTAGGCTTCTTCAGTGTCAGGTTTACGTTTGCGAGTCACTTTGGCGGTAATATGTCCAGTTATTGGATGAATGCAGAGCTCTCTCTGTTTCGGATCCGGTTTTGAGGGCGGAACGTCGAAACATTGCTCTTTTGATGGAATCGGCACATCTGTTTGTTTCGGCGCCGGTAGTTTTGGATGCAGAGGACTTGAGGTCCGAAGGCGTTTTAGGCGTCGGAGGGGGTGGGGCTGAGCCTGATTTCGATCCCTAAGGTTTTGGCTTGGTGCCCGATTTCGAACTACTCAGTTCGCAGCAAGAAGGCTTTGGGGTGTGTTTCGGTACAGAGCCTGAAGACAGGGCGACAAACATGTTCTCAGTGCCAACCTTGGCCAGCAAGCAGGGGTTTGAACCGCAGCCTTCTTCTTGGGCTGAGGTGGACTTTGGGGCAAGGGAGGATTAGTACTCACAGTACCTGCCCTAGCGGAATGTCTTCGTCCCCACCGGAGCCGGATTCAGAGACGGAGATATGTTCTTCCTCGGCTCCCATTACATCTCCGGTCTCCTGTTCCGAATCTTCTCTGAAGAGGTCTGGCATGGAACCAGTGTGTTGGCTCTGCATGTGACGTCAAGCCCGACAGTCGCAAAGCGTCTTCTTCGATCGGAAAGCCTTACACGCGTCACAGTAGGTGCACGGGAATTTCGCGTGGCACAGAGGGCAGAATTTAAATGGTGGCCGTTCCATCTACTGCGAGGTGAACCGACATGGGTAGGGCCAACGGCTTTCCACAAGCTACCCGATAGAAAGAGGAAATTTCAGTAAATATGATATGCGGAAAATGGAAATACGCGATCGAAAACAATACCTTCAAGGGTGAGTGTATTGCGCAACAATGGGAACCCGAGAAATGGCGTCAAACCGGAACGCAGCAATTTACGTCCGGACCAGATGGCGGAAAAAAACAATCTAACAATGGAGTCGATGCCCATGCACACTATCACCAAAAGGAGGAGTCACCTACCTCGTGACTGAAAAGACTTCTTCAAAGAAAAACAACTTGCAAACATCCGGACCCAACACTAGATGGCAGGAGTATGCAAAGCATGTGATCTACAGCTCACATGCCTCAAACATATTGTTTTTGGAAATGCACTTGCAGAACATCCACAAGTTGCTTATTTGCATGTGCATAACAAACCTGAATTCACTGTACAATCTATCTGGCATTCCACTGGGAAATGAGTTCCCAGGCATGTGCATGCAAATGAGAAAAGTACTGTTTGTGCAAAAGGTTTGGTTTGCAAAAAAATTATGCATGTGTGCAAATACAACTTAGTCGTTGCGCAACTGTATGAATGGTTGCTCCACTGATACATAATGGTGTGTGCAAACTGTGCAAGTAATAACTACCAGAAAAGTGACCAGCCATACGATACCTGAAGGGAATAGGAGTGCAATGTGCAATCTGTTCCTTACGCCTCTTCTTCCCCCAACTCCGCATCCCATTTTTCCTATTTACCGCTCTGTTCTCTCCAACACCACATAGGATGTGTATATTACCCATACTACTAACCCTGATAACCCTGATATTCCACCCCTGGGCTCCTGTAGTACCAACTCGAGGGCCTTCCACCAAGTTGCTGTCCCCAGTACTTCTGCTCCTTACCCACACCTACCTTCAAATTCCACGTCACACTCTTTACCCACTTTCCGTTCTGTTATTTCTAACAACATGGAGGATGAGCTTTACACCCACACAACTAACCCTGACAACCCTGTTAATCTACCCCTGGGCTCAGGTATTACCAACTCGTGGGCCGTGTACCCAGCTGCTGTCCCCAGTACTTCTCCTCGTAACCCATACCTACCTTCCTCCTCCTACTGTGCGACCCCCATCGCCTTTGTTAAAATCACCTTACCCCTAACGAATCCTACTCTAGGATCTGCTCAGCGCCCCCTTGCACCGAATCCTACTCCCCTCCATACTAATCCTCCTCCCTTTTTGGATGTCAAGACCATTCTCAAGCGGGATTCTATCTCCCCCTGTAACTGTGGTAAGAGACATACTCTGCTATCCAATACCCCTCTCACAAATAGGTCATGCCCATTTTCTCATTCTTGGCCGGCTGCGGATGGCATTAACCTCCCTTAACTTGTGGAGAAGATAGCTGACCTCAAGCAGGATCTCCGTGCTGTCAAAGATATCATGCAGACCCTTTCACAGTTCTCCATGAAGATGGAGAAGCTCTGGAATCTATAACTCTCACAAGGACCGATCAACTCAATCCACTAGGAGTTATTTATGTGGGAACGAACAGTCCTTTATCTTCTCCCCCATTAGCTCCAGTTGGAGTTCTAGGCCTCTTCCTAACCATCATTCCAGGCCCCGTAGGTTTCAGCCTCAGTTGTCGGTTGAGGACACTCTCGCTCTTATTTTCGTACATTGGATCTGGGGGTATCTCCTCTCACTCTACTATCAACATCCCTACTATCACCTCTGACCTGGACAGAGAACTCCGGGTCAACCTCAGATCGGTTAATACGGAAACCCTACTTCAAATAACTACCTCTCATCATGAAATGGTCACTACCAAACCTCACATCAAATTGATGCTTCTCAACTGCAGATTGGCTGTGAAACATGCAGCAGATATTTCTGAACTCATCATTTTGCAAAATTTGGTCCTCTTGATTCCCACTAAAACCTGGCTCAATGATGCCTCCTTCCCTGTTCGACATCTTAATCCCTCCTGACTATGACATAATCAGATGCGATTGACTTGTTATAACGGGCGGGGCAGCATTGCTTGCATTCATCGCTCCAGCCTCACTATAAAGCAATATCAAAATGCCTTGCTGTCCTCGTGTAAGCAACTAGTCACCGAAATCTGGAATTACGGCAAGATTGTCTGTGTGCTCCACACGATTTATCATCCACCGGGTGATAATCTGCTTTTCATCGAGAAACTCATGGAGGTCATTAGCTCTTGTTCAGACCAACTCTGCCATATTTTCCTTGGAGACTTTAAACTTCATTGGAATGACACAAAGGATCCTTTAGCATGATCCTTTAAGGCGTTCCTCTCTGATCTCAACTTCCCACAGGTCTGTAAGGGACATACCCACACACAACAAGGGCCCCACCCTCGAGGTAAACAACGTTTACCACAAAACGTTTTCCCCGCAGGAATTACCTCATGGTTGTTACAACGACCACGTAACCACACACACCATTACTCCGCAAGTCGGAACGACGACTTGCGGAGGGGGGAGAAAGTGTTGGATTTAAAATCCAACATCTTCCCTACTGTCCGCACAGACTGGAGTTGGAATAGTAAATTATACGATTCCAACATCCAGCACCCCCCCCTCCGCAAGTGGTCGTTACGACTTGCGGGGTAATGGTATGCGTGGTTACAACGCGGTCGTTGTAACGACCGCGTTGTAATCCCATGCGGGGAAAAATAAGGCGTGAAAATAAGGTATATTCCACCCTCAACCTTATCATAGCTGAAGACAATATCGTACAACTGGGTAACATTCTACCCTGTGACTAAGAACACAGTTGGATCACTGATCGGATCATCATCAAATTTTCTTCCATATCCTGGCAAAATTCATGTGCAGACAGGGCAAACCTCTTGAAGCTAAACAACTGTCTCGCAATCTGAGAGACATCAACATTAATGTTCCATCACCAAGAATAGGCTTCAGCCACCCCCTAACATGACCAACCTTGACGATCTTTCTGATCACTACATTAGCTCTGTGGCTAATATTTTCAACCTTATTGCGCCAAAGCAACTCAAAAGGATTCCAGTCAAACAATCCAAACCTTGGTTTAACAGGTTCCCTAAATGTTGAAAATTGCAAATTTAGGCTCTCAGAAAAGCTTTGGAGATACTGGCCCTCCACTACAAGCCTCATTCAGTTAAGGAAGGTGAGAAGTACCTACAACAAACACATTCGCACTGCTAAAACCGACCATGTCAGGGCTCAGCTGGATGGCGCCAAAAATAGACCCAAGAAGCTCTTTGAAATCATCAAGCAACAAGCTAACCACTCTTCCAAACTTATCTCGATACCCATAACCTCCCTTCCTAGTGAGGAGGACTTCTCAGTTTACTTCTCTGAAAAGGCAAGAAAAATTGAACTGGAACTGCAACCTGCCACTCCCATTTTGCGGCCTCTGAACTACACCACATCATCAGTTGAACTTTCGGAACTTTTGGTAGTGTCCTTCCACATAGGTTGTGCTCTTGGAATTCCTCTTCTTCCAGATGACACAGAGGTGCTCCACTCTATGGCGTCCTTAAAACCTTCCAATCATTTCAGCGATCCACTACCTGCTAAGTTTTTTAAAGATCTCAATTCAGCCATTCTTCCTCTTTGGTCCTGGATCATTCATGAAGCTCTCTTGCAGGGGAGGATCCCTGATTGCCTCAAGATTAGTCAAGTCACCCCCATCCCTAAGAAGCCCAACACTGATTTAGCTGCTCCTAACAACTTTCGGCTGATCACCGACATCATGACTAGCTAAATTGCTCGAGAAATGTGTCCACACGCAGCTCTGCAATCACAGAGAAATTTCAACTATTTGACCTCTACCAGCTGGGTTTCAGAGCAAGGCACAGTACTGAAACACCACTAACTCACACTGTTGATGATGCCCTGAGATCCCTTGATCAAAATGTCTCTAGTCTTCTGATCCTTCTTGACCTGTCCTCAGGATTTGGCACATTCAAACATGAAAACCTGATTGCTCTTCTTCAACATAGGATGGGTTTATCGTGCCCGGTCTTAAATTGGTTTCCCTCTTTCGTACTTAAGTGCACACAAAGAATCAAAGTTAACCATTCCCTTGCAACCAGTACCCCTGTCACAAATGGAGTTCCTCAAGGCTCCGCACTCTCGCCCACTCTTTTCAACCTGGTTATGGAACCACTTTCCGATTTTCCGAACCGTTCTAACATTCATTACCACATGTATGCTGATGACACGCAACTGTATTTGAAGATCTGCTCTCCAGAGGACATAAAAACTTTAAACGATGCACTCTTCCAAACTCAACAATGGTTAGCCCACAACCATCTTTTGTTAAATTCTCTCAAAACAGAATTCCTTCTGATTGCCCCCTGCAAGTAACCTGCACCTAACCTGGACTGGCTTAAACAACTCTCTGCTCTTAACTGCACCCCTATGTGGTTGACTCTGCTAAATCGTTAGTTATTACCTTGGACAAATACCCAAATATGAAAGCTCACATTAGTGCAACTATTAGGGGAGCCAATTTTCAGCTCAACATCAAGCCTTTCCTTCCGCCTGAGGACATCAGGCCTGCAGTTTAATCCCTGGTTATATCTCGTCTGGAATATGGTTTGGTGACCATTGCTGGGCTACCTAAAGCTAGTTTGGCCCCGCTCAGAGCCACTTTAAACGCATCAGCCAAGCTCATCACAGGCTGCAGAAAGCATGACCATATCAGCCCTAATCAACTAAATTGACTGTCTAGTGAAGCTAGGATACGTTTAAAGATAGCTTGCTGGATGCATAAAGCCATACATTACAACACCCACGTTTACTTGGCTAAAAAGCTAAAGCTAAAAAGCTTGAACTATCTGGCTCATGTCAGAACCTAAGAAGTACGTCCACCCTGCTTTTGAAACCTCCCAAATTAAAAAAGAACTTACAACTGTGCCTTCACTGGTCTTGCTCCAAGAATTTGGAACGCTCTTCCTCCAGAGATCAGATCCAACCAATCAACTGCATCTTTCAAGAAACATGTCAAATGGCTAATCTTGAGTGAACATTAACAACATTAACATGTACTCCTTCTCAAGCCCCCTCTTTCAACAGAGGTGATACTTATTTTATACTGTTGGTTAGATTTAATTTATGCTTGTCTGTTCGCTTGTTATCTCATTCTTTTTACCTTCTAAAACTGTACTGGGCCCTCCAGAGTGGCTGACCACCCTACATCTGACTGAGTGTTTCCCCCCCCTTTGTTGACAGTGTGTTTATTTAACTAAATCGTTTGTGCCAATGTTTTGGTTTATTCATGCTTTCACCACTTTGTACAGCGCTCTGATACCCGTAAGGGTCATGCTTGCGCTTTATAAAAATTTACAAAATAAAATAAATGGCTCAAAAGGCATAGCCAGAAGTCTTTTGTACAATTCTGGGACCCCAAGAGGCCACCTAGACAACCTAGGTGGAATAACTTCTCAAACCTTTTATGAAACCTCTGATGACAGTGATTGCCTATTCTTCAAGAATGGCATCCACCACAGACAAGTGGATTCAAACAAATATAGGCTAGACCTGCTTCTTTAAGGGAGTAAAGGTATTGATCTGTGTGCAATGTAGTTTCATTGAGTAGATGTGAAGCAGTGCATTCACAGCGGTGAGCAGAGAGTTTCCACTGAGTTGCACAGCAAGCACATGCTGTGGGGTGACGAGCATCCTTAATAGCCAGGAAGTCAAATGGCAAGTCTAGGTATCCATATTCTAAGACTTTCGGAGCCAAAGCACTTGATTGACTAAGGTTCATTGGAGTGATACATTTGACCAACATGCATTGTTAACAAATTTAGGCGAACTCTTGAGGTTACAGTGTAATTGAATGGACAATTTAAACAATGGCAGTACCATACTTGTTGGAGCAACTAAGATAAAGAGTGGTTGTCGCATTTTACGTACCACTGTAGAAATGAGTAGAAAAGCACATGCAAATATCCATAACCTGACTATCATAGTATTCCTTTGGGATTGGATGTGTGGAATCTGGGACACTACAAGTGGGCAGTTTTGGTTTTTGAGCTGTGGTGAACAGATTGGTCAATCTTGCCTCGCCCTTGAAAGCACAAGTTGAGAATCTTGGGTTTCAGCTCTAACTTTTGTCTCCTGATTAAGTCTGCAATTTTCTTGTCTGTGGTCTACAAAGGGAGGTTTTCAGAATTTGGGTAGCAAGTGCAAACTCTTCTACAACAGAAGAGAAGGGCTACGTTTCTCAGAGTTTCTGAATATAGTACATGGTGGCCATGCTGTTTGTTCAGAACAGTAAATTCTCGTCTACAATTGTCTGAAATGCTTTTAGAGTGGGAAATGCTGATTTCACTTACGACACCCTTATGCTAAACTGTCAGACTGGGTCATCTGCAAAATTGTAATCAGTGTCTGGCATGCCTGTACTCTCTCCCTTGTTAAACTCTAAGCCACCTGGGTATGCCGTATTGCACATACATATGTGTGTGACATGCATCACTAAGGAGAGTACCCCTCTACCACCGAATTGTTTTGAAATTAGTAAGCAAGTAATCCTAAGCAGCAAAGGCAAATCGCTTCCACAACAAGGCATTTTGCTAACACTCTTGGGGAAAATTTATGCCGAAGGAAACGCTCAATTGTTCATAATTTGCACCTACCACGAAGCAGAGATATGTGTAGAACTCAAGTACCTGTGCTGCACAGCTGGTAATACCCACTTGTCTGTCACCGCCCTTCAATCTGAGGGTAGTCCCTCAGGCTTTGCTCAACAAGGGTTATGCGAGCGAGAGGAATAGACACAGAATCGCTGTCTGAATGTAGCAGGAGCTCTGAGGAGTGTAGCGTTTCCTGCAGCATTGTTGTCCTTCAAAACCTATTTCTGGTATGGACCGGTTTTGTGGGGCATGCTGTTGCAGTCTTGGATGTTGAAAGAATGGAGTAGCCTGATCAGACTGTCTTGAGGAAGCGGATCAATGTGGAACTTGTTGGTATTATTGGAGTGAATGAGGTTGCTAAATGCTCCCAAGTATTTGCCTGCATCTGTGTCTTCCTTGATGGACAAAATAAATCAGTGTCATTAAGAGCTAAATCCAATACATGCCTCAAGGCAAGATCCATAAATACAAAGCAATGTATGACAAGGTGAAAGGACATTTGTGTTAATTTGGCAGCATGCTGTATCCACAGCATCTAGAAAGCAGTGCATACTGCTATTGAAATTACTTTTTTTTTTCTGTCAACGTACTCTTTTTTTCAATTTGTTTCTGGCATGTGATTGAGGAGTTCTTCCATTTATTCTTATTAGATGTAGCCAGACCAGCTGATAAGTGGTTAGGAGTTGCAGCTGCCAAAGCCACTCTCTCGCCCAATGCATATAAGCGTTCACTTTCCTATTCAGGGGGTACACCAGTTGGTTAATGCATCTTATGCTATAGCTTTGAATTTACACTTGACTTTAGGCATAATGCACCTTGTTTTCACAAGGTTTTTAAGGTTTTCCGTCTCTAGCACTTGCAACTACTGGATTGTTCTCATTGTCTTGGACAATGTTTCAAGACAAGAAAGTAGATCTGTTCTTCGACGCCATTGTGAAAATATTGTAATGCTACTTGTTCAATTATGGAATTATATATTGGTATTTCGTCTGGAGGTGATAATCCAAGTATTGCTCTATAGGCTTTTTCACTATCTGACTCCACCAAGTATTTCTTCCATGCATTCTCACAACAGAACAAAAACACTCTCAAACTCACAATGCTGGCATTGATATTTCTCTTCGTCTGTCTGTCACAAGTGGTGGCACAGTAGGAGAAAATGGAATTATGTCCTGCAGCACCTGATGAACTAAAGTCTGTAGTTCCCAATTAGTGGACTTAGTATACCTAGGAATGTGAGAACCGTGCAAATCCAATAAAATAGCCCAACTGAATTTTATTTTACCATTATTACCAGTCTAGACTGAAGGTTGTAGAATCGGTGATAGAGGTTGAATTGGCTGTTTATATAGGCCTAACCAAATCCTTTTGAGGTTTTTCCTAAATTATGACCTATGTCCAGATCGATGTAAATGGGGAGCCACATTAAAACCTCATTTTCTGGAGGTTCAAGGATGTTTTCAGTACAGAGGATCTGTCTGTTTCAAAACAGCACCTTGAGTGACCCTGCTGCAACAGCCTTTAAAGGCTAATCTTCCTTTGGTTTCGTATGTTTTTTCCATACTTCAAAGCAGTCTTTTGGTTAGCCTCTGGTAGCCGGAGTAGAGACTTGGGATGATTCTGCTTATTCCCTTTTGTTCGAGGTGGGTGCCCAAAGTGCCTCTGTTTTGGAAGCACTAGTTATTGAACATGAGGAGTATTCTAAGAACCACTGCAATTTCGCTTCAACTTCAATACAATTTGTAGGGTAGACCCCTCATCATTCGAGAATCACGCTTCTTCCTCCAGGTTAAGTATCCATGAAGGCCTACTAGAATCCTTGTCGGCTTCAATCATCATACGTCCCTGAAGCAACATCAGTCTAGATTTCAGATTCCATGCAGCATAGTAAGACCAAATATGATCACAAGAGTTACAGGTAATACTTTTAACACTTGAAATATTGACAGCTGTCTTTATCGTGATGATGAGGAAGGCACATATTACAAACTAATCGGATTGCACCAATCTCATATGAGATCAAGGATAAATTCCCCACTCTCAAAGAGGCATACTCCTACGACCGGGAAGAAGGGCTTGTAGGCCTCGCTATTTGTTGATGAAGAGTACTTCCACATACAACACATTGTAGAATTTGTGTATTTTGTATGGCTATCTTTATCTGTTGGGTTTGCACAAAAATAGCCATTATGGCTGGAATGCAGCTTCGAACACTGAGCACCTAACTTCAGACCCAAATGGAAAGCAGAAGAAAAAAACATTTTTGTGGAGTCTGCGTACCCGTAATCCATAAAATCTAAAGGGTCATTAGCATTGAGATGGGGAAAAAAATTGTGGCAGATATCCACAGATGATGAAGTAATAGATTCTCCCCAGATATCAAGCCTAAAGGATCCAGCAGCAAGTTTAGGTGTCCTGACTCAACGAGTGTAAATAACAAGTTACTTACCTTCGGTAAAGATCTATCTGTAAGAAACACTAGTTAGTTAGATTCCTCACCTTAGAATATCCCCAGGCGTCAGGTTGGATCCGGAAAGATTTTTGTAGCAATACCCCTTGCGCGTCGCTAGGCGTCATCTGCGGCTCCGCGTCAGTCGTGGGCGTCGTGCGCCGTAATGACGTCGGAGTACTTAGACGCCGCCCTCGCGCGCTGACGTCAGTTCTTGTACATAGCTTTCCGCGCCAGGAATGCAGAGCCATGCAAGAGACCGACACTGGTGCCAAAAAATCTAGGGCCCTGAAAAGGATAGCCTTAACCCAAGATGTCAGTTCGCAGAACGGGGAGGATGGGTGGGTCGGTGAGGAATCTAACTAACTAATGTTTCTTACAGATACATCATTACCGAAGGTAAGTAACTTGTTCATCTGAAAGAAACACGTTAGTTAGATTCCTCACCTTAGAACAGATACCCCAGCAATACCAACGCCGGTGGTGGGTCTGCGAACCAAGATCACACCAGAAAGTCCTGGAGAACAGAACGGCCAAAGTAGCCATCTCTCCGGACTTGGCTGTCCAGGCAATAGTGCTTGGCAAATGTGTGCAGTGAAGCCCACGTCGCCGCCTGACAGATGTCCTGCAAGGGAACTCCCCGGCCCAGGGCAGTAGTAGCCGCTGTGGCCCGGGTGGAATGGGCCCTCAGCCCAACAGGAGGGTCCTTTTTTGCCAAGGAGTAACAAAGTTTAATACACAACACGACCCACCGTGAGATGATCCGTTTGTGTACCGCTTTCCCCTTCTTAGCTCCTACGTATCCAACAAAAAGTTGGTCGTCCACCTGGAACTGTTTGGTGCGGTCCAAATAAAAGGACAGCGCCCGTTTTGGGTCCAGACGGTGGAGCCTCTCTTCCTCTTTTGAAGGATGCGGAGGTGGAAAGAATGTGGGCAACGTGACAGATTGCCCGATGTGAAAGGGGGTAACCACTTTTGGTAGAAAAGAAGGACGAGTCCAGAGGACAACCTTGTCCGGATGAACAGAAAGAAAGGGATCCTTAGATGACAGAGCATGGACCTCACTCACCCGTCTAGCCGAGGTGATAGCTACCAGGAAAGCAGTTTTCAGGGTCAGAAGACGAATGGGACAATTGTGAAGAGGCTCAAAAGGAGCGCACATCAGAAAGGTCAGAACAAGATTCAAGTCCCACTGAGGCATTACGAAGGGGACAGGAGGGAACATGTGAGTAATGCCTTTGAGAACACGTGAAACAACAGGGGACTTGAAAAGAGAAGGCTGATCAGGAAGCCGTAAGAAGGCAGAGATTGCAACAAGATAACCTTTCAAGGTGCCCAAAGCAGAGCCCTGCTGGGCCAAAGAAAGAAGAAAGAGGAGAACCTCAGAAAGAGGGGCGGAAAGGGGATCCACAGCCTTTGCCGTTTACCATGCCACAAATTTGTTCCACCAGCAGGCGTATACCGTCTTTGTGGAGGGACGCCTGGCTGCCAGAATGACATCACAGACTTCAGGAGGCAAGTCAAATGGCATCAACTGCCGCCGCTCAATCTCCACGCATGGAGGTGGAGGCTGGACAGGTTCGGGTGGAGGACCGTCCCCTGCTGCTGCGACAGAAGGTCCTCCTGAAGGAGCAGTCGTATCGGGGGATCGATTGACATACTGAGTAGCTCGGGATACCAGAACCTTCGTGCCCAATCCGGAGCCACTGAGATAACTTGGGCCGGGTCGCGCCTGATGATCTTCAGCACTCTGGGCAGAAGTGGTATAGTCGGAAAGGCGTACAACAGACCACAACTCCACTCGCGACGAAAAGCGTCTCTGAGCGAGTGCTGCCTTGGAAATTCGAACGCACAGAACTGCTGACATTGCGCGTTCTCTTCGGAGGCGAACAGATCTAACCAAGGCTCTCTCCAGTGCAGAAAGAGACCTTGCGCCACGTCCGAGTTCAGACGCCATTCGTTATCCATCATGCACCGGCGGCTGAGTTCGTCTGCTCTGGCGTTCAGAGAGCCCGCCAGATGTTGAACCACCAGGGTGATGCCCTGGTGTTCCAGCCATGTCCAGAGGCGCAGAGCCTCCTGACAAAGGGTCCACGACCCGACCCCACCCCGCCCTGTTTGTTGCAATACCACTTGGCGGTGGTGTTGTCCGTGAACACCTGCACGACACTTCCCCAGACAGAGGGAAGGAAGGCTTTCAGTGCAAGTCGGATTGCTCTCAGCTTCAAAAGGTTGATATGGAGTTGAGCCTCCGCTGGAGACCAGAGTCCTCTGATCTCCGCCTCTCCCATATGGCCCCCCCATCCCAGGAGGGACACGTCCGTCACTACTACGTGCTCCGGTTGGGGTAGGGAGAGGCATCTGCCGCTGACCCAATCGCGGTCCGTGAGCCACCACTGCAACTGGTTCGCAGTGCCCTCCGAGATCAAGACATGGTCGGACAGGTTGCCTCAATGCTGGGCCCACTGAAACTTCAGGTCCTACTGCAGAGCCCGCATTCGCCACCTGGCGTAATGCACCAACAGGATGCAGGAGGCCATCAGCCCCGGAACCCGCAGCACCAACCTGACCAAAACCCAGGATAGAGGCCGAAAGATGGGAATCAGAGCCTGAATATCCCGGACCAGCTGTTCCGGAGGAAAAGTCCGGAACTGCGCCGAATCGAGAACCGCTCCGATGAAGAGGAGCTTCTGGGAGGGTCTCAGGTGTGACTTCGGCACGTTGATGGAGAACCCCAGCAAATACAGGAGGTCGGCCGTAGTCTGGAGGTGGGAGACGACTTGCTGGGGCGAGCCCGCCTTCAACAGCCAGTCGTCGAGATAGGGGAAGACTGGAACTCCCGATCTGCGCAGATGAGCTGCGACCACCGCCATCACTTTCGTGAACACCCGAGGGGCACTGGTGAGGCCGAAGGGGAGCACGGTGAACTGAAAGTGCTCCTGACCCACCGTGAACCGCAGGTAACTCCGGTGGGCCGGCAGGACGGGGATGTGAAAATAGGCGTCCTGCAAGTCCAACGCTACCATCCAGTTTCCAGGGTCGAGGGCAGCCAGAACCTGAGCTAAAGTTAGCATCTTGACCCGTTCCTTCCGGAGGAAGGTGTTGACGCTCCTCCGGAGGAGCGGACGGGAAGGAGGATAGGGAAGTGGAGGCCTGGATAACCAGGCTCTCGGGGGTGGGGTGTTGGAACAGGTAACTGGGGTCGCCCGGAGCAGGGCGGTGGCGCCGGGTCACGTTCCGATCCACAGGAGGAACTGTGGAGGGCTTGGACCAAGTGCCCTGCAGAAAGTCGATGAGGGCCTCATTGAACTGCAGCAGAGGCTCTGTGGAGCTTGCTGACGGTTGAAGCACCTCTGAGGATATTAGTCCTCACGGCCACAGCAGGCAACTCAAGCCCCAGGGCTTTGGCCGCCTTGCGCAGCACCACTGAAAAAGTTGCACCTTCCTCCGAGGCCACAGTCGGAGGAGAGATGAAACCAGCGTCCGGTGAAGTGTCCAGACCACTGGCATCCCCCAGTTTGTCTGTTCAGTCCTGTGAAAGTGGGCCCTGGATGGCCATAGGGTCCTCAGACCCCTCCCAGTCGCCCCCGTCATACGATTCCTGATAAACAGGAGGAATGATCGGAGCCGGACGGTAGATGAAACGCTCATCCATCGGCGTCGGGTGCAGCGCCGCGCCGGCGCTGGGTCCAGCGCCGCGCCGGCGCTGGGTCCGGACAGGGGCTAAACCGGGGAACGGTGTCGTCTGGAGACGGCGCCGGAGGTGGAACCGGTGTCGGCACCGGCGGAGGAGACGTCGTGAGGTCGACCGGCGCCGACAGAGATCCAGGCCTGGATCCCTCGGGGACTTGCGGCGTAGGGACCGAAGTCATCGACGGCGCCGGGGCCGGAGCCGCCGGCACGCGAGGTCGCCCAGTCGAGCCCGCGGGGCCCGAAGGCGCGCCGGCAGGCGTCGACGGCGGAGCCAGGCCCCTCATGGCCGAGAGGAAGGCACTGACCTCCGCCGGAGTCGCGTCAGTCCCAGGGACCGGCAGGTATGGAGACGGACGCGGCTCCTGCGGCTCCGACAGAGCCGCGGGGGTGGGACCACCCTGACCCTTGGCCGAGTCGCGTGACCGGCGAGGGGAGTCCGAAGAGCGGTGTCGCCTCTTGGACTTCTTCAATCGCTTCGACTTACTCGAAGACTTCGAGCCCGACGAGCGATGATGGTGACTTTGGCTCCGCGACCGGTCCTTGGACCTCCTCCTGGACCGGGACCGTGAGCGGAGCCGAGTGCCGAAGCTCGAGAAGCTTATGGGACCGCTCCCACCTAGCCTTCGAGCTCAAGGCCTGACAATCGGGGCACGACTCCGCGTCGTGGTCGGCCCCCAGGCAGTAAAGGCACCGGTAATGGTGGTCCGTCACCGACATCAGTCGATGACAGGAGTCACAGGCTTTAAACC
This sequence comes from Triturus cristatus, assembly GCF_964204655.1. Lineage (NCBI taxonomy): Eukaryota > Metazoa > Chordata > Amphibia > Caudata > Salamandridae > Triturus > Triturus cristatus. The sequence continues at coordinate 333,632,456 of NC_140591.1, read as the reverse complement.
CAGGCATCCTACCGGCACCATTGTCGAGTCGACAGAAGACCAAAAAGAGTCAAAAAGTTTAGTCAAAAATTGACTAAGGGGTAAGCTCTTCCCGGATCGGCGCTGTCTGGCGCGGAAAAAAGAAGAACTGACGTCAGCGCGCGAGGGCGGCGTCTAAGTACTCAGACGACATAATTCTGGCGCATGACGCCAACGACGGACGCGGAGCCGCAGACGACGCGCAAGGGGTATTGCTACAAAAATCTTTCCGGATCCAGCCTTTATTTAGAACAGAGCGCTACTCGTAATCAGTAGCAATGAATACTTCAGAACGGAGCAGTTCACGGAGCACAACGGGTCATACGGAGCGAGCCTCTCGTACTCCGGTGCAGTTCGTGAGACACAGAGTTTCTGAATAGTCGGTGGGGAACAAGGGGCGAATCCCTCGGAGGGGTCTCTCTGTCGTGGTGACCAGAGGACCCCCACGGAGAGGGAACCCGGGCTCAGGGTGCGGTGTGGCTCCCAGCCTGTAGGGGGCGCACCGGGGTCAGTCCCAAGCCTCCGGGCTTACCTTGCTCGACGTCGGGGGGCGTCCACACCGGCTCCGTAGTCCGCAGGCGATCCTGTTGCGACGGGGGCCGGCCACGGCCTCACGCACCTTCACCACAGCTGCGACGGCAGCGACGGGGCCCCGGGCTTCTCCTCGGGCCTCGTGACGATGAGGGGCCCTCTTCCGGGCTCCGGGCCGCAGCGGTGAGCGCGCTTCAGCCTCCACGCCACAGGGGGGGCTCAAATTAAGCTGGGGAGCTCCGCGCTTGACAGAGCACGCTGCCGGGGATCCCAGACTAGGTCAGGGAGCGCAGGGGTCGCAGCGCTAAGGCCTGGTTGATCCTCAGCGATACCACAATCGGTTAGGCATGTAGTTTCAAGGTTCAGTCTGGACACGCAGTCTCAGCATTCAGTTCTTGCAATCAGTTGCTCTAGAAAGTCTTGATGGCGCAGATGTATCTGGCGCCCTTAAGGGTTTCTGTTACAGGGGGGTAGGGAGTGAGTCGGCGACTAGGTCCTTCCTAGTCAGGCTGGGCAGAGGTTCTCTGGGTCCTCCTACTGCTGGGCAAGATCAGTGGGTTTCACAGGATCCCTCACTCACTTAAGAGGCAGCACCTAAATCCTGTCACTCTCAGAGGCATAAGTCCCTGGCTAGGCCCTACCGCCTACACTCCTGCGTGGATTCTCCAGCTCTGCTTTACCCCACTGGCCAACTGACTAAAAAAAGTTCCCTCCCTCACTTATGTATCCCTAGGTCAGGTGACCTCTAGCCAAGGCGGCAAAAGTAAAACCACCCCTCCCTTCTAGAAGGTTCCAGCACATTCCAGGAGCTTCCCCATTCTACCTATGGGACAAAAAAGGCGGGCTGGTGTCGCAACATTGTTGTGGGGTTCCAGCCAGCTCCTGGCAGCTACGGTGCTACTATGAAAGACCACTCTGCAGTAGCAGGGGCCTGTGGCAGCCATCTTGGGAGAAGGGAGCACCTGCACCTTAACACTGGTTGGCAATGAAAAGGCGCCCGGAGACCTAAGTCCAACATCAAAATGAGGGTGGAAAAAAATGAGGCACGATCAAAAATAGATGGGGGGACCACCCTAGGGCTGACAGGTCCAACAATATGCAATTAGAAAGTATTATTTTGGTGCAAGACCAGCACTAGAGAACATTTAGGATGGGTCATGTTGGCTCAATTTCTAGGATACAGTAAAATCTAGAAATAAGTGTGAACAACTGATATTAGCAGTAGCTACAAACGTACTAATATCAACTGCAGACCTACAACAGAATAAAATTGCTACAAACCTGGAACTAAGCCAGCACCTGCAGGACCTCCCATAGATTGATGTGAGAACAAGGCTTGAGAAAAGGCAGACAAGTTTGACTGGGACATGTTATTCAGTCTAGAAGTGGATCCTCCTTTCGGAATAAACTCACTTGCAGTAGGATTTGGGGCCTATTAAAAAAACATAAATGAAAAGGTTTTTAAAAGTTGAGATTTAATTCAGAACCTTACTGCCAACGAGCATAATTTCCACTCACAGAACAGAATGTGATTTCTGAGTCAGAGATTCAATAAAGAAATCGACATTTAGCTCAAAAACTCTCATTGGACGTTTGACACATTTTGAATTTATAAAAATGAAGACTATCATAATTCCATTCCATTTTCACAAGACTAGTACAAAAACGCTAAAACGTTAGACTGTGATGGGGATATTACTAACATTTAACAAAACAACAACAGGTAAAGAACCAGAATTAGAATAGAAGAAAAAGTTCTGCTGCAGTTTTCTAGCATTGCTGTACATTCAAATACTTGAACAATTTCCCATCAGCCTTCAGGCAAGGAGGCGGCAAAGCACTCGAAAACAGCAGTAGTCAAAATCTAAGCAATTATCCATAGTGTTTTGTAACCCATCGGCCTCAATTTAAAAAAATGTCAAAAAAGACAATGAGGTGGATGGGCTTTGGTAATAATCGCTCAGGGGTCACTGTGGGTTCTAACTTTCAAGGAACAAAGGTGAAAGTATGTTGGACCTTCTCAATGGGAAGGAATGAGGATTGCATGTGAATCTATGAAAGGTATTTACACAGTAGTTACAGATCAGTAACTTTCTTCTTCTGCACTAGAACTTCCATGAATTCAATTAACAGAAAAATGTATCAGAAAAACAGGATGGAGGAAATGAAACCAGCATCATAAAAACAAGGAAGGAGGAAATGAAACCAGCATCATAAAAATAAGGAAGGAGGAAATGAAACCAGTATCATAAAGACAAAGAAGGAGGAAATTAAACTAGTATAAAAAAAAACAGGGAGGGATGAAATTAAACTCACCTCACTTAAAACAAGTTTCAGTTCTTTAACTGACGGACTTAACTCTTGAATTGCTTCTTAACTAAGTGCCCAGGCAAAAGTGTCATTTCTACCATGCAGTTACTTTGCAGCTTAACACTAAGAGTATCCCTGCTGTAGCAGCCATGTATCCGAGATAGTCGTCAGTAGGCAATAGCATTACAGAACAATGCAGGCAGTTCACCAATATACGGACTACGAATACATTTAAAAACCTTTACCATCAGATATGGACATAAACCTTCATGCCTGATCACGATCTATAGCTGGATGTCAACAAATTTTCTTCTATTAAATTCAAACAAAATTCGATGTATACTCTTCTCCGCCTCATGAAAAAGCAAGTTTAAATAGAATATTCTTGAAGGACTAAAACGGAATTGATTCCTGCTGTCAAGCAAACCGTGAAATCCTTCCCTCCTTCATGATGGACGTAATCCATGAGAGAGGGCAGTAGGGTATATGCTGCGCAGAACTGTGTTGCCAAATTAAACAGCAAGTATTATTTTCTCTTGGGGGCGCTAGAGGGCGCCAGGCAAGATTGCTGCATCTTAATGACCTTAATGTAGCTCTACCCGGGTGATCCGCTATCCGTCAAGAATCTGCTTAAAATCGCTGCATCACCTTGGGGTAAACAGACGCCTTGCACTGCCATATACCCCCAATCACACTGAGGGCATTAAGAACTGTTGGGAGTACTTTGCGACTCGTGCTTTCAGCTGAGGGAGCCCGACCGACGTGCATGTAAAATGGCGCCCAAGCTGGTGAGCTGGGAGAGGAGTGAAAGACGATATCACTGTGTGGAGCGCATTGGCTGTTCGTGGGGTGTATGTCGATTATAGCCCGGCTGGTGATTCTGTCTGCGGAGCTTCGTGGCCTCTGTAACGGAGGCCTGCCTTGACGAGTGCCCCTACGGAGTCGCTGACATTGTGGAGGCGCAGTGCGGAGACCAGCGGCATCGCTTGGGCCCAGCGGGTGTTTGGGAGCCTCGTCGCTGGAGACTGGTGACGCGGCGGGAGATCGAAGGCACCTGCAGCGGGCTGCAGTGAGTGGGACGCGGCCTTGTCTGGGCCGGCAAGTGCGGGCCTAGGCGCTGGGCTGCGGCCTGCGAAGCTGTGGCTCGCGTGCGCGGAGTGCTGGGGCGGGCCGGTGGATCCACGAGCCCCCGGGGTGCATGGGGCCCGCTTGAGGTGCTATGAGCTCACCTTGTCCTACCCTGCTACGTGTGTCCTGAGGCTGAATTTCCTGCTCCAATAGGCCTGCATCCACCCTATGCTCTTGGACGGGGGTCCGTGCAGCTCTGGGGCTGGGCCAGGGTTTACGGCCTGATGAGGAGGCCCTACTAGTTGTCTGGATCAGGCAGAACTGCGTTTCCTGACCGAGTCAATCTCCGTGGTGGGGACACCAGCTTGTGGCTTTTACGCTTCTGGCATTGGGGGCTTTCCCGATAGTCCCTAGGGTTCAGGGACTGACGGCCGGTTGCCAAATTGCCGACCAGCGCATGCACCTTACGGAGCGCATCCATTGAGTGTTGCTGACTCCCCTCAGGTGGCACATGTGGAGACTAATTATCTTCGCTGTGACTGAGGACTGTGCACGGTTGGCCCCGCTGGAACGCTCGTATCCGGGTCCTGAACCCATTTGCCTGTGGATGGGCAGTGTGCTCTCATAACTAGTTGTCTCCACTGCAAGTGCTGCTGGCCTTTTAATACTCTCGCTCATTATCCATTATGGGGAAAACTGAGAAGTCCCAGCTGCGCCGCACAAGTCATACAAGGCGCAGCATAAAGCGGCCTCTGATTCGGAGGCAGATGGTCATGGTGAGGGCCCCTCCACGCTCTAAGCTACACTAGTGGCCATAGATAAAAGCCTACTAGCTATAGCAGGGAATAGGTCAGCCATTAACCACTGGCTGGACCACATGTCTGCGCAATTAGAGAAGCAGAACGCAAGAATGGGCGAGATGGAAGAATGAGTTTCCACCACAGAGGATAGTCTCAGTGATGTTACCGGTAAGACACTCAACATGGAGAAAGTCCTGGCGCTAATACAAGCAAAAAAATGAGGACTTAGAGGCCCGTTCTCCTCATAACAATATTAGAATTATGGGCCTGCCGGAGTCCACCAACACCAGCAGGATGGAGACCTTTATTGAAACTCTGCTCAAAGAAATTTTTGGTTCTGAGAATTTGTCTACTATGTTCATAGTTGAGCTGGCTCATCGGTCCCTGGCAGCGAGACCGGTTCCGGGTGCTCCACCTCACCCCATCATTGCTCGGCTATTAAATTATTGAGACCGTGATACCATTCTGAGACTGGCCAGGGAAAAGGGTGTCATCGATCACAAGGGGAGCTTGCTTTCCTTGTTCCTGGACTTCACCATCGCAGTCCAGGCGGCCGAAGGTATCCCTTATGCCATGTTGTATCTGGCTCTCCTACGAGTTGGTCAGGAGGGAGACCAAGATCTTCGCCACTCCCAAGGCGGCTGTCAGGTCCCCAACCAAGAGGTCACATGTCAAGAAAGGAATGATGGTGGCTGTGTTGTCAAGACTGTGCAAACAGCATTTGGTGCGAGGTCGAATGCAACATGGCGGCAGAGCGTTCCATAATCCGAAACGGGTTAGCGCTCTAGTTGATCGGGCAGAATTGCGTGATACCGGTGAGGCGCGCGGAGAGCTGCGCACTTCACCTGAACCGTGAGAGGAGTAGGAGGTACCTTCAACGCGTCGCGTTTAGTCAGGGAAAAGAAGATACGCGTCGCGAGAATTCTGAGGAGAATTAGAGATTGGAAGCAGCCAACAACCCCAAGTAAGACTGTTCCATATTTTCTACCACAGAAAACGTTCCGAACTTCGCAGCAGCGGAAGTTTAACTGAAGCACCGGTTCATGTGAATGAAATTACAGCGTTCAAAAGACAACACAAGTTCTGACGTAGCATAGTTTTTTGGGTTCGAGTTGAGTTAGCTCAAGTCAAAGAATATAACAGGTTTTCAGGTACACTGAGTAGTTCCGATTCCTGTCAATAAGAAAACATAGGGAGTGGATACTCTTGAGGGCAGAATACAAATGACACAGAAAAGTTAGAACAAAACTACAGAGAAGCAACAGTAGTTAGAACAACCAATAAGAGGTGAAGAAGAATAAGAAAATAAACCAAGGCTTCCGTTCTCTGTCCAGTAAGTGAGTTTAGAGAAAAAGGGGCTAGAGAGAGATCAGGAAGGGAGAAGGAAATATAATAACACCAGATTTTTATCTTACAGCGAAAAAACATAAGAACAGAAGAACGAGTAGCATAGAAGAGAAGCAAAGGCACACAGCAATCAGGGTGGGTACAATAGAGAATAAGGAAAGACACAGGAAGGAAGAAAAGGGAAGTAGAAAGTGATTTACATGTAATTGTTTATTACAGCTCACGAACAACAGCAAGAGCCTGAGAAAAGATAGACTACATAAGAAGAAGCAGAAAAGAAGACCACCAGTGTGTGCATTCTCTTCTCTGTCCAATTCCCCTTTCCCCCTTGGGGCTCTTCTGGCTACGCATTTAGAAATTGTGGAGGCCGGGGAGTTCAGAGGAGGAATTGGGAGCTTGCGTCATCCTGCTCCTGTGTCAACCACCAGCGAGAGAAGAGCTGGTTCTGACAGAGTGAAGTGCCCACGAGGTATTGGCACCTGAGCAGAATGGCGGAAGGTTTGGATTTGAAGAAGCTAGGAAACATTTTGGATGAGATACAAAGAGAACTAATTACCGTTAGAGAAGAAAACAGGGAACTCAAAAAGGACACCACAGAATTGGCGCAAAGAATAGGGAGTTTGGTTGCGGGAGATGAGTATAAGATATCTTCCCCAGTTTTGGGTTCATTTGAGGAAGCAACTCCGTCCCAGTCAAGGGGTAACACACAAGTAATACATTCTTTATCCCCGGTGATTCCCTTAGCGCCTCCAGAACGCTTTAGTGGAGACCCCCAGAAGGCCCAAGTCTTTTTAACTCAATGTTCCTTGCACTTTATGTGCAGACCAGCCTTGTTTCCTGATGCTCAGTCTCGAGTGGCATTTATCCTTTCCTACTTAAGTGGGGATGCCGCAGCTTGGTCAATGCCTTTGGTCACCAGAAACGACCCTGTGCTATTCAATTTAGAAGACTTCAAGAAAGAGTTCATGCGAATTTTTGACCGTCGGAAGGTGTCTCAAGCTACCGACAATGAACTTTTAGAGATCCGACAAGGAAACAGAGAGTTAGTTGCATACTTGGCCCAATTCAACAAGTTGGTGTTAGAAACGGAATGGCCAGAGAACAAACGAGCCGCAGTATTTTATCGGGGGCTAAAGGATGAGTTAAAGGATGCCTTAGCACAAGTTCCCAATCGTCCCACAGACATCTCTGCTTTGGTGGATCTAGTGTTGGAGATCGATTTTCGCCAGAGCGAGAGAAGAGGCGAGAAGAAACGAGATTATCGACCCAGTGTACCGCGTTTTGATAGAGCCAGATATGAACCTCACAAGGAGCTAGATACCAATCGCGGAACCGAGCCTATGCAAATAGGAACTATCCGTGGACCTCTTACAAAGGAGGAGAAGGAGAAGAGGCGGAATAATAAGTTGTGTCTCTATTGTGGAGGAAGTGGGCATTTTGTTCGAGATTGCCCCAAGAAGCCCAAGACGCAGTCGGCGGAAAACGCCACGCGCCACCAGTAGCTGGAGTTGGACTGGTGGTTGCAGAAACAAAGTCAGCTCCAATGAATCATGCTTTGGCAAATACGTTACAAGCAGACACTCCTCATTTGGTGATATCTGTCACTCTGAGCTATCGAGAACAAAAGAGAAATCAAATAGCTGTGATGATAGACTCGGGAGCGACAGGTAATTTCTGCGATTTACAATTCGCAAGGAGAATTGGATTACTAGCAATCCGAAAGGAGAAGAGTGAGCCCGTCAGAGCAGTGGACGGTACTAATCTGTCATCAGGCCCCATTGTGAGTCACACAGAGCCAGTGCATCTAGAAACCACAGAAGGTCATCATGAAATATTACAATTCAATCTAATAGACGCTCCGCAATTTCAATTGATCTTAGGGTTACCATGGCTCACGGAGCATAACCCCACCATAGATTGGGCCGCAAGAACAATGACCTTGAACTCGGATTACTGCAAGGAAAATTGTTTCAAAGACTGCAAAATTGAAATAAAAGAATCACCTGCTTATCATTTAAGTGTAAACGAAAATTCAGTTTGTTTGATAGACACGGTAACCTTGCCAAAGAAATATGGAGAATATCAGGATGTCTTTAATGAAGCTGAAGCAAAGAAATTACCTCCTCACAGGGAGTATGATTGTAAAATAGACTTGGAACCAGGAGTGAACTTACCCTGCAGTAGAATCTATGCTTTGACCGAACAAGAGGATAAACATTTAAAGAAGTATCTGGCGGAATACTTAGAGAATGGGTTCATCCGACCTTCGCAGTCTCCAGTATCCTCCCCTTTGTTTTTCATTCCAAAGAAAAATGGAGAATTACGCACGTGCATAGACTACAGGGCAATAAATCGAATAACAATCAAGAATCGTTACCCTTTACCTCTGATTTCCACTCTTCTGGACCAGGTGAAAGAAGCTAAAATCTATACCAAGCTTGATCTGCGAGGGGCTTATCACCTGGTTCGAATCAGAGAAGGCGATGAGTGGAAGACGGCGTTTAGAACGAAGCAAGGTCTATTCGAATACCAGGTGATGCCATATGGGCTATGCAACGCGCCAGCTGCATTTCAACATTTTATCAATGATGTATTGAAGGATTGCATAGACCAAATAGCAATTGTGTATATTGACGACATATTGATTTACTCGACAGAAGTAGAGACACATGAAGAACATGTCAAGAAGGTACTACAAAGACTTCGTGAGAATGGGTTATTTGTCAAATTGGACAAATGTGCATTTGATGTAACCACAGTCGAGTTCTTGGGATTTGTACTTGCTCCAGGAGGAATCACCATGGATGAACATAAGATAAAGGCTGTGACTGAGTGGAAATCCCCTACCTCAGTTAAAGAAATCCAAAGTTTCATAGGATTTGCCAACTTCTATAGAAGGTTTATTCAGTCTTTCTCAAAAAAGTTAATCCCAATCACACGTTTATTGAAGAAAGGAGTTCCTTTCCAGTGGGATGCGGAAGCAGAGGCAGCATTTGAGCAATTAAAGAAGGATTTCACCACAGCGCCTATTTTGTTGCATCCAGATCCTGCAGAACCATTCTTTGTTGAAACGGATGCGTCAAATCTGGCCTTGGGAGGAGTGTTATCGCAGAGACACAAAACTACAGGTCAGCTCCATCCAGTGGCCTTCCGCTCTCGAAAATTAACACCTCCAGAAATTAATTATACAATCACTGAAAAAGAATTACTGGCCATAAAGGATGCTTTCAAGGAGTGGAGGCATTATTTGATGGGAGCTCGACATGTAGTAACAGTGTATACTGATCATCGAAATTTGAAGTTCCTAAAATCAGCCCGAACTTTAACTCCCAGACAGCTACGCTGGTCCTTGTATTTCTCTGAATATGATTTTGTAATCACCTTTCGACCTGGAGCCCAGAATGGAAAAGCGGATGCCCTATCTAGATTAGAGACGGAAGGAGTCACGGAAAAGGTTCTGGATCAGGCAATAATTCCAGCGGAAAAGGTGATCAATGCCGTCTTGCAAGAAACCGTAGAAAATCAAGAGAAAGAAGATCCTTTGAGTTGCGAAGAGATGAGGAGTTGGTTAAAAGAAGATTCCAAAAGAGAAATTCGAGAAGGACTACCCTATCACCATGGAGCATTATACTTGCCCACTCCAGAGATGCAGTTAAAGGCCTTAAAAGAATGTCATGATAGCATCTTATCAGGACACAAGGGAATTAACAAGACTAAAGAATTGGTACGCAGACGATTCTGGTGGCCAAACATGATCAAGGATATACATCAGTATGTGGCGACTTGTGAGACTTGTGCAAGAGGAAAATCAGAAAGGAAACGTCCACAAGGCCTGTTACAGCCCTTGCCCACCCCTCCGTTTCCCTGGCACACTGTGACCTTAGATCTCATAGTAGATTTACCCTCTAGTCATGGTTATGATTCCATTCTAGTGTGTGTGGACGCCTTTACAAAGATGGCGCATTTTGTGCCCTTGAAGGGGGTACCTTCTGCCCAGGAGTTAGCAGATGCTTTCAGTCAGCATGTAGTTCGTGCACATGGTATACCTAAGGTTTTGGTGTCAGATAGGGGCTCTCAGTTTCTGTCACATTTTTGGAAGGCATTCACCAAGCGTTTAAACATAGAGAATCGATACTCCACTAGCTTCCACCCAGAGTCAGATGGGCAAACAGAACGCACAAATCAGGAACTGGAGCAATATCTGAGATTGTGTCTTTTAGAACAGGAGGGAGATTGGCCTGATTATTTATGGGCAGCAGAATTTGCACATAATAACACTACAAATGCATCAACTGGATACACTCCATTCTTTCTGAATACAGGTAGACATCCACAACATTCCTTAAACTTCCAAGAAGTGGGTGTTCCAGCAGTATCCAATTGGGTAGAACAACTGACACAAGCCCATAGTAGAGCTATCAAGAATCTGACAGTAGCGAAGGCGAAATATAAACACTACGCAGACAAAAAGAGAAGAAAAGAACCAGAATTGTTGGTAGGAGACAAGGTTTGGTTAAGTACAAAAAATATTAGATTAAAAGGGGTTAGGAAGTTCCAACCACGATACATTGGACCTTATCCAATTGCAAAAAAGCTTAGCACCTTAAATTATCAGCTAAAATTACCTAAGAGGTTGCGGATACACCCAGTTTTTCATGTTTCTTTATTAAAGAAGGCAGAACCAGAAGTTAGATTGAGTAAGACCCCAAAGCCAATTCAGACTGAGAAAGGAAGCGAGTTTGAAGTTCAACAAATTTTAGATTCCAAACTACAGAATGGAAAGTTGTATTACTTATTAGATTGGAAGGGTTACGGTCCGGAGGAAAGATCCTGGGAGCCAGAGTCTGAAGTGAATGCTCCACGACTAGTAGCAGAATTCCACAGAAGATTTCCAAGCAAGGTCCGGAAGGAAGGAAGATCTTTGAGGGAGGGTACTGTCAGGTCCCCAACCAAGAGGTCACATGTCAAGAAAGGAATGATGGTGGCTGTGTTGTCAAGACTGTGCAAACAGCATTTGGTGCGAGGTCGAATGCAACATGGCGGCAGAGCGTTCCATAATCCGAAACGGGTTAGCGCTCTAGTTGATCGGGCAGAATTGCGTGATACCGGTGAGGCGCGCGGAGAGCTGCGCACTTCACCTGAACCGTGAGAGGAGTAGGAGGTACCTTCAACGCGTCGCGTTTAGTCAGGGAAAAGAAGATACGCGTCGCGAGAATTCTGAGGAGAATTAGAGATTGGAAGCAGCCAACAACCCCAAGTAAGACTGTTCCATATTTTCTACCACAGAAAACGTTCCGAACTTCGCAGCAGCGGAAGTTTAACTGAAGCACCGGTTCATGTGAATGAAATTACAGCGTTCAAAAGACAACACAAGTTCTGACGTAGCATAGTTTTTTGGGTTCGAGTTGAGTTAGCTCAAGTCAAAGAATATAACAGGTTTTCAGGTACACTGAGTAGTTCCGATTCCTGTCAATAAGAAAACATAGGGAGTGGATACTCTTGAGGGCAGAATACAAATGACACAGAAAAGTTAGAACAAAACTACAGAGAAGCAACAGTAGTTAGAACAACCAATAAGAGGTGAAGAAGAATAAGAAAATAAACCAAGGCTTCCGTTCTCTGTCCAGTAAGTGAGTTTAGAGAAAAAGGGGCTAGAGAGAGATCAGGAAGGGAGAAGGAAATATAATAACACCAGATTTTTATCTTACAGCGAAAAAACATAAGAACAGAAGAACGAGTAGCATAGAAGAGAAGCAAAGGCACACAGCAATCAGGGTGGGTACAATAGAGAATAAGGAAAGACACAGGAAGGAAGAAAAGGGAAGTAGAAAGTGATTTACATGTAATTGTTTATTACAGCTCACGAACAACAGCAAGAGCCTGAGAAAAGATAGACTACATAAGAAGAAGCAGAAAAGAAGACCACCAGTGTGTGCATTCTCTTCTCTGTCCAATTCCCCTTTCCCCCTTGGGGCTCTTCTGGCTACGCATTTAGAAATTGTGGAGGCCGGGGAGTTCAGAGGAGGAATTGGGAGCTTGCGTCATCCTGCTCCTGTGTCAACCACCAGCGAGAGAAGAGCTGGTTCTGACAGCGGCTATGGAACACGTGAAATTGAGACCCCGGCTGAGCTAGACAAAGAGGAGAAATAAACATGACCGTGTGGTGCCCAACTGTATTTATACCTAATATCCTACATAAGGGGCATGTCTTGAATTTAAATATCACAGTTCTAGATCGGTTTATGTAGCAGAGGAAGAGGGGGCGGTGGGTGGCCTGCTGTACGACGGATTGAGTCCTTCCTTGCAGTTCCTATGTTTGGCTCAGGGTGGGATCCAGTGGTATGGCTTACTTCTGTGGTTACATGTTTGCAAGGTGGGGTGTTATGTTTTTCCGAGTGTATTGTATATCCTAGCACAGGTACTAGACCTGATCAGCCACCTCCTACACCGTAGGAGGCTAGTAGCTCTCTGATACTCCCCTAATGAGAATTCCCCACTTGTTACAAGTAGTTTATTTTTATGTTGGGGTCTGTTCTTACAGGGGGTGGATGGCTTTGGCACTTTGGATTCGCTGAAGTGGGTTGGAGGTCGGGGGGGCTTAGAGGTGGGTTGCGGGGGGAATGGGATGGCATTACACTGTTATGAATACACTCTTAACTGCAGAGTACAGGTGGTAACCTGAAATTCGTCACGTTGAATGTTCGTGGCTTAAATAGTCCAAAGAAAATCTGTTCTGTTCTTGCCTATCTGGACAGATTAAATATCCAAATAGCCTTGCTATAAGAGGCGCATCTTACAAAAAACATCTGAGCAAAATGTGGGAATGCGATGGGTGGGGATTCGGATTGAGTCTTCCTACTCCTCCTACTCACGTGGGGTGTTAATTCTTGTTAAGAAGGGGGTTCCCTTTACTGTCCTCAGTTCTGAGACAGATGACCAGGGTAAAGTGGCAATTGTGCATGGTATGCTTAGCGGGGTGGGTGTACTAATTGTTAATGTGTATGGCCCGAATGTGGATGACCACTCCTTCTTTGCGGATGTGTGGCGCCGTATATATAGAGGTTTCCTCCTGCACAAATTATATGGGGGCGACTTTAACACCTGCCTTCAATTTAACTATTGACAGAGTGGGTAGTGGGGAGGCGAGACGCAGGCAGGCGACAGACGCATTATTAGGGATTTTGGAGGCTGGGAATCTCTCTGATATCTGGCGAGTGCGACACCCCGGGGTGCATGAAAGTACCTTTATATCTTCGGTGCATGGTACGTGGTTCCGCTTGGACTACTGGCTTATCTCAGAGGTTGCCTGCACCTGGGTGGTGGATGTCAGCCACTTAGCTAAGACGCTCTCTGATCACTCCCCAGTACTGCTTGAAATGCACGTTCCTGAGTGTGAGAGGCCCCCAGATGCGTGGCAAATACAACAAGCTTTCCTGACCGATCCGGTTTTTAAGAGCACAGTTGGCGAGGCGATTCGAAACTTCTTCAGGGAAAATACTGGCACGGTGGATAGTGCGGGAGTCTTATGGGAGGCATTCAAGGTCACGATACGGGGGTGTGCATTGGGGCGCAGGCTGGGGTATTGAAAGACCTACACCACAGAATCAGTAAGATTGCTGCAGAAATATCCACTCTGGAGCGTGCTTATGAGCGGAATCCTGATGCAAAAAAGCTAGCTGTGACGCGCGACCTGGTTTCGGAACACAATGAATTGGCACATAGATCCAGTCGAAGCACGGCTCGTTATTATGGAAAGGGGGTCGACCCGGTCGCTTCCTGCCAGGAATATGTCACTGAAATGCTCGATAAAGAGGGAAAAGCACACTTCAACACCCCAGAGATTAGTAGGGTGGCACTGGACTTCTACTCTGAACTATACGGGAATAGGCCACAGATGTCGGCAGAGGACATCGACTCCTATCTGGATGACATTGCGCTGGGATGACTATCCGCAGACCAGCCCGCATATCTCACCCAACCCTTTGATGTGAATGATGTCAAACTGGCTATCATGGCTCTCCTGACCTGTATGGCGGCGGGCATTGATGGACTCCAGAGCGAGTTCTACAAGACCTATGCCGACGAACTGGCCACTAAATTGTTGGATGCATTTGCGAAGGCGTATGATACCGAAACGCTACCCCCCACACTGAAAGAGGCACTTATTGTTATGCTCTTGAAACCGGACAAAGCGGCTAACGTGTGTGATTCCTACAGGCCCCTGTCTATTATTAACATTGACGCAAAAATTCTGGAAAAATGATAGCCAGTAGACTTCAGCCCCTGGTTCCCAAACTGGTACTCCCGTATCAGTCGGGATTTGTGCCCTCCAGGTCGATGGCGCACAACTTGCGCACTGTCTTTGCCACTTTGCACTATTTTGAGTCAGATTTTCAAGCAGTAGCGGTGCTACTCGATGCCGCAAAGGTGTTTGGCTCCCTGCAGTGCGAGTATATGTTTACTGTGCTACAGCACATGGGCCTGCCACCGTTCCTTCTCAAATGGATCCACCTCCTCTCTGCTGCGCCGGCGGTGCGGATACGCGTGAATGGCTGGGTGTTTGAGGCGTTTTCAATCAATAGAGGCATGCAGCAGGGTTACCCGTTGTCGCAGATTCTTTTTGAGCTCGCATTGGAGCCTTTGGCTTGTAATTTGCGCCAGCAACATGCTCCGGCGGTGTTGCATTTTCGACAGCGACCGCTAGTTGATTCGCTACACGCGGACGACATTCTGCTGTATGTCCGCGAGCAGGCCACGTTTCTGCCGGAATTACTCCGCGAATACGTCAAATTTGAAAGATATTTCGGCCTTGGTATAAATTGGAAAAATTCAACGGTGTTCCCGCTGACAGTTGGTACCTGTGAGGAGGAGTTGGACTTTCCTCTGGCCTGGTCAACTGACCCGGTCCGGTATTTAGGTATATGGTTGCATAGGGATCCCGATGTTATATATTTTTTTTTGTTGAAATTCTGTTTTTATTGGTTTCAATGAACAAAGAAATACACACCATATGAGAAATCTGCTCACGACAGTATATGAAGGAAAGAAAACCCTATATAACATTTACAGAGTTATTCAATGCATAACAAGATGCCTCTCCCAATGTCGTGATTTCTATGAATTATGGCCGTGTTACTACCAAAATTACTGACCAGGCAGCGCGATGGGCTAAAGTGCTGCTTTCTCTTGCGGATTGCATAGCGGTCAGTAAAATGGCGATACTTCCAAAACTTCTATATCTGTTCGTCAACATCTCGATACGCCTCAATGTCACGTTGTTCGGTACGCTTCAATCTGCCCTGCTGGCCTTTGTCTGGGGTGGTAAAAAGCCTAGACAGCTGGGATGTGCTGGTGCAACCATTTGAGCGAGGTGGCTTTGAAGCACCCGATCTGCGGCTATACTACTTGTGTGCTCAGGCGCAGTTTGCGCACTATTGGTACTTCCCCTAACAGTTCCAGCTGCACGTTGCAGCGAAACTCATAAGGGTCTAATAACTACATTGTAAAACACCTCTCTGAGGGAACGTGATATTATGGACAGTCCCTCCTACAGCAAATGGCAGGCAACACCATGGGCCTCATTCACACTCGAAGTTTGGCAGTTTTGTTGCACGCTGACTGGCCGCCTAACGGCGAACGGCAATATCTGCATTCTGCACTTCAAATACTTGCATCAGTTATACTACACACATCTTCAGCTGCGTAGATTTTGGCTGCGGGAGAGTGCACGCTGCGTGCGGTGTGGACAGGATGAGGCTGATTTTATGCATCTGGCATGGCTCTGCGCTGGTATTGAATATGCTACTTACCAGTATGCATCTGTTCTTGGCATGTAGGGCTGCTGACATTCATATCTGTGCATAGATCGCCGCCTAGTGTTGGATCCGGATGATTGCACATTGTTGTCCTGGAAGAGTCTTCGAAGTATCACGAGATAGGTGGCTCCTCCCCTGGACTACAGTGTGCATGGGCATCCTCTCCATCCTTAGATTGTTTTTCGCCATTGTGGCAGTGATGGAGTAGATGCAGTAAGTGATGACCATGTTATACAGTAATTCTGAGTGCTGCAGCCGCTACAGGCGCCGGGGAGGAGGGTGGGCGATATGAATGTCAGCAGCCCTACATGCCAAGAACAGATGCATACTGGTAAGTAGCATATTCAGTTCGAGGCATGTGGGCTGCTGAATTCATATCTGTGCATAGATTATATAGCAGTCCCTCCATTAGCGGCGGCTGCCCGTGCCAGCTGCAGCAGTCTGAAAAAGAGTTTTGAGAACAGCCTGTCCTACAGCTGCCTGCTGTTTTGAGTGTACATCTACGCAGTAGTGTTTGGTAAATGTATGTATAGTGGACCATGTGGCTGCTCTACATATTTCCTGTAAAGGAATGTTTCCTAGGAAAGCCATGGACGCCCCTAACTTTCGTGTTGGGTGGGCTCGTGGGGGAATCGTTAATGTGCGTTTAGCTTTTTGATAGCAAATTTGAATACATTTAACGATCCATCTGGCTATCCCTGCTTTGGAAATGGCGTTGCCCTTGTGTTGTGGAGAAAAGGCAACGAAAAGTTGTTTTGTTTTCCTAAAGTCCTTAGTTCTCTCTATATAGTACATGAGGGCCCTCTTTACATCTAGTGTATGGAGCATTCTCTCTGTGACATTTTGTGGACTTGGAAAGAAAACAGGCAGTTCAATAGTGCGATTCATGTGGAACTGCGATATCACTTTGGGCATGAATTTGGGGTTGGTACGTAGTACAACTCTGTTTGTGTGAACCTGTATGAATGGCTCTTGAATGGTTAGTGCTTGCCACTAAGAAAGCTACTTTCCAGGTGAGGAATTGAATCTCACATGAATGGAGAGGTTCAAAGGGTGGACCCATTAATCTGGTGAGGACCACATTGAGGTTCCACACCGGTGCCGGTGGGTGTCTTGGGGGAATTACTCGTATGAGTCCTTCCAAGAAGGCTTTGATGGCGGGCACTCTGAATAAAGAGAGGTGCTGCCTGTTTTGAAGATAGGCTGCTATCGCGGTTAAATGGATACGTATTGAGTTGTATGCCAGATTGCATTGTTATAAGTGTAAGAGGTAACAGATGATGTTTTGAATGGATGCGTCCAGCGGGTTTATGTCATTGTTGTTGCAGTAAATCACAAACCTCTTCCATTTAGCCGCATAGCAAGCTCTGGTAGTGGGTCTTCTGGCCTCCTTGATGATATCCATACATTCAGGTGGCAGGTTGAGGTAGCCAAACTCTAAGACTTCAGGAGCCAGATTGCCAGGTTCAGCTGTTGCGGATCTGGGTGCTGAATTTCGCCATGGCTCTGCGTTAAAAGTGCGGGTTTGATCCGCAGCCTTTGATGCGGCACCACGGAAAGTTCTAGAAAGGTGGTGTACCATGGTTGGCGTGCCCATGTGCGAGCAAATAGGATGAGTGTCAGTGAGTGTTGTCGCAGTTTGCGCGCCACTAGCGGTATTAATGGCGCTGGGGGAAAAGCGTACGCAAATCTGCCGGACCAGTTCATCCATATCGCATTGCCATGTGAATGCGGATGTGGGAACCTGGCGGCAAAGCTTCGGCATTTTGCGTTTTCGTTTGTGGCGAATAGGTCTATCTCTGGATGACCCCACTGTTGGAAGTACGGTTGGAGTACTGACGGGTGTAGCTCCCACTCGTGCATCTGGTGGCTGTGTCTGCTGAGCAGATCCGCCATCTGGTTGTCCTTGCCGGGGAGGTGTTCCGCCATGAGGAAGATGTTCCTCTGAATGGCCCACTTCCACATGCTCTGAGCCAGATTAGACAACTGTGGAGAGTGTGTTCCTCCCTGCTTCTGTATGTAGTACATGGCAGTCATGTTGTCCGTCCGGATCAACACGACCTTGTTGCACAAGTGTACCTTGAATGCCTTCATGGCTAGGAAGATTGCCATCAGTTCCAGAACGTTGATGTGCATCTTCTTTTGCTGTGTCATCCATAGGCCCTGCACTGTGTAAGTGAGTACATGAGCTCCCCAACCCTGGAGAGAGGCGTCCGCTGTCAGTATTATTTGTGGAACAGGCTCTTGGAACGGTCGGCCCTTACAAAGGTTTTGTGGATTCCACCAATGCAGAGAGTTGTATGCCCGACCGCTCACCAACACTAGGTCTTTTAACTGTCCGTGAGCCTGATTCCATTGACGTGCCAAGCACTCATGAAGCGGACGCATATGTAGTCTCGCGTGCGGGACTATGAAAATGCAGGAGGCCATCATGCCTATCAACTGCATGAACACTCGCGCAGGAAGGGAGTGTTGAGGTTTGAACTTTGTGATCAGCAGTTGCATGCTGTTGATCCTCACTAAATTTGGCTGAGCTGTGGCTGCCAGAGTGTTTATGGTCGCGCCCAGGTACTGTCGTACGTGTGCGGGTTGGAGATGTGATTTTGGGTAATTTAGTGAGAATCCCATACTGTGAAGAAGATGAATGGTGAGGGACATGTGGCTGGCACATTGCTGGGCTGACTTTGCCTGAACAAGCCAGTCGTCCAGGTAAGGGAAGACGTGAATGTGTTGTCTCCGTAGATGTGCAGCCACTTTTGCTAGGCACTTGGTAAAGACCCTGGGTGCCGTTGTCACTCCGAAGGGGAGAACTTTGAACTGATAGTGATTCCCCTGAATAGTGAACCTGAGATATTTTCTGTGTGATGGGTGTATGGGTATGTGGAAATACGCATCTTTCAAGTCCAGTGTGGCTAGGAAGTCTCCCTGACTGAGTAGTGGTAGAACCTGTTGTAGGGTGAGCATATGGAAATGCTCTGAGAGAATGTAGTGGTTGAGGGGTCTCAGGTCTAGTATAGGTCTGAGCGAACCGTCCTTTTTTGGGATTAAGAAGTACAGAGAGTACACCCCTGTCCCTTTGTTGGTTGACGGGCACGACCTCTATTGCACCTTTTTGCAGCATACTTAGTACTTCCTGCTGCAATAATGCCAAGTGCTCTACGGACATAGGACGGTGTTTTGGCGGTATGTTGGGTGGAGTGGACGTTAATTCGAGACAGTAACCGTGCTGGATAACGTCCCTGACCCACCTGTCTGTGGTGATGGTTTTTCAGACTCACAGGAACTGCTGAAGTCTCCCCCCGACAGGTGTTATGTGGTCGGGGCCAGGGAGAAGACGTCACTGTTTGTTTTTGGGGGAGGACCTGGTGTTGCCGTACCCACGTCCTCTGCCTTTGGTGCTGGATCCACAATATCCACCTCTGGTGGTTTTATCATAGTTACTTTGTGTGCCCCCTTTATTGTACTGCTGCTGGGACCCCTGACCTCTAGCTGCTCCTCTATTCCCGGGGCGACGAAAGGAGCCACTACGAAACTGCTGCGACTGTAGAGCCCCCATTGATTTTGCAGTTTCAGTGTCTTTCTTAATTTTTTCGAGGGTAGTGTCAACTTCAGGGCCAAATAAATAGTCTGGGTTGACCGGTTGATTTAAGATATTGTTCTGAATCTCAGGCTTGAAGCCTGAGATTCTCAACCATGCGTGCCTCCTCAACATGACGCTAGTGTTAATCGCCTGTCGGCTGCATCCAGTGCGCATTTGATGGACGCATTGGTAAGGAGTTGTCCCTCTCTGATACGGAGCTCCGCTGCCTCTTTATATTCATCTGGCAAATGTTGTAGCAGTGATTCTAGTGTCTCGTAGTGGGACCTGTCATAACGGGCCAGGAGTGCCTGTGTGTTGGCAATGCGCCAGATGTTTGCCGCTTGCGCTGCTATTCTTTTGCCTGATGTCTCCAGCACTTTGGACTCCTTGTCTGGGGGAGGAGCATCACCCGTTGTTTGTGAGTGGGCTCTTTTGCGAGCATTAGCAACAACCATGGAGTCTATAGGTAACTGACCCCTAATGTACATAGGGTCTCCGGGTGCAGGCTTGTATTTCTTTTCGATTCTGGGGTTCAGCACCCGTGTCCTGGTTGTTTCTTTAAAAATGTCTTTTGCAGGTTTTAGAACTCCCTTTAACATTGGCAGAGTTTTGACAGTTTTTTCAGAGGAGGCGAAAGTGTCCACTAAGAAGTCTTCTTCTACAGTGTCAGAATGGAGTTGCACTCCATGATTGGCAGCAGCCCGTTCTATGAGGGCATTAAAGGCAGCAGTGTCCTCTGTGGGAGATGTCTTTATATTGTAAAGCTGCGTGTCAGGAGTATCTGGTGCATTACCCTGGTCGGTGGGGTCATCCCATGCCTGATCTGGGTTTTGCAAGTGATCATCAGGATCGATATCCCCAGGGTAGGTGGTATCATCCCCAACATAGTCCTCTCCTGCGTCTGTCTCTGAATGCGTAGGAGAAAAGGACGGTGGGTCCTGATGGAAGGGTTGAAAGTGTTCATGAAGCACTGGTTCTGATCCTACCGGCAATTTGTGTTTCAGAGGAATTCTGTAGGAGTCCAAGCCCCTCTCTGGCGTGATTTTCCGCTTGCGGAGTATCAACTTACCAGTGTCGGCGTCGATAAAGTGTGCCTGTGAAGGCTCGATATCGGTTTGTCCAGTGGATGGAGACTGTGTTTGGCGGACACGTGTCCGAATTTCGAACATTTTCGGCGCCGTGGGTGGCGGCAACCGAAATGTGATGTTCGCTGGCGCCGAGTGTGATTTTGCGGCCTTGTGCGTTTCGGGACCCGACGTAGAGTGGAGGGTTGCCCGGTCTCTGATGCGTTGCAACGATGCTGAGACCTCTTGCACGGTGAACGCCGATGGCGCCTTGGAACCGATCGGCACCTTGAAGGTAGGCGTCGAAACGGCATCTGACTTTTTTGCAGTCTTTGGGTCGTCGATCCGAAGGGAGGTATCGACGCTTATCGGAGTCGATGACTTGGCAGGCGCCGCTGTCTTCGACGTCGACGCAGACGGGTCGGCGACCTTGAGCTTGGTGGTTTGTGCCGTAATCTTCGGTGCCAGAGGCCGAGGCGCCGCGTGGGGACCGAGGGCCTTCTTCTTCGGCTCGACGCGCGGACCCGTTGCGGTGAGCTCGGCACCGAAATCTCTTTTTTTGGCGCGGTCGGAGCCGATGACCTTTGCCGGCGTCGAAGGAGTGGAGGGCTTCGAGGCCGTCGAGCCGATCGCAACCAGTTTCACTTTCGGTTTTGATGGAACCGGTGCGATGGACTGTTTCGGTTTCGCTTGAGGGAATCCAGTCGTCTTCGATAATAATGGCTCTTGTGAAATGTTCGAGGCCGGGCCCGGAGGCGGGGCCGAAGAACCCTGTGATCGATCTTGGGTAAGGCCCGCAGGCGATCCCTCGACCTGAGCCTCATGACGACTTAGTGTCTCGGCCTCGGTATCGACGGGTTGGCCTAGCTCTTCGCTGGAGCTATCTTCCTCGGCCCCAAGGGCCTCACCGTAGTCTCCTACCTCTTCAACGACGTCTTCGCCCTCAAAGATCACCTCATCGTCTTCTTCCGATCGGGAGTCGTGTTCGGAAGCGTGGCTGGAGTCTACGTCTTCTACGCTCTCGGCATCTTCGTCCTCGGTGCTAAAGATGTTGGCCGGGGCAGGCGCCGATTGCTGCGCCTCCAATATCGCTGCCCGTCGATTCCGGAGAGTTTTCTTCGAGCGGAACCAGGCGCAGGCCATACATTTCGACTCATCGTGATCCGGTGAGAGACATTTGTTGCATACCGGGTGGACGTCGATGTGTGGGTATTTCGCGTGGCATAAAGGACATCTTTTGAAAGGAGTCCTCGATTCCATCGTCGATCGAAGTTCGTTGTTCGGACCAAGCGGATCCGAAAAGCTTGAAGAAGGTGCTAAAGCACTAAAGAAACTGGTCGATACCGAACGGGAACAATACCGACGAGAACTAAAGGTCTTTTGGCCTTAAACTAAATTTTCCTAACTTGAGCTAAGATAAGCACATCCGAACCCAATGGCGGAAAAAAACAATCTAAGGATGGAGAGGATGCCCATGCGCACTGCAGTCCAGGGGAGGAGCCACCTATCTCGTGATACTTCGAAGACTCTTCCAGGACAACAATGTGCAATCATCCGGACCCAACACTAGGCGGCGATCTATGCACAGATATGAATTCAGCAGCCCACATGCCTCGAACACATGCATTCTGGATTCGGGTCACAGGAGTGCTTACAGAGGTAGTGCTGGAGAATGTGGTGTGTGAGCCGGATGTCTGCCTACTGGGCTGGGTGAAGAGCCTTAAACCGTGCAACCGAAGACTGGTGGCTGTCTCGCTTCTGTTTGCGAAGCATGCGGTTACGCAATGCTCGGGTGCAAAAAACATTCTACAGTAAAAAAGAAAAAATTGGTCTGTGACCTGCTGTACTGCAGGGAACAATTGGGGGGGTTTAGGCAGAGGAGTTGCCCGAGGCCTCGCAGCTCAAGGACTTTTGGGCTCCACTCAGGGTACCTGCTTGGAAATCCTGATTTGTAGTAGTCAGTTGTAATGATGCACAGGTTTGGTCGAGAGGATGGGACGGGGGCCACCCTTGAGGATTGGTATGTGTTTTGATTGTCTGAGTCATTGGGTTCAGGAATACATCCATCAGTGACGGGTTCCGGGTCTGTTTTTCTTGGGTACTACTATAAGGGTAAAAAATGCTTGTATTGCATATTTGTCTTATTCAACTTACTTGGCCCTAGCTTTTAGGCTTTGTAGCATCTTGTTGCAAGCTGATCAATAAAGAGATTTAAAAATATATATATTTTCTCAATGAAAGTGCTCCAAGGTTATCGTACAACGACTGCCCCCTGTGTAAAAAAAAAAAAAAGTGTTGACCTAGGTCCACACACATGAAACAATGAAAGTGTCAATATCCTGAGCAACGATCATGTGATCAAGCCAGAAATCAGTTCATGCAGTAGTCTTCGCAATTTCTTCTTTGTGCTTTATTCCGTATTTCGTTTTGCATACATCTGTGCTTCAATCTTCATCACGTGTTTCGGCTTATGGGTATAACCAAAAACGTCATCAGGGCGCCTGCACCAAAATATGACTGAATCTTAACGTAATGTCCTATATCAGATACTGCCTTCGTCAGAATCTCGAAATTCAGCACGTGTCCTAAAATACAGCAGCAATTCAACGGAGAGTACTCTGCACGCATCCTTGGCATGCTGCCCTGGCGTGCGAAGTCGTTGGTTATACCCATAAGACGAAACACGTGTTGGCTTAATCTGTGGCTTTTGGTGGTTGATGAAGATTGAAGCATAATAAAGCACAAAGAAGAAATTGCGAAGACTACTGCGTGGTCTGATTTCTGGCTTGATTACATGATCGTTGCTCAGGATATTGACTCCTTCATGATGGATTTCTCACTGTCCTTAATGACCAACACCAACACAGCTTAAAGTGTTAACTTCTTCCTTCATACCCTAAAAAGCTTAAAGACATAGGCAGAGTAGATGGACGTTTAAAGTCTTGGCTCCCGGTCTAGAACTCTCGGCACCTGCCTCACAACTCCAATGGCCTGGATCGCTCTAATGGTGCTTGGAGCCCGACTATACTGTGCCAGGCCTGGTGATTGCTACAGGAGGGTGCTCCTGGGGCTTGGGCCTGGTAGGAAGGAGTTGGGAATGACACACAGAGGCACTGAAGCATGCAGTATAAGAGGCTGCTAGGGAAGGAGCGCCCTCTCCCACTTGGCCTGGGCAGCGGAGATGATAGCCTGAGGACACCGCCAAGGGCGCTGGAGGCAAGTGCCAAAGTCTTGCGCTGTGGGGATTTTGCAGCTCCCGCAGCCTTGCAGAGGGGAAACATTGTACTGTGGCCCAGATTCCCGGGCCTGGCGATGGAAGCTATGCAGCACAAGACTGAGGTGGACTTTAGGCCTATGACAGGGGCCCCCTCCTCTAAAAATGAGATATGGAGTGGATTATGGGGCTTTTGACACCAACTTTTTTTTCCTACCGTTTCATTATAGACACACCTCACACAAACACATGATAAAGAGGCTTGTTGGAGCGCACTAGGCAGAAGATGTGAAGATACTGGAGTATGATATCAGCAACCAGTGTGGCAGCTCGCCATCCCCCCCACCCCCACTCCACAAGCCCGACAACAGCTTCCACAGGAGGTCTGTTACCCTGAGTGGGAGCTAACATAGGAGGCGAGTGGAAACCGACAGGAGAGGTCCTTCTGATGTTTAGAGACAGACTGAATGGTACAGCTGACAGGATTGTTTGGCGGATCCAGCTCTCCCTTGGTGACAAGTGCCCCAAAGAGCCCCTATAAGTGTCATGTTGCCTGAGAAGGAGGCGCTTCCTGTTTGGGACCCTGAGTGGAGTGAGGACTCAGCATGTAGGGGATTCAGCAGTGATGCTTCTGTATGCCCCCAAAGAAGAAAGCAGCAAGGAGCAGCCTGCTCGCATATCTAATATCTGGAGAGACCCGGCTGAACGCCAGGGAAACAGGTGTCCTTGGAGCACAGGCAGCACAAGTAAGCTCACACATCACGGTCTTAACTATAAAAAAGACTTGATGGAGAGCCTCAGAACATGTAAGGTGGAACTGCTCCAGGATTTTGAAAAAAAAAAAAATCACATGACATGAGATCGGACCTGAACTCTGAGATACAGTACTTGAGCATGGATAGAGACTCGGGGGGGCCTCTGCAGTAAATCTTCCACTACCGCCTTGGAGAAGTTAGAGGATACTGCGAAGGAAAACTCTGAGGATTCACAGGCTGAGTTAGGAGGTTCAAGATTCCAATTTGGACACATTTGTGATAGCCATGTTCTCTGGATCACTGCAAGGTACACCTGGACTGGATTCTCAAGTCTGGTCCCAGGTAACCCACTCAAAACATCAGAGACTGAGAGACATCCTGGATAAGTTTCATTACTTCTCAAAAATATGGAAGTGGGACTGAAAAATGCAGAAGGTCACGTATTTCATAGATGGAGAGAGGGTGGGGTGCAGGATAATTTCTGATATGTTTAGCTCTTCCACACCTAAGACATTTATGCCATGCAAAACACTGTTCCACCAGTCTGAAAGAGAACTACATGGCACACAGCTCAGACATTCGGTCACAAACTCCGCAGTCTGCTCTGCTACTACTTGAGACAAAACCACACTTGAGTTACTCTTCCCCAAATTAGTGGATACTGAAGGTATTATAATCATTTTTTACCAGGTGCTGCTTGCTCAGGATTGGACTCTGAGCAGGTACATTTGGTAGAATTGGGAAAGGATGGGCAGATATTTACACTCTTCTTCCATGTCAGATTCTGCCAAGGAAATTAATTATAAAATTGGCACTAAAATCCTGCTCACTTACACTGAATGGTCTAGAATGTAAACCCCAACTGCTGAAAGGGCTGTAGGTCCAGCGGCGAACGGATGCACATCTGGTAGCAGTGCCCATTCGTCTGTCTATTCTGGAAGGGTGTTACGACCCTATGAGAAATACTGGGGTACGAAATACCGTTTGTTACTGGGTCTGCAACTCATCTATTATACTCCAGTCCAAAAATGACTGGCATATACAGTATTGCAATGCCCGGGGCGGCCAAACTAGCTACAGTTTTCCACTGGAAGAAAAAAGGCACCACTACATACCCAATGGTACCGAAGACTATGGACTTGAATATCTTGCCAAAAACATGAACCAGAATCGCTATTCTGTGAAGCTAAATGGAAGCTGATATTTAAAATGAAGTACAAGGATCTCCCAAGCACCATGCGTCCTCACTGCCCCTAAATCCCCTCCTCCCCCAGGAGATACACAAGTATTTTCATTCAGGTTATGTCTTCAGGCTCTTACATGCTTGTACCTGCAGGCAAGTTCCGTCACACATTTCTCTTTTGATATGTGGAATTTCAGTACCACACACACAAAAATATGGTTAATGCACTAAATGTACTGCAAAACAAACTTAAACTAGGAATACAAGTTCTATTTTAGACGACAAATGTCAGTACATACCACAGTGTGTGAACGTGGAAATGTATGAACGTTTGCTTACTTGTAATGCTGGTTCTCTCCACGATTCACTCTCCCCACCAATTACCATCATCTGAATACCCCTCATGGCTGGAAGGACTTCAGAACCCTTTGAACAGAAGGAAAATAAAGTAAACATTACTAACTGAAAGACAAAAGCTTTATCAAAGATTTGAGAACACTAATTTTTGGAATGCTACCAAAACAATGAGTGTATCTTTCAAGTAAACATGTCCCGTTTTGAGTATTATCCAAGCATGAGTTACTTCATGTTTGGGTATTCTGCAATGAGATCTTCTGAAATGTCAATAGCAACAAGTTTACAATTTTTACACCTTGCTTCTGTTTTTCATGAACGAACACATCTCTAAAAATATTGGAATTCGTTTTTTGGAACACTGACAACTTGCCAGTGTCGATGACCATGGCTACTATCATACCACAAAGGTCCATTTAAGCCACAAGTTTAAGGGACTCAAATAGAGAACATTTAGAATTTTATGAGAACATGACTTTATAAAGAAATCTCCCCAAAAAATGGGAGAGAACTTGCTACTGCTTTCACACATAACGGACTTCATGCCATATCACTGGTAATAACCACTGATAAGTACTCAATTGCTATATGGGTTCAATGATTGTCATCACTTATAAAATCACCCATCTAATAGTTCGAATCCGTTTCAAGTATCCGTTTGTGGGCAGTGACGGGGGAGGGTACACAATCAAACACCGATTATGTTAAAAAGAAATCCCCACCAATCTCTTGGAATACATTGAAGTTTGCCTTATTTGTGACTCGTATTCAGTTGGATCATTTATTCACAATGTACACCTTTACTTCAAAGTGAGCCTGGTGGAATGTCTGGCCTCTAAGAGGGATAGAGCTGCAAAACAAAAATAAAAAGTTACTTTCCTGTAACTGTAGTTCTCCAGTATTGGTATATTTCATAGATTCACATGCTTTCCTGTCTTTGATATGGAAGTCCACGGGAAATCAGAATGGGGGGTACCACAAGCTATCAAAAGTGGATCAGTCTTTCTAAACTCTTTAGTCCTGTCAATATAAAATTTGAGACATCTAACGCTTTGAGTGTGAAGTGTTCTTCAGGCCTGGCTTTCTACAAGTACCATAATGTCTGAAGAGAGCTTTTTTGATTAACCTGGAATTAATCAGCCCATCTTTTGTCATTCTCTTTGACACCAAAGTGTACACCAGACTAAACATGGATAGATATGCTTTAATATGTACTCTAACATTTATCTGTTTTCACGAAGCTAGGCTGAAGATCCAATTCAACTGGGTAGTAAGGAGTAGTTTCTTACCTGTAACTCCAGTTCTGTAGTAGGGGTATCTCTGTTATAGTCATAATCTATGAATAATCCCCACCCATGTGCGGGGACCCCGGAGCAATCAAAAATATCTCATAAGCTGTCCCGCATTTGCAAACCTGCAAAGACACTTAAGAGACAGACAAAATAATACAGCCTAATCACAACAAGGCTGCACTGGCCAGCACTTCCTCTGAAGTGAACACAAAAGCCAAAATAAAGTTGAAATGTCATTTTTATTCACATCTGACATGTTCCTTTATTATCACACACTCCCTTCACCAAAATCCCTTTAAACAATAGAGAGGAAGGGGTGGACAGACAAGCCCTATAGGCTGTCATTATGTGTCTGCTAAAGGGATACCGTGCCTTTAAGAAACTCTCCAGAGACCCCCGGTATCCCAGGATGCACAGCCAACACAAGTTACTTTCAGTTCTTTTTGAAGGTGTATAACAACAGGCCTGATACTGTCAGGTTACTCCACCGGGGAGGAGGGAGGGTCGCTTATGACTATAACAGAGATACCCCTACTACAGAACTGGAGTTACAGGTAAGAAACTACTCCTTCTGTAGTAGGGGATCTCTGTGTATAGTCATAATCTATGAATAGAATGGCAAGCCCATCCCAACCAACAAGCAGCGGTGGAGTAAGTCCAACCACCAACAAATCACTGTGCAAACAAATTCCTCAGCGAAGCCTGTCCAACCTGCGCATCTGCCCTAGCATCAGAATCCAGGCAGTAATGCTTTGTAAACGTATGGACTGACTTCCAGGTGGCAGCCTTACAAATGTCCGCAATGGGAACATTCCTAAGCAAAGCGGTAGTAGCAGCCTTGCCTCTAGTCGAATGTGCCGTAGGCTTACCCCCCAATGTTTTATTAGCTTTTTGGTAACAAAGCTGAATACAGGAAACAATCCATCTGGAAATGGACTGCTTTGAGGTAGCTAAACCAGTTCTTACCGAACCATAATTAACAAACAGTTGATCCGACCTGCGGATATCTTTTGTCTTATCCAGGTAGAATTTCAACACCCTACGTACATCAAGTGAATGCAGAGACCTCTCCGCCGGAGAGGAAGGATGCTGAAAAAACGTAGGCAAAGTTATCATCTGATTTACATGGAAATCTGATATCACCTTAGGCAAAAATTTAGGATGGGTACGCATCACTACTTTCGAAGCATGGAAAACAGTATACGGCTCTTGACAACACAGAGCCTGAATCTCACTCACCCTCCTGGCCGATGTAATGGCCACAAGGAAGCCAGCCTTCCAAGACAAATGCTGCAACGAAGCCTTATGGATAGGCTCAAAAGGCTCCCTCATCAATCTAGATAACACCACATTCAATTCCCATGGTGGAGAAGGTCTTCTAACAGGGGGAAACACCTTACGCAAACCCTCCAAAAAATCCTTAATCACAGGGATTTGAAAAAATGAGGTTTGAGAAGGGCCCTTCCAGTCAGAGCTGCGAGATGAACCTTAATAGACTGAAAATTAAGCCCAGATTGAGCTAACTGCAGCAGATAAGGCAAAATAACATCTTCTTTACAGGATGTAGGGTCAAAGTCCTTTGCCTTGCACCATAAGCAGAATCTCTTCCACTTATATGCGTAAGAAGTCCTCGTAGACGGTCTCTTCGCCTCTTTCAAGATCTCCATACAGTCCTGAGGTAGGTTCAAGTGCCCATACTGTACTAGCTCAGGAGCCATGCTGCCAAACTCAAGGACGAGAGATTGGGGTGAACCATCTGTCCTCCGAACTTCGTGAGAAGGTCCGGCCGACACGGCAGGCGTCTGTGTGGCAGAACAGACCGGTGAAGAAGGTCGGTGAACCACCATTGCCTCGGCCACCCCGGAGCAATCAGGATCATTCTGGCTCTGGATTGCGACAGCTTGATCAGCACCGCCAGGATCAGGGGAATGGGTGGAAAGGCGTAGAGAAAGCTGTTGGACCAGCTGATCCATAGGGCATTCCCCAGCGTCCCTGGTTGGTAGTACCTGGACGCGAAGTCGCGGCATTTGCTGTTTTCTGCCGTAGCGAACAGATCTATATCCGGAGTGCCCCACTCTGCGAAGACGTCTCTTAGCACGTCGTCGTTTAGCACCCACTCGTGGTTCTCTTGAACGAGCCTGCTGAGCGCGTCTGCTTGGGCATTCTGCACCCCCGGCAGATGGGTCGCCGTGATCGTCAGGTTCCTGGCCACCAGCCAGTTCCAGATCACCTGTGCCTCCCGAGACAGGGTGCGTGAACGCGAGCCCCCCTGCTTGTTGAGGTAATACATGGTCGTAGTATTGTCCGTCTGAACCAGCAGGGAGTTCGTCCTGAAGGAGGGATGGAACGCCTTCAAGGCCAAGTGTACCGCTCTGAGTTCCAAAAAGTTGATATGGTAAGTCGTCTCCATCTGCGACCATATCCCCTGAATCTGAAGAGGGCCCGAATGCGCTCCCCAGCCCTGGAGAGACGCATCGGTCACTATGGTCTGGACCGGAATATCCTTGTGAAAAGGAGTCCCCTTGCAGACATTCTCTGGGGCACACCACCATTTCAGAGACTGCCGAGCGTGTTGAGACAGCTGGATCTTGTCCTCCCAACGCCCCCGCCTCTGGTCCCATTGATCCTCCAGACATTCCTGTAGGGGCCTCATATGCAGACGTGCATTGGGGGTGAGAAAGATGCAAGAAGCCATCGACCCCAGTAAGGAAGACACCGTCCTCACCGTAGGAGAGCGGGCTGAGATGAGATGCCGCGCCTTCCCACGGATCGATAAGCGTCTCTCCTCCGAAGGACACACGCTTGCGGTCAAGGTATTGACTGAGGCCCCCAAGTACTGGAGACACTGTACAGGGATCGGCACTGACTTCGACATGTTGATGTGCAGGCCCAGGCGATGCAGCAAGGCAGCTGTCCTGTTGAAATGGCACTGGGCTTCCTGGTAAGTGGACGCTTTGATCAACCAATCGTCCAGGTAAGGATACACAAACACCTTGGTCTTCCGCAGGTGTGCCGCGACCACCGCCATGCACTTGGAGAACGTCCGTGGTGCAGACTTCAGGCCAAACGGGAGTACTGAATACTGGTAATGGTTGTTGCCTACCAGAAACCTCAGGAACTTGCGATGCTTTGGTGCGATCGGCACATGAAAGTAAGCGTCCTGCAGATCTATGGCGCACAGCCAGTCTCCTCGATGCAACTGAGGGTAAATCTGATGCAGGGACAACATACGGAACTTTTCTCTGCGGATCCACTTGTTGGCTTGACGCAGATCTAGAATAGGCCTGAACTCGTTCTTGTCCTTTTTTCTTATGAGAAAGAACCGTGAGTAGAGACCTCTTCCTTTTTGCTGCAAAGGAACCGCTTCTATCGCCCTCTTTTTTAACAGAACGTCTGCCTCCCGCTGGAGCTCCCTTACCATGTAGGAGGAGCGCACTGGTGGAATCTGTGGAGGCGGGCTGGTGAAACGAAGACAGTACCCATTGCAAACAATATTCAGCACCCACTTGTCCTGCGTTATTGTCCTCCACTCTGCCAGGTAGTGTTGAATACTTCCCCCCCACCGGAGCGGGTAACGGATGAGGGGGAAGTAACTTTTCAGGGCTTCGACTTGGCCGGGCCTTTGTTCCCCGACGAGGACTGATGCTGTCCTCTGCCCCTCTGGCGCTTCTGAAAGGACTGCCTCGGGAACTGCTGCTGTTGCTGGGGCTGTTGTTGGTGGCCCGACTGACGCCCTTGACCTCTCTGCTTGGCGTAGCGCCTGCCCGAGGATCGGAAGGACCTCCTCTGCTCCTTGGGCCTCTCCAGCCCCACCGTCTTCAGAGTTTCCGCCTCAGCCTTCATGCGGGCCATCTCGTCATCCGCATGTGACCCGAACAGCGTCGTGCCAGAGAATGGTAAATTGGCGATCTTCTGCTGTGCTTCAGGCTTGAGCGGGGTCAGCCGCAGCCAGGAATGCCTCCTCATGTGTATGCCGTGGCAGTACCCATGGGCCGCCAGCAGCGACACATCCCCCGCCGCACTGATGATCTGATTAGAGACCATCATGCCCTCGTTCAGCACCTCCTGAAAGTCCTCCCTCTTGTCTCTAGGCAGGGAGGCAGCGAACTGTTGCAGGGAGTCCCAAAGAGACCTGTCATAGCGCCCCAACAGAGCGGAGGCGCTAGCGGCCTTCATCGTAGTGGCCGACGTGGAGCACATCCTCCTCCCCAAGGAGTCCATTTTGCGACTCTCCTTTTCCGGAGGAGCCGTGGATGAAGGCGTCGTAGAGTGTTGTTTACGAGCCGCCGCCACGATAACAGAATCCGGTGGAGGATCCACTCTGAGGAACGCCGGGTCCGAGTCAGGAGCCCTGTACTTTTTTAGCAGTCTCGAGGGCGCCGGTTTCACCACGGCCGGCGTCAAGAACACCTCCATTGCAGGTTCCTCCAACCCCGGAACCAACGGGAGGAGGGGGCGCGACAGATGAGCCTTATGCAAAGTTTCAAAGATCACAGAAGTAGTGGGAATAGGGGTAGTGACTGATATCCCCAACTTCGCCGCCCCTCTCATCAGCACCTCCTGGAACGTGGCAATGTCATCCACCGGCGAGACGCGGGTAGGAGGCATCTGACAGCGAGGGCGAAAACCGTCCAGTCCCAGAAAAGTTCGTGCCCCTCGAGCCTCTGGAACGAGACCGATACCTCCGTCGTCCATGTCCAGAGCGAGTGGACGATCTGCGCCTACTCCGTGATCGCCTGCGAGGGCGAGAGCGAGATCTCTGCCTGTGAGGAACCCTCGGGGGCGGAGGCGGTGGCTGCGGTGGAGATGTAGGCAGCTGAGGCACGGGCAGAGGCAGCGGAGGAGGGGGCGGAGGGAGAGGAGGAGGAGGAGGAGGAGGAAGGTCAGGCACCGGTGGAGGAGCCGGTGGAAGATCGGGCACAGGAGGCAGAGGCGGCTGCTGGGTACCCAGCGGGGACAGATGTTCGGAAGCCCCATCACTCCTAGCAGGCGAGCCCCCACCAGAACTGTCCGGGCTCGCGGCCACTCTCCTCTTCTTGGCGGGCCTGTCCCGCGTGGAGGCCACCGACGGGGAACGTCCGCGTCTCCCCGATCCCCGACTGGAGATCGTAATCACTGAGGACGTGTTCCCCGATGTCCGTGACGTCGAACTGTACGTCGACCTCGTCCGGCGCCTCTTAGCCCTCGACGTCGAACGCCGTCTCGCAGTCGAGCGTCCTCTCGACGTCGAACCACGCCTCCTCGACGTCGAACCACGCCCCGACCTCCGTCGCCGCGGTGTCGACTTCTGCCTCGACGTCGACTTCTGGTGCTTCGACGTCGAACGCTGGTGTCTCGACGTCGAACGCCGGTGTCTCGACGTCGACGTCCTGTGCCTCGACGGCGACCTGTGCCTCGACGGCGACCTGTGCCTCGACGTCGACGTCCTGTGCCTCGACGGCGACCTGTGCCTCGACGGCGGCGACCTGTGCCTCGACGGCGACCTGTGCCTCGACGGCGACCTGTGCCTCGACGGCGACCTGTGCCTCGACGGCGACCTGTGCCTCGACGGCGACCTGTGCCTCGACGGCGACCTGTGCCTCGACGGCGACCTGTGCCTCGACGGCGACCTGTGCCTCGACGGCGACCTGTGCCTCGACGGCGACCTGTGCCTCGACGGCAACCTGTGCCTCGACGGCAACCTGTGCCTCGACGGCGACCTGTGCCTCGACGGCGACCTGTGCCTCGACGGCAACCTGTGCCTCGACGGCGACCTGTGCCTCGACGGCGACCTGTGCCTCGACGGCGACCTGTGCCTCGACGGCGACCTGTGCCTCGATGGCGACCTGTGCCTCGACGGCGATCGTCTCCGCCTGGACGGCGGGCGCCGGGATCTCGGCGTCGACTCCGTCAGCGTCGAGCCGTGGGTCGACGGCGAAGGTGGCGAGTGAAGTCTTCCATGGGGCTCGGTACGACGTCGATGGGTCGTCGACGTCGACCGTGACACCTGCGACGGCGACCCGGTCCCGGGTCTCGCCGGCCCCTCCCTCGACGTCGAACGCCGAGGCTGCCGCGACCCAGAGCCCTGGATCGACGGCGAACATACCGGTGCCTTCTCTCTCGCCGTCGACGTCGTCGCCTTCGACGTCGAACGCGACCTACCAGCCGGTAGGTGCCGTTTCTGCTCCCTGCTCTGCCCGGAGGTCCCTCCAGGGGCTGAAGCATGGGCGGAGGAGGGAGAATGAGATCCTCCATGCCCCGAAGTCCCACCGGTCCTCTGCTGCTCCTGTCCCTGAAGGCGAATCTTCTCCCTGTCCCTCAGGGTCCTCTTTGAAAAGGTTTTACAGATGGCACATGTAGCTGGGACATGTGAGGGCGACAAGCAGAGGATACACACATCATGTGGGTCCGTCTTGGCCTTTTTCCTCCCACACTCAGGGCAGTTATCGAACAAAGCCATGCTAAGAGTGGGCCAAAACTGCTCCAGATTGCAGGCAGTAGTAGACAAAGGCTCTAGACGTCGAATGAAAACACTATTTATCCAAAAAATCCAATTTTAATCAAGTAAACCACCCAAAAGGGTAGAGCTCAAGCTCCAGGGTCCTGCTAGCAGGAGCCGGAAAAAAGAACTGAAAGTAACTTGTGTTGGCTGTGCATCCTGGGATACCGAGGGTCTCTGGAGAGTTTCTTAAAGGCACGGTATCCCTTTAGCAGACACATAATGACAGCCTATAGGGCTTGTCTGTCCACCCCTTCCTCTCTATTGTTTAAAGGGATTTTGGTGAAGGGAGTGTGTGATAATAAAGGAACATGTCAGATGTGAATAAAAATGACATTTCAACTTTATTTTGGCTTTTGTGTTCACTTCAGAGGAAGTGCTGGCCAGTGCAGCCTTGTTGTGATTAGGCTGTATTATTTTGTCTGTCTCTTAAGTGTCTTTGCAGGTTTGCAAATGCGGGACAGCTTAAGAGATATTTTTGATTGCTCCGGGGTCCCCGCACATGGACGGGGATTATTCATAGATTATGACTATACACAGAGATCCCCTACTACAGAACTATCAAGACACAAAGCTGCATTCTCCTTCACCACCAATACTTTCGTGTGCACTGAGCATTGGCCAATTACTACACATCTACTCCCAAATAAATCTCATGCACTGCTGGAAATGTACCCCAGATTCAACATTACCTCAGTCTCATTAAAAACTAGCTGCAATGGTGTACATGTAGAAGTTGACTCCTACAGAGTGAATGAGTTAAGTGGGGCTGAGCCCAGAGGGACCCCATATCTCAAGGGAACTTCAAGTGGAGTAAATGGAGGGAGCCTAACAGATTGTTAAAGTCGCAATCTGTTTGTTATAAACTGTTATACTATTTGAACAGGTCTGATTATACTTTTAAAAGCATGTATGTTTGTCTTCTCTCTCAATAATGTGCTGTCAATAGGAAAGACTTCAAGAGGACGACGTGACAGGTGCTGCAAGGATGGCAATCAGTGATTCTGTATTAACTGTCTTATACTGCAGGAGAAAAACATATACTGAGTAAACACGTCCTTCCAGCTGAGTGACAGTGTGATGGCTATTGTGAGAAGTTGGCCTGATATGTAGTGCTCACTATTCTAGTGATCACTGTGTATCATTCCAAACGACCCTTATTGATGATTGGTTGTAAGTCAACCTTTTAGACCAGCTATCCTAGTAGCGTGGATACGAGCAGTCTTTAGGCTAAACTCTAGAGGGCGTGTTAAGCCAGCTGTTTACCATCACATATACCCCTTGAACGTCAAGTGAAAGGACACCACACAAGTTGTTATGAAAATAAAGGATATTTATTTATAACGAGACTACCCTGGCTCTTTATGAGTCAGGGAGCTAAGCACACTACAAAACTCTTAGAAAATACTTCAGTTGCACACTTTACACAAATGCCCGAAGGGCACGAGAAACCATCTACGCTAACAGTGAAATGCGAGTGGTTAGAGTCTGGAGTTACTGATTCCGGAGTGATCCGATCAGTGGGACTAAACGAAAAAGGAACTGGACACTTGTAGAGCGAACCTGCGATGGAGCACCGAAATGCTCGAGTTACCTAGCCCCGAGGCTGCGGCTGCGTGAGGTTCGGCAAGATGTCGGGAGTCCTCGTTGTAGTCTCAGGAGCCTGAGAGAAGAAGTTGCTGGCAGGCGACCAGTGTCGATGTTTCAGCGAGATCCAAGCCTGGATCGGTGTTGAAGGAAACCTGAAAGCAGAGGGGACTCAGTTCTCAACCGCTAGCCAGCGATCGTGTGGGTACCAGGAAGGTACCGGCTGAAGTCACCTCGACCAGGTGAGTGGATGACGTCGGACTCGGCTGTTCCTCGGACCAGGAGGCGCGGCGGCGACCAGGATGGAGGGCGAGCTGTCCCACGAAGGTGTCTGCTGTCGATGATGCTGGGCCCAGGAATGGGGCAGCAGGTCTTGGCAGTGGCAAACCCACGCGGTGGAGTCAAGATGGCGTCTGGAGTGGACCAGGAGGGTCCGAGGTACTCCTCTGTGGAAGGGGAGCAAGGGCCAGTCTGGAGCAACCAGACCAGTGATGAAAACAAACTATCGTGGTGCGTCGTGAAGAGGGCCACAAGCCGGTCGGCGAGTGGTCGGACAACACGGTGAACAGCAAGGAGCAGAAGGGCCCCC
Source organism: Triturus cristatus (assembly GCF_964204655.1). NCBI lineage: Eukaryota > Metazoa > Chordata > Amphibia > Caudata > Salamandridae > Triturus > Triturus cristatus. Next base: position 333,596,471 of record NC_140591.1, on the reverse strand, counting down.
ACGCAGATCTCGTGGATGCTGGGGAGGCGGACTTCGGTGCTGGAGCCGCTCAGGGTTAGGGCTTCGCAAACCCTAGGTACACTCACTCGAGGGTCCCTCGGTGGGCGTGTTAGATAAGCGTCGTGCAGGTTCTGAAGATGGCCGGTCCCGCAGGTCTCGTCACACCTACGAATCTCAGCTGGGCTGACGATGTAGGTAGAGGTCAGAGATGGCAGGGAACCCGGGTCTCGTCGAGCTGGGCAGTCTTGATCCGTGGGAGAGACGTACAGCAAACCGCAAGCGCTTAGTTGGTGCCTGCTGGTGCAGGGTGGCTACTCCTTAGCCACAAGGGAGAGTCTTCAGAAAAGTCAAGAGTTCCTTTCGTGGAAAGTAGTTCAAGATTCAGAATTATCCAATTTGGGAAGGGGACTCGCTCCTACCTTTATTCTAAGAAAAGGGGCTGGCCCGTGACTAGGTCCTACCTATGGGTGGGGCCAGGAGGGGGGTGGTTACACCCCTATCCTTTGTCCGGCTTCGCTCCAGCCCAGGGGCAGGGTTGCCCCCGAAACTGGTTTGAGCCGGGCTATGCACAGTGAGCACTGGGGTGCCACTTGCAATCACCTTCCTTTCAGCCCTGCCTACCTGGGATACACAAACCCTGTCTGGGATGGTGCTAACACCGCCCTCGACAGGAAACCCTTTGTCCAAGCTCCCCTCGCTGGAAGATCTCCCAGCAGCAGGAGGTCAGACTTGTGTCTGGTGGCAGCATCCATTTTGTGATGCTGAGGCTTGAGTCAACTTTAACCGGGGTTCAAGGTTACTTCCATGTCGTGCCCCTCTAAAAGGGGGGAATGCTAACCCCGTCGCCAGAATTGGCGAGGGGTTCGTGTTCCAATGCGTATGACACCTTACTCGACATGTGTAGGTGATGCGATGCCAAAGTTAGCAAATAACCGCAAGGATTATAATGCATTTTAAAGTAGTTGGCCCGCGTCACCATGGAACGGCTATTAGGACTTGGTTCCGCAAGCCGTCGACGGGCTCAGCTCGCGCCAGAGCACCGTCCCACATGATTCCCTGCACTCTGCCTTCAGGATTGATAAGGCCTGCCACAGGAGTGACTGATAGGAATCCATGTGTCCATTTTAGGGTTAGGTATAGGAATACTACACCTACAGCAACGGGTGATTACACCACTTTGCCCCAGCTGTCGTGCAGCCAGTTGTGTCAGATTGGGGCGGCCATCCAGGGGTGGCATAATACATGCTGCAGCCCCTGGTAGGCCCTGGGTACACCGATGCCCTGGATACCTGTGGTATGCTGAGACAGGGACTGACAAGGCGGCCCAGTTCCAATTAGTGGATGCACCTAATGTACATGCGTGTTAATTTCGAGGGAGAACAGCTAGGCTGTGGGTCTGATTGGCAGGCCCACAGCCAGGGAAAGTCGTAAACCAATGAAGCAAAAGCAAAACATCTGGGTGATCATAGGATTGCAGACCCTACTCTCCTACAGCTTTGACCTGGGATGTCAGTTAAAGGTGAAAGGAGTTGCAACATGATTGCCAAAGCATTGACAGGCTAGAGTTCACAGAGCTGGTGGCGATGTTAATGAGGTTTGTGGGCATATGCAGCTTTAGCTCTCTAGCTTCTTTGAGGACATTGATCATGAACCTGTATTATTCATAGGCATTGTTTGGGAGCAATGATGCACAGCAGGCCACAGCAAAGGGCAGCAGCAGGCTGTCGTAGGACACACAGGCATTAATCTGCCACATAATTCTCAGGCAGATGTGCTATTAACTCAATGGACAGCTCCCACAATGCAATTGCAAGAGGGATGTTAAGTTCCCCAGATAAGTCCTCTTTCGGGAGGGAACATAGAAAACACATACATTAAGAAACCATCCATCCTTAAGGGATCAGCAGGCATGACGAGGACCAATGTATTGGACGGCGGTTCAATCTGGGTTGGTCATGCCATCTGGGTCAGAGGAACAAAATATTTTCTGCCCCTGCAGTAATCGGCAGGAGTGACAGAATTGGGGAACATTCACCTGTGGCTTCCAAATGGGCAGCTGATCTTAGACGCACTTCAATTCAGTAATAGACAAATCCATTGATCAACTCATGCAGAGTGCTTCCAAGGGATGTAGTGGCTTGACAGATTTGATAGAAACGTACGACCTGACGGACGTCTGGAGAACGTGCAAGGCAACAACAAGACAATACTCCTACTCTGGGGTGCATGGTTCCTACTCCCAACTAGACTACGTGTTTACACAAGGCGTGTACTTTCCCCAGCTTTTGTCCACTCGTTTTCTAACCCAGGAGATCTCGGATTAATTACCTTTGTGCACAGATTGGGAAACTTTAGAGGGAAAAGATTAGACCCCTGATTATTTAAACAAAAGGGGTGGAAGATGAATTGTGTCAAACCACAAAACACTATTTCAATGAAAATGAGCACACAGTGCCATCAAAGGCAGGCAACTTTTTTAGCGTAGATGTCTAAGACCACATCCTCCATTTAGAAAGAGCCAATATACTTCAGCCAAGTGAAGGCGTGCACCACCGTGTAGGTGGTGTAGTAGAACTTGCCTGTAGGAACAATCATGACCTAGCCACTGACATTGGACGTAATCACTTGCCTCTGTGCTGAGCAGGATTTACGAAGTAGACAATAAGGCTGGGAAACTACTAGCATGGCTGGGTAAGAGGGAAGAATTGGAGAGATGCGCTGTGGAAATCCATACTAAGACCGAGGGGAAAGTCCTAGACAACATCCGCATCACAGAAGAGTTTGCTCAACACTAAGCAAGATTATATACATCAACACTGACCTGTACACTTTAAGAGATGGAGGCTTTACTTTGAGACAGCCCAGCTCCTCGCCTTTCGAACTCTAATAGTGCGGCACCTTATGAGCCTATTATGGTGAAGGAGATAGAGGATGCGATTGGAGCTCTACAATCTGGCAAGGCCCTGACCCTAACGGCCTGCCAACAGAACTCTACAAATGTCCCGCTAACAGGATCTCCAAATATGTCCTCCCGATGTATAAAGTGGAGTTGGCTGGTTGCTTAGTAGGGGATACTCAATCACCTATTAATAAGGTTGTCCCTAAAGCAGTAAGCCCATGAAGCTGTGTAGCTCCTATAGGCCCATTTCTCATCTAAAGGCTGAAATTAACATTTTAGTCAAGGTCCTCACTAATCTCATGTGAGCACAACCCTCGTACATACCAACCAGTCTGCCTGTATGCCTTGGAAGAAACACCAGGTTGATTCTCAAGCGCCTGTTTGGTTGCCTTGCAAGGTAGGCCGATGTTGCAACACCACCAGTTTTCGTTTTCTTAGATACGTCTAACGCGTTCGATTTACTTGAGTGTCCGTAGCTATTTCGACTCTTAGAAAAAATTTATAGTAGACCTCGACATATACAATGGGTAAAACTAGTCTATTCTGACCGCTTGACCTGCGTACAAATTAATGACGAATATCCCACTACCTTTTCTCCACATAGGGGCACTAGACAGGGGTGCCCGCTCTCACCTTTACTAGTTGGCCTAGCGGACAAGTTACTTACCTTCGGTAACACCTTATCTGGTAAAGACATGATCTAGCCGCAGATTACTTACCTTTGAACTTCCAAGCATCAGACTAGATCGAGAAGATTTTTCTTAGCAGTACCCCTGAGCGCCGGTAGATGGCATTGGTCAACTCCGCATGATGATGATGTTTTAGTCGTCGTGACGTCCGTGTCGTCAATATAACTGCCACTCCGGCGCGCTGACGTCAGTACTTTTCACGACTTCCATGTCAGAAGCACGGAACCATAAAATGACTGACCATGGTGTTTTCTTTTTTTTCTTCCGGAGTTTTATATAGCACGAATTTGACCCAAAGGTATCAGAGCGCTTTACATGAGCACCAGCTGCGTTACACATTTGTTAGGGATGGGGAGATTAAGTGATTTGCCCAGAATCGCAGGATGTTAAGCGTCATTGCCGAGACTTGAACCCGGCTCCCAAGATTTGAGGACGACCGCCTTAGCCATTAGACCACATCCTCTCCCCAAGGAGGTGTGTTAAAAAGAACAGCTAGGTTCCTGAAGGGGAACAGCCCTGACACCAAAAACAATTCCGCAGTGCAGGGAGGATGGGTGGGTCGGTAAGGCGTTACCAAAGGTAAGTAACTTGTGCTTCTGATAGAGACATCTAGCCGCAGATTCCTCATCTTTGAACAGATCCCAGAGCAATACTTTCCCCGGAGGTGGGACTGCAGAAAAGCTTTAGACCAGAAAGTTCTGCAGATCAGAGCAGCTAATAGGACCTCCCTGAGAATCCAGGCAATAGTGTCTGCCGAACTTGTGCAGAGACGCCCACGTAGCCGTGGCAGATCTCAGCAATTGGAACACCAGCCTGAAGGGCTGTGGTGGCTGCCTTCGCCCTAGTGGAATGGGCCCCAAGGACTTCAGGAGGCTGCTTCTTTGCCAAGGTGTGAGAAAGTGGGATTCTGTTGCAGTAAACCCCCCCCCCCTCCTTTTTAGGGCTCGCGCCCTAGCGTTGCATTGCGCAACACTGCTCGTGCAGACGAGAGCCCTTTTGTGTGGGGTTAGAAAACGGAGCCTGGAATCGCACACGCTCGTGTGTGTGCTTTTCCTATTGGTTTCCGCGATTGGCCTTTGTGTGCGTGTTTTTCCAAAGACGGCACGCAATAGGCCAAAGGCGGACGCATTGCTCCGCCCATGGCCTATTGGTGTCTATTACGCGCACCAAAGGCCATGTGGTTTTAATTATCGTGCCCAGACACGAGCGTGATAATAGAAACCACATGTTCGCTGTGGCGCGCGCGCACCACTCGTTAGTTACTTGGTCTGTTTGAGCTGGAAACGATTTATTTTTGTTACAATGTGCAAATTGTGCTGCAAATTATGCATTGTGAAGCAAATCCATAACTCTTTGTAAAACACCACGGCTCGGCATCTCATGATACCAGGGACCCTGCTCGTGCTCCTTGAAATATCCCGCCCATGGACAGCTGAGTGACTTCTTGGTGCTTTCTCCACACTCTATTCGCTCAGTCCCAGCTGTTGAGCCCTACAACCTACACGGCCTGCACCGACATTTAGTAATCGGCTGGGCATGTTTTTTCCATTCTCCCAGTTTGGCAGGTGAGGCAGGCTATTTTGACCGGCATCAGACAACCGAGCATGGTGTGGGGTCAGATAATGGGAACCAGAGCCCTCCGCGTGCTATAGTTGACATCTTCACCATTTATACCCTCCTCCCCTCCGTTCATATATGTATTTATTTTTTGCATATTTATATAGCGCGAACTCTTTTGTACGGACATAACTATACACATTGCGGGAACTGCTCATCGCAGTGCCATGGCCCTTCCAGCGATGTGTGTGTGGAGTTTTTTTGTGTGTGTGTCAGGGTTTACCAACAATGAGGACCGGTCTCGGAGGGCCACTGGATTAAAAAAAAAAATCAACACCCTCCCTCACCCAGCTTTCACTCGCGCTCCCCCTTACACCCCCTCTCTCGCTCGCTCCTACCCACCCCCGTGTCGGAGTGGCATGCTTTATTCGCAGTGCCAGTCTTATTCAAGTTGAACATCAAGGCCAGCGTGTTCCAAGGTCTGTGTATGAAACTTACAGCAATGCACACGGGAATGTACGGTGGCACATCTAGTGAAATAAACACACTGTAGAGTGGCATTCAAGTATGAGGTAATTGGGTTTTTTTTTGTTGCTAAAAGGAATGCTTAATTTCGACTCCATTCTTTTTAAAGTGTTTGGTGCCTTTTAAGGTATCACAGTCAAAAAGTTGACAACTCTGCCCACTTTGAAAGCGCCAACGCAATTCCTCTTATCCGTAGCAGTGGGGCAGTAAGTGCTTTAGGCAGCAGAAAAGAGCGTTCTTTGTTTCGCCAACGCACTCACAATAAGAGGACCTACCTTTTTTCGTGCGTTGCCACCACCTGCCCTAACCTCCATTTTATTAATGCTTTTTTTTTTTTTACATAGCGCGACATTTCCCAAAGGTGCAAGAGACCTTTACAGTAGATGAAGTTCGTTAAATAAGATCCAAAATTAAAAAGTAGCAGACCGTTACATAAGGCATATAGTTGCAAATGTACGATTTACATCCTAATATCGGTTTGCTTTACAACAAACCAAGATCATTATACAAGGTCCCAAATTGAAAATGGCATATGATACATAGAGCACAGCTGTTCGAAGTAGGGAGTATAAGATGCAGCAATAAACCGATAGTCTGTTGGCTGGAGCCAAGTTGGGAAATAGTTTCACTTTCAGCGATTTGGGAGTTGGCGCATTAGAGCACACGTTAATCTATTTTTCACTGTGTTGTATGTAATGTCAGCATCATTTTGGTTCTTTTCAGGCTGCAGTCAGACATTAAAGAAATGTCACATTTTCTTTGAGTTACTTTGCGGGGATTGTGATGGATCGATATGGGGGGGGGTTAGCTAAACAAATGTCCTGTCTTAGGACACTGATGTATAAACTTCACCTGGGACAACCTAGGCTAATAACCGTGTCACAGAAGTGCTATTGTGTTCTTGTATTAAATAAATAAAACATGTTGGGGAAAAAAAATAAGTCTAGTTCTCCAACAAGGACTTTTTTCATCATTATTTTTTTTAATAAATATGCCAAGAATTGTGGACTATACATTTTTCCATTTTATGGTTGGATTTGGGGGGGGGGGTGTTGAGCTAGTATGACACACTGGCGCATAAACACTATCAGGCCGCGGTGCAGGGGTGCTTGGTTTTGAGCTGCAGGGCAGCGTGTTTGAGGATCCAGGACTGATAATTTGTGGGTATTTGCGGCAATTTAGAGGGTCTCAGAACGAGAGTACAATAGTTCAAAACATTTTGGCTACATGGCCTCGCTAAGTTTGTGGCACCCGACTGATGAACGATTTTACAGATGCAATATTTTGAAATTTTTTGTTGAAAATTTCATAAATGCCGTTTTAGGTTTAAAAAAACATTGAATGTCTCCTTTAGCTGTGTGTGTGGGAGTCACCGGCCTGCACCTTGGCGGCCTATATAGTCCAAAGACATACTTTCCTTTGCTTGCTTGCTTCACTGACAGATTCTGTGATATGTTAAGCTTTACTCTTGTATTTTTAGTGCGATTAGCCACGTCTTGCTTTTTTGATTAAATGGCATTTTAAACAATTTCATTAAATCAGTTTTGTGCATTCACCAACCCTTCCGTGAAGAAGCAGGAGGTTTGCAGCATTTATGGCTGTAGCTATACATGCTTTGTATACTCCTATCTTCTGTTGAGGGACAGAACAAGTTGTTTTTCTCCAAAGACGTTTTGAGTCAGGTTTGGATTGATGAGCACCATATGATGTCACCGGACAACAGCGCGCGCAGCACTTGGAGCAGAGGGCAGGCTCTCCAGACTGTGCAGGGCGTTACCTCATACCCTGTGACTAATGCATATGTGCAGCGCTGAGATCAAGAGCCACTGAGACCGCTTCTTATTGAGACCGGTCATGAGCGCATTAGTAGCTGAACTAAGTAGCCATGTGTCACTTGCACAAAGACACCTGTGCATTTCAAAGCGTTAATTTAAGAAATATATATACAGAGAGCTGATGGCACTGTTTGACCTGTGGCATACTCAAAGCTGATGAAAATATACATGTAATCCTAATTTAGTCTTCACAGAAATAATGTGAAGTTTCCTACACATGGTTAAGGAGCAAAATGGTGGACTTTGCAGTGTTCTGTAATGCTTATACTTTGACTGCTCTGGGCTCACACCTAACTTTTTATTCCCTATATAATAATCGCTCTAGAATTGTTATATATCTGTGCTTTTTAGGTCTCGTTTTTTAAAGAAAACACTCACCATACGGATATTTAAACAAATCTACTAGATTGTATTGTGCCCAAAAATACGCTGCATTAACGTGAACACACCATTCCAGTACACACCACATACACCCACTCCACTCCAAAACACATAAGTAAAAAGCATTTACATTTACAATGCCAGTATCTCTAACTCTCGCAAATGTGAGACCTATTGCATTGCAAATGCGTGTTTTTGTTGCCAGACTACTGATGCTCTTTGACTTGATGTGCTCTGGGGCCATGCCAATCAGGAGCCCATGGCCTGTGTTCTTTCCCAAAAACAAAAGCCAATTGGCCACTCTGGCCACAGGTAGGTCCCTGGTAAATGGTACTCTATATACCCAGGGCACTGCGACCAGAGAAGGCTCCTAAGGGCTGCAGCACCAATTGTGCCACCCTTAGGGGCCCTGTACTGTTTCACAAACACACTGGCTTGCAGGCTGCGTGTCTTGGTGCAGATCAAAAGTGAAGAGTCGACATGGCACACATCCCTGTGTGCCATGCCTACCAACCACTGCCCTGGCCTAGGTCAGTCACCCCTCTAGCCGGGTGCACTATGTCTGTGGTGAGGGCACAGAGGCATGAGCCCTGTGACCCTACAGTGTCTGAGTCCATTCTCAGACATTAAGTGCAGTGTACCATTAAACAGTATATGGTGCTGGGAGGTTGTCATTACCGACTCCACAGTACCATGATGGATACACTGAAGTCTGGGAAGTTTGGAATCAAACTTCTCAGCACATTGTACCCACACTGATGCCAGTGTGGGTTTCAATGTAAAACGCACGACAGAGGGCACTTTAGAAATGCCCCCTGAACTCGACCCACAACCAGTGTCCCGACTGAGTGGCTGCTTAGGCTGCCACCCACCAGACATGCTGTTGGACTCCTGGGACGAGGTGCTAGGTCCCCTCCCCCAAGATGGGCAGGGGAAGCTTCAATGCCTGCAGCCTTTGTGAGCTTCTCTAGACCACTTGCTGTACTCAGCAACTGGTCCTACCCCCCACTTTGGACGGGAGAATCGGCAGGAAAAACAAGTGAGGAAGAGAGGTGTCCCCACCTCTACCAACTCCACCCCTAAGGTGGGGGAGGCGAGGTGAAGCACAACCTCAAGTCCCCGCCATCTTGAGGATGGGGGGACCCAGCCAACCAGGGACAGGCTCCTTCCCCCCTCCCACTAGAGAGTGGCAGTATAGGGGGTGTACCCACCCCAGGGAAGGGACCCATTGGTCCCTGCCCTTTACCTACCTTTAACGCCCCTAAATTTAGTATTTATGGGCACCCTGAAGGATTAGTTACTTACCTGTAATCCTAGTTCTCTTCCAGGGGTATCCTCATCAAAGTCATAAGCATTAGAATATTCCCGCCCATGTGCGGGATCCCGGAAACAGTATATTATATGTGCCCCACATATATATATCCATACATATATACCTATATGTATACACAAGCAATTGCAGCCCATAAACCCTAGAGCTGAACCATGCTGTAAGTAATTTCCACTACACATAAGAAAATAGCATTATAAACATGAGAAACAACATTATAACTTGTTCGGAAACTGTTTTAATGCTTAGAAAACAGCAGAAATTCTTAGAAAACACTGAAAGCATAGGAAGCTCCCAGGCTGCATTGCAAATACCCAGTCTAAAAAGACTGAAAAGCTAACTCATAGCTGCATAGCAAAAAACTGACACCGTGCCTTTAAGGCACACCGGACCCCCACCTTCCCATCATGCCTCAGGGGTGGCAGTTAGGTCAGTTGTTCTTTGCGGAGACTGAAAAGTCATGGCACAAAGAAATAATAACCTCTGAAACCTATCACACCTTTGCCCGGGGAGGCGGGAGGGTTGCTTATTACTTTGATGAGGATACCCCTGGAAGAGAACTAGGATTACAGGTAAGTAACTAATCCTTCTCTTCCAGGGGATCCTCATCAATAGTCATAAGCATTAGAATAGAATAGCGAGCCTCACCTCATCCCCCTGCGGGCAAAGGAAAGAAAAAAACAGAGAAGGAACAGTATGCTTAGATAGACCCGGCTACCCAAACAGGTTCCTCAAGGAAGCTTGGCCTACTTGGGCATCCGCCCTGGAATCGGATTCGAGGCAGTAGTGCCTGGTAAAGGTGTGAACCGATTTCCAAGTGGCCGCCTTGCAGATCTCTGCCATTGGAACGTCATGCAAGAAAGCTACTGTGGCCGCTTTCCCCCTAGTAGAATGAGCCTTAGGGGCCAAAGGTAAGGGCCTTTTCGCCAGCTGGTAGGCTAGGGTAATGCAGGAAACAATCCATCTGGAAATGGATCGTTTAGCTGCTGGGAAGCCTGTTCTCATGGCGCCATAGTTGACAAACAGCTGATCCGTCTTCCTAATGCCTCTGGTACTTGCCAGGTAGAATTTAAGTACCCTCTTGAGGTCTAAGGAGTGGAGCGACCGCTCAGCCGGGGTCGCTGGATTCGGGAAGAAGGATGGCAGAGAAATGGACTGATTAATATGAAAATCAGACACTACCTTGGGGAGAAAAGATGGATGTGCCCTTAAGACCACTTTGTGCTGGTGAAAAACTGTGTACGGCTCTTTAGTACACAGAGCCTGGATTTCGCTTACTCTGCGTGCCGATGTAATGGCTACCAGAAAAGCGGCCTTCCACGACAGATGCTGTAAAGAAGCTTTGTGGATCGGCTCAAAAGGAGGGCCCATCAACTTGGATAACACTAAGTTCAACTCCCACGGAGGAGAAGGGTTTCGAACAGGGGGGGTAAACTTTTTTCAACCCCTGCAAGAAGTCCTTGACCACCTGCATCTGGAAAAAGGAAGGTTGACTGGGAGACCTCCTGTAAGCTGTAATGGCAGACAAATGGACCCTGATGGATGCATACTTCAAGCCTGATCTAGCTAAGTGAAGGAGGTACGGAAGGATGACGTCCTCCTGCCCCTTTGTAGGATCAAGGTGATTCTCCCTACACCAAATGAAGAACCTCTTCCACTTAAACGCACAAGACGCTCTCGTGGAGGGTCGCTTCGCTTCCTTGAGAATATGCATGCAGTCAGGTGGTAGACCTAAATGTCCGTATTGCAGGACCTCAGGAGCCATGCTGTTAAGTTCAGAGAGGGAAGGTTGGGATGCAGAATCCTCCCGCCCATCTTGGACAGCAGGTCCGGCCTGCAAGGCAGTCGCTTGTGAGGTCGAACTGAGAGATGAAGAAGGTCCGGGTACCACCACTGGCACGGCCAGTCCAGAGCTATGAGGATCATCTTCATGTCGGATCTGAGCAGCTTGGATACCACCTTCGGAATCAGAGGCAGGGGCGGAAAGGCATAGGCAAATGTCCCGGACCAATCCATCAAAAGAGCATTCCCCCTGGTCCCTTGACGGTGGAATCTGGACGCGAAGGCGTGGCATTTTGAATTTGTCGTCGTCTGCAAACAGATCGATGTCTGGACGACCCCAACAACGGAACAGGTCTGCCACCACGTCGTCGTGCAGCACCCAGTCGGGCTGATCTTCGAAGTGCCTGCTGAGTGCGTCTGCCTTGATATTCAACTCCCCTGGAAGGTGCACTGCCACTACCGAGAGGTTCCGGGCGAGCAGCCAGTGCCAGATCGCCTGCGCCTCCAGGGAGAGGGGGCGTGACCGAGTCCCGCCCTGTTTGTTCAGGTAAAACATGGTCGTGGTGTTGTCGGTCTGCACCAGGACTGAGTCGGTCTTGATTGCTGGGAGGAACGCCTTTAGAGCAAGGTGGACTGCCCGAAGCTCTAGCATATTTATGTGGTAGCCCTGTTCTTTTGCAGACCACCGACCTTGTATTTGGAGGCACCCCATGTGGGCCCCCCAACCTTGCAGCGATGCATCTGTCACCACCGATTGCACCGGAAGTGGCTGGTGAAACGGGACTCCCACCAACAGATTGTCCTGACGAGTCCACCATGCTAGGGAAGATTTCGCCACCTGGGAGAGAGAAATTCGATCTCCCCAACGGCCTGTGGACTGATCCCATTGGTCCTCCAGGGCTTGCTGCAAAGGTCTCATTCGCAGACTGGCGTTGGGAATGAGAAAAATGCAGGACGCCATGGATCCCAGCAGAGATGCTACCTGCCGGGCTGACGGCCTCCGCATCTGCTGCATAAGCCTGCATTTCCTCTTCATTGAAGACAGTCTCTCCCCCGAAGGATACGCTCTTCCCACGCTTGTGTCCAGAACGGAGCCAAGGTAGTGGATGGACTGAGTGGGCTGCTGCACGGACTTTGCCATGTTGATGTGAAGGCCGAGAGCGTGCAACTGTCTCAGACAGATTTGGAAGTCTTTCTTCACCTGCTGCTGGGATGGAGCCTTCAGCAACCAGTCGTCCAGGTACGGGTAGACGAAGAGACCCTGCTTGTGTAGGCAGGCCGCCACCACTGCCATACATTTGGTGAAGACTCGCGGAGCCGACTTGAGTCCGAATGGAAGGACTTTGTACTGGTAATGCTTGCTTCCAACCACAAACCGCAGGTACCTGCGGTGATGTTTCGCTATTGCAATGTGAATGTACGCATTTTGGAGGTCCACCGAACACATCCAATCCCCGACTTGCAGATGTGGACATATTTGGTGAAGCGCCAACATACGGAACTTCTCCTTGACGATGACTTTGTTTAGGAGACGAAGGTCCAGAATCGGCCGAAACTTGTGCTCTTGATCTTTTTTGGGCACAAGGAAGTACCGGGAGTACACTCCTTTTCCGACCTGCGAAGGAGGAACTTTTTCTATGGCCTGTTTTTGCAGAAGGGCCCTCACCTCCTGTTGGAGTAGTTTTAAGTGGTGAGGACGGGACCTCTTTGGCGGAATGTCTCTGGGACGCGCTCGAAAACGTAGCGCATATCCATGACGCAGTATATTCAGCACCCAGCGATCTTTTGTGATGCTGTCCCACTCTGCTAGATGTTGTGACGCACTTCCTCCCACTGGAGTGGGCAACGGCCGTAGAGGAAGCCACAGCTCATGACTTTCCTCCTCTTGTGGTAGTGGAGAACTGTTGCTGGTGTCCACCTCTGCCCCTGCCGGACTTTCCGCCTCAAAACTGCGATTTTCCTTGGGGTTTGCTCTGAGACCACTGAGGGGTTTGAACCCTCTGTTGAGGCCCCTTGCGTTGGGTGGGTCGAAAACGGCGCTTGAATTCCTTTTTCTTCTCCAAGCCCACAGCTTTGAGGGTGTCTAGCTCAGTTTTCATGCGCCCCATCTCCTCATCCGTGTGAGTGCCGAAGAGGGAGTTGCCAGAGAACGGGAGGTTTAAAATCCGTTGCTGTGCGTCTGGCTTGAGCCCTGTCAGCCGCAACCAGGACGACCTCCTGGCGCACACGCCGTGTGTGTAAGAGTGGGCTGAGAGTAGCGCACCATCCGCCGCTGTGCTAATCGACTGATTAGCCACCAGAGCCCCTTCAGTAACAATCTCCTCAAAGTCCTTTTGGTCCTCCTTGGGGAGCTTGGACTTGAATCGCTCCATCGAGTCCCAGAGAGCCCTATCGTATCTGCCCAGAAGCGCCGCCGCGCTGGAGATTTTGAGGGACGCCGCCGCGGAAGAGCAGGCCCTGCGTCCCCAGGAGTCCTGGGTTCTGCTCTCCTTATCTGGAGGAACGGAAGAGGAGGCCGACGCCGTCTGACACTTTCTTGCAGCTGCCACTATGACGGAGTCCGCAGGCGGGTCCATCTTCACAAAGACGGGGTCAGAGGTAGCTGGCTTGTATTTTTTGAGGATACGAGCCAGAACCGCTTTGACGGTCGCCGGGGTGAGAAAGGTGTCCATGACTGGTTCCATGACTCCTGGGACCAAAGGCAGCAGTGGACGAGAGGCAGACTTCTGGTGAAGTGTTTCAAAAATCACCGACGTGGTGACTTGGGGGACAGACATCTCAATCCCCAGCTTCTGCGCTCCCCGCTGCAACACCTCCTGGTAGGTGTTGATGTCGTCAATGGGCGAGACCCTGGACACTGGGCTGCCCGATAGCGTGGGTGAATAGTCCCTGATGGAGGACCTGGTGGGAGAGGAAGAGGACGATGATGGAGTCCTCCGCTTCCGGCGATGATCACGAGCCCATGATCCAGATGAACGCCCCTCCCGTCTGGGGGAGCGCGATCTGCGTCGCCTGTCGTCTGGAGACTTCTGACGTGTTGGCCTGGGGGGACTAGCTCTGTCCACAGCCGCCACCAGCCGTTGCAGAGGAGAGTCATGCACTGGACTGACGTATTCCCGCAGCCTCCTTGTAGCCCCTGAGTCCTGCCAATGACGTGCTGGCAGCAGCCATCTGGGCGACAGATTAATTGTCCCTTGAGTCTGAGGAGAGGACCTACGGGGTTGGCCTGCAGGTTCTCGTGGAATTGCCGGTCGTGGAGATGCCCCTGAGTGAGAGGAGGAATGGCGTGACGCCGACTCTGTCACCAGGACCACCGACCTGTCCGAGGCCTGTCTCGACATCGAGCGTGGTCTTGACGTCGATCCGTGGCGTCGTCTCCTTTCTCGCCGGGACTCTTCTCTCGACGTCGAACGACGCCTCGATGCGGACCGACAGCCATGTTCAGTGGGCGAAGAATGCCGCCTCGACGTCGAACGGCGATGTGAAGCCGACGACGGAGGCCCTCTCTCCCTCGACGCCGAACGCCGCAGGGACGCCGGCGGAGATGCTGCCACTCTCGACGTCGACGCGGATGCCAACCTCGACGCCGAACGCCGCTTGGATGACGACGGCGGAGGATCCTGCTGTCTCGACGTCGAACGCTGATGGAGCCTCGACGACGGAGGGGTGACACTCCTCAACGCCGGTCGTCGCCTGGTTGACGACGGCGGAGGGTCCATGCTCCTCGACGCCGATCGTCGTCGAGACGACGACGGCGGAGGTTCCCTGCTCCTCGACGCCGATCGCCGCTGGGTTGGCGACGGCGGAGGTTCTCTGCTCCTCGACGCCGATCGTCATCTGGTTGACGACGGCGGAGGTTCTCTGCTCCTCGACGCCGATCGTCGCCGGGTTGACGACGGCGGAGGGGTGGTGTCTCTCGACGCCGAACGTCGCCGGGTTGACGACGGCGGAGAGGCTCTAGATCTCGACGCCGATCGTCGCCGAGTTGACGATGGCAGTCTGGATGTCGACGACTTACCTGCTCTCGACAGCGAGCCCGCTGTCGAAAGTCTCTTCTTGGAAACACGACCTACCGGAACATCTTTTCTCGGCGCCGAGCCAGACGCTGAGGCGGAAGGACGAGAGGACTTGCTCCTAGATGAATCTCTAGGCCTCTTGGAGCCCTTCCTCACCGGAGATCGGCCTCTGGATGGTTGTGCCAGGCCATAAATGCGAATTCGCTCTCTGTCCTTCAAAGTTCTTTTGGACAGGCTCTGGCAGTGAGTACATGTCTTGGAATCATGATCCTCCGGTAGACACAGGATACAGACCCTATGAGAGTCAGTCCTGGCCTTCTTCTTGCCACAAGCAGGGCAAGGATCGAAAAGAGAAGGCATTTTAAGTTGGAAAAAATGCCCAAAAATGCCTAAAAAAGACAGCCTCTTACTGACTTAGATGTAAAACGTCGAAGTAAGGGAAAAAACAGTTGAAAAATAGACAATATTTTCTGACAAACTCAGAAAAAAGTGGAGCTCTGTTGCCAGGATCCTTCCAGAAGGAGCCGGAAAGAACAACTGACCTAACTGCCACCCTTGAGGCATGATGGGAAGGTGGGGGTCAGGTGTGCCTTAAAGGCACGGTGTCAGTTTTTTGCTATGCAGCTATGAGTTAGCTTTTCAGTCTTTTTAGACTGGGTATTTGCAATGCAGCCTGGGAGCTTCCTATGCTTTCAGTGTTTTCTAAGAATTTCTGCTGTTTTCTAAGCATTAAAACAGTTTCCAAACAAGTTATAATGTTGTTTCTCATGTTTATAATGCTATTTTCTTATGTGTAGTGGAAATTACTTACAGCATGGTTCAGCTCTAGGGTTTATGGGCTGCAATTGCTTGTGTATACATATAGGTATATATGTATGGATATATATATGTGGGGCACATATAATATACTGTTTCCGGGATCCCGCACATGGGCGGGAATATTCTAATGCTTATGGCTATTGATGAGGATCCCCTGGAAGAGAACCTTCCTTCCTCAGTTCCAGCAACCACAAGAAAAGAAGAGAAGGACGAAAAGCCGTGCAGAGCTAACAAGATGACGACACCCACTGACTTGGCCCCAGCCCCACAGGCCTGTCTCCCCTCATACCTGCTCCTGCGAAATCCAGGCGTGTCCAGCAGCCAGCAACCTCAAAAACCCCGGAGGACCTGCCTGCCTTCACTTTCCAAGCGGTTTGTCCCGTGAACCCCGGATGTGTTTGAACTGCAGCTTCTGGTGACAACCAGGAACCGCGAATCCCGCACACGCTGCACATGCCGAATCCAGCCCGAACTCAAGTGGACAAACACCACGAGAAGGTCCCCCCCGCTGATCCTGACCAGAGATTCTGCGACCCCTGATTCCTGCCTCAAACCTCCTGACAACGCCTGCAGCCTCAATCCAGAGGACCCCCCCACCGCGACCAGAGCGGGTAAGAAAATCCAACGCCCCAAGGCACCCACGGCCTGGTGTGCCCAACCCAGCGGTGCCTAACCAGCCCTCAACATCCCAACTTACCCCTCAAAGTGGTGGTCACTCCTGGAGGATCCTCATCCCCGAGCCTGCAGCCATGCTTTGTCCCAGAGAATCTCCATTGAAATCAACAGGGCACCCAACCTCAAAGCAGCACCCTGCACCCGGCGGCCCTAGTGCCGCTGAGGGTGCCCCTTTGGTGCTAACTTGGTCCCCAACTTGCCCTGAGCGTAACCCTAGGAGCTGTGCTCCCACAACCCCTTGGCCTGCTTGCCAGCAGCCACCAACCGGAGTCCCACTATCCTCCATAGGATAACATTGGGCCTCAACACTCTGCACCCGGCCGCACTAGTGCCACTGGGGGTGCAACAACAGAGCATCACTGACCCTGGGAGACCCAGAGTCTTGCCCCAGAACCCAAACTTCAAAGACTGAATACCTACCTTGAAACCGACAACCTGTTTTTCCTCATAGGATAACATTGACACTTTTTCTCCCAAAACGTTTGTGTCGACTTTTGAAAACTAAGAATATTCCTTAAAAATGGCACAAATAACCTAACTGAATTTTCTCAACTGTTTGCAGGAAAGGTCCCAGTGCTGAACCCAGGTGTCCAGCACTGAGTAAGAAAAGCAACTAAAAAGTAACTTACCTGTGAATTGAATTTCCTTCCATAGGATAACATTGGGGGTTCTTTGTGAAAAAGTTTTCAAGTGTCAACTTTTGAAATACAAGTATATTCTTTAAAAATCGTACAAACTACAAAAACGTTATTACTTACCTGTTTTAAATAGATGTCCCTGTGCTGAATCTAGGAGTCCAGCCCTGGATTACAAAAGTAACACAAAAGTAACTTACCTGCAATTTACAGGAAAAGCCTATGTATTTCAATGTACTGGTCCAAAAAGTTTCCAAGTGTAGACTTATGAAATCTGAAAATATTCGTTAAAAATCATACAAACTACGAATACGTAATTACTTATCTGTTTTAAGTAAATGTACCAGTGCTGAACCTAGGATTCCAGCATTGGGTTACAAGAGTAATGCAAAAGTAATTTTACATGCATTTACTTTAAAAAGCTATTAATTTCAATGTACTGCATTTACTAAGTATTGCAACCTACTGCATCCTCTGTAAATCAAATCAAGTACAATCTTCATTGCTTTTCAAAACTGTTGACAACAAGTAACTTATTACTGAAAAGAATTGAATGCTTACCTGTATCAGGCTTGCTTGGTTCTAATAAAATAACAGTATATCTTTTTATAAAAAAACAATTGGCTTAGAGTTCAGTCCTTGAGTGGGGGAATTCATTTGCTGACTGAGTGTGTACATCAAATGCTTAACACTGTCCTCTGATACTGCCTTACTGCTCAACCAAGCTACCACTTTAAAGAGTAAGGTTCTATCTAACTTTAAACTCTGCCAAAACTCTGGAGACCCTTGGACTCTATACACACTGTACCTCACTTTGGTACAGTATATATAGAGCCAGTTTCTTCCACAAGGCGTAGGAATATGCTACTTACCAGTATGCATCTGTTCTTGGCATGTAGAGCTGCAGATCTACACACTTGTGCATAGATCGCCATCTGGTGTTGGACCCGGATGTTTGCAGTTTGTTTGTCCTCTTGGAAAGTCTTTGGAAGTCACAAGTTCGGTGACTCCTCCCTTGGATAGTATTGCGCATGGGCTTCGGCTCCATCATCAGATTGCTTTTCGCCAGCAGGGAAAGATGTAACGTAGTAATAACAGTGAAGATGCCCATGTGTGTGTTATCTAAAAAAAGATAAGCTGGAACAGATACAGGTAGCCGTGGAGGCGGGTGGGCGCGTGTAGATCTGCAGCTCTACATGCCAATAACAGATGCATACTGGTAAGTAGCATATTCCGTTCGAGGCATATGAGCTGCAGATGACACACTTGTGCATAGATTATATAGCAGTACGCACCGTTAGCGGCGACCACCCGTATCTGTTGCAGTGGTTTGAAATAATATTTTGAGTACAGCCTGGCCCACACTAGCTTGTTGCTTAGTTTGCACATCTACACAATAGTGTTTGTTGAAAGTGTGCGGTGTTGACCATGTAGCTGATTTGCAGAGATCATCTAATGGGATGTTACCAAGAAAAGCCATTGAAGCCCTATTTTACATGTAGAATGGGCTTTAGGGGGAACGGATAGCGTTCGTTTTGCTTTATTGTAGCAAATTTGAATACATTTGACAATCCACCTAGCTATCCCTGACTTGGAGATGGGGTTGCCTTTGTGTGGTGGGGAGAAAGAGACAAACAACTGTTTGGTCTTACGGAAAGGTTGTGTTCTCTCAATGTAGTAGAGTAAAGCTCGTTTGACATCTAGTGTGTGAAGAGCTTTTTCTGCAACAGTTTGTGGTTGCGAGAAGAATGCTGGTAGTTCTAACGATTGGTTTTGGTGGAAAGGAGAAATGACTTTGGAAAGGAATTTTGGGTTGGTACGAAGAACCACCTTATTATGGTGCATTTGTAGAAAAGGTTCCTGAATAGTAAATGCTTGTATCTCACTGACCCTTCTGGCTACAAGAAAAGCGGTTTTCCATGTTAAGAATTGAAGTTCACATTTGTGTAGGGGTTCAAAAGGAGGTCCCATTAGTCTGGTAAGAACGATATTTAGGTTCCACACAGGTGAGGGTGGTACTCTGGGGGGAATTATTCTTTTAAGGCCTTCCATGAAGGCTTTTATGGCAGGTACTCTAAAGAGTGAGAGATGTTGCCTGTTTTGTAGATAAGCTGCTATGGCTGCTAGGTGTAGTCGAATGGACATATAGGCCAGATTGCACCCTTGTAGGTGGAGCAAGTAGCCTATGATTTGATGAATGGACACATCTAGTGGATTGATGGTGTTGTTATGACAATAGATAACAAAACGTTCCCACTTGGCAGCGTAGCACACTCTAGTGGTAGGGCGCCTAGCTTCTTTGATGACGTTCATACAGTCAGGGGGAAGATTTAGGTACGCGAATTCTAGGATTTCAGGAGCCAGATCGCAGGGTTGAGCTGAGCTGGGTCCGGTTGTCTGATCTCTCCATAGTTCTGGGTTAAGAGGTGTGGAGAGAGGCGTAATTTTTGATGTGGTACTACCGATCGTTCCAGTAGTGTGGTGTACCACGGTTGTCTGGCCCAAGTTGGCGCTACTAATATTAGTGTGAGGGAGTGCTGTTGTAGTTTGCGCACTACTAATGGAATTAGTGGGAGAGGCGGAAAAGCGTACGCAAATCTGCCTGACCAGTTCATCCACATCGCATTGCCTTTGGACAATGGGTGTGGGTATCTGGCGGCGAAGCTTGGGCATTTTTTGTTTTCGTGGGTGGTGAAGAGGTCTATCTGCGGATGCCCCCACATTTGAAAGTATGGGTGAAGTTCCCACTCATGGAGTTGTTGTGTTTGTCTGCTGAGTAGATCTGCTATAGTGTTTTGTACTCCTGGGACATGCTGGGCTAGGAGAAATGTTTTCCGGGGTATGGCCCATCTCCATATGCTCTGTGCTAATTGAGAGAGCTGTGGAGTGTGTGTCCCGCCTTGTTTTTGAATATAATACATGACTGTCATGTTGTCTGTACAGATTAGGACTGCTTTGCCCAAAATTTGTGTCTGAAAGGATTTTAGGGCTAGGAAGATCGCTAGTAACTCCAGATGATTGATATGGAGTAGCTTCTGTTGAGGTGACCACTTGCCTTGTATGGTGAGATGTAATAGATGAGCTCCCCAGCCGGAGAGCGATGCATCTGTTGTTAGTACTATCTGTGGAACCGGGTCCAGGAACGGTCGACCTTTGGAAAGGTTTGTGGTAGTCCACCACTGCAGAGAGCGATGGGTACGACCGTCTACCAACATCAGATCTGCTAATTGACCCTGGGCCTGGTTCCATTGGTGCGCTAAGCACTCTTGGAGAGGACGCATCTGGAGTCTTGCATGAGGTACTATGAAGATGCAAGAGGCCATCATCCCTATTAGTTGCATGAACACCTGAGCTGGAAGGGGGTGTTGTGCTATACATTTTGCGCGTAGAGCCTGGATGCTTGCAATCCTGGCAGGATTGGGGTAGGCGAGCGCTTTTGAGGTGTCTATAGTGGCACCTAGATATTGTTTTATGTGGGACGGGTGGAGATGGAACTTTTCGTGGTTTACCTTGAAGCCCAGCTGATGAAGTAGCTGGATGGTGGTGTGTGTGTTGTACACACTGATTGTATGAACTGGCTTTTATCAGCCAATCGTCTAGGTAAGGGAAGACGTGAATGTGTTGTCTTCGCAGATGTGCTGCCACCACTGCTAGGCACTTGGTGAATACTCGTGGTGCGGTTGTGACTCCGAACGGGAGCACTTTGAATTGGTAGTGTTGGCTGTCCACTACAAATCTGAGGTACTTCCTGTGGGCCTTGTGCACTGGAATGTGGAAGTAAGCATCTTTTAGGTCCAAAGTGGTGAGGAAGTCGTTTTGGGAAAGTAGCGGAAGTACCTGCTGAAGCGTCACCATATGAAAGTGGTCAGAGTGTATGTATGTGTTTAGGGGCCGAAGGTCTAGGATGGGCCATAGAGTTTCGTCCCTTTTTGGTATGCGAAAATACAGGGAGTAGACCCCTATATTTTGTTGGTTGGCTGGAACATGTTCTATTGACTCCTTGTCTAGGAGGGAGACTACCAACTGCTTGAGTAGCCGTAGATGTTCTGGTGACATTGGGCGTTGTCTGGGTGGAATGTTTGGGGGGGGTAGATGTTAGTTCTAGGCAGTAGCCTGACCGAATTATTTGTGTTACCCATTTGTCTGAGGTGATGGTAGTCCAGAACGGAAGGAAATGTTGGAGTCTGCCCCCGACCGGAGTGTGATGGTCTGGGGGAAGTGGAGTGAAGTCATTGGGGAGGCGCGGTGGCAGAGCGGGCGGTGTTTGTTTTGCCTTTGCCTTTGTTATTGTTGCCCCTATAGCAGCCTCTTTGGTAACCCCTTGTAAACGTGGACTGAGTAGGGGATTTGTATGTAGTGGAAGCGAAGTTTGAGGAGTACCCTCTGGATGTGCTCTGAAAGGAAGAGCGCCGAAAGGAGCGCCTGGGAGGGTGAGATTGTAAGGCTCCCATGGATTTTGCCGTGCCCGTATCCTTTTTTATTTTCTCCAGGGCGTCATCCACTTTGGGGCCAAACAGATGTTCCTGGTCAAAGGGATGGTTGAGGATGGAGGCTTGTACCTCCGGTTTAAAACCGGATATCCTTAGCCAGGCATGGTGACGGAGGAGGACACTAGTATTGATAGCCCTAGAGGCTGTGTCTGCTGCGTCTAAGGCACAACGTATGGAGGTATTAGTAATTGTTTTGCCCTTCTGAATTAGCTCATTGGCCCTAGTTTTGTATTTATCAGGGAGATGGTGCATTATGGCTTCTAGCTCATCATAATGGGCCCTGTCATACCTTGCTAGTAGCGCTTGTGTATTGGCGATATGCCATATATTGGCCGCTTGAGCTGCAGAACGTTTGCCTGATGCTTCCAGGAGTTTAGACTCTTTGTCAGGTGGTGGCGCATCACCTGACGCCTGAGAGTTGGCCCTTTTTCGTGCTGTGGATACCACCAAAGAATCTAGTGGAGCAGGCCCTCTGATATAGGAGGGGTCTGTTGGGACGGCTTTATATTTTTTCTCAATGCGCGGGTTAATGACCCTGGCCCTGACTGGGTCCTTAAAGACCTCCGGCGCATGTTTCATAACACCTTTTAGCAATATGGAGGTGGGCCTATGTGTGGTGTCAAATGTGTCTAGGAGGAAATTCTCCTCCACTGGGTCGGTATGTAAATCTACCCCGTGGTAGTGTGCCGCCCTTTGCAATAATTGATTGAACCCCAAGGAGTCTTCTGGTGGAGAAGGTCTGGAAGGGTAAAGGTCGTCTTGTGGGACGTTAGGGACATCAGGGATGTTATAATTGTCCCATGGGTCTGGGGATCCTGAGGGAGTGGGGTCCCCTGTAGGTATATCTTGGGGTACATCCCCTATATCGTCGTATGGATCCCCGTGATCATCATCATCCGGGAATGGAGTGGGGGAATGATGAGGTGGGGGTGGTGGGGGTGGTGGAGGTGGAGGAGGGGAAGGTGGAGGAGGTGGTGGAGGTGGGGAAGGTAATCTGAAAGGGGAGGTAGCAGAGTCCTTCCTTTTTGGAGGTGGAGGCGGAGCAGGCTTGTCTAATTGTCTCTTTTTGATAGAGAGCATTAAATGTCCAGTTTTGGGATCCTTAGTTAATGTTTTTTGTAAGGGATCCGGTGTAAATAGTCCTGGAGAGGTTGGTTGGTCCGCTGGCGCCGAAGGCGTCAGGGCCGTTGATCTTTTAGGCTTATCGGTGCTGGTTCGCTGTTTGGAACCATGCTTTGGAAGCTGTTCGGAACCGGAGCGTGAAGATTACATCCGAGCCCGATGGCGGAAAAAAACAATCTGAGGATGGAGCCGAAGCCCATGCGCAATACGATCCAAGGGAGGAGTCACCGAACTCGTGACTTCCAAAGACTTTCCAAGAGGAAAAACAAACTGCAAACATCCGGGCCCAACACCAGATGGCGATCTATGCACAAGTGTGTAATCTGCAGCTCATATGCCTCGAACACATATTTTAATACAGAGGATGACCCAACGTGAGGTTGTCCTCTTTTGCTCCCACGTACCCTATAAAGAGTTGGTCATCCACCCGGAACTCTCTGGTGCAATCAAGGTAAAATGATCACGCTCTTTTTGGGTCCAGACGCTCCTCTTCCTTGGAAGGGTGTGAAGGTGCATAGTAAGTGGGCAGAGACACCAGGCTGCAGGACCTCTGCCAAGAAGTTAGTTTTGATTGCCACCATTCAGAGCTGCAGGTCCAGGACCTGCGCAGCCCTACACATCACCATAGCAAATGATGCCCCCCTCCTTCGTAGCCAGGTTAGGGTGAGGACAGCATGCCAAAATCTGGGGAAGTATCCAGGTCACTGGCATCACCCAGTTCCTCATACTAGTTCATGTATTGAGGTTGCAGAATTTCTAAGGGATTTTGCTCCCACTCCAATCCTCCTCATCCATTCCTAACTTCAGAATAGGGAAGGCTGAAAGGCATGGAACCATACAGCTCAGTCGGTGCCGGTCTCGGCGTCGGTAGATGCCCGACCGGCTCCATATTGTTTGGAATGAGAATTGGGAGGTACCGCCGGGCGGAGGTGCGACCAGCCGAAGGCACGGAACCTACGGGGACTCCTTCATTGGAGTCTGCAGGGCCAGAGGGCATGCAGGCAGGGTCGAGCCGCCCATTGTGTCATAAAACTCCTCAAGATGGGCGGGGGTTGCTCCCGGCCCGGAAAGGGAAATGCAGAGCCAACCCAGGCAACCGCTCCGTGGAGCGGGGCCCCGAACGCCAAGATTCCTCAGTCTCGTCATGCAACGGACGGGGTGAAGTCAAAGAATGCTTTTACTTCTTGTGCTTTTTGTGCTGCCTCCTACCTGACCGCAAAGACTTAGAGGAAGAGGACTTCAATCCTCCGGAGCGGTGCTCAGACCGTTCTCTCAACCGAGAAACGGACTTGGATGAGATAGTCAGGGCAACCTCCGAGGCGCCGGGCCGCGAGTAGCTTTAGGGACCACTCCCTCAAAGCTTTCAGCGCCATGGCCTGGCACTCGGAGCACGACTTCACGTCGTGTTGGTGCTCCTGGCACCAAAGAGATACCAAGTGGGAGTCTTGCGACCGACATGGCTTGGGGACAGGCGCCATACTGTTTGATCCCGAGGTCTTCTTGCTAGACATCCCTAGCACACCAAAAGGAGTCGCCAAAGGAGCAATAAAGTCTTAGCTAAAATGACAAGGGGTAAGCTCTCTTCAATGGATCTGCGCTGTCTGGAGCGATAAAAAAACAACCGATATTAGCGTGTCAGAGTGGAGGTTATATTGATGACGCGTACATCACGACGAATATGACACCGAAGATGCCAGGCAGAGTCAACCAGCGCCATCTACATGCACGCAAGGGTACTGCTAAGAAAAATCTCGCGGATCCAGCCTAACACCTGGGAGTTCAGAGGTAAGTAATCTGCCGCTATATGTCTCTATCAGATATTGGAACCCTTAGCATGCTGGGTGAGGGGGGGATCCCCTAATCAGTGGTCTGAGGTGGGACTCTGACTGGGTAAAGAAGACGCTGACGATATTTTACTATTTGTCACAGATCCAGAACACTTGTATAACTTGCATTATCAGGTCGATCAAGTGTTTGGAAACTATATCGCATTTTGCATTAACTGGTCGAAATCTGTCCTCTATCCCCTCATGGCATGGAACTCTGTCTGGCCAATTAGAGGTGACTTACTCATGTTATTTTACTGTGTGTACTTACTGACTTTGTCGGAGTACCACCATATGAATGTGCCATCTTGTGTGATGGGCTTCTTGCCGCATGTCACCATATGTGTCTGTTTGCTCTTTTGTACTCAGAGAAGTTTTTTTTTTAAATGAAAAACCCATCAGCTAACTCACTAGAAAAACTAGCAAACATAACTGTGTTTAGCTCCCAGTGGTCCTCATCGGTGTAGCATAGCTTAAGTTATGTCAGGATCTGGCATTTCGCAAGTTAACTAAAATACATGGTTGTGGCTGCATTACAAATATGATTTACTGCAGAACGGTAATTCACTCCAATACTGCTGTCATTCACTTGCTAATTAAGTACAGTAGAATATTTAATATACACTTCCTTAAAGTTTTCAATATATATATATATATATATATATATATATATATATATATATATATATATATATTATAATAATTACCTTTCGCCTGTGGGACATTGTTAGGCCACCAAAATCACTGAACAACGATGAAGAACTTAAAGAATCTGGAAAAGCAAAAAAAGAACAGAAATGGGTTACACTTAAAACTAGGTACAACCAACTTTTTCACATTCAATGGAGTAAAAAAGCTTAAGAGGAGTGCATATTCTCTTGTATATGCAATCTCCTGTATCAGCAGATACATAATCGACATAAAATTAAAATATGGCTCAAAATTTGTAGAAATGTTAGCACCGATGTTCTTATCTGCATGAACAGGCAAAGACTGTTAAACCTCTTCACAACAGATGGAGCCCCCTGTGCTCTGTGAAATGGTACAACATACAAATAGATTAAGAGTAGGTTAAACCGGGCAACATAAAATGAAAACAAATATTCATGAGTTGCAGAATAAAGTACTACCTTCTAATTTCAGGTTGCGAAAAAAAAAAAGACAGACATCAGCACACTCCTCAAGCAAACTTTGCTTCAATATATGCTTGACAATGCAAAGGTTTAATTCAAAATGGGGATAAAAAAATTAAAGAAATTACAGCAAGTTAACTCCACAAAAGTATTTGCATTAGAAACCAATATCTAAACTCATTGAAGAGGACCAATGGGCAACCAAAAAAAAGCAGCAACTGTTGCTCCAGACTTCTTTATGCCCCTTATTAAATAATATAAAAATAAAGGTCAGGTTTGGGAGTTCTTGTATAGTGCTGTGCTTCCCTGACTACGTCACTATCCCACACATAACCCCAACACTCCACCTCAGTAGGCCATATTTGTTGTCAAGAGACCAACCTATACCTACTGCAGGGAGAGATGGTGAATGGGTGTAACATACAGAAAGTAATGAATAAGAGTACGGAGTCCATTGGAAAGACAATTCTGCTTCACTCTTCAGACTGCTGACCTGTGTAAAAAGATTTCAAAGCTGTGAAAAGTTTTGCGGTAATTTCAAACATTTTCACCGCTCCCTTTAGGAATAGACAAATGCATACATACAAAGGAAAGCATACCAAATGCCATGAAATATATGCCCTCCAACAGCTGAACTTCAAGAGTTTAAATCTATTGGGGTAGAAGGAGGTCAAAATAAGCCAATTGCCCAGATATCCTCCAGGCTCAAAGAACATTTTAATTCGAGGAGTTTCAATGAATTAAATTCTACTGGGACCAGGTGCATTGTTCAGTCATGTTTCTGTTGTAAAGAAAAGGGTTCCTTTCTCATTATAAATAAAATCATTAGGTGTCTCCCATTAAACCTTCCTTCTCATTGTGCAACTCACTGTTTTTGCTCAAGATGGACTTAATGACGATGGACTGCTTATGAATATATTTTTCTAGTTCCTACTGCATTTTGGATTAAGACTGTAACCTAATATCCCTTAGGTGTAGCTGCAATAAACTGTCAGAATTTATTAGCATCATGTGTGATTGTATGATTGGTTGATAGAGATCGGAATACAAATTATGGACAAATACAGATAAAATAATCAAGCAAGACACTTTGCTTCGTAAAGGAAATAATGACTATTAGAGTGTCACACTGTGCATAACCCTTATATCTCTTGAGTGGTTCAAATGGCTACCATAGATTTAGAAACTTAATCACCCTATGGCTAGCAACTCATGGTTCTACCCCAGGCCCTCCCCTCTGCTGTTGTAGCCCCATAATGTTCCTCTAAGAAGCACCATCCTTACATTGTCAAACCAGTGCATTGGATTCGCTTAGATTCTGATCCTCATTTCATCACCTTGAAATGTTAGGTGCATTAAATGCAAATCTATAACAGGCATCCTATTAGAATCAGGAGCTAGATATCATTACCATTTCCTTTGCACAAAACGGGTATAGATTTGCATGTGGTGCATCGAGTACCCAACAGTATCTGTTTATGGGAACATACTATTTGACAGCATCCATATCACTGTCACGCCATTTGCTCTTGGGCATTTCCCTGTTGGGCATTTCCTCATACTACAATTTTATGGTTTAAATCATTTTATTTCAGTTTTAAGTTGCAAAGTTAAACAAAACACCCACCTACAACCGTTGGCCGGTAGGGAAATAAGTAGAGAGAAGGAAATAGAGACAGAAAAGAAGAATCAGAGGCCTATGTACTTTCCATATCTCGACTGGGCAGGGTTCTAGATAGCGGGGGGGACCCCCTCTTTGTGGGTGGGTTACACTTCGGTGGGAGGCGAAAGGGAAAGCATCAGGACCCGCAGGTATCGTGGGCATGTGAGTTCTACAAATTCAGAGGATAAATAGGCAACAGCGGGGCCCCATGTCTTGTCAAATTTGGGCTGTGATCCTCTCCATGCCCACCACCTCCCAGACTCTGTGAAGCCGGTCCAATTTTGTTGGAATTTCCTCCGTACCCCATCTGGATAGTAACACTTGCTTAGCTGCTCCTAATGCTAAGGTGATAGCGCTGCCCTTGCAGGACATAAGAGGATATGTAAGGGGGTTAGGAAGTCCCTGTAGGATATAGCTGGGTAATCTAGGGAGATCAGTGTGGTGGATGCTGTCAATGTGCGGTAAGATTGAATCCCAAAAGGTCTGTATTTTGGGGCACTGCCAGAAAATGCGTGTTAGTGTGCCTATCTGTCCACATCTGTGCCAACAGAGATCATTTCTTCGGGGTTTCCACCGGGCAATTCGTACTGGGGTGCAGGACCAGTAATCGGCAATTTTTACAAACATTTCCTTAGCCGCAGTGCTGCAGGAGGAGGCCCTGGCCCTATGAATAATGTCCCACCATTCCTTCGGGGAAAATTCCTGCTCCAATTCTGATTCCCACCTACGCTGCACCGGGGATTTAGCGTTATTCTTGGCTTTTCTTAATAAAGTGTAGATGTCTGACAGTAGGTGTTTGTTGGAGCTCCGAGTGATGAACCAGAGTTTGAATTTAGTGAGGGGGGGTGACCTGCATGGGGATGTACCTGGGGTTGGGTGACCCAATGGCGCAACGCCAAGTACTGCCAGTAAGCTTTCCTGGGGATCCCACCCAAATCCTGAAACCAGCTGAGGAAAGTCCATAACACCCAGTTTTTCGAAAAGGCCACCTATTCATTTGCAATTGACCTCTTGCCATTTCAGGTATTCATTTCCTTTACTAGCCGGGGGAAGTCTGGGTTGCCTATAAAAGGGGTCACAGAAGACCCAGTGGTCAAGAGCCCACATTTCTCCTGCACTCTGTCCCATACCTTCATGTTGGACCTCAAGACTGGTGAGATATACACTCCAGGCGGGCAATATTGTTTGGGAAGCCAGGGAACCTTCCAAATGTGCATACCTGCCATAGCACTATCAATAACGCACCAGTGTTTTTCTGATTCCAACTGGTACCACTATCAAACAGCGTAACTGCGTCTGCCTCAAAGTAACGCCCCAGGTGTGGGACCCCGAGTCACCAGTCGTCGTTTCTTAGATATGTCAGGTGTCGAGCCATGCACGCCCTCTTCCCTCCCCATATAAAACCCTCAATGAGCTGTTGAAGTCGGGCCAATATTCTAGGCAGTGGGTATAAAGGAAGCGTCTGCATTATGTATAGAATGCGGGGCAAGAGAGACATTTAAGTCGCAGCTACTCTGCCCAATCAGGACAATACGTGTTTTTTTCCAGGAAAGGAGCTCCCTTTGCACTTTGGGTAGGATCTGAGTAGTTCACCTGAGCGATCTTCTCAACCGTTGGGAAGATCCGCAGCCCTAGGTACGTAATGCCACTGGGAGCCCAAGTGAATGGGAACTGCATTGCTAATTGTTGCTGGTCTGTCTTGGGTAGGGTCAGACTAAGGGCCTGTGTCTTCCGAAGATTGATTTTGAAGCCCGAGATGGCGCTAAAAGCCTCTATCTCTGCCAAAAGGGGGGGAAGGGAACGCGAATGTTGTGTAAGAAAATATACCACTCCATCTGCGTAAAGCGAAATCTTGTGTTCTCGGTCTCCCATCCGAATCCCTGTGATGTCGAGGAGCTGCCTGACTCTTTCCGCGAACAGCTCCATATAGAGCACAAAGAGGAGGGGTGAGAGTGGACAACCCTGTCTGGTGCCCCTCCCAATCCGCAAAGGGCAAGCGGCGACTCTGTTCGCCACAATTCGTGCCTCCAGTCGATTGTATATGCAGTTCACCCACAGCATGCATCGCTCCCCAATGCTGAATCTGTGTAAGACCTGCCGGAGGCAGGGCCAGTGGACCTGGTCAAATGCTTTCTCAGCGTCCACCGACAGGAGCACTGCCGGAATCTGTGCGCGCTGCATTTTGTCCAGAAGATGGCATAATCGCCTGGTCCTGTCGCTGGAATTACGTTCCGGGATGAATCCAGACCGGTTCAGATCCACCAGCGCCACTAAGATACTATTAAAAATCTTCAAGTCCACATTCAAAAGGGAAATCGGGCGATACGATGCGCAGTCTAGGGGTCCCTTCCTGGTTTGGGCATCACAACCACTTCCGCCATAGACATCGATGGGGCCAGTCGCGCTAAAGGTATAAAACAGTCTGGTTAGGAGGGGGACAAGCTCTGAAGCGAAAACTTTGTAAAAGTCAGCCGAAAAGCAATCCTCCTACGGGGCCTTCCTGGGGGAGAGTCCCTGTATAGCCCGAGGACCTCCTCCGGTCTGATGTCTGTATCTAACTTGGCCGCCTCCGTGGACGGGAGGGGAGACACTGGTGTCCGACGAGCATACTCCTTTACGCCAATGAATCCAAATGTTCCACTGTGTAAAGAGCAGTATAAAAGGCCTCGAACTCGGCGACAATGTCCTTATCCAACCTAAGGAGCTCTCCGCTGCCCTTCCTAATCTCAACTATACGATGCGCAGTTGTCTGATCTCGAAGTAGGTGGGCCAAGAGCTTCCTGACATTATTCCCCCTATAATAATAACGCTGTCTGGTCGAGGTCGAGCGCCCTTAACGGTTTCCTCGTCGCGTTAACTCGCCGACGCGTTTGGACCACCCTTGTCCAGCGATGGACCCCTTCCAACTCCTTATTTTGGCCCTCCAAGTGCTCCCTCTTAGCTCTCCTTTCCTTGTTCAGTCCCGCCGCGATGGCTAGGAACCGACCCCGCAAAACCGCCGTCAGCACATCCCAAACCGTAGTGATAGTGGCTGAGTCATCATCGTTGGTAGCCAAATACTTTTTTTTAGCACCATGTATTTTAGTGACATTGGAGTCGTATGTGAGAAGTTTATGGTTCAGCCTCCATGTCCTCTGGCGGGGGGATCCCCTGGGAAGGAACAACGCAAGTGAAATTGGGGAGTGGTCAGAAAGAGCCGCTGTCCTGATCACTACAAACTCTGTAGCCATTGTAACTCTAGGGGATGACCAGAACAGATCGATACGCACATAGGTTTGGTGAGCCGCGGAGAAAAGGTGTATTCTCGAGTCGATTCTATCCCCGCCCTCTTCCCGGACCCCGATGAGAAATACTGTCTGTCAAACAATTTCGACCTGAGGCGCATCCAATCAGCACGCACGAGATGAGTCTCTTGTAAGAGGCAGATATCACATTTAGCATCCCTTAGCATAGCAAGGAGCGCCCGCCGCTTAATGGGCGAGTTAAGACCCCAGACATTGAAGCTGAAGACAGTAACCTTAAGACCCGTCACTGGGGAGTGTTTGTGCAGAGGCCATGACAGAACCCATGTGCCAGATACCCCCGCTCATCCCCGTCCCCTCCCCTACCCTACCCCCACATGCCGCCTGCCAAGTGAATTGTAGTAAACTCTCCGTGTGAGGTGCATTTGTAGAATTAACAGCTCGCCATGGAGCGTTATGTCACCCACTAGGAGGAGTCTGGCTAGTGTCTCAGGGTGCTGGGGTGTAACCCTCCCTTCCGCTCCCACCCCTCGAAGACATAGTTCGTTGTTTCACAGGCCCCCTCATAGTATACCTGAACCCTCATGACGAAGTAAATATCTGCCGAAACATGTGAAGACCTCTGCCTACAGAAGTAGAGTAAGAAGAACAAGAAAGAGGAAAGGAAACATAGCAAGAGAAACCAACTAAACAGATGATTCGCCGTCCGTCGGCAATGGTTCGCACCATCGTGCATGGGTCCATGTGTCCGGTAGCCAGTCATCGCCAGGGATGTGGAATTCCTATAGCCCGACGCCCAGGACATATTGTTTGAGGTCAAGGGCAATAAGTTTTAATGTGCATTTTGTCCTTGGGACAAGCAGGCCCAACCCCCAGCAGCACAAACCCTTTGGCTGCCAGTTTACAGTACCCCATTAAGGATCAGGGAAGGGCACTGCCTGCAATTAAGTTAATATTTGTGTGCATATGTTAATGCTGTTCAAACTTGTATTTGTGGTTTATTAATTGAAAGCCTTTGTTAGGTTGAGTGCTCTCAGTAAATGTAAGTTCCGACTGCACTACTGACAGTGGTTCCAGTATAAAAATGTGTACAAATGGTTTCAAAGTTTAGCAATATGAGGCTATGCATAATGCTCCCAGAATGCTCTCTGATTAGATGCAAATATTTGCAGATGCTTAATGATTCTTTGCTTTCAATATAAAATGTTACTAAAAAATGAAAGCAGGAAACATTTTGTTATGCTAAACTACTGTAACATTTCAAGTACCATTTCTTTGCAGCATCATTTAGTAAAATGTGTTGATGCATGCTAGTATTTCCCCAAAATATTCATATTAGAAAATCGGTGTAACCAGTTTCAATAAGATTTTGGGAAACCTAAAAATAAACAAGCATTGGCAAAGCCAATAGGTCTGAAATGGTGGTCAGCTTTTTAGTTTTGGCAATGCGTGACTTGTTTTGGCATGGTTTTTGTAAAACCTTATTGATGTGAGAGCTGGTGGACCCTCGCCATTATAACAAAGATTGGCTACAGCAAAAATTGTTTTTGGTCTCAAAAAAGCACACAGTGCCACATTAGTTACTGGCACTGAACAAAACTAATTTGTGTGCCGAAATGCTCCTTGTGAAACAGCAGAATGCTGTCACTCACCATGAAGCCGGCCGATACAGAGAGAGAGAGAGATAATTTTAATAATCTCAAAAGGTCATGTTAACGCCAGACCAAATTAGGGGCCCAATTATTAAAGAAAGTCTCAAAAGTGCACCCTTGGTACATGTCCTTCAGGGGCGGCTGGTGAGGTTTTTGAGTGGAAGGGAGGGCATGCAGGAAAATAGGAGACCTGGATCTCATGCAGGGAAGTGAAGGGATGCAAAGTAGCAAGAACAGAGCTAGTGCCCTTGCTTGTACGCCTGTCTCATCCAGCCTTGCGTCTCTTTTTCCGTATGCCTCACTGTCCCTGCCACTTTCTCTTTGTACCTGTTGCTGCTCAGTACCTCTCTGCTGTACCTTGCACCGGTCCCGACCTCTCATTACCCCATACCTGTGGCCGTTTACCTATCTTTTCCTGCTGAAAATCTGAGCAGTATACACACTATGCACGGATTCTTCTCGTCCCGAATTTGAATTCAGCACTGAAAATGAAGTAGCCAGAGATATATTACACAGCGCCAAGAGACCGTGCATGTGCACCAATGCCCTTCACACATACTGCCAGACTTTTAACGCTATCAGAATTGTGTGACTTATCCACAGAAATCTCGCAGCTGCTGTGCCCTCAAGAACTTTATAATATGTAATAGGAAGCCCTAGTTAAAAGCAAGTTCAGAGTTCTTTCAGACCATTTCTAACTCAGAGGTAGCAATGTGATTTTTTTTTTAAAGGGGGAGGCTTGGAGCATAAAAGTTTACCTCGCTTACAGCCATCGCACAGTTTATGTTGAGACACAAACTGTACACCACACCACATTTAAAGGGTTTTGCTTCTATATTCGTATGCATGCAAATAAGGCCCCATCCGTCATATATATAACGATCTTCCTAACATGATTTTATCTCAAATGTTATACTTACCGGATCGCCAGTCGGGTTCACAGCAAGTCCGTCCTGATCAAACACAGCCAACAGGAATACAGCACACCTGATGCCTGCATGCCGATTATGCCGGAATCAGAGCTGCACAGCCAACTCTTCCACAGCCCACGCCCCCAGCTTCCATTATCCAACCAGGAGGCCTAAAAGTACCGCGAAGGCAATGGGTGCTCCAATTGTTGCCACCCACTACTCTCTCTCACCCACTAGCCCTGCCCCTTACCATTCATTTAAATAGCGTGCTAATATCGACTGGGCGACAGTATATGTGCCCTATTGAAAACCAACCATTTTCTGCTTTTTCTGGTCACTCCCTTCATGCGGACATCACTTCTAAATTGTGCATCGAGGGCGAGCAATAGTCCTCGCCCCGGCCAGCACATGCGCAGGAGGTCTCTGACGTGACCTCATCCCTTCAAAAAAAAAAAAAAACATTTTTATTCACACGAAGCAGTGAGCACTTCATTTGAATCAAATGAAGTGCTCACTGCATCGTGTTGAATACAAATTCCATTTTTTTTTTCTAGGAAGGGAGCTGCTACATTGTGTACACATTCTCTTTTCTCCTCCCCGTCGGATCTTAGTCCGGAAGCTAGTGGGGCAAAGCCCCTTTCGCCCCTTAACACCAGCTGCCACTGATGTCCTTGCATTAAGGGCAGCAATATGGCTTTCGTGAATTCACACGAATTTACAGCAGTAGGGCAAGAGATAGTACTCCTAGAAAATATTTGTGAACTGCGTTTTAGCATGCGCAAATATGCATTTGTAGATTTGCTCATGCGAAAACCTGAGTGTTTGCAAGTTTATTTTCCCTCCAACCATTTTTTTCACAACTCTGGAAGAAAGATTACTTCTGCCATTGTCAGGAGTAAATTTCCAACATTTCTCAGTATTGGAAAAGATTAGAGAAGAGTTGTTGAGAACCCTTAAAACATGCAAGTTAGTAGGTTTGCACAGACTCAGAAGGACATTCCAACCCTGGAACTATTGTTTACCACTACCTTCAGTCCCAGTATGTAGATCTGCGGAAACGTAGCAACGTTAAGGGATTGCTAGTATTCAAACACTACTATGGTATGAGCCCTGGCATAATCAGAGAGGCTATATAAGAGCTCTTATATAATGATTGCTGCCATAATTTGTCGCCGCACAACATGGCACCAAAGGGACAAGTCGATTTTGCTACAGGAAAAGTAGATTTATGAAGCAACCTGCCCCATGGACAAGTAGATATTTTAATAAATTCCACACCCCTGCATCGCACTCCAGGGGTTGGGCTCCCCTCGCCAAGGCCGAAGTCGCTCGCTCCAGGTTTTCAATACGCCGTCTCCATCTGTGGGCCCTGGATTAGCGTCAGTTGTGATCAGTCATTAGGCGGGTCCCCCATGCCCTCGCGGGTTTGTATCTGCCGTAGAAGGGCTTCCCTCTTTTTCTGGCGTTCTCTTCCGAGGGTTTTGTGGTATTTCCCCTTCTGGGAACTAGTCTCCGATTCAGCTAGGGTGGCCACTTAGTTGACAGGCGGTCCTCTAGCTGTTCGGAACCTCCTTCGTCCTCCAGGTCAGCCCCGAGGATATCCTGCGCTTCCTTCAGAGGTCGCACCACTCACAGCACAGTCTGAATGGGTGCCCCATCAGTAGCGAATACCTTGGTTTCGGACATCCGTCGTGGCTGGCTTCAGGGTTTTGCAGCGTTGAAGAGTGAGAGGTGAAAGGTCCTGGAAGACTCCCACTTGCAGACCCTTGAACGCAACGGTCGCCTGGTCGCGGGTGGCACTCAATCACCTCTTTCTGCCGATATGAGTGAAGGCAGGTGAGGTTATCTTGCTGCTGTCCCGGGCCGAAGGCAGGCCTCCCAGTGCGATGGGTGCGATACAAGGCGATCTCCTTATCGCCCAATACCAGCGCGATGTGACGGAAGAAGTGAAGCACCCATTCCTCCAGATTGCCGCTGTCTGCTTGAAGTGGCACGCCTTTGATGCGGATGTCTGATCACCTCAAACGAATTTCAAGACCTTCCAGCTTGAGATAAAGCTCACTGTTGCGCTCCCAAAGATCTAATAGCTCTCTGGCCTGTTCTGTGATTTCTTCCTCCCTGCGGTCCCCACCATGTTCCAGGGACTCCACACGGTCTCCGACCTCTTGAATCTCCGTTCTCAGCTGCTTGATGTCAGAGGCCACGTCTTGCCGCAGGTTTGCGAAGTCCTCACTGAGGGTACTAAACAGTTTCTCCATGAAGCCCCGTGTGATTGGATCATCTGCGTGTTCTCCAGCCGGGTCCACGTCTTTCTCAGAGGGCTGGGCAAACTGGTGCTCAGAACCAAGACTCCCTGCTTTCATTGCGCCCGGATTCTGTAGGAGTTCTTTAATAGTAGCGTCCTTCTTGGTCCATGGTGTAGTCATTACTGTGGGTCAGCGTCACTCCGGCCAAGTAACTTTTCAAAGGAGGTGTTACAGGGTGAAAATTGTCTACTTCCAGCACGCCTGTGCATCGGTAATCCTTGATACCAGCTCACTGTCTGTCACCGGAAGGGCGCAGGAGCGTCAAGGACCGCAGCCCAGTCTCTGGGGGCCCACCACGCACCACCTCACCGGCACAAGCTACTTCGTGGGCCCAGGGGGCGCGCCTTCTGATATAGATGCAGGCCTCCATGTGGTAGTCAAAATGGCCGCTCAACCATACCATTACTGAGCTTCAGAGGGACTTCCCAAAGCCAATCATATCCCCCAGCCTTCACACGTCTCCAGCTGGCAAGCAACAGGGGGAGCTATGCCAGATGAGTCACTGACGGGCAGCGTGGGCTCTGAGATTGGCAGAAAGTCAGTTCCCAATGACCGGATTACAGCACGGTCTCACGGCTCAAGTTTGCAGTGCCCAGCCCCCAGCCGGCTCGGCCTACCTGCTATTGGAGGTGTGTGTGTGGACCCAGGCAGCCTGCGACCACGGCAATAATCGGACACATGGGCCCCTGGTACGTTGTCTGGGCCCAGCTTAGGCCTCTGCCCTCCAATCCAGCCTTTTCCGCCTATGGTGACTATCTTCACCTGCCCATCTGGATGGGGGCACTGCTGAAGGTGGTGTGCCAGCAATCCGGCCTCAACACCGGGCCTCCTCCTCAGTCACCGGTCCACGGCTCCGGGGTCCGATCAGGCCTCCTTACCGCAGGTCACTTAGTGTGCCACTGCAGGGCCACTAGCGCTGATCCGTGGCGTCTCCTGCACGGGAGCGCAGCCAGGCCTCTGTCTATGTCGCCGTCCACACTCGTCGCAGCCACGAAGCTCTCCTGCCTCCGCATCGGTCCTGCATGACAGCCGCCCCGCTCACACGGCCTCAGCTCCCGCACAGAGCTTCAGTGTCTCCAAAGTTGATCTGGGCTGAATCGGGAGGGTGCTTTTTGTTCTGCCTAATCCATTAGAGACTGGGGCAACAGGGCCACAATTTCTCCGCCACTGGAGTCACAGGATAGCCATGTGGATGCCTTTCTCAACCCTGGCGAGTGGAGCTCTGAAATAACGGTACTACTCCGCTGCCATCTTGGCCACATCCCCATAGACTACAATTTTATCGCAGATCATCTCACTGTTTGTCATTTCATTGAAAGTCGTACAACAAATAAATATATTAGAAAGCTGAATATGATTTTGTTAGGATGGGGGTTGGGGTAAGAGTTATGGGTAAGTGGTTAAAGGTAAGGGGTGACGGGCAACAGTAAGTGATTAAGGGGAGGGGTAACAGTAAGGGTACAAAAGTAGGTGTAAATGGGTAAGGCTGTAAGGACTATCAGCAAAGTTAAGGTGCTATGGGTAAAGGGGTAAGAACAGGTTTAAGGGTCAGGGATTAAAGGCAAGTGGTACATGTTATGTGTAAGGGTTTAAAGATAAGGCAGTAAGAGAAATGCTTTAAGAATGGGGTGAGAGGGTAATCTTAAAGGGGCTTAGGGAGATATATAGCACCCCCCCAAACCTTTCATAAATAGATTTTTGCTAGGGGAAATAGGGAGATACTGTCCAGCACCTGGTGTTCTCTTTAGCAACAGTTAACCCCCTCCCCTAACCGTTTTTACTAATTCTGAAATAAACAGCTGTGAGTCACCGTAAGAAATTATCCTGTGGATATTACAACAATCATATTTAATTGTACACAAAAATAAAATCAATCTAGAAAACAACCTTACATTCCAATAGCAAACAAATTAACATTTCACAAGCATTGCTATATATATATATATATATATATATATATATATATATATATATAAAAGTTAAACTATTCAACAAAAAAAATCAACCAACACGTGTTCCATATTGTCTAAGAGTTGCAACTAAATCAATTCCAACAAGTGGGGGCATACGTTCTCATTTGAATTAAAACGAGGTCCAGGAGTGAGTGAGTGGCCATAAAGTAACAAAATATTTTCAACAAACAATCACAATTCAATCAGTATATGGATCAATCCTTTAAAGTAAATATGTAAAATAGACCAGGATAAGGTTCCAAAAACAGATTCTCCCCAGAACAACTTCATGCTCCTCACTAGTTGGAAGGGATTTATTTGCTTTCCTTAGACAAGAGATACGATTAATTTAAAAGCAGCTTCCGAGCTGCAAAACACTTGTTGAATGATGCAACCTTTTTGGAATATTTGAATTTTTGGATACATGTGTTAGGTGCCCTGGAATGGCATTTTGCTGAACACAATTACCTAGATTGACAAAAAACACACATTACATACAATTACTTATTATAGTTGTGCTAGGACTAGAACATCTGTAAATCAAAGGAATTAATCCAACACTAGAATTAGTTTAGTAGCAAGTATGTAGACTAAGACAATATTATCTTATGTTCTCTGTATGCATGGTTTATTGAAAGCTTATTCATCTGTTCTGAGTAAA
The DNA here is from genome assembly GCF_964204655.1 of Triturus cristatus. Lineage (NCBI taxonomy): Eukaryota > Metazoa > Chordata > Amphibia > Caudata > Salamandridae > Triturus > Triturus cristatus. The sequence goes on along the minus strand of NC_140591.1, from coordinate 333,558,370 downwards.
AGGAATGAAACACCTATCAAAAATTAGGAATATATCGGATATAATGCAGATGTTATGAACAGAAGACAAAATTAAGTAGATGTTTGGCTCTACTTAATATTAACCGCCCTGCATTCATGGAGAGGGCCCAGTTAGACCTAACAGGAGTGATCCAAAAGAGAGAGAAGTGAGAAAATAATGGTTGGACAAAAGACCTCATTCTATCAAGTAAGGAAACAATAGAGAAAGATTGATAAGGTAGTGCATAAAAATAAAAGTGCCAAAGCTTCTTGTGAATTTTAACTAAAATGCTTTAAAAACAGGGAATTTCGGGGGCGTATCCGGGCAGGATGGCCGAGCGGACGTGAATTGTCTGGCTCCCGACCCACGCCGGCGGCTTGAGTGCCCAGCGACCTCCAATGCGCACCACACTCACCCTTCGTATGTGTTAACACTCCCAGATTTACCAGTGCAGCAGAGGTGGCCCCAGAACACCGATTTCCAGCCTCGGTGAGCCCATTTGAGCACTGTCGCTTCTATGAGACCACCCAAAACGGCAGCCACCTGAGGAGCCCGGCTGGCACTCCTCCATGCGGGATCGGCGGCGTCTTTTAAACCCCTCCACGACTCAGCGGTCAACCTGCATCCTCGGACTGCCTAAGCGGTGAGCGAGCCCGTTGTTTGCAGAGCGCGACAGATGACTGAGGAGCTCCATGCCCGGTGCGAGGGGAGACGCGTGGAAGGAGCAAATCCAGTGAGCTACCGAGCGCACCACTCCCATCGATGTGCACAAGCGCCTCCACACCTACCAGCGATGTTGGGGGGGCCCTAAATTGCAGAATTTTGACCTAGGAGAGCCTCTCTGAATCCCGCCGATGCAGCCTCCGGACTTTTCAAAATGGTGGCCGCTTAGGGAGTATTGATAGCGGCGATCGGCTGCAGGGGGCAAGCGACATCACCCCAACCCAGTCACGACCCTGCGAGCGCCCTGTATTACAGACCTCAACAGTGGTGAGTACACCCAGCAGCTGCACAGCACCACGGACGGGCGGGAGGCCTTCCAACCGACGCAAAGGGGGACACACGAGGGGGGAGGACGCTGCCCCCTGCCCCCTGCAGAGGCGGCCCCATTACAGAGAACCGGTAGGCGAGATTTATGAGACACGACCACGGAGATGTGCTCCTGCGGCTTTCAAACGCGGCCTCGCTGATCCTCAGCGACCTGTCTACCCCTGCCTGACTCTAAGATGGCGGTTGCCTGAAGACCAACTTGCTGGAACACGCAAACTGCTAATGGCTCCCTGCACCACGTAACTCCAGGCCTTGCATTGTTAACATAGCACTGCGTCACTGCTGACCCCCTGGGACAAGGGGACCTCCTGTTGCGGCCCTGCTCCACTGGCGCTTCTCGGGACAGCGGCTCCCCCCCACTTGGCTATTCCATCGCTAGGCCGCTAAACCAGGACAGAAGCACCTGAGGGGCCTCGATATCACCAACCCCTATTAACAGTGTCCACCGCGACCTGTAAAGGAGCCACTGGCCCCCATAGCAAAAGTCTCACCCCACCAGGCACGGGGCACCAGGGAGCCCGCCTCTATGCCACCGAAGAAGGCACCACTGCCACCCAAGGTCACCAGTTTCTTCCACCACTCAGACAAACGGCAGCCTCCTGACCAGGGAGAATTCATGACCGACATGGCCCTCACCAAAGACGAACGTTGTCCTCCCTGCGTGACTTTAAGGCTGAGCTTCATGCCGAGTTAAACCAAGACATGAAGGCCTCCATCGATCAGCTCTGCACAGACCTCTCCACGTGTTTCACTTCGCTACAGGACGTGGATTCGGTGGGCACAATGGTGGTGGACCTGGAAACACAAACCCAGGGATTGGAACAACACGCAAAGGAAATGCGCAAACAGTTGCAGGACCTTCAACAGCAGCAGCTCAACTGAAAGCCTAAGATCTTGAAAACAGGGCTCGGCGCGACAACAAACAAATTCCGGAACTAGCAGAGGGGTCTAACACGAGATGTGTTAGTTAAATCTCACTCTTTCAAAGTCAAAGAAGCAATCCTACAGGAGGCTAGGAAGAAGGGAGAAGTCTCATTCCAGGGACACAAATGCACTCTCTATCAGGACCTAGCCTCGGCGACATTGGTCAGACGACACCAATTGCGCCCCCTAACAATGAAACTGCAAGAGACTCATGTGAAATATAAATGGACCTACCCGTTTGGCCTGAGCTTTGATTATGACAATAAACCCCACCACATCACAGAGCTCGACGAGAGTCTCCGCTTGTTGGGCCTCCCTCCAGTTGAGGGGGATCGCCTGCCGGGACTGTCAGGAGGGAAGAACGGCAACAAAGCCAGAAGATCCCAGTGGTCTACGAGCTCGAGGGGTGCACACAAGTGATGGTAGAGGTGACACTTACTGATTTACCTTAATGTAGCCATTGGGGGTTCGCGTCCTTACATCATAGGATCAGCATATGGCCCTCCTGAATGTGGAGGCACGGAGGCTTGTGACTTTATACATTGACGATGGGTGTATCCGCACACTCCTTAAGGAATATATGAATATGGCGACATTCCTTTTTTGAACACTCAGGAGAGGCGTGGGGAGGGACTTCGGCCCGATCGCCACCGACTAGCCCGGAGGGGCGACACTATCTTCAGTCAGGACATTACATCTACCGGACTCTCACTGATGTTGATATTGTTGGGGTTTTCCTTTTTGATTTATTTGGGGAGGGGGGTTGTTTTTTCTGTTTGAATGGTGGTGGGTGGATGTCAGTAACTGGGCATCCGTCTACACATGTTGGAGATGCTGTCATTCGTACGAGATTACACGAAGATTAGGGACACTAGCGATCCAGGCCAGTGGCGAGGTGAGGTGGAATTGCCATGGAGCACAGGGGGGGGTGGGGGCGGGGGGGGGGGGGGACGGGGGAGTCACGATCACATGGTAATTACCGTCGCTTCATGGAACTTTAAGGGGTTAAATTTGCCGCTTACACGTCAGAAGGTTTGGAAATATCTTATGGATCACCACTTTGACGTTGTGGCCCTCCAAGAGACACATTTAAAAAGAGATGAAGAGATGAGGCTGAGGCACAAACAATTCCCCCTTATCTGCAGAGCCTCAGCGGGGACAAAGCAATGAGGAATGGCCCTACTTTTCATACGACAACCAAATTTCAACCAGAGGCGGTTCACGCTGACAAAGATGGGCGTCTCATCATGGTTACGGGTAAACTGATGGGCACATTATGCACATTCGTCACAGCATACGCCCCCAACCGGCCTTCTTAACTGCCCTCTTAAAACAGATCGGAGAATTTGCAGAAGGCCCGATAATACTCATGGGTGATTTTAATCTCACTTGGCAGGCAGACCTCAACAGTACACATACTCATAGGGCTGCAACAAGTTCTTTCCCCTCTACGGTGAAACAGACAATACACAACCTTGGTCTCCGGGACACTTGGCGCACACTCTACCCGGAGACTAAGGATGATACCTTTTTTTCGCATGTACACCGCACCTACTCCAGGTTAGACTATATTTTTTATGAGTCAAAGCCTGTTGGGTTCCCTCCAGGAAGCGAAGATTTTTCCGCTCACCATCTCAAACCATTGCCCGGTCGCAATCTGCCTTAGCTGGAGTACCACATCGCCCAAGTCCACTAAATGGTAGAGATCGGCTGCTGCGGGTCACCTTGAGATCCTCCATCACGGAATTTTTTGATCTTAACTCCCCACAAGACACATCCATTTTCAACAACTGGGATGCATTTAAAGCAGTAATTAGGGGCAAATGCCTCGAGCTTAGCGCTACCCTTAAACAGAGAACCAAGGAAAAAGTGTCACTGGAGGCAGAATTAGACATAGTAGAGAAGGCGCACAAAAAGGCCCCTACCAGGGACACGCAGCGCAAACTCACCACCCTGCGAGGGAAACTAAAAGCGATCTACAATAACAGAGCGGAGTATACCCTCTTGCGGCTTCGCCAAATATCCTACACACTGGGCAATAAAATTGGCACCCACCTGGCGAGGCAACACAGGGAAAAACGGGAGCGGGAGTTCATTGGGAACATACAGGACAGCAAGGGTAGATTGGAGTCTATGGACACAAGAAAGGCCAATATATTTAGAAACTTTTACAAACAGCTCTATACAGGAGAAAACCTAGACCCCACAGCACAACATGATTATTTGCAGGCATTGAATCTTCCACAGGTCACTCAGAGCCATAACGATGCCCTTACGGCCCCTATTACGTGCAACGAGGTATGTAAGGCTATTAAGTCACCTAAGCCCAATAACTCACCGGGTCCTGATGGCCTAACAGCTTTTTTTTTTTTTTTAGAAGACCTTCGCGGCCGATCTTATCCCCCACCTAACACAACTCTTCAATAAAACAGAGGATGAGGTACAAGTCACCCCCACAATGACGGAGGAGGTCATCACGGTGATCCCCAAGCCCGGAAAAAAGGCCCATTTATGCACTTCCTATCGCCCTATTGCTCTCTTACATCTAGACGGCAAACTATACTCTGCCGTCTGAACGAACTGCTACCAGACCTCATCCACCCGACAAATAAGGGTTTTATAAAAGGCAGGCAAACCCACAATAACATTCGATGGACGATCCACCTGATTGAGAAGGCGACCAAGCGTAATATACCGGCGGTGTTGGTTGGGCTAGATGCCAAAAAGGCCTTCGACAGGGTGGACTGGCCATTCCTTTTTACTACTCTCAAACGCTTTGGCTTTGCAGATAAATTTATCAATATGCTCAGGGCCAATTATGTTAAGCCCCGCTTTCGCGTGCAGGTAAACGGTACACCATCCAACTTCTTTCCCCTTACTGGAGGGACGAGACAGGGGTGCCCACAGTCACCCTTGTTGTTTGCCCAGAGTATCGACCCACTCGCAATGTACATACGGGAAAATCCCACAATAACGGGGCTGCCCTTCGCAGGGGATGACCACAAACTGTCACTATTTGTAGATGATATTCTTTTACACCTAACCGAACCAGCGTTCTCCCTTCCATACATGAGGTGGAGGCATTGAAGCCATACACTTCCTTTCAGTGGGAAAAGCGCTCTCTTCAATATCTGGGAGTACAGCTGACTCAGACGGTGCCAGGTCTTTACAAGGCCAATTCCACCCCCCCCACCCCCCCAACTCCAGGGCAACCTCAAATGGTGGAAGCCATTTTTCATTTCCTGGCTAGGCCGCATACACACAATTAAAATAAAATGACAGTGCTTCTGAAATTCTTATACCTCTTTCATGCACTGCCTATACAACTTGATAGAGACCTTCTCCCTAAACTGTGATCCATCATTACTCATTTTGTCTGGCAGGGCGGCTGGGCGCCTATCGTTGCACTTGCTACGGCAACCAAGGGACGAGGGGGGTGTAGGTTTACCCGACCTTGGCCTCTACTACAAGGCCGCACAACTCCGGATAGCGACAGAGTGGTCCAAACGGGCCTCGGAAAAACATTGATTACAGACCAGCTAACGCCTATATTAGCACCCCCACATGCACTGTTCTGAGGACATGGGACTCTGTCTCAGGAGGGGCTGACTGGACTAAGTTTCCCTCACCACATACTCCAAAACACTTCAATCCGGCATTCCCACCAGCTCTTCGCTAAGGGCCCTTTGATGCCTGGAAGGAGGGGGGCTGCCTCATGCTACAAGATCTATTTCACAATGATGACATCCTGACTTTCGAGACATGAAGAGGAGAATTTCATTTAGGCCCAGAGGAACACTATCACTACCTTCAACTTAAGCACTGGGTCCTCACACCTCAGATCCATGACGCTGCTACGCGAGAGAAAACTAAATCCGAAAAAGTCGTTCAAACAGCTATCTCTATGAAAGGTGCCATCTCTTTTTTATATAAGCTTTTATTAGCTTCCACCCCCACACCAAGACCACGATACATGGCCATGTGGGAGGGGATAACTCAGAGGGACATAACCAACTGGGAATGGGCCAGGATATGGTCAGATACAGTCAGATTCAACCACTCCCTGGCATTGCGGGAGGCTCACCTAAAAACTATGACAGACTGGTACCTATACCCCACCAAACTCCCAAAAATATTCCCGAACACATCTGACGTGCTGGAGGGGCTGTGACTTCCTTTGCGTCTTTCAACACATTTGGTGGGACTGCCCTATGCTCAGACCCTTCTGGGAGGAGATACTAGCTCATATCAAAACTATTTTGGGATACCCCATACTAACAACTATTGAGGGGGTACTTGTGGGCCTTAGAGACCCCTCTCTGACATCAAACCACAGCAGACAAGTTCATTCTCTGGACCTGCTTAGGGGCGGCCAGAATTGCCATCGCAGCGGCTTGGAAAAAGACAACGGCCCCCACCCTGTCAATGTGGCAAGCTCGACTCAGGAGAATACTCGGTCTAGAGAGGGTGACGGATATATTCAGACACTATACATTTTTTAAAATATAAATGGGGTCCATTAGATTCCCATCTTACTCACGGGATTCCACTAGCCGTATGTCCACCTTCCCTTAGAGACATGCATCTTTTTCAGTTTTAGGTCACCCATCACCACCACTCTCGCACTGCTATGTGTGACACACCCAGCTAGTTCTAGTGTGACGATGGCAACCACGCATACAACAGTATACACATTCGCTCCGATATGTCCCATCTATCCACCACACTGCACATCTGGCATCACCACCATTTTTGTTGGTTTTGGGGGAGGGAGAGGGTTTTCGTTCCTTAGAGTTATGTTACCCTCCGCGTTGGTAGAGTTCCACTTGATATTGGCCATGAACACAATGGTGGACTGGATTTCTCCGCTACAGTTGTAGGCTACCCAGTGTGCCTTCATACTACCGGCAACTGTAACCGCACTGTCACACTTTCGACATGGAGGAATACAGGGGGTTGCGCTCGGTATGAACGCCTCCAGCTTTGGAACATGTAGAATATATACTCTATTACCTACTTAATCTCCTGAGTTTTGTTTTACTAGTCTGGAGTGTATTCCAACGATACATATAATCAAGCTTGATAACGGCCAGGTTTAGTTTTGCTGTTAATCCAAGGAATATGTTAGGTCTGACAATGTTGACGGATTTATTGATTGACTCTGTAACTACTAATTAGCTGCATGTAAGCAATATCCGCCGATCTTTGGAACTTGTATTATCCTGCTTGTTTCTTATTATTGTGCAACAACATTTAATAAAAACTTTGACAAAAAAAAAAAAAACAGAGAAATTCATGTAATCTGATAAAACATCCAAGAAAAGTGAGAGGAAACCAATGCACAAAGATAGAAGAGAAAAATCAAGAGAGATTAGACAAAAGGTTTGAGGGGCAGACATATAATGGACTTGGGCTTCTCATTACAACTGCCTCTTCTATAGAGCAATTTGAGAAAGGAGACACGGCTGCGGACAGGCATTAAAAGATGCATTACCCTAAGGAACAATGACAAAGTGCTCAAGATCATCAAATAGAAGGGTATAAATAAATCAAATACCAGAGCTGGATTCATTTTACCATGCAGTGATTTACCTGTACTTGCAGTGTTTAAACATTCTCATGAATAAGTGTTTTTATATCCATGTACTTTTTCTTTTAAATCATCTCACTGGGAGTGATGTTTTAAAATCTTTCCATAAAAATGAATTTTTATTGTTACCTCTAACCTCCTCATGCTTCAGGGTCATGAGTGACTTCTACTACTAAGATCACTCTCCTAATTGAAGCATATTTTCTATGTACTGTTTATTTCTTTAGGGAATGTAATCGTCTCAATTACGTGTCCTTTAATCCAATGCATGCCACTGATTAAGAATTGCCACTGTACCAGCATATCAATTTAATACTCTATGCAGAAATCCTTACCATGCCCTGAATAGGATTTGGCACTGTCATTGAGAAGGCTAGGCGAACTGCTGCTGTTTGTCATCCTCTACAAGAAATAAAGAAAAAAATCCCAAATAAGCACGCTGCAAATTATTTTGGGATAAGCAGATAAAGTACAACACATGATTTAGAGGATTAATTACATTTCATAAGCATCCAGCAGTAAAGTGCTGTGGGATAGGTAAGAACCCTTATCCTGGGAACTCTAAGGAAAAACAGATTGCTGATGGATAGAATGCCAGGCAAAAAATGTATGGGCATGACCGAATTCTTTGGGCTACAGCTGCACAGAACATGCACAAATTAATGTAAATATTCATGAAGTTACTTACCTGCATACATTGTTCGGCAACATTGGCAGATTTCATACATTGACATATTGACTAGTCGCTTATTGTGGAACATTAACCTACTGCTTAATAGCGCTAAAATAACAGATGAGGCAGGTACCACACTTGCATGTCCCTACCAGGACATCCTCCAAACAAGCATTGGCATAGCCAATAGGTCTCGCCTTTGGGACCTTATAAGCGTTTAGCAATGCAACAGTTGATGTTGTTGCACCAAGGATATTGTGCTGCATAACTAAATACTTATAAGGCCCCAAAGGCGAGACCTATTGGCTATGCTACTACCAGATACTTAAATGGTTAACTGTGGTGTAGCAAAACTCCTAAGAATTATTGAAACCGGAGACATAGCACAACCTCTTGTGCTCTTTAGGTTAACCAAGTTATACCGTGAAAAGAAAGCACATAGTAAATGAACTGGGCAACCTTCCTGTCAGGTCACAAACATTTGACAGTGCTACTGTGCTGGGCAGTGGCCTGGAGGTCACGAAACCAATAAACCTGAAGATACCGAGACAAGGCTCGGTGCTTAACTAGCTGCTGGGAATGGCCATGGAAGCTTTCTGCGGGATATTTTAATAAGTAGACACTGATATAGAAATGGCAGCTGTGGCCAGAGATAGCGAATTTTAACACCATTCCACCAGTACATAGAGGTGTAATGAATATGCTACTTACCAGTATGCATCTGTTCTTGGCATGTAGGGCTGCTGACATTCATATCTGTGCATAGATCGCCGCCTAGTGTTGGGTCCGGATGTTTGCACGTTGTTGTCCTGGAAGAGTCTTCGAAGTATCCTGGGATAGGTGACTCCTCCCCTGGACTACAGTGCGCATGGGCATCCTCTCCATCCTCAGATTGTTTTTCGCCATTGTGGCAGTGATGGAGTAGATATAGAAAGTGATGACCATGCTTACAGTAATTCTGAGAGCTGCAGCTGCTACAGGCGCCGGGGAGGAGGGAGGGCGATATGAATGTCAGCAGCCCTACATGCCAAGAACAGATGCATACTGGTAAGTAGCATATTCAGTTCGAGGCATGTGGGCTGCTGAATTCATATCTGTGCATAGAATACATAGCAGTGCCCTCTATTAGCGGCGGCTACCCGTGCCAGCTGCAGCGGTCTGAAAAAGAGTTTTGAGAACAGCCTGTCCTACAGCTGCCTGCTGTTTTGATTGCACATCTACACAATAGTGTTTTGTAAATGTGTGTGTAGTGGACCAGGTGGCTGCTCTACATATATCATGCAGGGGAATGTTTCCTAGAAAAGCCATGGAGGCCCCTAACTTACGTGTTGAGTGGGCTCGTGGGGGAATCGTTAATGTGCGTTTAGCCTTTTGATAACAAATTTGAATACACTTAACGATCCATCTGGCTATACCTGCTTTGGAGATAGCGTTACCTTTGTGGTGTGGGGCAAAGGCAACGAAAAGTTGTTTTGTCTTCCTAAAGGCTTTAGTCCTGTCGATGTAGTACATTATGGCCCTCTTTACATCTAGTGTATGGAGTGCTCTTTCTGCGACAGTCTGTGGGTTTTGGAAGAAAACAGGCAGTTCAATATTTTGATTCATGTGGAACTGCGATATTACCTTGGGCATGAATTTTGGGTTGGTACGTAGTACGACCCTGTTGGCGTGAACCTGTATAAATGGCTCTTGAATGGTTAGTGCCTGGAGTTCACTAACTCTTCTTAAAGAAGTGATCGCTACTAGGAAAGCTACTTTCCAGGTAAGGAATTGAAGCTCGCATGAGTGTAGAGGTTCAAAGGGTGGACCCATCAGGCGTGTGAGGACCAAGTTGAGGTTCCACATTGGAGCCGGTGGGTGACTTGGAGGAATGACTCGTTTGAGGCCTTCCAAGAATGCTTTGATGGCAGGCACTCTGAATAGAGAGAGGTGCTGCCTGGTCTGCAGATAGGCTGATATGGCGGTCAAATGGACACGTATAGAGGTGTACGCCAGATTGCATCGGTATAGGTGTAATAGATAACAAATTATGTTTTGTATGGATGCGTCTAGCGGGTTAATGTCATTATTGCAATAAATGACGAACCTCTTCCATTTGGCTGCATAGCAAGCTCTGGTAGTGGGTCTCCTGGCTTCCTTAATGATGTCCATGCAGTCAGGTGGCAGGTTTAGGTAGCCAAACTCTAGGACTTCAGGAGCCAGATTGCCAGGTTCAGCTGTTGCGGATCTGGGTGCTGAATGTCTCCATGGTTCTGCGTCAAATGCGCGGGTTTGATCCGCAGCCTTTGATGCGGCACCACGGAAAGTTCGAGAAAGGTGGTGTACCACGGCTGGCGTGCCCACGTTGGAGCAACCAGGAAGAGGGTCAGTGAGTGTTGTCTGAGTCTGCGTGCCACCAGCGGTATAAGTGGTGCTGGGGGAAAAGCGTACGCAAATCTGCCGGACCAGTTCATCCATATCGCATTGCCCTGCGACTGCGGATGTGGGAACCTGGCGGCAAAGCTTTGGCATTTTGCGTTTTCGCTTGTGGCGAACAGGTCTATCTCCGGATGACCCCACTGCTGGAAGTACGGCTGGAGTACTGATGGGTGTAACTCCCACTCGTGCATCTGGTGGCTGTGTCTGCTGAGCAGATCCGCCATCTGGTTGTCCTTGCCGGGGAGGTGTTCTGCCATGAGGAACATGTTCCTCTGAATGGCCCACTTCCACATGCTCTGAGCCAGATGAGACAACTGTGGAGAGTGTGTTCCTCCCTGTTTCTGTATGTAGTACATTGCGGTCATGTTGTCCGTCCGGATCAACACGACCTTGTTGCACAGATGTACTTTGAATGCTTTCATAGCTAGGAAGATTGCCATCAGTTCCAGAAGGTTGATGTGCATCTTCTTCTGTTGTGTTGTCCATAGTCCCTGCACTGTGTAGTGGAGTACAGGAGCTCCCCATCCCTGGAGAGACGCGTCCGCTGTCAGTATTATCTGTGGAACAGGCTCTTGGAACGGTCGGCCCTTGCAAAGGTTTTGTGGATTCCACCAATGCAGAGAGTTGTATGCCCGACCGCTCACCAACACTAGGTCTGTCAACTGTCCGTGAGCCTGATTCCACTGACGTGCTAAGCACTCCTGAAGCGGGCGCATATGTAATCTCGCGTGCGGGACTATGAAAATGCAGGAGGCCATCATGCCTATCAACTGCATGAACACTCGCGCCGGAAGGGAGTGTTGGGGTTTGAATTTGGAAATCAGCATTTGCATGCTGTTGATCCTCACTAACTTTGGCTGAGCTGTGGCCGCCAGAGTGTCTATAGTCGCACCTAGGTACTGTTGTACGTGTGCGGGCTGGAGATGGGATTTTGGGTAATTTAGTGAGAATCCCAGACTGTGAAGGAGGTGAATGGTGCAGGACATGTGGCTGGCACATTGCTGGGCTGACTTCGCTTGAACGAGCCAGTCGTCCAGGTAAGGGTAGACGTGTATGTGCTGCCTCCGTAGATGTGCTGCCACAGTAGCTAGGCACTTTGTGAAAACCCTGGGTGCTGTTGTCACGCCGAAGGGTAGGACTTTGAATTGGTAGTGCTGCCCCTGGACAGTGAACCTGAGGTATTTTTTGTGTGAGGGGTGAATGGGTATATGGAAATACGCATCCTTGAGGTCCAGTGTAGCCAGGAAGTCTCCCTGCCTGAGAAGCGGAAGGACTTGCTGTAGAGTGAGCATGTGAAAATGCTCGGAAAGAATGTATCTGTTCAGGGGTCTCAGGTCTAATATAGGTCTGAGAGACCCGTCCTTCTTTGGTATTAAAAAGTACAGGGAGTACACCCCTGTACCTTGCTCGTGGACGGGTAAGACCTCTATAGCGCCTTTTAGAAGCATACTTTGCACCTCCTGCTGTAAGAGCGTTAAGTGCTCTGAGGACATAGGACGGTTTTTTGGAGGAATTGTGGGTGGAGTGGAGGTTAGTTCTAGACAGTAACCGTATTCGACAATATCTTTGACCCACCTGTCCGTGGTGATGGAGTTCCACGTGGACAGGAACCTCTGTAGCCTTCCCCCGACAGGTGTTAGGTGGTCGGGAGGAAGGGAGAGGGCATTACTGCTTGTTCTTGGGGGAGGACCTGGTGTTGCCGTAGCCGCGTCCTCTGCCTTTTGTACTGGAGCCACGATATCCACCCCGGGTGTTTTTATCGTAGGTGGTTTGTGTATTGCCCTTGTTGTATGTTTGCTGTGACCCCTGTCCTCTACCTGCTCCTTTATTTCCGGGGCGACGAAAGGAGCCGCTCCGAAAGGACTGAGTCTGGAGAGCCCCCATGGACTTTGCAGTGTCCGTGTCCTTTTTTATTTTCTCTAGAGTGGTGTCAACCTCCGGGCCGAATAAATAGTCGGGGTTGACAGGCTGGTTGAGTATGTTATTTTGCACCTCTGGTTTGAATCCGGAGATTCGCAACCAGGCATGTCGTCGCAGCATGACGCTAGTGTTTATGGCCCTGGCAGCTGTGTCTGCGGCATCCAGCGCACACTTGATGGATGCGTTCGTGAGGAGCTGTCCCTCCCTGATGAGGATCTCTGCACCTTCTTTGAATTGGTCAGGGAGATGTTGGAGTAGTTGCTCTAATGTGTCGTAGTGCGCTCTATCGTAGCGAGCGAGGAGCACTTGAGTATTGGCTATACGCCATATGTTAGCTGCCTGGGCGGCAATTCGCTTGCCAGAGGTCTCTAACACCTTGGACTCTTTGTCCGAGGGTGGAGCATCACCTGTCGTTTGCGAGTGTGCCCTCTTGCGAGCATTCGCAACGACAATGGAATCCAGAGGTAATTGGCCTCTGATGTAAGTAGGGTCCCCAGGCGCTGATCTGTATTTTTTGTCGATCCTGGGGTTTATCACCCTTGCCCTGGTGGGTTCCTTGAAGATGTCCTTGGCTGGTTTGAGGACCCCTTTCAACATGGGCAGAGTCTTTACATGCCTTTCTGAGGATGCGAAAGTGTCCATAAGAAAGTCGTCCTCGACGGTGTCAGAGTGAAGCTGCACCCCATGATTGGCCGCAGCACGTTCAATTAGAGCGTTGAACGCTGCAGTGTCTTCTGTGGGAGATGTTTTTGCTCCATAGAGTTGCGGGTCCTGTGCATCTAGAGGTGCACCTGGGTCCACAGGGTCATCCCAAGCTTGATCAGGGTCCTGCTGGTCGACAGGGTCCATGTCTCCGTGGTAGGGGACTTGTTCACCCATGTAGTCTTCCAACGCATCCGTGTCAGAGTGTGTGGGAGAGAAGGATTGTGGATCCTGGTAGGGTGAGTGGAAAGGTTCGTAAAGAACAGGTTCTGAAACCACAGGCAGCTTTCTTTTTAGTGGGATCCGGAAGGAGTCCAAAGCTGGCTCCGAAGTTATCCTCAGTTTGTGGATAATCATCCTGCCGGTGTCGGCGTCGATGAGATGTGATGGAGACGTCTCATCAGAGCGGTCTGCAGGTGTGACCGTGGTGTGGGTGACCCTTGTCCTGATTTGGAACAGTTTCGGGGCCGTGGCTGGTGGCAGGCCAAAAGTAATGTTGGCTGGCGCCGAAGAGGCTGCTGGAGCTTTTATTGGCTCGGAGCCCGACGTGTCCTGGAGGACTGTCTTGGTTTTGTTGCTCTGCGCCACAACGGGTCGCATCTGGTGCGCCCTCGAGTCTTTCGCGCCGACCGGTTCTGTAGAGGCGGCCGTGGACTTTTTCGGCGCCGGTGGGTCATCGAGTCGAGGGGCGGGAATGGCCGTCGACGTCTTCGATGCATGAGGCTTTGGTGTTGCCGTCGAAGCGATGTGAGACGCAGCAGGCAGTTTGACCTTTAGGGTCGGAGTTGATTGCGTCGGTGCCGGGAGCCGAGCAGGTGTGGGGGCACCGAAGGCCTTTTTCCGTATGCCGACTCCGACGTCGGCCGCTTCGAGTTCGGCACCGAAGTCGCGCTTGGTGCGCTCGGTGCCGACGCGTTTCGATGGCGTCGAAGGTGTGGAGGCCTCGATCCGACAAGCGCCACTTTCGGTTTCGGTTTCAATTGAACCTGAACAGCTTTTGGTTTCGGTTTCGAAGAGGGGAAACCAGCTGGTTTGGGCATTAATGGCTGCCGCTGAATGTCCGAGGCCGGACCCGAGGGCTGGGCCGAAGAACTGCGGGATAGGTCTTGGGTAAGGCCCGAAGGCGATCCCTCGACCGGAGCCATAGACTGTTGCACTGGGCTCTCTTCAGTCTGAACGGGTAGGCCTTGCTCGTCACCGGAGCTACTCTCTTCGGCCCCTAAGGCCTCATTGTAGTCTCCTACCTCGGTGTCGTCTTCATCTCTGTGAAAGAGTGTTTCGTCGACGTCTTCCGATCCGGAGTCATGTTCGGGAGCGGGACTGGAGGGTAGGTTCCCTAATTCTTTGACATCTTCGGTCTCGGCGTTGAAGATGTCGGCCGGGGCCGGTGCCGCGTGCTGTGCTTCGAGCCTCGCCGCTCGTCGGTTCCGTAGAGTCTTCTTGGATCGGAACCGGCCACAGGCCATGCATGTAGATTCGTCGTGATCCGGCGAAAGGCATTTGTTGCACACCGGATGGACGTCGATGTGGGGATATTTCGCGTTGCATACCGGACACCTCTTGAATGGTGTCCTCGATTCCATCGTCGATTTCGGGCCGATGGTCAGGTAAGATGCGAAAAGTTGGTTGTAGAAGTTAGTAAACTAACAAAGATTCTATCGATACCGATCGAGAAACAGTACCGACGCGAACTAAAGGCCTTTTGGCCTCGAAAATATTTTTTCCTAACTTGAGTCAAGATAGCACATCCGAACCCAATGGCGGAAAAAAACAATCTGAGGATGGAGAGGATGCCCATGCGCACTGTAGTCCAGGGGAGAAGTCACCTATCCCAGGATACTTCGAAGACTCTTCCAGGACAACAACGTGCAAACATCCGGACCCAACACTAGGCGGCGATCTATGCACAGATATGAATTCAGCAGCCCACATGCCTCGAACATAGACATTTATCAGAATGCTGTAGCATAACATGGCAGTTCTGCGGGCGTATTTAGGTTTGATCCAATGCATTTACGGAGAGATGACAGGATATAAAACTGGATATTTTGAAATTAGTGAAGTGCGCATGGAGCCACCTTGGCTTCATGCAACTTGGTGTACCCGTCAGAAGATATTGAGTTCTGTTCGAGTGTGTCACAGTGGCCACTGGAGGTGGGGGAGGGGGGAAAAGGGCTCCCAGTGCTCTAAAAGGGTTTTACCAGGAGATATTAGGTGCAGATGCTTTAAACAGAAAACACTCCTGTATATCTGTGCGCTTTTCTGGATGAAACTGGACTACAACTAACACTAATCAGCTATTCCAGCTTCACCTCGGCATCATTGAGCAATAAAAATCAGCATCCACCACCACCTGACATCAAAGCTGCACAAAGCACAGTCCATTGGCAAATATCAATTTGAACATTTTAGAGGACGCTATTGGAACATTGCAAGCCTGGGGCTGCCAAGTTGACTCAGCAAGGTACCCTAATATAGCGAAGCTGCAGAAGACGGTGCCGCCTTCACATACCCCAAGAGCATTTTCTTTATGAGCCTAAAATGTGCCACTTCAAGAGAACAAAGGGGAAGGCTGCCGCTCCCTGATACCCCCTGCCGGGTCTGCAGACACCAAGGAGGGGCGGGGACGGCACAGCTACCCAGGAAGGGACAAGACCCACCTTAGACAGCTGCCTCCGGAGACTGAAGCGCTGGACCATGGTGACCTCCTGGGTGCAGAAGAGGCGATCCGCAACGGCACTGCCGGGGCAGCAGGTGAGGGGCACCCACGGGTGCCGGCAGCATCAGCATGCACGGTGTACAGCACATCTCAGTGTCCCAAGCACTCAGTCACTCTATTGTTCATACAACAGACCTGGCGATGGCACCGAACAGAAGGAGGGCAGTGTGGGCTGGGTTCGAGGAACTTCAAGTCTGACACCCAAGGGTGGGTGGGTGCTTGACCAAGGGCTGTGAGCGGAACGTCTGGTACCAAGAACGGAGAGGGTGAGAGGTTGGCCAGGGTATGGGGCCGGTAAGGCACAGCCTGCCAGGTCATATAAACAGAAGCCTGGCGGAAAGGACTGGGCGAGGGGTCAGAGTCTTAGGGGTTAAGGACTTGGAAAACAGTGCTGGAGTATCGCCATTAGGCGCTTAGTGTCAAAGGGCACTGTCAGCTTGGCACGGAGGTTTGGAAAGAAGAAAGGGGCACGGGACTCTGGTTGAAGGCGGGTTATAGGGAGCTTCAGCCCTGGCACAGGGGCAGGTGCACAATTAATGGGCGGGGGCGCAGGCAACTGGGGAGGGAGTTGTCAGGGGTACAACGAGAGGCCGAACAGACAAGGGGGAGGCGATGTCTTAGAAAGCAGGGGACCTGCCAGAGTGGCCTGGAGGCGGGTAGAACAGAGGTCTCCGGGACAGCAGACCCAAGATTTGGACCTGGCAGTGTGTGAGGTGCGTGGCCACGCGGCTGCGAAAGTGAAAGCATGATTGAGTGAAAGTGCTGCAGCGTCCTCTGGACTTCCGGCCTAAGCATTGCGATTACGAGCAACACAAGCAATGAATGCAGCTGCACCGTCCCGCGAGTGGTGCGCGCGCGCTTGTGTTGCTCGTAACAGCAGCAAACCTTATGCCGGAAGTCCAGAGCGATTCCAAGATAACAAGCAGCAGCTGTTTGAAGCACTCGTGAGAGAGGGGGGGGAGCAGGAGGTGAGCCCGCGAGTGGTGCGCGCGCGCGCTTGGGAGAGCTGTCTTCCCTGTTCAAGCACTGCACGCATGCTTGTGGCGCGCCGCTGCTCATCCAGCAAGGTGGATACCGCCACGAGTGCAGTGCTTGAAAAGTGAAGGCCGATGGCTAAAGGCACTGCCTAGGCGAGACCTAAAAAGTAAGTAAGAGTGCGAGACAGAGTGCCAGTGTGTATGTGTGCACACTTTTGTCAGTTTCCCCAATAAAGTTTTAACTGAATGAGTTAGTGGCAGGCAAACCTAGAAAAAGGATAGGGCCTGGACAAGGAGTAAAAGGGCATAATGGATAGACCATCACACTTCCACAACCTGGCCCTCTCTTGTTTCTAACTAGTGGGAGATTTAATAGCCAAGTTGGGCAGTCAATGACTTTAGCAAACACATTTCTTAAGACCACTTGGTCAAATTGGCTATTGCTTAAAGAGGAATGTTTGACCGCAAAGTGCGTGCAGAATGTGTATGTGGAACTACACTCTACTGCTCCACTACACATATCTTGGATGGGCACATGTCTGAAAAATGTAAACACCGTCACAAATTCTCTAGAGCTCCTTGTGACATCATTTGTGACTTGTGGCTTAGCTCCACTATGTCTCTATTTGTGTATTCTTCGGCATATGGACAATGTTTCAGCGGTCCAGTATATCAACCACCTAGGATGTAGGAGATGCCAGATGTTGGCAGACACTGCCAAGGATATTTGGAGGCTTGACTGGTTGCGAGAATCAAAGTTATGGGGTTCATGAACAAAAGACCTCTTCACATCTCGTCAGACATTTCAACATACGTTGTAGTACACCCGGAGGCTGGATCCATCAACTATGATGACTGATGCATTCGTACAGGAAAGGAAAAGACTGATGTTGCACAAATTCTGATGGTTACGCAGTAGTCTCTGTTAGCACGACAGGATGTCAGAATGTAGGGACTGAGTCTCTCAACTATGTCGCTGTCTGTCGGCCCAATCCTGCCTATTTCACAGTGCCTCACCTGAACGCCTAACCTTTCCAGAGTAACAGGTGATTTCGGCAACCTTGATCATGGCCCTCAAGTCACCAAGAAAACTGTGGAAACAGATCCTCCCCTTTTCGTTACTCACTCATGCATGCCCATAGTAAACATAAGAAAACATGAAGGAAATTTACAATACCTTTCTGGTACCTATTGTAGTGTATTATAAAGCAAATGTGATACATTCATTAGGCAGATGCAACTGAACAGAGTAATTAGCATTACTAACAGACTGTAAAGGACAAACATCCCAATCATGGCAAATTACACATCTGTCTAGGTCTACTCTTACTATGTGAGCACAGGGATAAATTTGCAATATCTGGGATGGCCTGGGACCTCATACCTGGTGTCTGAAGTTAGGTGGTCTGCATCATGAGTGTAAATTTAGTTTACGCATGGCTGCATGTCAAGCACTGTTGTCGTTCCAGAACAGTAATATATGACGAAATTCTCCTCTCTGGCCCGAATGGGGATAGGACACACTTTATATAATACTATTGTGCTGGCGATGCAGCTGTGCGACCGTGCTATGTCTAAACATTAGGAATAGTTGCTAACGAGCAAAGTAAACAGTACACTACGTTATGTATTCCCAGCAACCTTGTACAAAATGTGTAGATAAAATCCCAAGAAGAGTCTCCGAATAACAAACAACATGTACAGCTTATTCTCAAAATTATGTCACAAAAACAAATGTTTTATGTGTGGCTATGCAGAGTGAGCAGAGGCAGCTTAAAATGCAAAAGGGAAATCACTAAAAATGATGCTTTTCTTCCTTCTTCCATTTTTGTGAAAGTCACATTTCAAATTAGGAAGCAGGAGATGAACCTTATTTTGACAGGCCATTGTGGAGGAGCCAGCTGTGGTATCCAGTACTGCTTGATTGTCTTGTAAGTCTCCAAAAATCCATTGTCATTCCCATCAATTCTGGATCCAGCAGGAAAAAAACATGCATTGGTGACACAGGGTCAGGTACAACCATTTGGAGACTTTCAGGATTCACTGGGCTGTGCCAGGATGATCATAGCAAACTCTCTCTTCATCAACAGACCATGATTGGACTCCACACATAAAAGATACAAATTCGCATAGAACAGACGGACAAGCTGGTGCATAAAATGGATTCTTGATCCAGTAGGAGCAGATGCTACCTTTGTATTTACTTTCTTGATAACTGGCTGCAGAGGAACTATCATACAAAACAGTAAATTTGTGCTGAGCCATTTAAGCAGGGCATGTCCCGGTGGTAGATCAGACAATGAGGGAGCACCACTGGTATCTAAATTGTTGAACAGCGTTTATTTTTCAGATCCTCAACAAATGTAATACTCCTTTCCTTGGTTCTCATATTCCTCCAGCCTTGGCCAAACAATGAACTTTTGTCTCATGAGAAGTTCTCCGCAACGCTTACCACCTTACTTTGCTTAGCTTCTTGTCGTTGTGTTTCAGATGTCAATGCTTTAGATTCAAGAGGTAGATTTTTCACACTGGATGGTGCAACCATCGTGATTTCCAGAAAGGCTAAATTTGCATCCAAACAGATTTCATACCACAGTTTTCCAGAAGAAGATACGTTTGGTAGTCTATTCCCTCTGCTCTTATGAGGCTATTACTAAGGATATTAGATCTTCCGATTTGGGTCATGTCCTAATTTCATTGGTACACACTTTCACACCTGTATCTTATCCCACCCTTTCCAAGTGAGTTTAATGGATTGTGTATGATGCAGGCACTGATGTCTCAATTTTAGTGGCTCATTCAGTGAAAAATGTGATGGGCTCTAAAGACAATATGCTAGTGGAAAAGGTTAAAGATATTACTTGCTCCACTTAGGAGGCAAGATAAGTTTGACAGCTACAGGAGTGATAATATTGGTTATCTTGAACAGACCAAAATATTTTTAACTTAAGGGCGAGGTCCTGATTACAGATGGTAACTTTCTTGACGAGAACCATACGATGTTTCCAGGTCTACAAAGTGAAGCCGCTGATCTGTGCTTGTTAGATTGATTACAGATTCCTCCTTGTGCTCTTGGGGTTTTCATAAAGTTCATGATGAATGTTTTGTAACTCTAGAAGAGCAGGAACTGATAAGAATTAATGATAACTTAAAAAAAGACACTCATGGCAGATATCCACCATTAGCATAAGGAACACATTAAAGTTATGTTTAGATCAGCATCTAGAATACACTACAACTGAGTGTCCAGACAGATTCAGAATGCCAAAATCCTTAAAATTTCATCATGTTTTCCTATTATTCTGCAGTTATGATCAATTGCTTTGTACCAGCCGGACAGGGGGAGAAAAAGCAAAGATTGAGATGGTTTCTAGATAGATCATTCTTATTAATGGAAGACTTCATAGATATGGTAAGAGAAAAGCCTCAAAACTACTCGTACCCAGCAATTTATGCAGATGAATCTTTTGTGTTTGAAGCATTTAAAACAACACACCATGGGGTAATAATCAATCTACAACAGAATGAAATAAATAACAATAACAATTAGTAGGATTAAAGAAAGTACTGGACGTCAGCCAAGTAAAATGGGCCAATTGCCATTATCAAGAGAATTACTATAAATACAAAGCAGGTTAATGTAAATTAGTGACAGGACGACAAAATATCAGGGGAAAATTGGATTTATTTAGGTAAGATGCCTGCTTGGTCAGAAAAAGAGAGGAAGCGCAGAAATGAATTTGAAAGCCTGATAAAGTTTGAATATGGATTATTAACTAAAGATAGCGCAAAGATCAAGCACATACTCTTATGTCACTATACTGAGTGCTACAAAGTGTATAAAAATAGAACTAAAATTTATTTTAGGACATTTAGAAAAATTCAAGATCTTGAAGATGGCAACTCTCTACCGCTTTTACGGAGAAATAATTATTCCAAAAAGAAGGGCCTGAGGAGATTATTTACCCCTTATGGAGTTTTAGAAGGTATTTGCAAGCACCACTGTTAAGGATTTCTGTCCATACCCAGGATGTCAAACAGTTCACTGGCAAGGCTTTTAATGTCAAATAATTCAGGTTGAATGAAAGACTATGCTGCCTCTTTTTCTAGTGTTCTGTAACAAGTCCCCACCAAGTACTCAGGTGGAGGAATCATCAGCTTTGCCCAATTTGCTACGGTGGAAACCAGGGATAGAGTTTTCATTCTATTCCTTTGAAGATCCTGCTTAGAATACAGCTTGCAGCAGTACCTCAAGCTCCCATATCATCTTCACTTTTTGATGATATGAGAATACATAAAACTAATGCACATCCTTGCACCACAGAGGGAGAGACTTACTGGGAAAGGCATTTATGGTATCTTAAAAGGTAGCTAAGACGACCCGCTCCTCACGAAAACAGACAAATAACCTACTGACTGCCAGAGAAAATGATGAACCCAGGATCTATGGCTAGGTAACAGCGGGGCCATTTTGGCACAATAAATGGGAAATCTACAATATGGTTTCTTCGAAAAATAAAAAAAACTGTATTTGTAAAGCGCAAACTAATCACACGTATGGATCTAAAGACTCTGGGGCCGTTGGGGAGATTAAGTGAGCTATTGCCCAGTCACATGATGCTAAGCTCATCAGTCTCCGGCGCTGGGGATCGAACCGTGTTCCCCCACGCTCTGGAGTCAGACGCCCTGGCTGCTGCGCCGCACCTCTCCCTCTTTTTAGTCACATAATACCCTGTCCTCTGTTCAGGGACAATTTGATGAGTGAGCCAGTCTCATACAAAACAAGCATTTGCAATGCAATAGGTCTCGCATTTGCGAGAGTTTGAGCAATTGGCATTGTAAAACCTGCAAGCGGTGCTTATAGTCCTTGCTTACGAGAAGCAAGGCTGGCAGTAACTGCGCCTTTTTTACTGCCAGCCTTGCTTCTATAAGTACAAAGTACGTATTTACACACCGTTTGCAAGTTTTCAAAACACATAAATAAAAGGCAGTCATTTACAATGCCAATAGCTCAAACTCTCGCAAATGCGAGACCTATTGCATTGCAAATGCTTGTTACTTGTGATTCCACAGGTTGACCTGGAATTTACCCTGCATGTAAAAATGTGTCAGGTGCACTTTTGGCAGTCCTTGATTCTTGCATCCTCTGTGTTTACAGTGTAAGGCAAGACGGGGGTCGGGGCTGTAGTCAATATGGAAACTCTTTTGGCACGCTGCAAACAATCGCAAGGCAGACGGTTTCCTTTGGCAGACTTGGTTAGCTAATGACAAAGCAGTGACGGTGGCACTTGAAGACTGACAGAGTCCGTTCCTTCCAGCTCTAGAACAATCCCGTTTTACTCTGTATTACATCAATAAATCTTTCATATTGCCTCAACTACTTTCTTTTTTTTTTTTTGCACCAATGCTTCACGACCTTCAGAAGCCTTGCAGACTCCTAAAAGCAGAGCCCACCCACCAGAGGTGAAGGTGTGCAATAAAGAACTGCTTTACACTGGCTCAGTGGGAATAAATAAATATCAGATGTATTTGGTTCTTTGAAAGTGAGAAGAGTCAACGGTGTCATGTGTAGCGTCCTTGTGTTTCTCCAGGGCTCTTGTGTGTCCACTGCGCCCTGGGCTCTCTGATTTTCTGTGATAAAAGGAGCTTACCCATAAGACTACCCTCAGCACTTTTCGCAAATGTGGAGAAACATTTTTTAACAAAATGGGTCAACTGCACGCCAAAGGAAAGAAAAACTAGTGGTACACTTTCTTAGCAGCAGGCAGTTTAACCCTCTGTGCTGACTTAGGATGAGTCAAACTTTCCACTAGAGAAACCTCCAGTATGTTTCAAGGAAGCCGATTAATGACGGGACTTCTCTTGACATTTTAATCGATGTCTGGAAGTTGCTGGAGGGCAGGAACGAGGCAGCAGGTGCTAAAATGATCACATTTTCAAAAAGGACGCCCTCACCCCAAGTCAACACCCGGTGCGGTCGCACCGATCGCACCGCCCTAGTCGGACCCCCAAGGTAGAGTGCATCACTGAATTCCAACATTTTGCTGCAGAAGGAACAAAATGAAGGGGCGCTAAACTGTAGTCACTGCCATCCTACACTCTCATAAACGGAGTCTAGCCGTTGGACGGGACATTAATTGTTATGTGTAAAAACAACTATTTTAATGATACAGGCCGGCCTGCGCCAACAAAGATCATAGCTCGGCAACGCTTCACAGACTATGCCAAAGGCCACGCTAATACAAGTGAACGACTATCTATCCCACAAAACTTAAAACCTACAGCACCGAAAACCACCCAGTCAGCAATCCTTAAATTGCTCGCACGCCCGTCTCCGTAAGCTGCTTTCCAGCTAATTTCCCTATTATTGCCTTTTTCTTTTGGTAATTTATAAATTTACAGAGCGTCACAGCTCAAAACAATACACCCTTGCCCTGCCCACCCCCACCACTGGTTATCTTGTATGCTCATTATTCCACCCAGTTCACCGTCCTGTCGCACTGCCACCCACTCTGAACGTTGCAGGTAAATGGGCCCTGGGTTGGGTTGAAATGAAACATTTGGCCCATGCCGAGGAGGAGAGCAGCAGCAAGTGCACACAGGGAGGTGGACGACTGGGAAATAAATGGAAAAACTCGGGGCAGTGGCATGCACCAGAGTAGTGGCCAGTCGTGGCCAGTCATGGCCAATGTACAGCTACATATGGATCCGCCGGTTCTTCCTTCCGCATCCTTTCCCTCCTGGTACTGTAAAATATTCAGCCCACGGAGCCGTCACAAGTGCAGCGGGGGCATTGTCTGAGCACGCAAAACTGAAAGCGCGGTGGGAGCGCACGAGCTGCCGTGAGCGTGCACATCGGCTGTCCCGGCACAAGCTGAGGATCGCCAGAGAAGACACGCCGTCTATCCGGGCTGAGGCTCCGAGTCTGAATGCGAGGCCGAACGGTCCTTGAGCCTGGCACGCACCAAAACACGCTCCTATGGCAGCACGGCCAGAGTGACGGCGGCCGCCTGGGCAGAGAGGTACACCGATCACCCCATGAGCTCTGGGGACACGCTGCAGGGCATCGCGCTGAAGTATGGCATAACGGTAAGGAATGCGGGGAGGGAGTAGCTGTATGGAGGGGGCGTCAGGGGCTGAAAGGTTCTGCCACGATGCCTTCGTCCTGGCGCGGGAAGTAAACGAAGTCTGTAGTACTGTAAGAATATAGTGGGGGTCGGCAGATGGCTGACACTGGAGGAGGTGCAGGGACAGCTGGGGATTGGAGAGGAGTGACCTGGTGAGATATACAGGAGGGTATGTGGCAGTAGGAGGAAGCGCTCACCCAGGCAAGTACTACTCACGACGAGTACACTGTGCGCTACCGGAGCCGCTGGTCTTTTTGCACCATCTGCCGCCGCGTGTGCTCCTCTGCTGCTGCTGTCTGATGTGAGCACTGAGAATATATAACAAGCTGTCCACACGTGTTCACGTAAGCGCGGCGCGCACAGACAGGAGATGTGCACGCGTATGGTGAGAGCAGGAGTTGTAATAACGCCGCGAGCCGTACGCATCTCCTGTCTTGCCGTACGCGTGCACATGTCCTGTCCCCCTTCCAAACCAAGTCGACATCAATAGATCTCGCCAAGGCGAGCAGCGCAAGCGCTGCATCGCTAGGCGAGACCTAAAAAACTAGGTTTATGATACCTGTTGGACTGTTCAAACTGTACAGTTCAATGGCACCATATCTCGTGTAAGAAATGGGTGGGTTTGGACAATGTCCGTCAACGACATTGAATCCCTTTGGGGAACGTCAGAGATTGGAAAAAATGAAACTATTATACCCAGGCAGAAACCCACAAATGGGACAGGATTTCCAGCAGCAAGAGAATCACAAGTATTGGAACTGGTCTAGAGCTGAGCCAGGTCAGAACTAGGGATTAGGTGGGCTAATGGGGAGTTCCTGGTAAGTGGCAAGGGAGTACATTGCAGGAGGAAGACCATTACAGTTGAGTGATTTTGCATCTCTGGAAAAATTGATTTTCAAACAACTACTAGCCACAGGCGGATGCCAGCTAACTTTAAGTTGGCAATAAGAAAGGTTTGTTTTTTACATACATTTACCACATACTTCGCACATCAAAAAAAAAATCTAGTTACTCTGAAAAGACACCAACATTTGGATGTTTTACACCAAGACAGTCTTACCTCTGAACGAAACATTGGACGGCCTTCATGTCCTGCCCACTGAAAAAAAAGCAAACAAAATGATGAACCCCTCATATACAGTTCCTGAAACGTTAACAAAATACAAAACAAACTCAAAGGAAACAGTTATGTACTTCTCAAACACTTATAACACAAATATACAAGTGTCTAACACACTTTTCTGATGAATGTTACTAATGAAAGTGGAGGAGAGAAGAAATGGAAATAAATTCAATTATGTAATTTCCTAATTATTCCTTTCTCTTTTTACCTTCATATTCTGCAGCCTGGCTGTTACAAAACAGTTCCGCTACTAAATTCACTGGCCTAAAGTAACCATACAGCTAGATGTGCTCGTAAAACTAATATCATAAAGAATAGTACCGCCATGTTGACTTATTTACACTTAATATATGCCAAACGAGAAAAGTGAGGAGAAATCGTAATTCCATTTCCAATATTTTATGTGCCTATGTTATGTTATGTTAGCATTTGGTAGAGCGCGACAGCTGCCCCAGCAAAGAGGCGTCCCGGCGCTAAGAAGACCACATCAGCTCCAGAAGGAAGAAAGGGAGAGAGCTAGGGGAACTAGGGAGAGGGGAACAAATGGGTTTTGACGGCTTTTCGGAGGTTTTGACGGCTTTTCGGAAAGCAGTCAGGTTCTCCAGTGAGCGGATGTGCAGAGGAAGGGTGTTCCATAGTTTGGCTCCCAACACCCTAAAGGAGCGTCCGCCAGTGCGGGCAAGCTTCGTCCGGGGAACAGCCAGTAGGTGTTGACCTAATGAGCGAAGGTTGCGTTGTGGCACATAAGGTGTTAGGAGTGGGCGGAGTAGTTCTGGGCGTCCAGTTTTAAGTATTTTAAAAATCATAATGAGTGTTTTGAACTGGATACGCGATTCAATGGGTAGCCAGTGCAGTTTTCGAATAGTGGCTCTGGCTGAACATCTGCGGGGGAGACCAACTAAGGCTCTTGACGCGGAATTCTGCACGCGTTGCAATCGTGCAATCTCCGCTTTGTTGGCGCCCAGTAGTAGAACATTGGCGTAGTCCAAGAGGGAGAGAATTGTGGCTTGGACAATCAGCTGGCGAATCTTGGGGTCGAAGAATCAGAGTATAGGATTGAGGCTCCTCAGCAGGCCCACACAGGTAGCTGCCACTTTTTTTGTGTGGGTCTGGAAGCTAAGTGTGGAGTCCATCCAGACGCCAAGGTTTTTAACCAGGCATTTAGGAGGTGGGATGGTGCCCAGCGACGAAGGCCACCAGTGCTCGTTCCAGTAATTGGTGTTCTTACCGAGGAGCAGCACCTCCGTCTTTCCTGCATTGAGCTGCAGGCAGTTGTCCGTCATCCACTGGGCTACGGCAGCCAGACCATCTCTAAATCTTGTTTAAATGTCTGAGTGTTATTAAGAAAGCACACCCAGGATCGCCACAAACTTCAAAGTAGTCCGCCATAAATGTGATTCTGCCAATGCACTTGGGGGACCTTCGTAGAAAAGCATAACTCAAATGAAAATATGACAACATTTTAAACATCGCACAAAAGCTACAGTGGTAACAGCCAAATCTGGGTCAGTGAAATAGCCTTCCAAAAACAACATTGTAAGAGATTGAAAAAACACAAAGGGTGTTGGTGATCACGGAGTGGGTGAGTGGAGAACATTTCAGAAGGTGCAATTTAGAGGGGATGCAGAAGTAGAGGGTTGGCAGTGGTCACTGTATAAGAAATTAAACAAGCATTGGCATAGCCAATAGGTCTCGCCTTTGGGACCTTATAAGTGTTTAGCCATGCAACAGTTGCATAACTAAACACTGATAAGGTCCCAAAAGCGAGACCTATTGGCTATGCCAATGCTTGTTTTAACTGCTGCAACCTATGGAAGCCTCACGGAGAACATCAAAGCGGCCCTGCGGCCGCGAAAGTGATCGCGATCAAACATCAAAGCGGCGAAAGTGAAAGTAATCGCGGTAAAGCGCGACACGCGCGCCCGCGCACATGCACTGTAGCTCTAGGCTGGCCTGGTAGCACTTTTTGGAGCCCTCACAAAATGTCTCGCCAGACCAGCGCATGCGCTGGGTCAGGCGAGACCTAAAAATAAGCACCTGCCTAAAGCATGTGACTGCAGTGGGGAGAACAAAGCATGATAAGGGAGGCAGATGTTGGGACGAGGAAAAAGACGGGAGGCAAATTTTAGCCCAGAAACAGGAGTACTATGTCCGACAGCAGGGGGGGGGGGAAATAGCATTGATCTAATGGGGCACAAAAAAAGAAAATAGTAGAGAAGAAGAGATCACAACTTAACTGGGGTTGCTCAGCCCAATAATGATGGCTCAACAAGTTTGGTTGTCACGAAAAGGCGACCATCAAAATGCATGCATGAAAAATTCAGAGCAAGAATCTGACCACCAACCAGTATTGATTTTTTATTTTTAAATACCTTTATTGCATTTAGGACGAGAACAGAGGGTACAACAATTTAGACATTTTCTGACACTTTGCTGCAAGGAAAATCAATTGTCCAGGAGAAAGAGAAAAATAAAACAAACATAGGATGTTTAAATACACGGTCCTATTCATCGTAAACCAGTATTACAGGTATTATGGTCTCTCTCTTTCTCCTCCTACATGACATTTTCCCTTGACTAATGCCTTTTTAAATGACAAATACCAGTTTTATTTAAACTGAACTGCCCCCTCCTTTAACTATCCCACCCCCCTCCCATGTCTGGGTATGTGTTGCATTTCCTTCTATCTATTCCTGTGTATCACCTCTTATTTCTAGGTTGTGTATCCTCCTACCACTCATAATCGTCCCTTATTGTCATGCCGATCGTTCCATCATTAGTCTGGGAAGCAATAGGCGAGCGATCAGTCTGCCTGTCCCTCAACATTGCCCTCCAGGCACGTAGGTCATCTTCTAGTTTTTCATCCCGTCTAATCTGTTGCATTCGAACCACTTCAGCCATAGCCCACTCATTCACATCCCGGACCCATTACGACACCCTAAGTGGACTGTGGCTCAGCCACGATATAGCTACCCGTTACAACAAACAAATGATGGACGGAATGCTGACAATGCAGACATTCTCCCCCAGTCAAGAGATCTGTTGACTGGGTGTGAGTGTTTGATTGGTTCTGATGCTCCGTCCATCACCACCCCCTTTTGTACCGCTTTGTTTGCCATAAGTTGGCAGGGTATGCTCAGACGTGAGTCCCTTGCTCACTTTGCCACTGGTTTCAAGCAAGCCTGGCTGAAGACGGCTGCAATGCCAGAAACCGGTCCTAGGAAGCTTGTTTTCGGTCCAGAGAAGGCATGGCTTGGCAGTTCGGGCTGGACTGTTCCCATGAGGCACAGGGTCAGACTGAATTGCATATGGCCATGTCTGAACTGGGGTGGCAGAGTGGGCTAAAGAACGGTGATGGATCAAACCCAGATCTGTTGACTGGGTGTGAGTGTTTGATTGGTTCTGATGCTCCGTCCATCACCACCCCCTTTTGTACCGCTTTGTTTGCCATAAGTTGGCAGGGTATGCTCAGACGTGAGTCCCTTGCTCACTTTGCCACTGGTTTCAAGCAAGCCTGGCTGAAGACGGCTGAAATGCCAGAAACCGGTCCTAGGAAGCTTGTTTTCGGTCCAGAGAAGGCATGGCTTGGCAGTTCGGGCTGGACTGTTCCCATGAGGCACAGGGTCAGACTGATTTGCATATGGCCATGTCTGAACTGGGGTGGCAGAGTGGGCTAAAGAACGGTGATGGATCAAACCCAGATCTGTTGACTGGGTGTGAGTGTTTGATTGGTTCTGATGCTCCGTCCATCACCACCCCCTTTTGTACCACGATATAGCTACCCGGCGCTTTGCCAGCACCAGTCCCAGGAGGACAATTTCCTGCTGAGGTTCTTGTTTTTAGGTCGGGCAGTAAAACAAGTAATACCATGCGGATCTCTCGGGGTACCACCCAGCCTGTTGCCTCTAGTAGTGTAGCCAGGATGTCGGTCCAGTAAGGGCACAGATCGGGACCGAACCATGACATATGTATAAAGCCGGCCTCCATCTCCCCACATCTGGGACACTGCCCTGAGTGTACGGGGTAAATCTTATTTAACATTTTGGAGGTAAGATTTGTCTGATGAGCAAAACTATATTGTATCAATTTAAAGTGAGTGTTCAAGCTCACCTGCTTCAGACCCTAATTAATATTAATCCAGTCCTTACCTGTGATGGGTTCCCTACTATTGTGTCCCATCTTGTCTGCACAGGGAGTGAGTGTCTGAGCTGTTTTTTGTCCTCTAAGATTGCCCGATACAGATGCAACTCAAGTCTTCGTCCTTGAGCCATATCTAACAGGGCCTGTAGCACGTTAGTAATGGGGGACTCCTCTGGAAACATGGGCCATTATTCTCTAGCCACCTGAGCTATTTTCTAGTACTGCAGGAACTTCCCAGTGCCCAGACTAAAGGTGTCCATCAACAGCACTCAGGTAATGTACTGTTTATTGTCATATAGATCTCCCATCATCTCGCATCCACCTTCCTGCCATCTACGTATAGACATAGAAGCTGAGATTTTAGAGAAGGGTTGTAATACCCATAGGGACATGACCGGGGCATAGGGCGCTCGTTGTAGCACCTTTCTGACGTGAGTTCCCATAGTTCTGCCAAGTGTCGAATTATGTATGAGCATGTCTGGAGCACTTTTTTCCCCATCATTAACAGTTCAGGCAGCGACTGATCCCCAAAGGTTCCCACCAGCAGACTCTTCTCCCAGTTCTCATCTTCTTCCAGCCAGTGCACCGCATGTTGCAGCTGGGAAGCCATACAATGAAATTCCAGGCAGGGCACCTACAAGCCCCCGTTCTGCCATCAAACTAACCCTTTTACGTTTAGTGCCCCACAGTAAATCTACCATTAAGCTCTCTAGACTTACGAAAAATTGTCTAGGTATTTTGAAAAGGGAGTGTTGCATCGCGTGGAAGCATCTCGGTTAAATTATCATTTTGGCTATGGCTATTCTTCCCATACGCGATAGAGGCAATCCTTGCCAGAAACACACCGAACCTCGTAATCCTTCGATTATATTCCCTATTTTGAGCGTCCGGTACTGTTCAGCCGTTGCAGTTAATTTGATCCCCAGATACCTGGGTGCAGTCCTCACTCATGGGAGCCCCACCTCCTGCAACCCCTCGTCTGGGAGTCAAGCCAATCTCCCCAATGGGATCAATTTAGATTTCCCGGGATTAATCTACAGCCCTGATACACTCCCAAACCTTCGGCGGATGTACGACAATATCGGTATCGCTTGAACAGGTTGTCGGAGGTACACAAGAGTTTCGTCCGCGTACATGGATACCACGTGATTAGTCACCCCCAGTGGGATCCCGAATGCAGCTATTTCGCTTCTCGGAGCCACCACCAACAGCTCCATTACGGTCGCAAAAAGGACCAACTTCCCCATTGGTAGTCTGGCATGGGGTAGAGTAATTGTACCCATTTAAGAAATTGTACCCCCACCCCCATTATTCGCAGGACCTCTCAGACATATACCCAACCAACCGAATCAAAAGCCTGCTCCATAGCCAATAACGGCAGGGCACAGTCTTCCTGTACCAGTGAGGGGGAGTGCCATACATGGGTGAGCCTCCATAGATTATGGGTAGTACTACGTTTAAGGATAAAGCCCGCTTGGTCAGGATGAATTAGATGTATGTATGTATGTATGTATGGCGTATTTGTATAGCGCAGACTGTCACCCGAAGGGTATCCTGGCGCTTTTAGACAGTTATACCTACACCACACAAAACATTCGGAGGAAATTAATCATGCCTAGGAAAGAGAAATGTTTTTAATTCCTTTCTAAAAGAGGAAAACTCCCCAGAACTCAACAGCAGAGGAAGATTATTCCAATGTTTAGCTGCCACGAAACTAAAGGCTCGGCCGCCCATCCGAGCCCTCAGTATCTTTTGGACTACCACAAAGTGTGCTGACAGCGACCTAAGGGAGCGAGTGGGCACATACCACTGGAACAATTCCTGCAGTGGAGCAGGTCCTTGCCCATGAAGTCCTTTAAACACAAAACAGAGTGCTTTAAAGATAACTCGCTGTGAGACAGGCAACCAATGAAGATCGGCTAACGCCGTGGAGGAAGAGTCAGATCGGCGACGGGACAGAGCCAGCTTGGCCGCCATATTCTGCACGCGTTGTAACTTGGCCATCAAATTATTTGGAGCTCCCAGAAGTAGTGCATTGCAATAATCCAGCCTGCTCAATATGGTGCCGCGCACCACTTCTGGTCGAACATGAGCCGGCAGCAGTGGAAGAATCTTCCACAGCATGCGGAGCAGCATCATGCAGGTGGTCACAGTTTTATTAACGAAAAGGTCCAGTTGAAGGTTGGGCCCAAGCACAACGCCCACATTTCTGGCGGATGCTGCTGCCAAAGGAGCTTCCTGAAAAGAGGTAGGCCAAAAATCAGGAGGCAGTGGCCGAGGGACGCGGTCCAGCGAGCAGTGCAATACCTCTGTTTTAGAGCTATTAAACTGCAGAGAGTTCTGCCTCAGCCAGTCCGCAGTTGACGCCATACATTGATGGAAAGTCTCCAGCGACACCGCATCTTTGCCCTCGATGGAAAAGGTGAGCTGCGTGTCATCGGCATAATTAATAACCGAGATACCAAATGATTTAATCAAGCTCACCAGAGGGCGAAGATAAAGATTGAACAAAATAGGGCTGATGACAGACCCTTGCGGTACGCCCTGCCCAACTGCTTTAATCTCCGACTGGAATGGTGGCAAGGCCACTACCTGGCGTCTATCTCCCAAGTAAGAAATCAGCCAGTCACGGGCCAAGCCCTTCACCCCTACATCCTCAAGCCTTCTGACCAGGATGTCGTGGTTGACCGTGTCAAAAGCGGCCGACATGTCGAGCAGCACTAAAAAGGCTGCTCGCCCAGTGTCGGCTCGCGAACGAAGATCGTCCAACACGGTCACTAGGGCAGATTCCGTGCCGTGTGCTGGTCTGAAGCCGTATTGAGACATGTCCAGGCAGCAGTTGGTCTCCAAAAATCTGGACAGGTGTTTAGTGACCAGTTTCTCCAAGATCTTAATGGGAAAAGGAAGCAGCGATATAGGTCTATAGTTCGCTGAACAGGTAGGATCCAAAGTTTCCTTCTTCAATAAAGGTGAGACCACTGCTAATTTCCAACACTCCGGAACACGTGCCAAGGAAAGAGACTGGCAGCAGATAGCATACAATGGGGGGAAAAGCTCCGCTTGGAATACTTTCCAGTATTTGTGTGGCAATGGGTCCAAAGGAGAGCCAGAGGATACACTGTTAGCCAGCAGACAGAACTCCTCAAAGGTCGGAAGGGGAAAACTATCCAGCTGTACCTGTCTACCAGCTATCCCTACCGTCTCCCTAGCAGCCACAAGAGTGGAATCTGGTACGGGCTGAGTAACAGGTGTAGTCGTTGGAGCAAGCTTGCTTAGGATCAAAGCGATCTTATCTTCAAAAGCCTGCGCCAGGGAGGTACACAAAGCTTGGGAGGCAGGCTTGGGAGGCAGGATGAATTTGAGATCTGGAACTTGGTACTCAAGAACGTGCTCAAATTATCACAAACCAGTGCAATGGATGGAGATATAAGGCCGATTAGGTCTATATCGCAGTGTGATTCAGGAGGCCTCCTCTTCCAATGTAATGGGCATTTCTTGATAGTAGTTCCTTTGGGATTCAGAATACCCGTGATAGAGACCTAATCGGCCTTATATCTCCAGTCATCGCACTGTTTTGTGATAATTTGATTATGGATTGTCGAGGGAGTCCTTTAGCGTACCTCCATCTCTCCCACTGTGTTGTGTGGTCCTCAAAAGCATGCCGACACCCATCCAACAAACGTGGCACAAAATACTGAACTAAAAATCTTGTACTTAAAACTTATAAGGCAAGAGGGCCATCACAGAGTCCTGCAGCCATTGAATGCCATAACTTGGTATCTTCCTCCTGGCAAAAAGCATAAGGCACTAAATGGTGTTCACTAAAATCAGATATGCCAAAATCAGTTTGAAACTGCCTGTACCTAATTTATTACCGTGACAAAAAACAGTTCGCTTTGCCTTGATTTGATTGTCCGCTCGGTGTTCCGCTTGTTCTGGATGTTACATAAACATTCATACAGAACTTGGTCTCATTTCAGTATTTCAAGTCATCAATTTGCTGCATGCTTTTCTTTTCTCATGCAAGCCTTGTTTACTTACATTCATGACTTTATTTAAATGAATTGTTCCAGCTCTGCCTCTCTGGCAGCTCCATCGGTAGGTTACTCCCAGTCGAAACTTTTAATCTTTAAGCATTTTTATGGTCTAGTTTGACAGAGCAGCTGTCGCCAGACAATGATGTGAGCTTCATCAGAGAAGGGATTTGGCGCCGCCCACATGTGGGGAGACAGGTGTACATATTTTGATTTGGTGGGAGGTATGTGCTTTCAGGAAAAGTGCTTGCCCTCCACACAGCTGTGATCATTTTTTTATACAGATCCCCGAGGTTGAACTTTCGGCGGCATACACATGACATTGTAATTCTATTAAGGCATCTTAAATAACGACTTCATTTACTGTGTTTTTCTCTGGCAGCAGCACATAGGGGAGGTGGGCAGTCATTACCCTACATGGATTTTTAGGTCTGGCTTGACAGTGCAATTGTCGCTGATCTTTAAACCTACACTAATTCTACAGTTTTTTGCTTTCACGCAAATGCATACCCATTACCATGCTATCTACTCGAAATGCTTCACATTACCAGATAACATTCTTTTAAAGCCAGACCTATAGGTATTGCCAATGCTTGATACAATTGCCTCTTTACAATCCAAACCCTACACATGTAAAAACAGAATGGTAAGGCAGACAGATTCCTAGGCTAGTTCATTTTGGTCACTGTTTTATATGGTTTTAGTAAGAATGCCAGTCACGTCAGTTTTGTTTTTTCCTCATATATGACAATGTGCACAAACATGCACCAAGGAATGCGTTATGGCGCGTAGTAAAATTTGGCATGAAATTCAAAGTGGTTTAGATTTTAACAAACAGGAATATTTAAGTCCTTCAAATAAAGAATCTCTCTGCATTTATATTTAAGAGGACTATTGTGCTCTTAGTTACTGCTTCCAAATATTGGGCAGCGACCAGTATATATTACTTTCAGCTCCGACAGTTTCAATAATCGTTTATTTTACAAGGTAAAATAGGCTTTGTAAGAAGATGCATCATGTGCAATTACAGCAAAACCAGAATGAATAACCTAGAACAATGCAAGAACTGACTGCTTAAGGTCCTACTTGGGGTCCACTTCTCTTAATACTACCCTTTATCTATATAGTTATCTTGTCTGTACCGTGCACTAAATGTGCCCAGCTGCAGCCACACAAAGGA
The DNA here is from genome assembly GCF_964204655.1 of Triturus cristatus. NCBI lineage: Eukaryota > Metazoa > Chordata > Amphibia > Caudata > Salamandridae > Triturus > Triturus cristatus. Next base: position 333,523,793 of record NC_140591.1, on the reverse strand, counting down.
ACTAGAAAATGTGCATTATCTTTGTCCAATGTACGCTTTAATACTGTCATAATCTTCATCAGTATCAGTACAGTAAGCAAATAAACATTTCAAGAATCCACTGCCTCAATAAGAGGCATCAGTCTAAGTAAATATTAGTTACCTACATGATTAAAGAATAAACATTTAAAGTCAAATTCAGTACATCTTAAGAAAAAAAATATACTTAACTGAACCCAGTGATCTTAATTCAAGCATCTTTCACAGCTCCCAGAAGCATACAATTGTATCAAATAAAATGATAAACATTTTGTTTCATAAAACTACAGCTATCTCACTACAAAAATATCAACGTCTAAGTCATATTTTAAGATAAAAGTTATGCCATCTTCAAATAGAAACAGGAGACAGGAAGCTTATGTGACTCGTCTTCAGTATATCATCATCACAATGGAATGATGAAATGATGTCACAGTGCAGTACCCTTCCATGAAGAAACTAAAGAAAGAAAGCACGCTTTACTTTTGAGCTGTAGGACAAACTGATGTCCTTACACCCTTACCACCATAGGCCCGCAAATCTTTCAGTTTACTGATTAAAAAAAAATGAACCACCTTCACTCAGCCACTCACTGTCAGCTTTTCAACCAAAGTCTCCAGGGTAACATTGATTTTAGAAAAAATCTCTAGGCCAAATGAAAATAAAAGATTCGAAGGGAACACCCTTAAAGCCCCTAGTTTTGATTGATTTAAGGTTAATGTCTGTTTTTTTTTTTTACACGTATCCACTTAAATGGATTAAGAGGGACCATTATAAAGAGAAGGTACTACTGCTAACACAATATGTGGGGCAGAATATATCATTATATTACTTTGCCACAACAAATGATATCCACAAAAGGATTCACAATTGTGATGTTGTTCAAAAACTGCAAATTCCAATATTACACAAAATAAGTGAAATTGCTATTGAACAATCACAGAATCCGAGGTCATTACAATGCATATCTTATTAAAACCGTGAAAGTTTACAACCTGTGAGCTCAACCTTTCATAAACAAATGTGTTCAGGTATTCTGTAACTCAGCATGACGAACTGATATTCCAGTAGCAAATCTGAACATGATCAAAAAGAACTCTGCTGAATTTTCTAATGATACTTTTACGTAGCCAATTTTAAATGCAGGGAAGTTTGAGAATAGTACTGAAAAACAAAACGTGTTAAAAAAAACCTTCACAAACGTGCATAAATGTATCCCATCAGTAATTAAATGGTGTTAAAGTAGAATACCTGGAAATGGAATGTCAGTGGTGTGCAGAAGTTGTCCTAAACTAGGTTATATATATTTTATGTGGATTAATACCCCCATGCTAATCATAAAAGTACTTTATGAAAAAAGACAAGCCTGTATGTTTAAGGTTACCTCAAATTCCTTTCTTATGGAAACGACAAATCCTGAGACTGTCATCCGGTTAAGGGGTGTAAGGTTTTCCTAGGTCACACATTAAATTGGTCCCAGCTAGAAATAGTGTGGGGCCACCCTCTCCTCATTAGCACTACATGACTTGCCTTCTAATGGAAGCCTTCTGATGGGGAAACAAGTAGTTATTTTAACAATCTAAAGCAGATGACACTCAAACTCACTTAGCAGAAATCATCTCTAAAGGCTTGGGCACCATGAATGGCAGAAAAAAACCTAAAAACAAAACTAAACTATGGCAAACCTTTCACCTTCGAACCTCCCCCCTTCATCTGATCCTCAGCTTGGTGGCAATCTGATTGGTGGCCTCAGCTTATTCCGGCTACTTAAATTCCAAATCTGGAAGTACTCTTTGACCTCTCCTTGTCCTATACCTTTATTAAATGTGAACCAGATACCTTCTACATGATTTCTGCTTGTGAAGAAGTGTCTAGGACTTTTCACAGCGGGGCATTCAGTGACATATGCTTTGCACTAGTTTTGGTTCCGCAGTGAATTCCATGCCCAGCCACCCCCGACCCCCTCCTCTTCCTCTGCTTGTTCACTGGCTCCCAACCCTTGCAAACCTTTCATATTTAAGAGCCACCTTTCACTCAAACGCGACTTGGATGTAATCTGTTTTTGGTATCTTTGGCCCACCCCTCTAGAGCGTTGCGCTTCTATTACCATTTTTTTAACTGGACAGTTTGCCCTCAAGTCACCCCCCACTCCTACATGTAAATGTAAATGTGTTGTACTTGTATAGCGCACTGCTACCCTTGGGTGTCCTGGCGCTGTACTCATACCGCTGTGGAACCCTTGCTGGCTTTTCCCTGTGAAATGTCCACTCCTGGGCACCCCCAAGGTGAAGCCAGACATCCCAGCGCTGTTGGGGCCGTTGTGGAGATTAAGCAAGCTATTGCCCAGAGTTGCAGAGTGGGACCCATGATTAGAATAGGCACCGAGGCGAGAAATAGCAGGTCCGAGGAAATTGAGCCCAAGACCCGCCAAGGCGGGAATTGAACCCTGGTCCCGGGCCAGACCTCTGCATCAGGGTCTGCCGCTATAACCATTGAGCCACACTTCTCCACTACATATCACTGCTTTTATTCAGGCCTTTCGTTAGCCAGAATAATTTGCTTTTAATAAACTTCTTTGTATGATACACTCGCTTACAGGGGTTTCAGCCAGCCCTCTTCATCCACTGATCTGTTGTGTCATTCACATTTTTCTTCCATCTACTATCATAGGGCAATGGGTCAGCCCACTTGTGCCACTGGCTAACTTCACTGCAAGCGAGAAGTTGCTCTTTCACAAGGAGCACATCCGAAAACAAAGCACAGAAAAAACAAAGCCTCAAGGGGACCAGGGTAAAATGCTCTGGACTAGAAGGGCTAAAGACAAAGCGAATGCCATGTAACCGGTATTCTCTACATCCGTAGAGGGATGTCTGCAGGAAGGCCGTCCTGATAATTCCCAAAACGAAGGGCTTCCAAAACCCTATCCCAATAAAACCAAGATGAATAAACGCATTCATTGCAAGGTCTGAAACATCAATCCAAGTGGCAAGTCAGATGAACGTCAAGTCCAACTGTAAAACAGAACATTCTTTTTTTGGGGGGTGGGGTTGACAAGGGGGGGGGGGGGCGTATTAATGACTACAGGAAAGCTCTTACAATTCTTAATGCCCGTAGGATGAAAAGACGGCAATTAAACAGAAATGAATCTGCTATAAATATTGGTCAACCATATATCTGCGTTCCATGAATACATATAGATCCTATCCCAAACTTACAGTGAAGAGAGAAGCAATCGCATCTCACTATTTTTTTTTAAAGAATGTAATATCCTTGTTATTATATACAGCAGAGCTATATCTCAGCATGTGTAAATACATATAGAACACACTTATGTAAACTCTGTATAAACACATGGATAAACAGTTCTGAAAAAACAATCTCAAAGTACCATACAATATAATATAAAGTAAGATACCGCACCCTCAATGAAAAACCTAGGGTGACATAGCATTAAGATAATGCTGCCTGTCGAAAGTATCTTATCTGGTACTACCACGTGAAAATGAGCCCTTGCCAGCAGCAAGCACTTACAACAGCACTTGGCATAGGTCAAGGTGAATAAAAGAAACCAGGCGCCTGGAAAATACCCAAAAAGGGAACCCAGTTGGAGTAATTGTTCACAAGTCAAAATTAAATCTGACTAAGGCAGACAAATGGGGCGCGGCTCCGAGCATCAAGATGGCGGTCGCACTCGAAGAGTGCTCAGGACCCCTCCGCCATCCGCTCTCATCCTTATGCTCCTCCAATACCAGTTACCCCCTTAAGCTATCCTGCGCAGAGCGGCGACCAAAGCAGCAGTGCGCCCGAGCCGGAGTGCGGTCGGACTTAAAGTACGGATGTTTGAAACACCAACACGCAACAGAGACTGAGCTGCGACAGGATGGCAGAGTAGCCCGGGTCCATAGGGTTGCGAGCAGAGGAGGCCCCCTGCCAGGCGGGTGTCCTTCGCCAGATGCGCTGAGATCTATCTGTAGGAGTAGAATCCCGAGAGTCCGTCCGGTGGCCTGACAAGATGGCGGCTGGTGTGGGGGGAGTGATGGGCCCAGCCGTGGGCACCGCACACAACAATGAGATGCCGGGTGGAGACTGCCGGACGGCCGCACCTTCAGGCTTTGAGCTGGTGACCCTCCTGCTTCCTCTGCCCTCTGCAGGAGAAGAGTGGTAGATGCGGCTGGGCTGAGACTGGCAATGCAGCGTGTTGTCGGTTGCCCCCTTCTGCAGTGGTGTGAACCCTGTGAAGCGGGCGTGGCAGCGGGAACACTTCGGCTGGCTCCAGACTCACGGTGCGACAACCTGAATCCAACTGCGCCACCTGGAGCCAGAGGCGACAGACCCGTGAACGAGAGGTGCCGGGAGTGGACTGGCCTCTCCGTTCAAATGGATCTGGGGCGTGCAGAGGGTGAGTGGCAACACGTCAGCAGTTCCAAACTGAAGGCCGATGGGCCCCCTACATTATCAGCCTCAGCAAGGTACGGACCCAAACTACTCCCACGTGGGTTACATTTTGAAAAGGGGGGTTACTTGGTGAATGTGACAAGACTTCTGGCCCTCCCCCCTCCCCCTGTTGGATACTGAACTAGCCTGAGGTGGTAGGGTGCTATTTGGGGCACCTGCGTGGCGCCCTCCAGCTTGGGGCCATCTCTCTCGCATCCCTCCCCTCCCCTGGAACTAGGGACGGTACGCTCTGCCTGCAGATTGGCAGAGCAGCTGCAAGGACAGGTGGCGACTGGACCTGCTTGCACCTGTCTTGACCACGAGGTGGAGGGGTCTGCTCTGGAAGCCTACAGGGTGGGCATTGCTGCAGGGTTCTGTGCCTGGGCCATTTGATCATGCAGAGCCCCGAATCCTAATCTGAGCGTGGACGGTGAGGCTGCCCTGAGGGAGTCTGATCTCTACTGCCTGGTGGAGATACTCCAGTCCTGGGTCCTCAGGAGGCTGAATTGACAAGCGGCCCTAGACCCCACTCAGGCCAGGCTGCCTTACTATCTACACTGCAGACATCGAAAGGGTAGGAGACACAGAGAGATCGTCGCACTGATCGCTACAGAAACTCAGCGAGAGACAGCGGACTCTGTGGAGGCCCCCCCCCCCCACACATCCCCAAAGTGCAACTTCTATTGGCTCCACCCTTCTGCAATCAATCCTGGGAACCCGTGAGAACTATCAAAGCTGCACTTCACTAGGCTTGGGTGCACGCCACGGGAGGGAGTTGGAACTCTGACACACCGTTGTGGCCATACACTGCCCCCCTTGCTACAGCCCAGCTATGGGAAGGGATAGGGGAGCAAAACCACCACCATCCCAGACCCGCATGCATCAATACACTACTGGAGGCCCTAGCCATGGGGAGAATATACAGACTACGACCGCTCAATCGGAAGGAGATCTCGCTACGATCCTGCAAGCTATAAAGTCTTCACAGGATTCTGTGGAAATCAAGATAGGGGAGGGTTCGGGTGGATGTGGCTCTCATCCGTCAAGATCGTCACAATGCCACCACCTGGATAACAGAGTCTGAGTCCCGGCTATCTGCAACGGAGGGTGACATGCTACCACTGAAGGAGCAGGTCAAGCAGCTATTATCCCGAATGAATGAACTCCTTAGACATGCAGAAGACGCCGAAAATCACTTGCGACAAAATGGTCTTCGCCTAGTGGGAATCCCTGAGGGAGCAGAACCGGCACAGGTGGCCACCTTTGTCGAAGTCTGGCTCAAATCTTGAATGCCACCGGGTGCGCTCTCCACATGGTTCACTGTGGAGCATGCTCACCAAGCCCACTGCCCAAGCCGCCACAGGGAGCCAAGCATCGCCCAATCATTGCCAGGATCCGAAACTTCACAGATAGAGATGCTATCCTGCAGGCAGCTCGCAACCAACCTGCTTTGTCCTATCAAGGAGCCAAAATAATGATTTTCCCGGACTATACTAAGGAAGTACAAATACAAAGAAGATCCTACTACTTCGTAAGCAGAAACTGAGAGCCCTTGATCTGCCATACAGACTCATTTTCCTGGTCAACCTCAGAGTACCATTTCAAAACAAGACTCACTTCTTTGACAATCCAGAAGCGGCATGGACCTGGCTTACTGATGAATGTTGGCCCTGTCCACGGGCGGGTGCCCCTCCTCCGGGCCCCCAGACATAATTGCAGACAGCCAAACCTGTAGGCTTCCGCAAGCAATGTACCTGCTCCCAGAGAGGGCGCAACACCCAAAGAGAAGTATCCACCTCACCTTCCAGAATCACCCATGGACCTCGGGGATTGCCGACACCTCAGGGCCCATCAAACCTCTGAGAGAGCCTCAATGGCTTAGAAGGGACTCTCAGAGGGAAGGTCCCCAGGTCTCCGTCACTGAGGTCAAAGGACACGGACCTCTCACGTAGCCCTCGAATCTAAGCTACAATGCACAATCATTAATGCTTGCTTCTCACCCCCTGGCTAACTGGATTGTTCTGGAAATCCAAGACACTTGAGGCCACACATCCCGCAACCTTTGAGGACTTTTATAGGGTGCTTTACGCAGCGGACTGAAAACAGGATCTCACTTCCAGCTCCAATTCCTAGAGGACACCCCCACCTCAGGGCTCCCAGGGCTCTCAGAAACTTAAGCCCATGGCCTCGATGAGCGCATCTCGAGCGAGGAGATTGAGGAGGCAATCTCCGCATTCGCAAGACTCCCGGACGGACCGCCTCCCAGCAGAGTACTACGTAGCATTCCGGGAAACACTGGTCCCGCACCTCCATGCCTTGTACGAGGAAGTGATAGAAAGAGGCGCCTTTCCACCAGAAACGGATATGGCTACGATCGTGGTCATTCCTAAAACAGATCCCCCCCACCCCCCTAAAAGCCTCCTGCTCAAACTATCACTTGATTTCGCTCATAAATAGTGAAGTCAAAATATGTGTGACCATCCTTGCCACGCATCTTAAACGGGTACTCAGTAGCCTCATATATCCTGATCAATGCAGCTTCATGCCTCATCTAAGCATGATGCACTGTCTACGGTGTTTGCACGTGGCGCTGGCCCATCGCCACCTCCTCCCTCCATATTTGGCCTTAATATTAATTGACTTAGAAAAGGCCTTCGACACGGTCCATTGGTGGTATTTGGGTGATGTGCTAGAGAGCGCGATTTGGGCCACATTTCCAGAAGCTTGTGCGGATGCTCTACTCCAATCCGTCAGCTTGGGTCCTTGCCAAAGGGATACTCTCAGAGATCTTCCCTATCAAGAGAGGAACCCTGCAGGGGTGTCCTCTCTCTCCCTTCCTCTTTGCTCTAGCAATAGAGCCATTAGACTGCCTTGTCCGCATGGACGCCCAGATACGAGGTTGGCTATGGCGGAATACCCATGAGGATCGCATTGCACTGTGTGCTAATGGCGTTCTACTCTTCCTTGGGGACCCGGCGCTGTCGGGGCCGCAGTGCCTCCGTGTCCAACCGGCTACTCGGCGAAGCATCAGGCCTACGCCTTAACCCGGCCAAATCAACAATGGTGCCCCTTCACATCCCTGTGAGTGTATAGGCTGGCAAATAATCATCCACTTGCGACGCCTCTCTTTCAAGTATCTCGGCATCTGGATGGCCCTCCACCCGGAGTTGACCTGGTCCCTCAACGTCACCCCTTTATTCAGATGAACAAGGGAGGACCTCGTAGGTGGCAATCTCTCCTCCTGAATTCCCTCGGCAGCATTGCTGTGTTCAAAATTATGATTCTCCCCCAGCTTTTATATGTGATTCAGAACCTTCCGCTCCATCTCCCCCGTACTTGGTTCCGTAGTTTGGATGCTGTGATTGCGACATTTCTTTGGGGTAACTCCAGATCGCGACTAGCCCTTACCCAGTGCCAAAGGGCCCCATATGACAGACGTATGGGGATGACAAATTCCTTCTTGTACTACATTGCTACCCGATTACTGAGAATACATGACTGGTTTAATGGAGAATGGTGCGATCCGGCCTATCGACTGGAGCTGGAGAATCTTGGGTTACCCTGGGTCCAGGCCATGCTCTATGGGGCCACGATTCCTCAGTCCCTTCTGGCAACAACTAGGAAGGTCGTCTTGACATGGCGCTCTGCTCTACACTCAATGGTAAGTCAAACTCACATTACAGACGCCCCTATGGTATAGTACCTGGCTGAGGGAGGTGGTGGAGGGCTTTAGGAAATGAGATCTTCTGATAGGAATTATACGCCATGGGGATGTGTGGAAAGGCAGGCATCTGTGCTACTTCCAAGACTTACAACACACTTATTTGTTACGCTCTACCCAGTTTTATAAGTACCTCAAATGTCGGCACACCATTGCCCTTCACGTCCCTGAGAACACTACAATTCCAGAGTTTAGTTCACTAGAGGTCAAAATCCTTATAGGTAACCTAGGAAAGGGGGGTGTCGCTCAAATGTACCGCTTTCTGATGAACAACTCAAAGGGAGAAATGGCTGGGTCCTCTAGAAGAGGAGGACTGGAGAGATGCCCCGATGGCCCTGACGCATGCTCACCATTTCTGCCAGGCTTCGCCTCATCCAAAAATACTATCTGCACTGTGCTTACCTTACCCCAACCCGATTCCATCAAGTTGGCTTCCTTCCTACCACTAAAGGCCTGCGATGTGCGTCAGACTCCGCCGACTTCTTTCACATGGTCTGGCCCTGCACCTCTATCACAAGATACTGGTCAGCAATAGTGGAAGAGTTGAGCGATGGCTGGACAGTCCCCCTTAGTCTCCTTGCCCTTCTCCTAGGGGTGATGGAGGGTCTGGTAAGTATTATCTGGCGAAGTAATTATTTAACTGTCGTATGCCAATGTATAGCATTGTTGTGTTCACTATGTTAAAACCAATAAAATTACTTTGGTCCCAGGCCAAACCACCAACTAGGCGGAACTGGAAAAGGGGTGTGGACTGGGGTGTTACCCAAGAAGAGGCCCTCTTCGAGGCCCGGGGCTGTCCCGAGCTTTTTGATAAGGTATGGGTCAAGTGGTTCAACCTGCGACCATAGGGGGTGCCAATATGTGCTGTATAAGAATGAACGCAAGCGAATGTGCTCTCATTATCCTTGCAAATATTTTACAAGTCTCTGCCTTTTTCTCGTCCAATGTGTCTCCTCAATCACTGTGCTTGATTAACTGCCAAAGGTTTTCTTTTTGTGAATTGTTCTTGAAATTAATAAAAATGGATAAAAAAAAAAAAAAATTGATAAAAAAAAAGGCAGACAAAAGCTCAATACAAATATTTAGTTCTATAGGAACACACGAAGCACCAGATCATACATTCATACTATAATCCCTTAGAGGGCAGTAAGGTATAGAAAATAACAAATGCTTAATTAAGAAAGAGGAATGTCCAATAGGAGACCGAGAACATCCAACCTTCCGACAGGAACTGTATGACTATCAATAGTACCAATGCCAAATAGTATGGAAATATCCAGGATGTTCTTAAAGTTAAGAAAGATGAAAAAGCAAAACTTACCGTCCAAAAAACGGGAATCTTTTCTACCATGTAAAACATGGTCGTAAACAGCCCTAAGGTAAATATTTATACCCTGTATCTCAGAAAACCTTAGAAGCAGAGCTCCCAGGACAACCAAGTTCCAAAATTGAACCTAAGCATAAATATCACCTCCAAAAATGGAGGAAACCAAATCTTTAACTAATCAGAATACGAATCAGACATCCTGAAATGCCAAAGAATGTCTCCAGCAAAAAGGAACACACCACCATGGAACAAATTCCTATGTGTAGGTAAGGAACACCTCGCGTAATAAAGCTGGCATGAACCCTCCCCCCCACTCCCCGGGAAGTATAATCTAAAAATTATCCCAACGCAAAAGCTGTCCTCGCACCACTTGAATTCAATGAAAAATGCACTCGGCTAAAGTAGAAACAAGCATTTGCAATGCAATAGGTCTCGCATTTGCGAGAGTTTAAGCTACTGGCATTGAATATGACAATGCCTTTTCTTTGTCTATTTTGATAATTAACACATAAATAAAAGGCATTGTCATTTACAATGCCAATAGCTCATACCGTTGTAAATGCTAGACCTATTGCATTTAAAAGAAGCAGCCGCCATTGTCCTGGGATGCTTGTAAAGTGAAAGTGTGCAGGTCGCGATGAATGTTGCAGCAAAGCATGTCGTGCAAAGAAAATAGAGCGTACAGACTGAATACAACATACCAGGTAACAACAGAAGTAAAAGGGCCAGTCCTCATGGGAGGCTACAAATTAAGACAGGAGGGACTAAGAAGCCTATTAAGGAATCAGAAGCCAGCATTTACAAAGGGCAATGACTCAAGCCAATGAAAAATAGGGGTGGAGAGTGGGCGGAGCTTCAAGTCCATACTCTAATGCAGTATGCCTCGCAGAGCAGCGCATGCGCTGCCCAGACTCGACCTAAAAATTGGGACTGGCCTAACCAGTCACGCATGGATCTGGGAAACAAGCCAGCTATCGGTGCAGCGCCCCATCAGTATTCTTCGAGCACTGCACTTTTGGTAGCAAGCCTTCTGCTGAACCCCCAACCTAGAGAGCTCGGAATTCGAGACTTTTCTGCAGTTGAGGTGATAGGCAGTTATGCTCTCAGCCTATCTATTTAAGACTAATTTAAATACAGTGTGACAAAATTATGTGAATGTATATCGTTTTTTGTTGGTTTTTTTTTTAAAGTGTGGGGTAGATCCAACGGTGTAGCGTCGTTGGCCAGCGTTCAGGGCAAGACAAGTGTTGTGCGGCGCAATTTGCCCCCCAATTGAACACCCCTAATAATTTTGCGCCCGGGGCATCTGCCCCTGTGGCCCCGCTCACGCTACCCTACTGGGTGGATCTGGGTAGCATGTGCCTACCTTATACACTCGGGGGGGGCAGCTGTGCAGGGCATCTCACTTCCAGGAATGCCTCAGTTTAGGGGCGTGCTGACCAACCAGAGCCTTTGCAGGACTGTGTTTCAAAGGCTTTTACACATCTGGGTCCTTTAACTGTAGTCTTTAGCATTGCCCTAGATCATTGCTTTATTATAGCTCGGTCTCACTAGATTTTGCTATTGTTCCTGTTACAAGTTTCACTGTCTGAGTACTCCCTTCCATCTCCTTTGTTATCGCCAAGACCTTGTGGCTCAGTGAGTGCATCTACTTTAGGAATCTTGGTTTTACCGCATGGTCATAGGTTTAAATGTTGGTGGGTTCACTCAGCCTTTCATCCTTCAGAGATTGTTTAAATAAGCCTCATTGTGTTGGGTAGCAATAAGTGTCTATCATTCCCAAATAAGATGCACGAAAGATGCTCAAAGGGTAAGCCTGGGAGGTAATTTTCGTTCTGCTTGTGGAATTTGCTAAATTTGGACATTTTCGCGTTCCGCAGAGAACGCGGAAATGTCGAAACTTCCACGATCCGCTGCGCAACGGAAGTATTTTCATGTTCGCGCTTTATAAATGCGTTCTCGCGCGTGCAGTAGCGACTAACCGGGATCCCTGCGTTCGCCGACGAGTTTTTCTATCAGTTCGCGTGCGCCACGAGATGTTGATAGACGGTGGGCTATCCCACAAGAGTTTGCGATCACGAACAAGTCATTCGCCACGCCATCGGACACCGCGAGAGTATGCAATAGCGAACGTCATTCGCCGTGCCATCGAGACCGCGAGAGAGAGCGTGCGATCGTTAACACGTCATTTGGTCACACCATCGGACATCCGGCGGAAGTTTGGTGAAGCTCGCGATCCCGAACACGCAAAATTTTAAAACTGGAGAAGAATATCTCGAGCAGCATAAAATGTTGACATTTGGCTGTCCTTTTTTGTGCAAGGAGTCCTTTTTAAAAAAAATACTTTTTGGAGGGAGAGGTAGGAAGTGCCACAGTCTCCAACTTCCTGTTCCTGTGCAGCAGGCTCCTCCCAGTACTTTGTCCATCTCCTGTTCATTCTTCCTTTGGATTTTGAGCTGGAAGGATCACTCTGTCTGCCGCATCATTATCATTGGATTTGAGGACTTTTGGATTTGAGATTTTACAAGTAAATTGTCGTTATTGTTTGTTTGATTGAGGGCATTGCAGTTGCTGCAACAAAAATGTTGGTACTTTATTTTTTTTATTTGTTGTGGGTAGCCAGTAGGCCCAGAGCTAGTCATGGGTGGGTGCATGATGAAGCAACTGTTCCTTTGGTGTGTGCTGAATGTATTTCAAACATCATTTAGCGCATGGATGGCATTGGATTGAATTGTAAAATGTGTATTGTTGGGGGTATTTCTGTTCTTTTTGGGTGTGTGTTAAAAAAATGCCTTTGTTGTGAGTGGTGTGTTATGTACCTTGCAGACCTTGTTTAGCCCTGTGGATTTTCGTTTTTGCATTTTATTGCATTAAAGGCAAAGCAGTGTGGTTTAGCATGCATCCTTTGCCTGGCATTTATAGGCCTTTAGTCAGTACATTGTTTTCCAGGCCTCCTGCTTGTGATTTGTGAGTGTCCATGTGGCTGGTGGCCATTTGTGGTGGGAGTTATAAGTGTGCTGCTTTTGCCATATAGGCCTGCATGTATTTCCTTTGTGGCCTAGGCTTCTTGTTGTTGTGGGCCTGGCCATGAGGCTGGTGGCCATTTTGAAGCTAGGCCGTGTGCTTTTTGCAATAGGCCTGCATGGTCTGTCTTCAGTTTCTTGTAGTTGTGTGGGCCTGACCATGTGGCTGTTGTCCATTTTGAAGCCTGGTAGTGTGCTTTTGCCATAGGCCTGCGAGCTTGTGGCCTAGTCTGTCAACAGGCCTTTCATCCAGTAGGCTCATAGGTAGTCACAGGTGCATGAAACAACTGTTTCTTTTGAATTTAAACATCTTTTAGGGCATGGATGGCATTGGATTGAATTGCAAAATGTGTATTTTTGGGGGTATTTCTGTTGTTTTTGGATGTGTGTTAAATAAATGCCTTTGCTGTGTGTGGTGTGTTGTGTACCTTGCAGACCTTGTTTAGCCCTGTGGATTTTCGCTTTTGCATTTTATTGCATTAAAGGCAATGCAGTGTGGTTTTGCATGCATCCTTTGCCTGGCTATTATAGGCCTTTTGTCATTACATTGTATTCCAGGCCTCCTGCGTGTTGCTTGTGATTTGAGTGTGCATGTGGCTGGTGGCAGTCATAGAAGTGTGCTGCTTTTGCCATATAGGCTTGCATGGTTTTCCTCTTGGCTTACTGCTTCCTTCCATCCCCAGTGCAAGCAGCAGCTCCCTGAATGATATGATGAGCAAATAATTTAATGCCAAACAGGGTACACTTCCATTACATTCGTATTTTTGTTCTTCTTCTTCTTCTTCTTTCCTATCCTTCCTGAGAGTGTACACAGTATACCATGAAAGCCCTTGTTGACAAAGTCTCACAAATGGCTACACTAAGTTATATCTTGTATTTGTTTGTTAGTACTAGTAGTAACTGAACCACAACAAAAAATGCAACATTTCACTGATGTTCTTCTCCTGGCTTCTTTGCTTTTACGTGCACAAAAAGACAGAGGAGGAGGTGTCATCATCACCCGTTTTACTGCCAGACAGAAGTCCTGCTGCGCACCACGTCACGTCCACATGTGACCACAGACATCTCTGCAACTTGTGCACCTTCGTCCTGCGGACATCTGAAGAAGATAGCCCAAAGAAAGGTAACAGGTCCTCCAGTACCAAGAAAGTTGTCAGTGAGAAGAAGGAACAGAAATAGGAAGTGGCACTGGTGTGCTGCCCCAGATGTTTTTGGGAAACAAACAATTACGCCTGCAGCAGCGTTGTCCGGGGACCAAACTGGGAGCAGCACCTCTGCATCAGCGGGCCAGCCCCACCAACCGAGGCCCAAGCCCATCAGTGTCGCAGAGATAGCCAGTCCACTAACGAGCAGTGTTGCTGAAATGTCATTATCGCAAAGTAGTACACAATCAATGCAGGCGGAAATTCAGCAGATAAGTGGGCAGCAGCAGGTGCTGCCGCGGAAGCAGCCGCAAGAACAGCCGCAGTCACAAGAACCGCCGCAGTCACAAGAACAGCCGCAGCAACACCCGCAAGAGCAGCCGCAGCAAGAACAGCAGCAGCTAGAACAGCCGCAGCAACAGTCGTAACAACAGCCCACAATAGTAGTAGTAGTTCCTCCTGAAGTAGGGGCATTTCAGGAAATAGAGCTTCCTGCAGACAAAGAGAAGCAAACCACTGTTTCAGAAGATCCATTGACTTCCAGACCCCCAGCAAGGAAAAGGAGGGTTAGTCCATTATCATCTTCTTCAAGCCCCGCTTCTGATGATCGAGATGCCACTTGGAAGCCACCAGCTCAGTCTGAGAGTGATACACGCCAAAAGACAAGGCTAGTGAAAAGGAAGGCTCCAGAAAGCCATTGAGTTATGGAGGTAGATGTACAAGAGGGGGATGATGATGACGAGCCAGTCATCAAGAACATCACTCCCAGCCCAAAGGAGATGGAGACCAACATTTTTACCCTATCCAAAATCGCTGCGAGGGATGTAGCACGGATACCACCAACACAGGTAACACCAATACAACCTCCAGCTTCCATATTTGCATTTGCAAAGGCCCGACAGGGACCTACGTCCATCTCAACCACCACCTCAGTAGGTAGTAGTGGTAGTGTAACTGCACAGAGTCAAATTGCAGGCACACCCTCCAGTTCATATGGTATTGAAAGTGGCACATCCAGCAGCGCCAGAAAGTTCGCCTCCCCAGTTTGGGACTTCTTTTCGGTTAGCAGTAAGGAGGAGAGCATTGCTATATGCTCAATTTGTCAACAGGCTGTTAGGATGAGGTAAGCTTGGTACAAACTATGGTACCGGAGGCCAAACAAGTCATCTCAAAATACACCATAGTATCCAGTGGGAGGCTCATTTACTTTGCTTAAAAAAATTAAAACTGAACCCATTGCTGTCGTTGGGGACGAAGAATTAGGGGAACATATGATCGCGGTGGAAGGTGAACAAGAGGGAGACATTTCTTGCCCTGTCCCCAGCAGTGTAGTGGTACCGCCCACATCCTCAGCAACATCTCAGTGGCACCGCAGTAAGAGTCTATACTCTGAGTCAGACTGAGACACCAAGGCTCCAGAGTACTGGAATGAAAAGTGCATCGTTGAGCCTAACTGGGTTCAAGAAAACGGCTGCACCACAAAGGAAAATAATCCAGCCTACCATTGAGAGCATGCTTAGGTCGGAGGGGCAGTACCAACGCCACCACCAAACGGCACAGTTGTACAATGCGAAGCTCGCTAAAATAATAGCGCTGGACCTTCTCCCTTTTTCATTTGTGGAAGGGGTGGGTTTCCTTGAATTTGTGTCAGCCATCTGCCCTAAATGGAAGGTTCCCAGCCGGTCCCATTTCGCCAGAGTTGCTGTTCCAGCACTACAGCACGATGTGCTGGAATTGGTTTGACAAGCTTTGCAGCAGAGTGCAGTTTACAATATCCACATAACAGACATGTGGACCAGTTGCCAAGCCACTGATTACATGTGCATCACTGCACACTGGGTCTCTTTTGTGGGGGTTAGAGATAAGCTATCTGAAGTAGGTACTGTTGACACAGCTGAGATTTTTAATGCTACTCGGAAACAAGCAACTGTAGCCATGTTCGCCAACGAGAAATCTCATACTGCTGTAAACATTTTGGAAGAGTTTCACAGCAAGGTCTATGAATGGTTGCGCCCAAGAGTGCTTAAGATTGGTTTTGTTGCCACAGATAATGGCAGTAATGTACTTAAGGCCATGGAGCTTGGTTGCTATTTCAGGGTCCCGTGTTTGGCACACTGCATTAACATTATAGTTCAAGACTTTCTGAAACTTGGATAGCTGAGGCAGCCAGTAATTTGGAAAATGAACGGCTGGTCATTAAAAACCCGCTACATAAACCCACAACAAGTACTGAAGCAGGGCATCCAGCGTCAAGTTCAACTTCGGAGCCTGAGGGCAGCGAGTTTGGCTCAGAACACTCACCAACACTATCGACAACAGCAAGAACTGGATCATCAGCCCCAGTAAAATCGTTAAAGGATTGGTATTTACAGCAAGGACTAGCTAGGTCCAGTGCTGATGCAAAGACAAAAGAGGCCGAACAAAGTGTAGCACCCCTGAACATTGAACGGATGGTCCAGGCCTATCTGGATGACCCAATAGAGGTGTACATTGATCAAAACCCATTGCGGTATTGGTATGGGAAAAGGGGCCACTGCTCAGCAGGCTGGCGATAAACTATCTGGCTTGCCCTGTCGCAAGTGTCTCTTCGGAACGTGTTTTCAGTGCTGCTGGTTCCATTGTAACAGTGAGAAGGACCAGTCTCTCGTCCAAAAACGTGGAGAGGTTAACCATGATCAAAATGAATCGGCACTTTATACCACCGAATTACACAATACATAAATCAACGGAGGAAGATGAGGACTGCGGCTCAGGTGACGGAAGTAGCGTGTTAGATGAGGATTACCTACTTCTGGTTGAACTCCCAGAGTTTGAGGATGAGCTATACTTCCCTGAAAATTAGGCTTGCACTTCTTACTGTCTTCCAACCTTATTTACTTTTATTTGTGTGTCTGTCTTTCTGGTTCAAAACTTCGAATCACAACAAATCCATCACCACTGCCTTCTAGTCTTTTTATTGCCATATGAGTTTCAGCTGTCTGCATTCAGTCCACTTCTCAGAGTCCTGCTCCTCCATCCTCCTGAATCGCCTTAAATCCATTGCCCTCAAGCCAGATGATGATTGGATGTAGCATAATAGAAGAAAAAAGAAAATCTTGCCTCGTTGAGTCCCTCCAAAAGAAGTGGTACATGATGATGACTACTATAAGCTCCTTGCCGAGAGAGACTGCCCATTAACTGAAGATGAGAAGGAACAGGTAATGAATGATGCCATGCATTGGACGCTGACTGAGTGATTTGTGTTGTTGTTTGTTGTGCATGAATTTAATTCATTGTGTACTATTATCCAATCTACACACCAAAAGTAACTCAAGGCAATGTTTCCCTTCTTGTTTTTTAATAACAAATTTGTACTTCTACTGCAGGC
This sequence comes from Triturus cristatus, assembly GCF_964204655.1. Taxonomy (NCBI): domain Eukaryota; kingdom Metazoa; phylum Chordata; class Amphibia; order Caudata; family Salamandridae; genus Triturus; species Triturus cristatus. The sequence continues at coordinate 333,506,761 of NC_140591.1, read as the reverse complement.
CGATCCATAGCATTTTGAATATGGAAAGGGGACTCAATCTGTACACTGCACACTGAGTTGGACAACATGATGATGACGATCACGGTGACTTGATATCTTCGCACTCACCCAGTAGGATCGGAGATGATTGATGGAATAAGTCAGGGCGTTTCATGAGTGGCATAAAAAAGGTAAACAAGTCAACAACAACCACAGCAGACCTACGTGTCTGTGTAGTGGTGGAGTAGAGTGTAGTGGTATGACTGACAGCGGTGCATTGATTTAGTCACTGAATTTGTAAAATGCTATGTTGCTGTATATGTGCTTTGTCTGACTCGGTCAAAAAACGTACGCTAAATGGAGGATGGGTTAGGGTGCCGGGGCCTGCTCTGTCCTGTTGTTGTTGTAGGTTAATGCTGGAAACAGATTAGAGTAGACATGATGTATCCATGTCACCTCTGAAAGTGTTCTTGTTGCACTCCACCGTAATTTATGCATTTTTTTTCTACTTGATTTTTCAATATCCCCATCTACAATTAAAGGCCGGCCCTTACCCTGTGCTATACTGGGGAAAAACAACTCACACTTACCTTACCAATGTATCTACATCTGCCAAGCAGGCAGTGGCATCACCCAAAATTGATGGACGGAGCGTCAATGGAAGGGAGGACCAAGAGGAATGCCGAGATGCAACTCCCCATTTTGACCAGGATAACATATAGTAACAGTATTAACTTTCATCATCTTTTAAATAATTAGATTCATTTTTTGTCTTCAATCATTACTACTGTGTGTTGTTGTTGTAATCTATTATTAGGTTTGCTCTCTGCTTATAATAATTTATCCCTACAGCTATTTATGAATTTTCTTTGCTATCTTTAAAAGTAAGCCCGGTACAACAGAACAGAAACTGTATGTAATTCGGGTCACTCTGAGGGCAGACAGGCAAGGCAAATTGGATATATATACTGCCCTGTGCTGTATAATTGTCTAGTAGTAGTAAGTACTACTTCTCATTAACCATCAAGTTATCATCATGCATGCATTTCCTTTTTCTCCGTTAACAGATTTATGGATATGGTCGTCTGCCAAGATTGTGTTTTGTTGCTTGTCCATGCGTACCGTTTCTCTTTGTCAAACCATTCCCAAAACCCCCCTTCCCAACCATTTATCAAACCCTAATCCTCTTCCCCCGGGCTGCGTGATTTATTGAGGTTTGACTAAATTAAATATACACCAATAATTGATCACACGCTGGAGGAGGAGCCTAGCGCGCAACCAAGATGGCCGCGTAGGTGCGAGGCTCCCGAGGACCTCCGCGACCTCCTGAATTAATCCTGGCGATATCCTGTCCTTGTTGAGGGGACTGTGTTGGGGAACCGGAGCTGAGGCGCCACCCGTTTTTTGGGCTCGAATCGGACCCCGGACGCCGGTGGGAGCATCGATCGAAGGTTGTGGCCTTCTCCTCGCCGGCCCCCCGGATTGGAGTAGTGGGGCGATCCGGGGACAAAGTGAATAACAGCGGCGAACGGGGCTGGGCGACTGGCGTACCCCGCACTTTCACTTTCGCTTTTGCGCCCTCCTAGCTCTCAAGCGGGGTCGGACTGCGGAGCGGGGTGTGGTGGTGTGGCCTTGTCCAGGAGCCCGGCTGACCCGCCGGCGGTGGGTTGACCCGCGGTTCGGTGGTCGCCCCTGCCCCCCCCCTGGCACCCGTGACCTGGTATAGCGGCCCGTTTGGGGTGCTTGGCACGACGGTGGAAGAGCCAGCATGTCCACCAAACAAGATGGCGACCGGGCGAAGGTGAAGACGACCCGCCGTGGCACGGCGCACCAGGCCAACAGTATGGACCGCTACACGCTCCAGAAGGGTTCTCCGGAGACATCGCGTGCATCCCCGGTGGGCCCGACGGAGGCATCCGCTCATCCGGTGGATCTGACCCTCCGGGACGTCATGGGCGCCATCGCAGAGATGAAGGCCTCGGTGGACCAGCGTTTCGACACCTTAGCGCAAAAAATAGACTCGGTCCTGGTGGATGTGAGCCTTGTGAGGGCAGACTTGTCCAAAACAAACGACCGAGTCGACTCCCTGGCCCACACCACAACGAGCCTCACGACAGACGTGGTGGCCCTCCAGAAGGAGGTGCGCCGGCTTGGCCAGGCGAGCGCCCTGATGGACCGGCGACTGGAGGACTCCGAGGGTCGGGCCCGGAGGAATAATGTCCGTATTGTGGGGGTGCCGGAGGGACGAGAGGCGGAGGCGGCGGATCTTTTCGTGGAAGAGTTGATCCTGACCCATCTCCAGCCCCGGGGGCTGAGTAAGCTTTTTGCGGTGGAGCGTGCTCACCGGGTCCCCGGGGGCAGACCTAAGACTGGTGCCCCGCCGCGGCCTCTCATTGCCCGGATTTTTAATTTCCGGGACAGAGATGCTATCCTCCAGACCTCCAGACAACAGGGACCGGTCAAGCTTGACAACATGGAGGTACATTTCTACCCAGACTTTACCCCGGCGGTCCAGAAGCAGCGGCAGAGCTTTCTTGGTGTTAAACGTCGCCTAAGGGACCTGAACCTCAAGTACTCAATGCTCTTTCCAGCTAAGCTGAGGGTAGAGGTGGATGGTCGCACGCACTTCTTCGACCGGCCCGAGGCGGCTGGGGACTGGCTGGACACTCTGCCTGGAGATCGGGGCCGGGGGGGCGGGGGGGCGCGGCTGGCGAGGAGGGCCCGCCGGAGCAGAATTGACGGGTGATTGCATAGGCCTTGCTCTGGACGTTGTTCCTTCACCATTTATTGATTGCGTATTTTCCCCTCCTATGGAGGTCGTGCGGGGTCTGTTGGGGGCTTCCCTCCTCCTCTGGGGGAGTAGTTAGTATTTTAGCTATGGGGCGACAGGCACACTGCACTTTGGGGGGGCTGTCTGGGCTCATGCAGGGGTGCAGGGAGGGGGGAGTTTTGTTGGGACCGGGGGGTGGGGGGGTGTGTTTGTTAGCACCGCAGGGCAAACCCGCTACTATGTTGTTGTTTTTAGGATGCTCGATGGGGGACGACCGATTGTTTCGACGCATGATGGGGGGTAGGGATTTGGCTGTGTTGTCATGGAATGTTAACGGCCTGGGGGATAGGATTAAGCGTGGTGTGGTCCTGCAGTACTTAAAACGTATTTCACCAGATGTTGTCTTCCTGCAGGAGACGCACCTTATAGGTAACTCCTTTCATGCAATGAACCGGCGGGGATATCGTTTGGCGGCCCGTTCTGGCTTCACCTCGGGCTCGCGGGGGGTGGGTATTATGATCAAGAACTCGCTCCCGTTGGAGATTGATGAGGTGCGCCATGATGAGAGGGGACGCTACACGGTTCTGGTGGGAAGAATGGAGGGTTTATCTTTATATCAGTGTACGTCCCGCCTGGGTTACAAGCCACCACATTTGCGGACCTGGGGCGCCTCCTTCTGGACCTTCCGAGTGGCCTGCTGGTGGTTGGAGGGGATTTTAATGCGGTAGCCTCTGGGTCTATGGATCGCCATCCCCCTAGGGACCTCCCCCGGGCACAGGCGTGGCTGCCCGGCCTTCTGGATACGCTGGGCCTGGTGGATTGCTGGCGATTAAAGCATCCTGTATTGCGACAGTACACCTTCCACTCTGGTGCCCATGGTAGCCTCTCGCGGCTTGATTACATCCTTGTCCCGGCGGCCCACGCAGGGAGGGTGGGGGAGGTGCGCCATCTGGCGCGGGGTATCTCAGACCACTCCCCATTGTTGTTGCATCTCGATGTCTTCCCGAGGGGGGATGGCAGGGTGGCCCCAATCAATGCATGGTATTTGCGCGACCCCACCATTCGTGCTGATTTGATCAAATCCCTACAGCGATATTTCGATGAGAATGTGGGGTCGGTCTCTTCGGCCATCTCCCTGTGGGAGGCTTTCAAGGTAGTCCTTAGAGGGGAGGCCCTCTCCTTTATCTCCCATGCCCGGCGGCGCGAGCGGGAGGAGGTGACCCGGGTAGAGGCCGAGATTGCAGAACTGGAGGGTGACCTGGGAAGCGGGGTAACAGACGACAAGTTGCATGTTCTACACCTAAAGCAGGCGGCCTATCGGGCCCTCGTCACGGAGGCGGCCAGGGGCCTCAGTAGAGAGCAGCAGGGGCGATTGTATGATGTGGGTGATAAGGCTGGCAAATTGATTGCGTGGTTGGATAAGAGGGAGAGAGCGAGCCGTGTGGTGCCTTTGATTGAGAGTGTTGATGGTGCGTGTGTCACTGAGCCGGAAGCCATTGTCTCCTGCTTCGCGGATTATTTCCGCGAAGTCTACTCCCCGGTTTCCCCCTGCTCGGAGGCAGACTCCCATGCCCTGCTTCGGGACATCGCACTGCCCTCCCTAACGGTGGAGGACAGGGATTCGCTGGACGCCCCTCCCACCTCGGACGAAATTGCCTTGGCTATTCGCTCGGTTGCATCCGGCAAGGCCATGGGCCCCAATGGTATTCCCATCGAGCTCTACAAGCTACGCCCGGATGTGTTGGCGCCCCACCTGCGCGGGATGTTCCTGGCGGCCCACTCGCGGGGTTCCCTCCCGCCGGACCAGCGTCTAGCCACAATTGTGGTGATCCACAAGGAGGGGAGGCCCCGTGAACGGGTCACATCCTATAGGCCGATTTCGCTTTTGAACGCGGAGCCCAAAATCCTCGCCAAGGTGTTGGCCAACAGGTTGGTTGGCGTGGTGGGCGATTTGGTCCACCAGGACCAATCTGGCTTTATACCGCACCGCAACACGGCGCTCAATCTGCGGCGCTTGCACGGGGTGCTCGCGCGTGTCCCATTTGTGCGGGAGCCGGCCATCTTGGCGTCCTTGGACGCCACCATGGCGTTTGATACGCTTGAATGGCCATACATCTGGGCGATGCTGGCAAAATTCGGGTTTGGCCCGGGTTTCATTAGCTGGGTCAAATTGCTATATTCGGGCCCATTGGCGCAGGTGGTAGTGAATGGGCGAGTCTCGGCCCCATTCGCGCTGGGGAGGGGTACGCGACAGGGCTGCCCCCTGTCGCCTCTCCTGTTTGCCCTGGCCCTGGAGCCCCTGGCGGAGTGGCTGCGGTGGCACCCTTCTATCCGTGGTCTCCGCTGGACCCCCGAGCATGAGGACCGTGTGTCCCTCTATGCTGACGATATCCTTCTGTATCTCGCCTCCCCGCGTAAATCACTGATCGTCCTGGTTGATGTTTTGCGTTCATTCGGTCGCAACTCAGGCCTGGTCATCAACTGGGCGAAATCCTGTGTATATGTGCTTTCCGGGGAGGCTCCGGCCTTACCACGGGACTGTCCGATCCAGATTGCCTCCCAAGGTTTTCGGTACCTGGGTATCTATATCACTCTTGACCCGGAGGCCCGCTATGAGCGGAATTTGTTACCCCCCCTCCGGCGTTTGAGGGAGGACGTGGTGCGCTGGCGGCGTCTGCCGCTCTCGCCGCTCGGCCGAGCGGCCTTGTTTAAAATGATGTCCCTGCCACGCTTCCTCTACGCCCTACAGAATACTATGGACTTGGTCCCGGCACGCTATTTCCGTGAGGTGGAGGGCCTCCAGCGGCGCCTGTTCTGGGACGGGAGGCCGCGCATTGCTCTGGCTAAATTGACGCTCCCGTGGTACGATGGGGGGGTCGCCCTCCCTGACATTAAACGGTATTACTGGGCCTCCCAACTAGCTGCAATTAATCATGGCCTTTACGGGCCCGCCTTGAACCCGGCATTTGAGATGGATAAGATGCTCCTGCCCGGTGGCGATTACAATCGAGCGCTCTACGCGGGCGCGCCCGACTCCCGTTTGACAGGACCGACGCGTGTCATGGTGCGTGTCTGGCACGCGGCTAATGCAGCTATGGGGTGGAAGGACCGTTTGACCCGGGCGTCACCGCTGTATGCGTCTGAGAGGTTGGGCTCCCTGTGGACGTCGAAGGGCTTCGAGAAGTGGGACACGATCGGAATCAGCACGGTGGGAGATCTCTGGACGAGGGGGGGATTCAAAACTTTTGAGACGCTGCAGGCGGAGTTCCAGCTGCAGGGCAGTGAGTACTTTCGGTACCTACAGGTCCGCCATGCGCTGGGCTCCGTCTTCCCGGATGTCGCATCCATTCCGGAGTCTTCCCCCCTGGAGGACAGAGTCCTAGATGGCCATGTCCCGGACAGCACGATCTCCCTCATATACAAAAAACTGATCAACGATAGATCGTGCCTGCTGACTAATCTCCGCGAGGCTTGGGTTGCCGACGGGCTGGAGCTGGACGATGAGGATTGGATTTCCGCGGTGGCCTCTCCGAAAGAGGTGGCCATCCCGGCTCGCCTTCGTTTCGTCCAGCTCAAGATCCTTCACCGGGTTTACGTGACGGGGCCAAGGCTTCTGCGTATGGGTTTTGCTGGTGACGGAATGTGTAAGCGTGGCTGTGGTGCGTTGGCGACTTTCATGCATATACTGTGGGAGTGCCCGAAGGTGGAGCGATTCTGGCGTGGTGTGCATGAGGTCCTGCGTGTGGTGACGCGTGTTGCGCTGCTGCCTGAAGCGAGGAGATGCTTGCTGAATGTATGGGAACCGAATGACTATTCGGTCCCGCAGACGCGGTGGGTGACTCTGGGATACATGATAGCCAAGCGCGACATTGCTCAATTGTGGGGATCCCAGAGGCCCCCTGCGGTGTCGGCCTGGAAAGAGCATATGGATTGGTGTATGTTTCGTGAAAAGGTGGTGTATGTGGCGAGAGGTAAGCCTGGGGCGTGGGTGAAACTCTGGGGCCCCTGGAACGCCTACCGCGGGGGTATTTGTGAGCCACCACTGCTACCGGCTGCCTCGCCTGCTCCGTCTCCCTAGACGGCCCCCCTCCCTCAGCCGCGGGCGCGCGGTCCCCCAGTCCCTGATCTATTCCCATTCCCCTCTCCAGAGTTCTGCTGCTGGTTTGGATCCCCCACTTATGGAGCACGTGCTGTTATTTTGGATCGCGGGTTGCCTTGCGGGTGTGGTTTTTTGGTGTTGTTTTGTTTCAAGAAAAGGGAACCGTACTGTGGGCTTGGAGCTGAGTGGCCTGCACCATTGATTACTCCTGTTTCACTGCTCTGCACTGCCTAGAGACTTTTACTGTATGTGTGCAATATGTTTTTGTCATTCTAGCGGCCGGCCGGATGGTTGTAGGCCCATACCTGTAACTTTTACGAACTGCAATAAACGGTTTCAAAAAAAAAAAAAAAATAAATAAATAATTGATCACACACTTGCTGGGGCAGATGTGGCAAAAGCATCACTAATTAAATTTCAAGGCAGGGCGAGGATCTTCTTCTGCTTGCCCAACCATGATCAGTATATTCAAAGGAACCTAATCCATCATCATTAAATGCCGACATCGATTGGATTTGTCATCCTCTTACACAGCACTAAAGGTTACGCTTCTGTCAAGTGTAGGCCTAGTCGAGTGACTCAACACAACTACAGTTTTTAAGTTGCTGTACTAGGCTACCCCTGTCACCATTATGTTTTATTCTATTTAGCCATATTAATGTTTGGCAGTAATTTCCGTACTGTACTTCTTTCTACTACTCCTCCCACAGTATCTCTCAGGCGACCGACTGTCTCATTTTCATTTTTTGCAAATGCTACTGCCAGTGTCTACTACTACCACCACAACCATGGCATGTTGGGAAACAAACCAAACCATCATCATCACCATGCAGAAATCACTGTGCCTAAGTTAAACATCAAGCACTGGCAAGAGAAGTAGTTTGGGGGACGCATAATTAATAATGGAAACATTTTCATTAGTTCACATACCCCTTGAGTCCAGTTGCAGAATGCATAGACTAGGAGGAGAGACTGACAGTACTAGTAGGACAAGTCACTCAGTGAGGGGTACCGCATCTATCTGTTTGTGTCTTACAAAGTCAGCCAATTATTTAAATCAAACACTGGCTGTGGCCCTGCAGCATCAAGGAAACAGTGCGATGTAAAACTGTAATCTCACCCACAAAACATTAACAACATCGTATGTAAAGTATAAATCGGATTTAATCCCCTTACAAAAATAACCCCAACCAATGTCCGAAACTAAAGTTCAACCAATTGTCCATGTCTATTAAATAAAAACCCCAATGCCCAATTCCCACCCACCAAAAGAAGCAATAAAAAAGGGGCAATCCAACAGGGTCACTCATCGGCGTGCTCGCTTCTCCAGGACCTTCATCCGCTCCTCTAGGCGGGCCACGCGACGCTTCAATGCGTGACAATTGCATCCACGGGGGGGGGGGGGGGGGGGGGGGGGGGGGTCAGTGAGAGATATCGAATTGCGGCGGGCGATTGCCAGACAGTGGCGCCGTAACACTGGAGGAGCCTGGCTGCTGGGGCCCGGGGCATTGGAGGAGGCTGCAGCTGCTGCCGCCTCCTCCTCCTCCAGAATCATCAGCTGCCGGCATTCTTTGCAGATGGCCTCCAGCTTCCGGCGCCGGGCCACGGCTGCAAACTTCTTCCTTGTTGGTTTTACTTTGGAAGGAGTAGCTATATCAAGAAAGAAAAAAAATACTACTGTTGTAACCAATACTCTTAGCAAAACAGTAACACAAATTTAATTCAGCACATAGTGGCACATTAGCGCTAGCAAGCACAGTACATAACATTTGTGGTATGTATCTATCCTCCCACTTTCTCTGACTCTAACATTTGTGGGAGTTTTAGGCATTCTACTAGCACTATGGACTCAAATACACAGCACACCAGTCGTCTTCTCTCTTGTTTAGCGAAATTACGTAACCTTGTAGCTGGCATGCCAGCTCAGTCAGCTGCTTACGCCCAAGACAAACATACTCGAGTCATGAAGCAGACTTATTTTAGTTTTATTTACAACTGTCTGCAGGTGGGGAAGCTCGTATCCTTTTCTTCTCTGCCAGTCATAAATATTACATCTTGCACGCCCTTCCTCCTTCCACCCTTCTTTCTCTTTTCGTTCAAGCCATCCATCAAGGTGCTCTGATCTGACTTTTAGTCTTCTCCATAAAACTTTCACAGCTGAGATGAAGTCAGATAGAAGAGGACATTGGTTACTCAACAATCCCGCCACTAATGCTATTGCTAATGTCTTCTCCAACCGTTCACAACAACTTCTTACTTACTAAGTCTCAACAGTACAGTACACCCTTGCAGCGAGTGTAATCAATGTCAATAAGTAAGGAATAGAACTTACCACCGCCCACCACTGCTGCTGGCTCACCCCCTGCAGCTCCTGCAACTGCCGCATCGCCTCCTGCTCCCTCTGTGGCCACGTCGCCATGGCCGCTGGCCCCAGTACTGGTGGTCGTCGGTATTATGCCTAGAAACATTACACATTTTTTTAGATGCCATATACACACATCCCCCTATTTATTCTTTTTCACTAGCAAGATTGAAAAAAAGTTAAATACATACATATATAACATACATCACTAGTACAAATCGAGTACTAGAGTACAGTAGACACTAGTAGTGTTATATATATCATGGTCCCTAGGGTCATTCTAGTCTGCTACTTTAGCCTGAGCCATGAAAACATTTTAGCTTTGTGTCTTTTATTTTTGCGCAAGTTACCTCGCAGCTTGTTGTTTAAGACGCCTTTGAGCCCACATGAGCTCATAGTACTGCTACTGTCTGAGTGCTGCGTACAAGGTCGCAAAAACAAGCCTCTTTGTTATGGAGTTCTGGTGGTCAGTCCGTATTGCTTAGCCATAACATGCTACACTTTTGGCACGACTGAGAAATGTTTGCAATATACTAACGCGCACCATTTTTTTCATAACAGACGGAAGATTCCCTTCTACAAACCAGAGATTTGCAGAGCTTATGATGTAACCAGTACTTCTAGGGTCTTCTAAGGTGAAGGGTCCCCCAGAATTGGCTCAGAGATCTTCATTTATAATGTTATATACACTATATTCCTGGCAAGGGGGGTGGGGGGGTTCTTCTACCACTGTTCAGTTATCTTGATTGATTTCCCCTTTTGTCTTCTATGGACTTGTAGTTGTAACAATGTTTATTGTTTTAATCTTATGCATGTTGGTGCTGGCTCATATACTGCATGATAGAACAACTTACAGAACTTGTTAGTTGAAAATAAACCTTTTGAACTTACAAAGACTCTGTGGTATTTGGTGTGGACTTAAAGGAGTGAGTGAGCGAAAGGGTGTGAGAGGACGGGAGTGTAATGTTATGTTTTGGGTTGTCTAATCATTGGGTATCTTCCGGGTGGTTCGGGGAGCTAATGAGACACTATAGCTAGTCGGTCAGGGGATTGCGGGTGAGGACGGTGTGAGGAGGAAGGTCCAACCTCCTATCACCAACGTCCTATTTTCTTGTGCATAGTTCTGTATGTGCAGAATCCCTACAACAGTAGTAGTATATCCTATGTATCTTATCAAAAATTAGTAAAATATCTGTTTGGGCATTTTGTTGGTGGGAATTGTCGAAAAGCCTCAAGATTAAGAAGACTAGAAGTGGACAACCCAAAGGACTGGACTAAGTGGCTAGAGTGATTGGTAAATCTGAGTTTTATGTAAAACCTTTTACATAAAGAGTGGCCACCTGGGCAAGCTTAGCTACAGACAAATAGTAGTAGTACAGAGAGTCATATCAGAGGCAGTTAGAGGCAGGGATAACAAGAACTTAGAAACAGATGGTCTAGATCTTAGAGGATTTTGTAAAAAAAATTGAATTAGGAAATGGAAATAATAGTTCGGAAAAAATAAGTTGCAGTAAAAGTTAGGGAAATATAATTAATAATATTAACAGGAGGACTTACTGGGGCCAGCAGCAGAGCACTCAGTAGAGGAGCGTCCCTGGCCCTGGGAGGCATCTTCACCAGCTCCCGCCGACTCCAACCCAGTCTTCTTGCCCCTGGGTGCTGGTCATGAAAGATGTAAGAAATAAAGAGACAAACATGGATGATTGGTGTGAAAGTGAAACAAATAAAATATTTTGAAAAAACGCTCATAAAAACATTTATGGTTACAACAATTGCAATAAAATTGACCTAATTCCAGAATACTAACTAAGCCTAAGTACAACCTAACCTAGCCACCTATTCCAAAAAAGCCAATTGTTCACTAAGTCTGCATTTTCATTCATTTTAGTCCTCAAAAATGCATAGATGGAGGACACATGCATAAATCTTAGCATACACCAAATTGCTGGTTGGTTTCTGCTGTTGTTCTGCTAGTGATCAGCCTATTACCACTCACTAAACAAACTACAAAAGGATCTACTAAGGACTGGGGTAAGCAGCACTCAGCAACACAGACGTGACGTGACAGAGGATGCGTCACGCAGACCACTAAAACATTACCTACTAATGAGTAACTAAACCTATCAATCCACCACTATCTCTTCTTAGTGGCAGGAGGACAAAGGAAGGACTAGAGTCTCTCTACCATTACCTAACTCAAGTTCTCTAAAGTAAACTCTTACATAATCATGCCAAGCGAAGGAAAATTGCAAACAAGTACGATTACTAGCGTCGAGCACCTGTGTCATAATCACAGAAGAATTTTAAATGTAATTTACCTGCAAGATAAACAGCAGCATTCTTGCTGTTCGGGAAAAAGAATATATTCGCAATATATAACACAGAGCAGAAGAACACAAAGTAGTAATATTAAATAGCTACTCACCAAGCCCCGGGACCTCCACTCCTAGCAGGTCCAGCTCCCGGTCCAGGATATCGGACAACCTGTGCATCAGTTGGTTAGGGGTGCGCCGGACCCCAGAGCAGTGAAACACTGCCAGGCGCACCTTTCCCCACCGCTGCCGACGCTCCCGGAGCCCATACCCGGACCCAGGCCTGCTGCCAGCGTTAAGGGGGGGTGGCGCTGTACAAAAAAACCAAGTCCGAACACCTCCCCTCACTAAATAAGGCCCGTGCTTGCACCACGTGTCGGTGCCGCCTTCCGCAAGGCAGGAGGTCGCGGCTGCGAGCAGCCTTTCCCTTTGACTTGCCCACACCCTTGGGCATGGTTCTGGGACTCGGGGGAGGGGGGCGGAAAAGAAAAAGGAGGAATTCAAAAAGTAGGTAACAGAAATGAAAAAAGCAAGTTATAGAAAAAGAGTGAAAAATTTAGTAAAAAAAAGTCACAAAAAGTAGAAAAAAAGTCAAAATATAGAATCAGGAAAATAGAGAAATAGATAATAAAAGATTTTAAAAAAGTGTACAGAAACAAAGGATTGCAAAGATAGAGGGAGGATAGAAAAGCAGTCCCAGAACCATAGTAATGGAGAGAAAAACAAAATGGCCGCGCCCACTGCGACCGTGTGGGCAAGTTTGCGCGATATTTCCCCCGCGAGCACGCACAAAGCGTCGCTAACACATAATATGTGTTCCCGAATAGGGAATACTCATCGCGAACGGGCAGGAGCACGCAGTACGTGACCCGGAAGAGGAAATAAGCATCACGAGCCGGCAGGACAAGTGAAAAACAAGATGGCCGCATCCATTAGCGACCGCATGGGCAAGTTAGCGATATATTTCCTCACGAGCACGCAAAAACACATCGGGAACGGGCGGAACAAGCTATTCCGCGTTTTTGCGAAAGTTCTGCGTGCTCGTGGAGATGTTTAACACTTTCGCGATAATTTGCGTATTGCGACTACGCAAATTCTGTCCACCCCTATCAAAGGGGTGAAAGTGCGCTTTGCAAATACTCAGCATCATAGCTAAGGTACCACTGGAACAAATGCTATTAAGGAAAGTGCCTCCGTTTCTAGTTCCCTCTCATCCCTGGGGCGCTGATATCACTCCACCTGCTGTTCTATTGGTAGGTAGGCCCCTGAAATATTTGAAATATTTCAAAAATTTATTTTGCAAGCATTTGCAGTTTTTCAAATATTACAAAACACTTGACACTGCGCAGCTTCTTCCATAGCTTGTAAGCTTTGCAGTACCTCTCGCGCCCCCACTTCTGCACCCTGACCTTAGCCCACCCACCCACTGCAAGAGTCCGCGCATGAACCACAACAGCAGCACAAGTGACTGGCCGTTGTGTTGCCATGCAGTGGTCTGGGGCACTTCCGCTGTGCAGCGAATTTGCATGCGCTACACGAGCTTGGTGTCAAGACCGGTCTCCTCCGGCAGCGCTGCCTGCCTGGAGCCATGGGGCGTCGCCAGCAGCCCCACAAACTAACGATGACAGAACAGTTCAGTACCACATTCAATTACCTGCGAAGGAAAAGGGACAGCGTTTGAGCTTGTTAATCACAAACGTAAACACATCTATTTACAGTAGGCTGTTGCTAATTAGCTTTTAGGGATGTGGAATTCCTATAGCCCGACGCCCGGGACATATTGTTTGGGGTCAAGGGCAACAAGTTTTCATGTGTATTTTGTCCTTGGGACAAGTAGGCCCAACACCCTACATCACAAACCCTTTGACAGCCAGTTTACAGTTCCACATTATGGATCAGGGAGAGGCATATCCTGCAGTTAAGGTAATATTTGTGTCCTTGTGTTATATCGCCCGGCCCGATCTCTGCAATCCGAATCTCTCTTCCTTGCGGTGGTCCCTCGAGTAAAGAGGGCCCGCGTAGGGGGCCACTCTTTCAAGCTGAAGGCATCGCAGCTTTGGAATGCTTTGCCATTGGCTCTATGTGGCACTTCTAATTTGCTGACCTTTAGGAAGGGCCTTAAAACTTGGCTCTTTGCCCCTTAGCATGTTCCCTCCTTAGTTTTGTTGTTTTTTCTTTTTGTCCCACTGTGTTATTGTTGGAGCCGGCCTCGTGGCATGGTCCTGTTCCCCCTCGCCCAGCCGCACGAGGTCCCCTGCACCTCGGGGCTCCTCCATTTTGGATTGTACGTAACTCTGCGTGCCATCCTACGTGACCCCGCTCAACCCGGCCTCGGCCCCAGCAAGCCCCGACATCAAGGCACCAACAACTGGCCAGGGGGTACCACGTGAACACTTCCCCACTCCCGGCGGAGGGCAGTATCGATGGGACCCCCAACCGTCCTCCCACACCTAGGTGCGATCGCCCCACAGCTCTCCTGGGCCTGGCGCCTCTCCCGCTGGGTGTCTGACCTCTCCCAGCCCGGCCTCTCCACCCCCCGGGCGCAAGGGTCCGGACATCAAAGGGCTCCAGACCTATATCTGGGGCGACCCTGCAACAGGACCGCAGTTGTATCCCGGAGTCGAGAGCCCTGCTGATTGAATCGCGGCCGATCCAACGGAGAAGAACTCTTGCTTGAAACTCTACCACGAGCCCTGCTGACTGCGTCGCGGCTCCATCTTATTGAGGTCACGAAGCCTCACGGAACATCGGAGCCCTGCTGACGCTGTCGCGGCCCAACCTCGCTGAAACCTCCCTCGGAGCCCTGCTGACGTCGTCGCGGCTCGAGCTGAACCAAGACACCGTAAGAGCCCTGCTGACCTGGTCGCGGCTCGAACTCCACGGACTGAACACCAGAGCCCTGCTGACGCCGTCGCGGCTCGACCCCTCCGATATCCGGAGGCCCTCCAGCGTGGGGATAAGAACTGGGCCCCAGGTACCCTCGTACCAAGCTGCTGCTAAAGACTGTCCCGCTACCCCGTCCCTACCAAAGACTTTGAGACTCTTGTGGATCCCTCGATCCCCCCCCTTGTAAATATTGATAATCGTAACTTCATAAGTACTGATCGTCTTGCTGAATCCCCTGGAGTCCTGTGTGGTGGTGTTACTGTGCTAGTACGTTATAGGAGAAGGACCTCTCCCCGGAGGCTTCTCAGCAGCGCTCGGCTACTTCGCGCAGTGTGGGGGCCCCTCTGGGTGGTCTCTCCGACCCCCCCGAGGCCCGCCTTCCAACATTTGGTGGCCAGCGACGGGATCCGAGCCGAACGCAGTTCGTACAAGCAAGTAACCCACTCGCTATCCATCCAGACGAACAGAGACCATGAGCAACCAGGAAACCACCGCGACCATGGAGTTCCAACCAGAACGGTTGGAAGAGTATACTCACAAAGAGTTAAAACAGTTCTGCAAAGACAAGGGCATTGCAACCACCGGCCTAGGTACCAAGGAAGAGATGCAGAAAGCCCTGAGAACCTGGATAGAGTCCGAGGCGGACCCCTCCCAGAACGAAGGGCCCCTGCCCCTAATTGCAGCCACACCACCCGCACAGACCCCGGCGAACAGAGGGAGAAACAGCCTGGGAACCGGCCTCTCCGTGGAGGAAATACAAGAGCAGGAGAAGGTCCGGACCCACGAACTAGAGCTTGCACGACTTCGGCTGGATGGCGAACTCCGGCTGGCCGAAAAGAAAATGGCCATAGAACAGCTACGGCTGCAGGAAGAGATAGAGGAGAAAAAGCGGCATCGAGAATTGGAAGGAAAAAAGGTTGACCCTTGAACACGAGCGGGGCCTCAAAGAACTCGAACTCAAGGCCCAGAAGGGGGAGACCGGCACCCCCAGTAATAGAGACGCTCCACCCCCCACCGAAGCCAAGGTGCATATCCCCAAAGATGTCGTCAAAGAATACTATAAAAACGACGACATCCAGCAGTGGTTCAAGGCGTACGAGGTGGCCATGACCTCCCATCGGGTGCCCCGGAAGGATTGGGGTGCTGGCCTGTGGGGGCGGTTCCTTAGCGAGGGCCGAGACACCCTGCTCCAGCTACCAGAAGAGGTGGTGACCTCCTACGACCATATGAAGGAGGCCCTGCTCACCCGCTACGGACTAACCGCGGAAATGTACCGCCAGCGTTTCAGAGACTGCAAAAAAATCCCCGGTACCACGTGGGTAGAATATGTGGACTTCTTCAGCAGGGCCCTAGAAGGATGGATCAAGGGTAGCAAGGTCACTACCTACGGGCAGCTGGTCGACCTCATTATTTGGGAACACCTCTCCAACAACTGATTCGTGGAGCTAAGACAACACCTCCTCGACAGCAAGCTGACCGAACCGCGGAAGCTCGCCGCCGAGGCCGATCGATGGGTCAACACCCGAGTCCCCCGGAACTCGATGGGGGAGTACCAGAGAAACACCACCGGACCTCCCCGCCAGCGCGGCGGAGGAGGAGGGTCGAACCGGAATCGTGACATCCCCGCCGGGCCACCCCGAAGTCCGCCTCGAGGGCCGCCTCAGCAACACCTCTACCCGAGCCTGGCCCGAAGAGGGACGGCCCCAGCCTGGACCGGACCCCGGCCCTCGATAACCTGCTACGGCTGCCAACAAACCGGACACTATGCCAGCGACACGGCCTGCCCCATGAACCGAAGAAGTGGGGCCGGCGGACCCCTGCCCCGAGAGCTGGCGGCTGCCGCCCTGGGGGAAGGGGAGGAAGAGGAAGAACCCCTCGACGGAGGAACCCCTCAGTGGGAGCCGGCGGCCATTTCCCTGGACTGCCTGGGCAGCCGAGAAATGGTGCCCCGAACACCCATCCCGAGCAACACCCAGAAGTACCAACAGTGGGTCACTATCAATGGACGACGGGCCGAGGCCCTCCGTGACACCGGAGCCAGTGTCACCGCTGTCCGCTGCCACCTGGTGACCCCCGAACAGATCCTGCCCAATGTACTATGCCCCGTCCGGACGGCCGACAACAGCGAAAGCATGTGCCAGATGGCCCAGGTCCCCTTCGAATGGGGAGGGGTGATGGGCATACTAAAGGTGACTGTCCGCGACGACGCCCCGGTGGACTGCCTCCTGGGGAACGACCTAGAGAGTTCTCCCTGGGCTCAGGTGGAGCGGCGAGAGCACCTCCGAATGTTGGGGCTACCCGAATGGGCCTGCGCCACTACCCGGTCCATGGCCACCCAGGCCCCACGCTCGCCCATAGCATCCGACCCCACCAGGCCCGAAGGGCCCGCGCCACCACCCGCCTCCAGCGAGGGAGAAGCGGACGCTGATACCGGATCCACCGAACCCTCCCCAGACGAAATCGCCTCTCTCGAAGCGCTCCCAGCGCTGGCCCAATGGCGCCACGACAGTGGTGCCACCCGAGAGCAGTTCCAGCAGGAGCAGAAGACCTGCCCCTCCCTCGAAGGGGTCCGACAGCAGGCATCCTCGCAGGCCAACGGTGACCAGACCGGAACGCACTGGGTCTATTGGGCAGAGGGCCTACTGTACAGCGAACAGAAGATTGCGGAACTGGGGGCCAGTCGCGTGCTGGTGGTCCCCCTCCGATTCCGGGAGTTCCTCCTTAACCTAGCGCATGATGTGCCCCTCGCCGGGCACCTGGGGCAGGACAAAACCTACAGCCGCCTGGTGACCCACTTCTACTGGCCCCGGATGCGGAGAGACGTGGACAACCACTGCCGGTCCTGCCAGACCTGCCAAGCCAGCGGGAAGGCGGGGGGACGGGTCAAAGCCCCCCTCCAGCCCTTCCCAACAGTCAACACCCCGTTCGAACGGGTCGGGATAGACATTGTAGGGCCCCTGGACCCCCGGACCGCCCTGGGTCACCGCTTCATCCTGGTCCTCGTGGACCACGCAACCAGGTACCCTGAGGCTATCCCGCTTCGGACTGTGACGGCCCCCGTGGTGGGCCGGGCCCTAATGGGGATCTTCTCGAGAGTGGGATTCCCCCGAGAAGTGGTGATCGACCGGGGTACGAACTTCATCTCTAAATACATGCGGTCCCTGTGGCAGCAGTGCGGGGTCACGTACAAATTCACCACCCCATACCACCCTCAGGGGAACGGACTGGTCGAGCGGTTCAACAGCACCTTTAAGGGAATGATCCAGGGCCTGGAAGAGCCCCTAAGGCGGAGATGGGATGTCCTGCTGCCGTGCCTCCTGTTTGCCTATCGAGAGGTCCCGCAGAAGTCCCTGGAGTTCAGCCCTTTCGAACTGTTGTATGGGCATCCGGTCCGCGGACCCCTCAGCCTGGTCAAGGAGGGCTGGGAGACGAAGCCCCAAGATGCCCCTCCCGTCGTCTACCGATACCTCCTGACCCTACGAAACCAGACCCGCAGGTTCCGAGCCCTGGCCGAAGCCAACCTCGAGGCCAGCCAGGAGGACATGAAGCGATGGTATGATCGGAACGCCTCTACCATTGAGTTTGAGCCAGGCCAGCAAGTCTGGGTCATGGCCCCGGTTGACCCCTGCGCCCTCCAGGACAAATGGACAGGGCCCTTCAAGGTGGTGGAGAAGAAGAGCCCCGTCACCTACCTAATCGACCTAGAGTCCCCCCGGAACCCCCTCCGGGTCCTACATGCTAACCGGCTCAAACCCCACTTTGCCCGGACCGAACTGAGCCTGCTACTGGCAACTGACGATGGGGGCGAAGACGACTCCGAGCCCCTACCCGACCTCCTGCGGATCAGCGACCACGATGGGTCCATCGAAGGCGTTCAACTCGCCTCATCACTGACCCCGGAACAGCGCCACGACTGTCAGCAGCTGTTGCAGCCCTTTGCAG
Source organism: Triturus cristatus (assembly GCF_964204655.1). Lineage (NCBI taxonomy): Eukaryota > Metazoa > Chordata > Amphibia > Caudata > Salamandridae > Triturus > Triturus cristatus. The sequence goes on along the minus strand of NC_140591.1, from coordinate 333,488,411 downwards.
CCCTCTTCTCCCTCACTCCGGGGGTGACTCCATGGTGTGTCCACGACGTCGATACTGGGAACAGTCCCCCCGTGCGACACCGAGCCTACAGAGTACCCGACCGGGTGCGGGCCTGCATCCAGGGCGAGGTGGCAAAGATGCTGGTCCTCGGGGTCATCGAGCCCTCCGACAGCCCGTGGGCCAGTCCCGTCGTCCTGGTACCGAAGGCCGCCGCCCCAGGCAATCCCCCGGAGCTACGATTTTGTGTGGACTACCGGGGTCTGAATGCTGTTACCAAGACCGATGCCCATCCCCTTCCCTAGGCCGACAAGCTCATCGACCGTTTAGGAGCAGCCTGCTACCTGAGTACTTTTGACCTCACCGCCGGGTACTGGCAGATCCAGCTCACCCCAGGCGCTCAAGAGAGATCCGCTTTCTCCACCCCTGATGGGCACTACCACTTTCGGGTGATGCCCTTCGGCATGAAGAACGCCCCGGCCACCTTCCAGAGACTGGTGAACAAGGTTCTGGCCGGGCTAGAGGCCTTCAGCGCGGCTTATTTGGATGACATTGCCGTGTACAGCAGACACTGGGCTGAGCACCTGGGGCACCTCAAAGCAGTCCTGGCCGCCCTCCAAAGGGCCGGGCTCACGATCAAGGCCAGCAAGTGCCAGATAGGTCAAGGATCGGTGACCTATCTGGGCCATCAGGTGGGGAGCGGTCGGGTGGCTCCCCTCCAACCAAAAGTTGATGCCATCCAGGCCTGGGAACCCCCCACCACCCAGACAGCTGTCCGGGCCTTCCTGGGCCTCACCGGGTACTACCGGCGATTCATCAAAGACTATGGGAGCATTGTTGGCCCCCTCACAGAGCTCACGTCCAAGAAGCAGCCCAAGAAGGTGCACAGGACACCCCGCTGCCAGTCGGCCTTCGAGACTCTCAAGACGGCGATGTGCACTGCCCCCGTGCTACAGGCCCCTGACTACAGCAAGGAGTTTGTTGTGCAGACGGACGCCTCCGAATATGGAATTGGGGCCGTCCTGTCCCAGGCAGACGCAGAGGGACTCGACAGACCCGTGGCCTTCATCAGCCGACGGCTATTGCCCCGGGAACAGCGGTGGAGCACCATCGAGCGAGAGGCCTTCGCTGTCGTGTGGGCCCTCAAGAAGCTCCGGCCCTATCTCTTCGGCACCCACTTCCGGGTTCAAACCGACCACCGGCCCTTGCGGTGGTTAATGCAGATGAGAGGCGAGAACCCCAAGCTGCTGCGGTGGTCCATCTCGCTGCAAGGGATGGCCTTTTCTGTCGAACACCGGCCCAGCAATGACCACGCCAACGCCGACGGCCTATCCCGCTTCTTCCGCCTCGACGAGGAGGATCCCCAAGGAGATGGGTGACTCTCCCTGCCTTCAGCTGGGGGGGGGATGCTTGTTGGAGCCGGCCTCGTGGCGTGGTCCTGTTCCCCCTCGCCCAGCCGCACGAGGTCCCCTGCACCTCGGGGCTCCTCCATTTTGGATTGTACGTAACTCTGCGCGCCAGCCTACGTGACCCTGCTCAACCCGGCCTCGGCCCCAGCAAGCCCCGACATCAAGGCTCCAACAACTGGCCAGGGGGTACCACGTGAACACTTCCCCACTCCCGGCGGAGGGCAGTATCGCTGGGCGTCTGGCCTCTCACAGCCCGGCCTCTCCGCCCCCCCGGGCGCAAGGGTCCGGACATCAAAGGGCTCCAGACCTATATCTGGGGCGACCCTGCAACAGGACCGCAGTTGTATCCCGGAGTCGAGAGCCCTGCTGATTGAATCGCGGCCGACCCAACGGAGAAGAACTCTTGCTTGAAACTCTACCACGAGCCCTGCTGACTGCGTCGCGGCTCCACCTTATTGAGGTCACGAAGCCTCACGGAACATCGGAGTCCTGCTGACGCTGTCGCGGCCCAACCTCGCTGAAACCTCCCTCGGAGCCCTGCTGACGTCGTCGCGGCTCGAGCTGAACCAAGACACCGTAAGAGCCCTGCTGACCTGGTCGCGGCTCGAACTCCATGGACTGAACACCAGAGCCCTGCTGACGCCGTCGCGGCTCGACCCCTCCGAGATCCGGAGGCCCTCCAGCGTGGGGATAAGAACTGGGCCCCAGGTACCCTCGTACCAAGCTGCTGCTAAAGACTGTCCCGCTACCCCGTCCCTACCAAAGACTTTGAGACTCTTGTGGATCCCTCGATCCCCCCCCTTGTAAATATTGATAATCGTAACTTCATAAGTACTGATAAAGAACTGCTCGTCTTGCTGAATCCTCTTGAGTCCTGTGTGGTGGTGTTACTGTGCTAGTACGTTATAGGAGAAGGACCTCTCCCCAGAGGCTTCTCAGCAGCGCTCGGCTACTTCGTGCAGTGTGGGGGCCCCTCTGGGTGGTCTCTCCGACCCCCCCGAGGCCCGCCTTCCAACAGTTATGTTTTTATGCTTACAAGCTGCCAATAAAAAGCGCCGGGACACTCCAATGGAGTAGCTGTGCGCTATAGAAATCAAAAATAACATAACATAACATAACAATGTTGTTCAAACTTGTATCTATGGTTCATTAATGCAAAACCTTTATTATGAGGGTGAGCGAAAAAAAGCACATGTTGTAAGCTCAGACTGTACTACTGACAGTGGTTCCAGTATAAAACTATGTACACACGTTTTCAATGTGTAGCAATATGAGGCTATGTATACTGCTTCCAGGATGCTCTCTGATTAGATGCAAATATATTCAGAAGCTTGAAAGCAAGATTGATAATTCTTTGCTTTCAAAATCAAATCTTCACAAAAAAATGCAAAAACATTTTGCTAAACAACTAACATTTTGGTAGTTATTTTGCAGCATCATTTAGTAAAATTTGTTGATGTATGCTAGTATTTCCCAAAAGTATTCATAACGGAAAATCGGTGTAACCAGTTTTAAAAAGATTATGGGAAACAAAAATAAACAAGCATTGGTAAAGCCAATATGTCTGAAATTGTTGGTCAGCCTATGCGTGACTTGTTTTGGCATGTTTTTTGTGAAACCTTTTGGTGTGGGAGCTGCTGGGTCCTCATCATTATACCAAACATTGGCAAAAGCAAAAATTGTTTTGGACTCAAAAAGCACACATTGCCACAGTAGTTCCTGGCACTGAACAAAACGATTGTCGATTATGCTCCTTGTGAAAGAACAGAATGCGGTCACTCACAGAAGCTAGCCTATAGACAGAGAGAGGCTGAATTTTAATAAACAATAAGGTCATGGTTAACACCAGACCTAATTAGGGGCAAATTATTAAATAAAGTCTCAAAAGTGCACTCATGTCCTTGCATTAAGTGCAGATATAGGACTTTCATGAATTCACAAGACTTTACAGAAGTAGGCCAAGAAATAGTACTCCTAGAAAATATCTGTGAACTGCATTTAGCATGAGCAAATATGCAGGTGTAGATTTGCTCATGCGAAAATCTGAGAGTTTGCAAGTTCACTTTCCCTCCAACCACTTTTTTCCCAACCCTGGAAGAAGTTTTATGTCTGCCATTGTCAGGAGTAAATTTGCAACCTTTCTCAGTATGAGAAAAGATTAGAGAAGAGTTGGTGAAAGCCCTTAAAACATGAAAGTTAATAGGTTTGCACAAACCCAAAAGGCATTACAGCCCTGGAACTGTTGCATACCAGTACTTTTAGTGCCAGTATGTAGATCTGTGGAAACGTGGCAACATATAGGAATTTCTAGTTTTCAAACCCTACTATATGGAAGGAGACCTGGCATAATCAGAGAGGCTATTTCGGAGCTCTTGGATATTGAGATTGCTGCCACAATCTGTCACCGCATTACATGGCACAAAAGGGACAAGTGGATTTTGTTACTGGACAAGTAGATTTACGAAGCAACCTGCCCCATGGACAAGTAGATATTTTAATAAATTCCATACCCCTGGACGGATTATATGTGATGGCGGGCAAGGCGTGTGTGTTTTTTATAAAACAGTAGGCCTAGGAAATGGACCCGGGTGCAATCCACCGGCAGATGACAAACACGGAAGTGTGTGTTTGTTGATGAGCAGATGCGACATTACCACAGGTGATGGGGGAGAGGAAACCAGAGTTTGAGCCTCGAGGTCACGTCCACATCCTGTGATTCTGGGTAAATCACTTAATCTCCCCGTGCCTGAATGTGTAAGTAACCAGTGCTCATGTAAAGCGCTCCAATACCTTCGGGTCGAGTTCGCGCTATATAGATCTGCAATAAAAAATAAATAAATAAAATATATATATATATATATATATTTTCGAGATATATCTATATCGATAGCTATATCTATACGCCCTGCCGCCCTCTGTTCCCTGCTGAATTCCCCAGGGTGTTTTCTCAAGGAAGCGGCTAATGATCGCGCAGGGTGCTTTGCAGCTCGCGCTTTGGAAGCTCACGCGCACCAAGTAGTCACTGTGATTCTTCCAGTGATCTCCTAGGCAACTGCCAGCTTAAATGAGACGCGGAGACGCCCTGTCTCCTTTTGCCATGGCCCATACGGACTGGGTCGTTAGCTTCACGGCTGTTGTGTAGGAATTTATTATCTCAAGTGGGCATCACACTTACACGCCCCCTTGAGATAAGAAATTGCTTCACAACGGCCGAAAAGCAGGCGACCCAGTCCGGATGGGCCGGCCCAAAAGGACAAAGGGCTGTAACTCAGAAGCCTCATTTTCAATGGGAAGCTACTCTTTACCATAAATGGTGACGCTACCCAGTGTAAATGAGGGGCGGAGCTTCAAGCACTCTTCTGAAATTTACTCACCCACAATATGTCTCGCAGACGCGAGCAGCGCGTGCGCGCTGCAACGCAGGTCTGCGAGACCTAAAAACTAATAGATGTGACTTTTACCAACATCCTTCTCCCATCATGCACTACATTTCTAGTAATTACCGGCAGAACAGTCTAGAAAGTGCTATGGGATAATGACAAGAGGTAGGAAAGGCCTATGGAATTGCTAGAACAATATATCCCTGGTTCAGAACTATAACAGAACTAAACAGATTACATTAAATCAGCGAGAGGTGCACGTGTAACAGGTTGTCAGAGCTGCAGCTTTGCTTTCCGACACAGTCATGAAATAACCTGGCTACCCACTCACCTGCTCCACGGTGCTGTACGCAAAACAATAAACAAACTAATAGTGGTGCAGGCAAATTAAAGCGCGTGACGCGTGTAACGAAGGTGACGGCCACGACCCTGAGTATGGGGCTGTGCTCACCTTGGTCTGTTGTTGACACTAGGGCAGTTTGATGGGGCAAGGGTTGTGACACTGCGTTCTTTATTCTTCATAGACCCCGGTTACGCACAGATAAAAAGACCAGTAGGGTCAGGGCAGAGCACACTGGCAGGAAGAGGGTCACTCGGTAAAGACAAATTAAAGAAATGTGCACACATTTTTGCATTATACCAACTCCTGCTGGGTAGGAGCCACGCAAAGTGGCAGGATGTAATGTCCCACGGCTAGAGTGTAATGTGACTGAACGCTGCATGCTGGGATATCTACGCAAAAACTTACAATGAGAACTCTGGAACCGCTCCCAGAATGCTAACTGAAGTTGTCGAGAAGGCCAGGACTAGCTTAAAGAAACACATAGGGTATGGGGTTATTTACAACTACGGCCCCCCTCTTCCCTTATTTACTCACACCCAATCCCTGCTTTGCCTCACCCTCTCATCCAAACCTTCCTCACCATATGTGATATAGAGGAGGAAAGTCAGACTCCACAACCACTCGCCAGAGACTCCTATTTGCCAAAATGACTCGCGTCATTTGTGACACCTTCATCCAGACATGGCTAGGTGTCCAAAAACATCACTTATCAAGCTGTGTAGACAAGCGAATGACAAATATGGCCAGAGAGTGGGCGGAGCTTCCATTACATACTCCACACCACAAGTCTCCCCTAGTGCAGCGCATGCGCGTTGACTCTAGGCTCGACCTAAAAATGGACTACTTTGGAGGAAGCAGACACCAAAATTATCCTGAAGATGAAATTGAGTCTTCGCAGAAAACAAGTATACACTTTGCACAGAAGGTCCCCAATTGGCATAAGTAATATGTCTCTATAAGAGATACTGCAATTCCACAGTAATGAATACCAGTGTACCAGACTGACTCAAAAAAAGCATGTGAAAAGGTAAACTTCCTAACCGGAAGACACATCACCTACAATGACCTCTTGAGCAAGAAGCCCATTTTCAGAGGGAAAAAATAAGGAAAATAAGTCAGGTATCCTTGTACACACAAACTGTTAAAGAGAATTTTGAAACAATAACATCTGCTTCTTGCAGGAACACCAGTCTAGTGTAACCAAAAGACGGACATGTGAATGCCCTAAAAAGGCTAGTCCTTTGAAAAATAAATCCTGTATCACCTACACAACCCAAGAATAGGGGCAAAACTAAAGAACATACAACTAGAGAAAGAGCAAATAAGATTCAGTATCACTTCGCTAATCACGAAAGCATCTCAATGCCGAGTAGGCCTGAGCCCCAAAAAGATGGGCGCTGTCAAAGGGCATATCGAACAAAGTCGCCTGTACAGCCTCTGAAAAAACTAAAGTACTTAGCCATGCACGACATTGTCCTTCAGCCGAAAATGCCATAGCCCGACTTACTAAATGAGTAGTATTCAAGCCACATCTAATTATCAGTTTGGCCGCCTGTTAGCCATCTCTAATCAGCTGTTCAACATCAGAACAAAGGGCATCCGGAAGTAATGGCAACCTAGTCTGCAAAGAATCCCACAAAGCATGGGAAAAACACCCAAGAACACAAAATGTGCTGGTGGACCTTAAAGCAGAACTAGCCGAAGAAAAGCTGCTTGCCACATGCATCCTGTTTTCTAGACTTTCTAGACAATGGAGTCTTGGGTAAAGAATCCATATCCTGTGAGGCTGTAGCCTCCTGAACTACCAGGCTATGCATGGTAGGATGCCTGAGGAGACAAACCGAGTCTCCAGGCGCAGACAGGTGGCTGCGAGATATAGCACGGTCCACCGAGAACCCAGTATCAGGCTTGGCCCAAGTACCAAACAATATGTCGAACAGGTCCTCACTGTACGGAAGAACAGGCTCTTCCCCTGACTGTCCTTGATAAATCGTAAATATAAATAATGGCTGAACTGTAACGGATATCAGAATTTACTAAGTTTTCTTGTCTTCCCGATATCATTTCAGAAATATAGACCCAAAGAAAGAACCAGGTACAATTTTAACAAAATGCAACAGGATGTTATGTAGCTTAGTTACACACTAAGGGTGCTCTCACACAATAGAGTTACATTAATTGACACAGTTTTGGTATGCACATTCGAAATATGACAATATTGATTTTTGTTAAATCAAAATGAACTTATGAAGACTTTTCATTAGAGAATAAAGTAGTCTGCAGAGTATACAAATGGATACAAAGTATATAAAGAAAAAAAGATGTAAAATTAATTTGGAAAAAGATATAATGAAATTGAGAAACTGAAGTCACTTATGTTACAGAAAATTTGGTTTTATTTCACAGCAACAGTGCATGGGTTGCCACTGTGATGTCACAAGATTAATAGAGCGCTGTTAACATAGGCACGGAAGTCACAACATTTTGGGATGAGAGTGACAAGAATGATAAGATGGCATGCAGCTGCCTTGCTTTCTCAACCTACGTTCACCTATCCTGGGGTACGCTGAATATCACCCTCCTCCTCCTCTGTCTTCTTGACTTGATCTCTTCCTCTTCTTTTTCCTCCTTTTCTCCTCTCAGTTTTCTAAAGATATTGATGGCCATATTGTTCTTATTTGAATTGCATTCTCAATAAACAGAATTGAAACAACAAGAATGATAAGATGTATTATAGCGATGTATATTTCGAGGTCTTTTAGCCCTGAGGAAGTCGCGGGATTGACTCCCTTGGCGATGAAACACGTGTTGGCTAAAGATCCAGGAACCAATTAAAATATACAAGAACAACAAGAAGCTTTGAGAATATATTACATGATTATGTTACTTGATTACGACCTTGTATGTTGATATTAGCGTGTGCTAGAGGATCAAAAAACAAAGTGTCAGTGGACTTCTTCACTGTAGGCAGTGACAAGTCTAAAACTGCAGCCACGCTCCTCAACACATCTGCAAAGGAGGAATTTGCCTCAGTAGAAAGACTAGGAGGTGAAAGTAGCCTGAGGCTGGGGAAAACTCCAGCAAGGTAGCCTCATCTAATGCAGATATCCAAATCTTCTCCACTTGTGTTGGAATAGTCTCAGAAATGGGCTGAAAAGCACCAGACTATCTTGTATAACCTGCCACAAAGTGACCACCAGAAGTTTCATGAGAAGGAAGTGAAAATGCCACATTGCCCTCAGTTTGCTCTATCAAGTCAGCACCCAAAGCCGAACGACGACGACGACAAGGTGACGCTTTGATGTTGATAGAAGTGACTTCAATGCCGGAGTCGGCTGATCAGAACAGACGCCGAAGGTGGAGTCCTCGAAAGGCTGTTCACTGGCTCCGACGCGGAGTAGGCCGACGCCCATCCAACTAGTTGGATGAACCAACCAACATCGAGGGCGAACCCGCCTACATGGCTCCACTCACCTCCTTGGAGCCCGGGGGCACTCCAGAGGAAGAAGGGAGCCCAAAGATGAGATGTCGAGTGTTATAATACTACCTCATCTGGGCCATCAATGCCCCGGCTCCCGGAAAGACAGGGAGGAGTCGTGAACGGCATCCTCAACTGGTGAGCGGGAGGAGCTGTTTGAGACTGTCTCACTGCAGAGCAGTCAGAGGGTGCCAAAACTTAAAATGCCTGCACTTACCTTTAGATGTTTCTACTCGAGATCGGTTCCAGCTCCTGGAACGGCCTGTGAACGGACCTCCGCATAATAAGACAACGACCGAGGCTGTGAAGTCTCTGAGGACTGTGACAGACACGCTGCTAGTAAGTTAATATGGCACTCCTTACGCGCCTTGGGCTTCAGCCTCTGGTACCGCAATCCTCGGAGATCGTGGGGTTCTCCCAAACACCACATACAAACAGAATGCGGGTCTGCAGCCGGCATTTGTCGAAAACAGGACCCACAAGGCTTAAAGCCGGACGACATAGAAAAGGCCACAACGTCCCCAACCAACAAAAACTGCAGAAAAGGGACGGAAAAAACAGCCTGAGGAACGGTTTCTCTGGATCTGCGTTGCAGCACAGAAAAGAAGAAACGAACGTCCGCACGTCAGAGGGGACTTGACGACCCAACTGAAGTTGATGTCATATCAGAGTCGTTCGCGCCGTTCCTCCAGCACGCAGAGGGACTGCTGAAAAATGTCCAGATCCAGTCTCACGCCTGGGGAGAATTCACAGGTTAAGCAATCTGCAGCTAGATGTCTCCATCAGATAGTGTGGCCTGATTTTAGGATAGGCCAGACCCATCCTAGTATTTTATTTAAAAAAATGCATTCCTTACAAATAGGTGGCTTTTTTGCCGAACCCCTCCCCCCATTCCCATTCCGGGGCAAACTTCCTGCCTGCTCCTGGTGGAGTTGGGGGGGGGCAAAAAGACTGGTTTGCCCCTTTAGCGATGGGGGAGCCCCACCCTCCAAATTTAAATGCAACCTTCCCAAATCGGACAAACGTCCTATTGCTCATTCTGGGGTCGGGGTGTGGCTTGATTGATGTCACAATAGCCCACCCCCTCCTTTTGTTTCTCTTGGTGCAATGTTTAATCCCTGGTGTTCAGTGGGGTTTCTACCCTCTCGGGCCAGACTGGGGGGTCAATACCCCTTCCCCCCCCTCAGTGGGGGCAGAAAGTCTATTGGGCTGTGGGTCTGGGGAAAGCAGGGGGCTGTGTCCACATCAAATAAATACTGCATAAATGCAGTCCCTGGTGTTTAGTGGACTTTCTGCCCCCCAGGGGGGCAAATTGTGGGTAATTTCCCCCATCCGTCTCACAGGGGAAAGAAAGACCGTTGAGCCTTTTTTGGGGTGGGGGTATGGCTTTGCCTCTGATGCGCACCCCCACCCCTATATTTATTTTTATTAAAAAGAAAATGTCCCTGGTGTCTAGTGGGCTTTCTGACCCGTCTCCCCGGGAGGAGGGAGGCAGAAAGACTGTCAGCATATTTTGTTTAGGGGGGAGGGTATGGCCCTGCATACCCATGATAGGCAGTCCATAACCCTATATTTTTTATAATAATGCCTGGTCGCACACGGATCGTCATTGCAGTAATGAAAAAGAAAAAAAGACTCTGGCTACTCAGGAAACTCTTCCCAAGCACCCAGAGATTAAAAAAAGAATAAAGGAATCCCTCTAGTGCATGGCACCAAAGGGGCAAACATATGCCTCCCTAGTGTCAGCCAATGCGCGACAGATGCAAAGGAGAGGTAGTGTGTAGATAGCCACTCTTGCTTCAAGGATCTTTTCCTTGGACAACCCTTAACCAACAGTCTCAAAATATACTACATAATGTTGCGACCCTTTAACATTCAGACTGGTCCTTATATTAAGTGCTGTTTACACCAACTTCACTAATCCTATATTCTATAACAACTACACATACCTTCTCTTTCTATATTTCTAAAGGCAATCTGGACAAGCATTCTACGCACACTTTCTCTCCACGACGTTTGTATTCTATTTTGAAAAAATACTCCAATCATTTTGTGGTAAATTTAGCTAAGTGTGCAGTGGACTTTAACTTTCATGCTTGAAAAGATATCAACTAATGGGTGATGGTCTGTCCTTAAAAGGTATAGTCTTCCTTGTAATCACACTCTGAATTTCCTTATGACTCACACAAATCAGCATTTTGTTTTCTATCACAAGTCCATCCATTCAACCAGTCTCTATTTCCTTGCTGAAGATGCAGTTGTATTATCCTGCTGATTGCACTATCGCAAGAAAGTTCTCAAACCAGACTCACAAGCATCCACCGTGACAAAATTCAATTGTTATTCTAAAAATGGCTGCAGAACTTGTGATTCTAATGCAGCTTCATTTACAGAGTTAAATGCAACAAGGCAGGCATCATTCAATTCAAACTCAACAGTGCTGTTCAGCCCTCCCCAATGCTTCTGCAATACCAGCAACATTCTTCAAGAATTTTAAATAAAATCCTTACAATCCAACAAAACACAGAAATTGATCTTTGTCCTTAGTGAAGGTGTGTTGACAATACGAACCAATACAAATTTGAATATCTGCTTCACACCTGGACCCGTCTATACACGACCCAAATATTTTATTCTACTCACTCTGAAAAAACATTTCTTATCTCAGTGTCTCAACATTAGGAGGACTACGACATGTTAAACTTCTTCAAACATTCGTCATGATCCTTTTGAAATACTGAGGCGGCAGATGTGAGGCCAAATGCCATCTGGCAGAATTGCAATGTGCCACCAGAGGTATCAAAGTGTGGATCAAACACCAGGCTTTGATGTACAGCTTTAGGATCCGGTCTAGTACACCACCGGCCTGATCCACCTTACCAAGACAGGAATATGAAAATTCCCACCCCAAATTGCATCATTCAGATTCCTATAGTCGGCACATGCATGCTATTCTCCAGACTTCTTGAGAACTGAAAGCCATACCGTGGCAGTGACTTCTTTTGCTCAATGATACCTTGTCTACTGTCATCAAACTATTTATTTCCAAATCAGTCCTAACATTCTAGATATGTTACATACTTTGAACGATTGTAATGCTTGCTACGTTTCTTAATTTTAGACACTCCATGATCATTCCAAATGTTTACTAAATACATCCTGGAATCTATTGAACCACCTGCACAACAAGGGCTTGTCACCAAAGAGGCAGCCTAGGGGAAGTCATGGGACGAAGGGCAGGTCAGCCCAGACATAAATACGGGGGAGAAGGACAAGTCAGCCGAGGGGAAATTCATGGGGCGTAGGCCAGACCAGCTCACAGGCAGAGCACATTGAAGGAAGGGGCAACACAGGGGAATGCATAGGAAGAAGAGTGGGGCATCACAGGGGAATGCACAAGGTAGAGAGGGCACCATGGGGCGTGGAGAAGCCCAAGAGGAATCAAGTGGGACTGAGGGGCCTACAGTGCATAGTAGTGAGCAGCCCAGTCCAGGAGAAACTAGTGGTGGAAAGAGTGGTTCAGTGGGCATCAAAGAGCATAAGAGAGTACTGCCAGGACAATTCCTGACTTATCACTCCTTATTTAGGACTTTGGTTGCCAGGTGGGGAGATATGACCGCGGAGCCCAACCAACACCTCACCATACAGTATTTACACGTTATGGGGAGAGGCAGACGGCTGATCCACTGGTTTGCAGTGTCGTTGCGGACAAACACGGCGATCACCCTGGAGCCGCTCAGAGGCAAGTGGAAAACAGACTTGGGGAGACAGCTGGCAGACAAAGAATGGGAACGCATATTGAAAGGCCCGGTGCGTATACCTAGAAATATGCGCCTCCGACAGATACAATTGTTCGTCATACACAGGGCGTATCTTACCCCTGCGGCTCTTAATAGCTACTTTCGTTGTACCGACGCAAAGTGCCCTAGGTGCGCTGAGCCGGGGGCTGACCTCATACACATGTTGTGGGGTTGTTGCAAATTGCACTCCTACTGGAGTGCGGTTCATGACTGCCTGCGTGCTATAACTACTCGTGACATACCTTTTGACTGGGTGGTCCACCTGCTGCATCACTTTCGCAGGACGCCGGCAACTAAGGTGATGTCTCGATTCCTAGACCTGGGACTTGCGGTCGCAAAACGCCTCATAGCTAGGAGGTGGAAGGCTCAGGACCCACCTCAACCGCGGGCATGGAGGCACTCGCTCGCTGCATGGGCCGGAGGGGACTGCCATCAGACGGGAGGAGACATTAGGGCTGAGGAAGACGCCCATAGCTGGACAGTGGGAGGAGCTACTCCGGGCACTCAGACATGTTGAGGAGGTGGATGGGGGGGGGGGGGGCGAGACAGCAAGTGGGGGGGTTGACTCCAGAACGGGCAGCGGGGGATCCGCCGGAGGGACCTTGTAGTGTTCCACGCATGACTTACTTCTAGACTAGGCACCGCGAGAATACGCATCTAGATACAAGACTGTGAGTCACAACTGAGTCACTGCACATTACCATGAGAGATGGGGAGTAGACGAGTGGCAGCGTCAGGGATATGCATAACGGAGCTGGTCTAGGTTCGAGGTGGTTGAGGTTTTATATGGTTTTGTTTTCTTACTATTTGTTTGCAGTAGATACAGATTCGGCTGAGGGACTCAATGGGACAATTTTGATGTACTCCTAAATAGGAATAGTGGGCTGTGCACAGCACTGCTTTAGATCTGCACTGTGTTAGGGGTTCCGAGCAACTGGATAGAGCTATCAGTCTACAAACTGTTATACGACTATGTCCCTTTCATGTGTGATATAGAATGCTATTGATAAGGAGTGTTCTGCCAAAGGAGTTCATATGCAAGTGAGCTGAATTTTGTCACTGTGTTTAAAAAAATCAATAAAACAGATTTATAAAAATAAAAAAATCAAAGAGCATAAGAGAGGCACACAGAAACCACAGGGGAAAGGGGTTCACAGTGCATCATGGGGTATGGAGGTAGACATGGGACACTACAGGGCACAAAAGGGCCCAGACAGTGAGCAGCTCATGGAAACTAAAGTGTTAGGGGCATTTTGCTGGAATTGAAGTGAGAAAGGTATTACTGAGACCTCTTACAGCTACTTTTCCAGACCTCACTTAAAGGTTACAAACATCTGTCTATGCAAACCCTCAAAATTTAAAACAGACTTGCTACCTTCATTCACTGTTTTTAAAACTCACCCCCCAATCTACCACACCTGCTCGCATCCTTTTCACCACTCCACTCGATTTCTTGAAGTCCTATAAACCAGACACCTCCCCACTCTGAGTAAAGACTAACTTCCTAAAGACTTTGGTCACCCTGACACTTCTGCCGGCCCACTGTCTCCCAAAGCTATATTATCAGTGCTGTCTAACAAATTTCAAGACTATGAGAATTGTGAAATCTGGTCCGTTCAGAAGGATGCTGTACACGCAGACTATCCAAGTTTAAGTCCTTTGGTGCACACCTGGACTAGTGTACTTGTGACACTTTCCTACCCTTGCTGCTGCTGTCCACATGGTTTGGCACAGACTACCAAATCTGCCTTTGCACCTACACCTATTTTGCCTTCGAAAAATTAAATTCTTGGCATGTGTATTTTAAGAAATATAACGAATATAAAATCTCCTTACCTGCATCATGGGATACTTTGCTTCTGCAGGGCTTCCAAATCCATTGACTCCAATAAAGCTTGTGCTAAAGTAGGAATCCGTGAGACTAGCATCGGATAAAGTACTACCATCAATCCCAGCAACTGAAAGACAAATTTGATTCACAATATTTAAAATTCTATTGAATAGCTCACAAAGAAAATAATGGTATAAGCTTATATCTATATATACATATTATTCATCGTGCAATAATTGTACATAAAAATAAAACGTAAAGTATTTGATTACATACAGATGCACACATGAACCAGACAAAAGCTTCGAATGTTAAGTACCACCTATTACAATATAAAATAATCAAGCTCAGTAGCAGGAATGATTTAGTTGACAATGCATTTCCCTCATATTGGCACTGTTTTACCTGAATATGTTCTACTAATTTGTATAAGAAGGCACAGACTAAGATAATACCCGAACACATTTGTTATACAATTGTTTTGTAATTCGCATAAACTGGAAGCAAAATAAGTGGATTATACAAAAAAGCACATTTAAGTTAAACTAAAATGTTTAAAAATAAAGCTCAGTACAGTGATTTTGGGGGGGGGAGGGAGGGGAAGGGGGGGGGGGGGGATCAACACCACGGACCAGCATCCATGGATAACAAGTAAAACACTGAATAGAGGGGGCATCAGTAACACACAAGCCATGGTCAATAAACTATTATCCAGGCCCAACTTTAGAATATGATAGGAACAGAATTTGATGTCAGATTAATTCACCAAGCCAAAAAAGGCTTCACACTGAAGACCATTATGGGTAGGCCGTAGTACCCTGAAATATATTGTACTATTAATTCTATAACGTCCCAGGTTCCTTTAACATCTATTTTTCATTTGATAGCACTTTTCCAAATATTTACCCCAAAAACAATGCACTGAAATAGGTGTACTAAATATATGTCCTCAGAAGACATATTTAGGCTAGGTTTTCAAGACAGCCACATGGGTCATATTTCAAAACATGGATGATAATCTTACGAACTAAAACCAGACATCAATGCTCTAAAATCTAATAAACAGAGAGGAAGAAACCAGAACAAAGAAAACGTTCCTGTATGAAATAACATTTCTCTGATCCAGATGTACTAGCATACAATGTTCATAATTATTAGCCACTTATTTACACAATTTTTTCGTCAGCTATAATTCTGGGAATATAATCACATATTTTGGCATGACTTGTAGACAAGGTGCGTGGACTTGGCTCAGAGTAACTGCTTTTTGGATGCTTCTGCCATACCTTTGACAGCAACCAACTGGCAAAAACAACAATTGATGGACAGAATGCAGAACAATGTCATACATTCACCCCAGTACAGAGATCTGGGCCTAAATCCATCGTTTTTTTGCTCACCATGCCATTCCAGTTTGAACCCAGCCATATGCAAATCAGTCTTGACCCTGTGCCCCATGGGAACAGTCCAGCCCGAACTGCCAAGCCAGGTCCTCCCTGGACTAGAAACAAGCATCCTAGGACCGGTTTCGGGCTTTCAGCCCTCGTCAGCCAGGATAGCTTGATTCCAGTGGAATGGAGAGCAAGGGACTCACGTCTGAGCATACCCTTCCCACTCGGGGTGACAAATGCAAAAACAACAATTGATGGACAGAATGCAGAACAATGTCATACATTCACCCCAGTACAGAGATCTGGGCCTAAATCCATCGTTTTTTTGCTCACCATGCCATTCCAGTTTGAACCCAGCCATATGCAAATCAGTCTTGACCCTGTGGCCCATGGGAACAGTCCAGCCCGAACTGCCAAGCCAGGTCCTCCCTGGACTAGAAACAAGCATCCTAGGACCGGTTTCGGGCTTTCAGCCCTCGTCAGCCAGGATAGCTTGATTCCAGTGGAATGGAGAGCAAGGGACTCACGTCTGAGCATACCCTTCCCACTCGGGGTGACAAATGCAAAAACAACAATTGATGGACAGAATGCAGAACAATGTCATACATTCACCCCAGTACAGAGATCTGGGCCTAAATCCATCGTTTTTTTGCTCACCATGCCATTCCAGTTTGAACCCAGCCATATGCAAATCAGTCTTGACCCTGTGCCCCATGGGAACAGTCCAGCCCGAACTGCCAAGCCAGGTCCTCCCTGGACTGGAAACAAGCATCCTAGGACCGGTTTCGGGCTTTCAGCCCTCGTCAGCCAGGATAGCTTGATTCCAGTGGCATGGAGAGCAAGGGACTCACGTCTGAGCATACCCTTCCCACTCGGGGTGACAAATGCAAAAACAACAATTGATGGACAGAATGCAGAACAATGTCATACATTCACCCCAGTACAGAGATCTGTAACGCTTTTCGCCCTAAGTGGGATGGGTATGCCCAGACGTGGGTCCCGTGCTCACTATGCCACTGGAGTCAAGCTATCCTGGCTGATGACGGCTGATAGCCAGAAACCGGTCCTAGGATGCTTGATTCCGGTCCAGGGAAGACATGGCTTGGCAGTTCGGGCTGGACTGTTCCCATGAGGCACAGGGTCAAGACTGATTTGCATATGGCCATGTCTGAACTGGGGTGGCGTAGTGGGCAAAAGAACGATGGATTTAACCCAGATCTCTTGACTGGGGGAGAATGTCTGCATTGTCAGCATTCCGTCCATCATTTGTTTGTTGTAACGCTTTTCGCCCTAAGTGGGATGGGTATGCCCAGACGTGGGTCCCGTGCTCACTACGCCACTGGAGTCAAGCTATCCTGGCTGATGACGGCTGATAGCCAGAAACCGGTCCTAGGATGCTTGATTCCGGTCCAGGGAAGACATGGCTTGGCAGTTCGGGCTGGACTGTTCCCATGAGGCACAGGGTCAAGACTGATTTGCATATGGCCATGTCTGAACTGGGGTGGCGTAGTGGGCAAAAGAACGATGGATTTAACCCAGATCTCTTGACTGGGGGAGAATGTCTGCATTGTCAGCATTCCGTCCATCATTTGTTTGTTGTAACAGCAACCAACTGGCAGCATGGTTTTCTCTTGACATACTTTCTCATCTTAATACTAGAAGACATAAGGCCTCAAACCTCTGTCCAGGACTACCAATTCGGACTTAAACCTCAGTAATCTCACTATAACCTGCCTGTAAAATAATCTCACACATGATTTTGATTTCTCCTATAAAAATTAATTTGCTGGCCTCTTATTTCTCTTGTTGAGGGGTCACCAATGTGTAGGTCATAAGCTTCAGCCACTGGTACCTTGTCAACAAAGTAAATAGCTTATTGGCATGAGGCTCAGCATGTCTTCTCTATATTAGTCATCTATGGCACATTGGTGGCCATCCTTGGCATAATGCTGATCTTGACTTAATGGAGATACTTCTAAGCCTTTTGGGGCTACATTTCCTAATTCAGCACTTAATTCATAATGGGTCATACATTATATACTATTGAGGAAATATGAATTTTGTGATCAGTTATGTCCCCTATCGTAGACCCCAACGGCTCCATGTGCATGTTACAAGTACATGTATGTTCCCTCCAGTTCCAGTTATGAAGACGCAAATACATGTGCGTCCACCGTCAACATGTCCTCTTTCAGATCCGCCATGAATGGGTCAGATATTCCATTCCTAAGTATGAAAGGCCACCGACTTTATGTGGTTCACTTTCCACATTTTACAGATTCAGGTGAGTAGGCCCTGAATTCTGCCATCAAGCCTTTTCCTGTCTTCTGCCTCTGAAAGCTCCAGTCCGAACCTGCATCTGTATCCATGAACTTTGTCCTACTCCCTGCGCGGCTAACGGTGCCTGATCCAGCCCGTTGCCTGCCAAAAACTGTATTTCACCTTCAAGATTATCTGCTCCGCTCCTCATCCGATGCATTCCTGTCTAGTAGTTTAGGTAAACATTCTTCCAGCTACCGTGCAAAGGGCCAGGCCTCACTGTCCTCATGCAAGTAATTCATAGCCCCTGTTACCATGGAAGATTCCTGCCCCCTCGCATCTCATGTAGACATTTAGACGCTTGTACACACACTAACAGTCAGTATAGAATAGATTCCGTCCGAGAGACCTTTCCTTTCGGATAATACAGTTCTTTAAACATAAGATATTAGATAGGATTTGGGATTAGGTTGACATGACCCCTCAGACTTCTGTCTCCACATGTAGAGCTAAATGTCAAGTCTCCTTCACCCTCTAGTTGCACGTCAATCACACGTCATGCGGCTGCGCGTGCATCTCTGCCAAGTATTTCTGCTGACATTGCAGGATTCTCTTATGGATCCACCCACTTGTGACATCATGTTTAATGACGTATTTAGTTACGCCTATGTTTACGCCTTTTTTCATTACGTATGTGTATCATTATCTGTATTATCAGCTGTTACGCCTCTTGCATCTGTCTTAATGTAATACTTTTCATATAAATATCATTACTTGTCAATAATGTATTGCCTTCCCTTCCTGAACCTTCGTGGTGATGGAATTTCAAGCCTACAGTTCGAACTGTAATTCCTTTATAGAGGAATAAAGCCTTTTAGAACCTCTAATACCACGGATTCTGCCTCTTATATTTACTGAGTTATTCTTACTAGACTTTACCGCATAAAAAATAGTACCGGTAATGAAATATTTACCACATAAATTGGCGCCCGAACAGGGACACTTTCTCATCTCACGCGCCGGAGGTGCGTTGCAGGCCCGGTCTCCTGCCACAGCTGAACGGACAAAAACGCGTACCCGCAGGATTTCCTGTATCTCCCTACGGCCAAGCGGGGGCGACTGAGGCTGCGATCAACACCCAGACGAGGCGGTGAGAAGTGCGAAGTATCCCGACCAGAGCCTAGCTGAGAGAGCAAGATCCGAGGTATACAGAGGCCCACCAGGTTCCGAAGTTCCGAGTCCAGTCGAGTCGAGTCCAGTCGGGTCCAGTTTCAGTTCAGTTCCGAGGCCTTCCGTTCCGCGCTACCCGGTGAGTACCATTGCCGGGGAGGCATTTAAACGTGCACATAGGTTGTGCCGGTCAAGACGGGTTTGGGTACACAAATCCGGTCTGCACTGTTTTAGCAGTGTATCTGTACTGTTTAGCAGTATATCTAGTATGTCTTGCATATAATTCAGTATTATTTAGTGTCAGTATTATGTCAGTAACTAGTTTTCTATTAATTATCATCGTTCATTAAATGTTAAATGTTTTAATACGTTCTACATATTGTGGTGTGAATGATTGTTCATTATTGTATTTATTGTATTAAGTGTGTTCAAATAATAAGGTCTAAAAATGCCGCTCTTTTCAAAACTAAGACAGATCAAAACCAGAAAAGGGGTACTCGAAGAAGCTGTTCCCATTCCACCTAGGGACACTCCAGGATACTTTATGTATCATAAGCATGGCCTAGATGCCGTGTTATTTCTTGATTTATGGGTGGACTACACCAAAGAGTTGCCAGAAAGTCAGAGGTGGCCCGCAGCGGGGACCTGGGATGCAGATTGCATCATGAGAGTAGAAGAAGAATTATGGAAAAAGACAGTCACAGAAAGATGTCATTGAATTATGGCGTAAAGAATCATATAGACGTACAGAAAAAGCGCTCAGACAAGAAGAGAAAGGTAGGGAGAATTCGAATAAAACCCGAGAAAATTTATTAATTGAGGAAGGTACCCGAGTAAAAGCAGAACAAGTAGACAGACAACGAAACACTCTTATGAATGGTATGTATCCTCTTTTGGCCGAAGGGTTACCTCAGGCCACCCCGGAAATACCGAAAAACTTGACACCCCCATTGCTCCCGATAAAAGCACATCCCAAAACAGCAAAAGATATTTTCCTTTCTTCCTATTTAGATGATGTAGCTCCTGAATATGCTAATGCTCCGCCACACGCACAGCCCACCGATGGTGCTCAACGCCAAGATCATCCGTCTGTATCCCCGCAACAACAAACTCCTACGCCCATTCCCACAGGTCCGTCCGTTTCTACCGTTTTTCCCGCATCTACAATTTCTATCTTACATCCAACAAATCCTTTCTTGTACCCAGCCATGACAAGGATCCAGCAGGTTTCCACCGTGAGATAAAAGACATGTTGCTCATGGGAGAGTATACCTACCCCGACATTATGAAAATATTGAAAGTGTTAATGCCTGCCGGTGTTTACGAGAAACTCAAAGAAAAGGAATGGGAGGTGGGAGACCAAAAGATAGATTGGACAGCATTAGAAAACGAAGAAAAGGCCCGAGCTGCAGGATCAGGGCTTGGGGAAAAGACTACAGCACTACCAGGATTACTAGTACAGATACTGCCACGTTTATTAACTACGAAAAAGGATGACTGGGGTGCAATCTCAGCCTGTAAACAAAAGCAAGATGAAGACACTAGTGATTTCTATTCCCGATTTGAAAAATGTTTTGGTATCAATAGTGGCATAAAAGCAAGTAGCGAGTCATATCCACATCTGTTTGTGACAAAATTAGTTGAAAATTCCCTGCCGCAAGTTAAGAATAGAGTATTGAAATTTGAGAGTACCTGGCAAGGTAACACCCCGTCACAGATGTTACAGATGTTACAATATCACCACAATAGAATTAGAGAAGAACAAGAACATGAACAAAGACGTATGAAAGATACGAAAATGAAAATGCTTGTTGCCCAGTCAGTTCCAGCTGATGGTCATAAAAAAGGTGATTCCGCAGGTCCGACGAAAGGGACATGCAACTATTGTAAGCAACAAGGTCATTATATACACGATTGTCCAGTTCTGAAACATAATATCGCCACGGGTAGAACACAGGAAAGACCACGTCCACCTAGACAGGATCAGAATCAACAACAAATCCCTCAGCATGCACAACCTAGGTCAGCTCCGCAACAACTAGCTCCGCAACAGGCAGCTCTACAACAGACCGTAGCACCACCACAAGCGCAGCCTATTGCTGCCACACAAGCAACAACGCAACAGATGTACCAGTATGCACAAAATGACTATCCCGATTATCAGCGATACACATGAAATAGCCTAGAGAGGGAAGTTGGCTTACCCCTTATCGAGGTTCCTGTAGATCAAGAGGGACCTTATGTACATAGTGAACTATTAGGGGAAGACAGAAAGTTTTTACTTGATACAGGGGCAAGCAGAACAACTATACGACGCAGTGAAGTTCCAGGGGCACCCCTCTCAGGCTCACAGAATATTTCCCTTGGATTCTCAGGAAAGCCTATCATTAATGAAGTAACGCAACCCCTTCCACTTACGGTTGGTCCATTGACACGAACCACAGATTTATTGCTTACTAAATCATGTCCAGAAAACTTGTTAGGTATAAAAACATTGAAAGCTCTAGGAGCTATAATATGTTGTTCTCCGGAAGGAGTACGATTATTTTTACGTGATTTCAAAGGTCACTACGTGTCCAGAGACATGGATCACCGGCTGCAGAATTTACCTACACATCTATGGGCACAAGGCCCAACTGATGTTGGTTGCATGAACATTACACCATATCGAGTCACACTAAAAACAGGAGTAGTACTACCACGAATGCGACAATACAAGTTACCACCAGATGCTGTTGTGGCTCTGCTGCAAATCATTGACGAGCTCATTGCACAAGGAGTGGTTGTAGAAACCGACTCCAATGTATGTAATTCCCCGATAATTCCGATTCTTAAAAGAACGGATCCAAAAGCATCACCAGTATATCGATTAGTTATTGATCTGCGCGAATTAAATAAATGTATTGTACCACAATACCCTGTGGTCCCAGATATCTCTTCATTACTAACAGCTATTGACTCAGAAGCAACGTTCTTCACTGTAATTGATCTCAAGAATGCCTTCTTTAGCGTCCCTATAGATCCGGAAAGTCAATATTTGTTCGGATTCAGTTTGAATGGACGAAGTTTTAAATTCACACGCGCACCTCAAGGATTTACAGAAAGCCCCAGCATCTATAGCCAAGCACTGAAACGAGAACTTGACAGTATCCACATGCCAGTTAACACTGCCTTGCTTCAATATGTCGATGATCTGCTGATCACCGCCCGAAGCGAACCTGAATGTGAAAAAGCGTCACTGACGGTTTTAAGATTTCTGGCCGACAAGGGGCACAAGGTGTCCCCTTCTAAGCTGCAATTCTGTGTCCAGCAAGTTGTTTACCTTGGGCACTCGCTGTCCAAGGAGGGAAGACAGCTTACACCCGACCGCATCCAGTTAATTGCTAACATGTCACCACCAAAGACACAAAAGGAGGTGCGGGCTTTTATAGGTCTCACTTCATACTGTAGGCAGTGGATCCCTCAATATGCATTTCTAGCAAAACCACTCATCCGGTTGACAACACAGGAGGCAGCCACATCGACTGTCCTCCCTTGGACTCAAGAACATACACATGCCTTTGAAAGCTTAAAGAAAGCTTTATGCCAAGCACCTGTTTTAGCAACACCATGTTACAGTAAGCCTTTTACACTCTTTGTTACAGAACGCGAAGGTACTGCCTTGTCAGTACTCACTCAGGAACAAGCAGGATCACACAAACCATGTGCTTATTTCTCTAGTACATTAGATCCAGTAGCTCAGGCTCTTCCTGCGTGCCTGAAATCAGTGGCAGCAACAGCTTTAGCAATCAGACAAAGCGATGCCATAGTGTTAGGACATCAATTGACAGTACAAGTACCACACGCAGTAGAGGTTCTCTTGAACCGCACACAAACACAACACTTGACTATAGCAAGACTCACCGGTTATGAATTAACATTGTTTCAGCCACATATAGAAATCAGACGTTGTAATACGTTAAATCCTGCCACACTTTTGCCCGTAAATGGAACAGATCCATTAGCACATGATTGTATTGAAGTCATTACTATCACGACGAAACCCAGACAAGACTTGACAGACATCCCTTTATCAGATCCAGACCTGACATTGTATGTAGATGGTTCATGTATGAGAACAAGTACAGGAGAGTTAGTGGCCGCTTACGCAGTCACAACAGACACTGAAGTCATTGAAACAAATTGTATTAACACTTTGTCAGCTCAAGCAGCAGAGCTCATCGCTCTGACACAAGCCTGTATTCAAGCCAAAAATAAGAAAGTCAACATATACACAGATTCACGTTATGCATTCGGAGTCGTCCATGACTTCGGCGTACTGTGGCGAGAGAGAGGTTATTTAACTTCTCACGGTGCCCACATCCAACACGGACCCCTCATTCAAGCCCTATTAGACGCGATTCATCTACCTATTGCAATATCGATTATGAAATGCAAAGCCCATACAAAAGTTACCGATATCATTTCTCAGGGTAATGACCTAGCTGACAGAACAGCTAAACAGACTGCTCAGAATCAGACCCATACAACTGACACGACAAAGACAATAGTTCCGACACCAACACATTGCATGACAGTTAAGGATCCCGCCCTTGATGTAATTGACATACAGACACATGCTACACCAGAAGAAATAAAGAAATGGACTGAATTAGGAGGGATCCAAACGGATCAAGGATGGATGACGAAGGAAAAATCTATATGGTTTCTTCCCGACTCCATGGTTCAAGTCATCATTAACACAATACATAGTCCAGCGCACCTAGGAGAAAAAGCTATGCTAGACAGTATTCAACACATTTGGTTCAACAAACACTTGCGAGCAGCAGCCAAACAGAAAGTACGTACCTGTATGATATGTTGTCAGTTTAATCCAGGTAAAAGCATCCCCGTAGAGCAGGGTGGATTTCAACCTCCCGATCATGCTTTTGAAGTCCTCCAGATGGATTATATCCAGATGGAACGATGTCGAGGATTCAAATATGTTCTCGTAGTTGTCTGTGCTCTTTCCCGTTGGACAGAAGCCTACCCGGTTTCAGATTACACTGCCCCGACTACTGCCAAACAGCTAGTTCGAGAATTCTTCCCACGATTCGGTTTACCACGTGTCGTGTACTCAGATAACGGCCAGCCATTCTCATCTGAACTAATGAAACACGTTTCACTTCTGTTAGGTTACCAATGGAAATTCCACTGTGTTCGACATCCCGAGGCAGCAGGTCTTGTGGAACGTCATAATCAAACTCTGAAAATTAGATTGTCCAAAATATGTAGAGAAAAAGGTGTCGATTGGATAGTAGCCTTACCAGTTGCGCTCTTTTATATGAGAATGGTAGCACATTCTCGAACAGGGCTATCCCCGTACGAGGTGATCTTCGGTAGACCACCAAATATGTGGGGGACGCCTATACCTCGCAAAATCACTGATGTTGACTGTAATATGCTGACAGACTACCTGGCTTCCTTGATGTCTGCACTACAATCTTGTCGTTCACAGGTAGCTGCAGCTTTTCCCGATAACACTGAGGTGAAGCCCCATGACGTGGTTCCAGGTGATCTGGTTCTTGTGAGGAACTTCGACCGGAAGACCCAGTTGGAGCCCAGGTGGAAATCGCCCAAACTCGTCTTGCTGACAACAAGGACAGCCGTGAAGGTTGAGGGACGTAAAGGGTGGTTACACTCGAGTCATATCAAGAAATTTTATGGACTACCGTCCGATGTGAACACTCAGCCCTGCATTCCCTCACAGACAGACTCAAAGCTCCCCTTGGTTGAACAGACAAAAAATGAACTCTATAAACTGAAATTAAGGTCTAGCAAGACAGACAATTTGATTGTTTAAGTCCTCTCCAAGGTGAATCGGTTGAATTTGTCTCTGACATGTATCCTCTAGACCGAAATAGAGAGAGAAATAGACAGATAAAGCTTAAAAAACATGCGTACTGTAAATCGCTTCGTAGTCACTGCACAGTTACATTATTAATTTTGTTTTTTCTAAGTCTTTTGATCATCATTTCTAGTGTATTGTTACATATGTATTACCCTATTTCTAAGCATGCTTACAATGTTACCGCAGAACATTCTTTTAGCGAATTACCTCCGCATGAGTTGTCTTATAGATTTGCGCTGCGCAACAACACTTTCATTAGTATGTTACATCATTCCCATCAGACCAGCAATGCTACAAATTGTTGGATATGTGGCCGACTCCCTCCCTATCAGAACTATAAGGGAGTTTTGCCCCTCTTTCCGTATCCGTTCACACACAATGGCTCCTGTGGAGCATGGTTTAGTTTGATTAATTCCCTAGATTCAAATCCCGTAGTTTATCAAGACAACTGGGTATGGGGAAACCTGAACCTAGTTTTGCTTAAAGTCTGCCACCCTAACAAGGAGGGACTTCCCAAAAGAACAGGAACTGATCTAGAAAATGAAGTATATGGATTAGGTAATTTTACACTTAACCTCCTGATTCTGAATGTTGAATCCGAAGCTACGCCAATCTTATCCGTTATGTCAGTATTCCCAGTTAAAGGGGAATTATGTGTAAGAAAGAATGGTTCCATACACATGGGCCATAGTAAATGCACCACTGTAATAAAATTCAGTGATCAAGGCAAGTCTACATTTAGAGCTTCCCGTCATTCCTACTTCATATGTGGCCAGACCGCATATATACGTCTACCTCTAGATTGGGATGGTACCTGTTACATAGCATTCCTTCTGCCACCTGTTTTCCTAGCCCCTCCTGATTATCACAGAAATACCCATTTAGTACACAATAGACAGCAGAGAGATCTCCCGATTGTCGATTACACTGAAACGGCATGGGAACAATACACAGATTTCAATAAAGGTTTCTTTCCCTATATAGGTACAGTCACTAATAGTAAGCTGATACGTAGATTAACTAGAACCCTTGAAGCAGTAGTGAACGAGACTACTTCCGCCTTAGGAAATTTAACAGAAGAGCAGTCTGCGATGCGGATTGTTGTGCTTCAAAATCGTCTTGTCCTTGACGTCATCCTGGCCGATAGGGGCGGAGCTTGTAGGGTCATCGGATCAAGTTGCTGTGTTTTCATACCAGAAAACTCGCCGTCAGTATATAAAGCCATAACTCGCCTTCATAAGATTATAAGCCAGATACACCAGAGTCCAGGCACCTGGACTTGGTCCGGTTGGTTCTGGAGCGTGTTGTCAGCCTGGGGATGGAGGATCCTATCCTTCCTAGGTATTGGCTTTCTCATACTATTCAGTTGCTGCTTATGTCTACAATGTGGGCCAGCGATTTGTGGTCTGTGTGCCACATCGTGTATCCCGCATCCAAGTTTTCGTTCAAGATCCCGGAAGAAGAAAGAAGAACAAATGATGCTATATGACCAGATCGATGGATTGATGAAGATCGATATCTCCTGAGGGTCCGTAGGGGACAAGGAGGGAATGAGGAAATATGAATTTTGTGATCAGTTATGTCCCCTATCGTAGACCCCAACGGCTCCATGTGCATGTTACAAGTACATGTATGTTCCCTCCAGTTCCAGTTATGAAGACGCAAATACATGTGCGTCCACCGTCAACATGTCCTCTTTCAGATCCGCCATGAATGGGTCAGATATTCCATTCCTAAGTATGAAAGGCCACCGACTTTATGTGGTTCACTTTCCACATTTTACAGATTCAGGTGAGTAGGCCCTGAATTCTGCCATCAAGCCTTTTCCTGTCTTCTGCCTCTGAAAGCTCCAGTCCGAACCTGCATCTGTATCCATGAACTTTGTCCTACTCCCTGCGCGGCTAACGGTGCCTGATCCAGCCCGTTGCCTGCCAAAAACTGTATTTCACCTTCAAGATTATCTGCTCCGCTCCTCATCCGATGCATTCCTGTCTAGTAGTTTAGGTAAACATTCTTCCAGCTACCGTGCAAAGGGCCAGGCCTCACTGTCCTCATGCAAGTAATTCATAGCCCCTGTTACCATGGAAGATTCCTGCCCCCTCGCATCTCATGTAGACATTTAGACGCTTGTACACACACTAACAGTCAGTATAGAATAGATTCCGTCCGAGAGACCTTTCCTTTTGGATAATACAGTTCTTTAAACATAAGATATTAGATATGATTTGGGATTAGGTTGACATGACCCCTCAGACTTCTGTCTCCACATGTAGAGCTAAATGTCAAGTCTCCTTCACCCTCTAGTTGCACGTCAATCACACGTCATGCGGCTGCGCGTGCATCTCTGCCAAGTATTTCTGCTGACATTGCAGGATTCTCTTATGGATCCACCCACTTGTGACATCATGTTTAATGACGTATTTAGTTACGCCTATGTTTACGCCTTTTTTCATTACGTATGTGTATCATTATCTGTATTATCAGCTGTTACGCATCTTGCATCTGTCTTAATGTAATACTTTTCATATAAATATCATTACTTGTCAATAATGTATTGCCTTCCCTTCCTGAACCTTCGTGGTGATGGAATTTCAAGCCTACAGTTCGAACTGTAATTCCTTTATAGAGGAATAAAGCCTTTTAGAACCTCTAATACCACGGATTCTGCCTCTTATATTTACTGAGTTATTCTTACTAGACTTTACCGCATAAAAAATAGTACCGGTAATGAAATATTTACCACACTATGAGCAACCATGACTCAATGTGGTCAGCCTAACATAATTGCAACCATATCTGGCATCGCACAAAGCGATGCTTAACTTGTTGTGGACATATGTTGTACAGCCCTGGTAAAGTGAAAGCCATTTTTGGCATGTTTTGGTAATCTGTAGCTTAATCAAGGCATTTCTTGACTAATGGTTAACACTTAAACACAATGGAGGCCATTCTTGACATTGTCTGGGCATCTGGTACAATATGGTAACTAGACCTTGCAAAATGGCTGTCCAAGCATACTTTTGGCAGTCACAAACATATTGTAGATATCCTCCACATTGTGGATTTGTCCTCTGGCATAATGAAGGCCATCGTTGGTATACAAGGACAATCTCTGGCATTTGTTGGTAAGCATGGACATGTAAAGCAGAGTCTGTCCGTTTAAAGTAATTTTACATGAGGGTAAGTGATAGTTGACAAGCTTAAGTTTGTTGATTAAATGGTTTTCCAAGGTAAACATTGGGATGTTTGTCCCAGAAGAAAGAACAATTTTTTATGGGATCATGTTTTTTCACCCAAAATGAAAAGCTTGTGATTGAAAGCAAAATCTGTCCATTTTCAGAAACGTATTTGCTGATCGCATTTCCAAACATTTTTCTTACTATAAATTGAATGATACACTACGAAGACTTATTGCTGATGTTATTTCCGTGATGTCAGAATCCATTTGCTGCTACTCAAATGAAGAGTTGAATATCAAAGGGGTGACCTGATAGACCACTGGACTCGGGTTAATGATAGTGCAAAAAAACAGTCACAGTGAAAATTATTCACAAAATATCAACATCAAATTTACGTTCCACATAAAGAAGGAATAGGACAACACCAAAGCTTGTCACACAATCAAATGGAAATAGTTTTAATCGGTCGAGCGTCAATATATCAATGAATCACAGATACGTCTCTATTTCAAATCTGCAACATTAAAAATGAAGGTGCATTAGAGGTGACAAGTGTAAGAAATGGGGTCAGTGCAAGTGGTGGTGCAAGGGAAAGGTCGTGCACATATATACATTAATATACAATGGTAAAAAACCTAACCAGCCAACTAATTGGCATAAACAATATATGAAAAAACAACTGCCGCAGTTAATTAATCACTGTCACCCAGGTATTGATACAAAATGAAGGGAAAAGTCAACGTTTCGACCCCTTGATGGTCCAGCCAACTGGGAGTCTTGGAGGTGGGGTCTTCTGAATAATTTCCACTGTGACTGTTTTTTTGCGCTACTCAAATGAAAGCACTTTAAAAACAAAACATTAAGCCCTCATTTAAATGTCTTCTTAGCCAAAAAAAAAATAAAAAATAAAACAGGGCCACCTTGTAAACCAAAAATGAACTTGGGTTTACAATACTGAGAAAAATAATAGTGGTCTACTCAGTAAATTCCCCGAAATGTGCCATTTAGAGAGTATAAAAATGTACTTTGGAACATATAAAATATAACTTCTAAAATATTAGCTTAGTGCACACTGATGACACACATTCCCATTTACTTGGTTTGCAGGAAATTTTGTCTTGTTTATCAAAAATGTTTGGTCTTGAATGCTATTAATTGTTTTAGGTTTTAGCTCAGGGTAGACTATTTTGGACTTGCATTCTTGTGCGGTGGGATAGTTCCCAAGGAAACTCTGGTAGACGTTGTCCCAAACCCCCCAGCTCCGTATAGCAAGGACAATTGTGTTATCTTTTACAAGCCTTTGTGAATATTACAATAAATAGGTGTGTAAGATTTTTCAGGGAAAAGGGAATCAATGGGTAACTTATAAATGCAAAACGCCCAAAACATTGTCAGCGGCAGCCACCAGCAAAAAGTATCTGAATCCATCCATGTCATGTTTGATGTAATATGGGAGGTCATAAGCAGTGCATGGCAGGGGGCAATTTCTAGTCAGTTCACTAAACTACATCTGTAAAATCTAATAAACAGATGTGGTTCTACAGTACTGGTATCTTTCATACACTTGCATGCTTGAATCATCACAGTCGTTGAGAATAGAAGTCCCACTGTAACAGTGTAATAACACTGTAATAGTAGTTATATGGTAAACATTGCCCAATGGCTGGAAACAATATTTTAATATCCTAGTTATTAGAAATCTGGCAGGTGAAGAGGGAAAAGGATGAAAACCTATGGGCGAGGCTACTGTACGATTCCAAGATGAAGAATAGTGCAAGATTTTGGCGAACAGTAAATAGCTTAGCCAACCAGAATGTGCAAAGAGTAAATTCCCACCTATCAGAAGAAGCCTGGGCCTCACACCTGCATCGACACTTTAATGCTCCACGGAGGCAGCCATCCAGTAATACACTAGAGCCATTCCCTCTACATTCAACTGAATTAACTGGAAACGATCATTTTTTATTCACAACTATACTGATTAAGAATAGGATAGCCAAGGGCAAGAGAGACGGCGCACTGGGCCCTAATGGGATTGCGCCAATTCTATTCAAAATGGACCCGGAATACTGGGCTTCCACTTTACTACCGCTGTATGGCCAAATAGCAGGAGTAGTCATCATTCCGGACTCCTGGCGGGGGTCAATCATATCCCCAATATACAAGAAAGGGGACAAGAACTTAGCATACAGTTATAGGCTTGTGGCCCTAATTGACATCGAGGCGAAATATTACTCTGGCCTCCTCTTGGATGACGTCACTGCTTGGGCCGAAGATCAATCAACAATACCAATTAACCAAACAGGTTTTTGCAAGGACATGGGGACCACCACTAATATTCTTGCATTATCCCGATTGATAGACAGGGCCAAGTCAGCGGCGGCGCTTATTTTGCTAGATCTTAGCGCCGCCTTTGATATGGTAGACCAGTGTTTCCCAAACTGGGGTCCGAGGACCCCCAGGGGTCCGTGGCACATTCCCAGGGGGTCCGCAGGCAGCAGTTTTAAAAGCACTGCAAAGTTCCTTGTTAAATTAGCAGTTTTCGAGCAACTATAAAAGTGTCAAGAAAATGCCAGTGATTAATGTACCTGCTGGAGAGAGATGAGAGTTTTGTCCAGTGGCAGCTTTGACTTATCTAATGTGACACAGAGGGTTAATATGCCTACTGCAAAGAACGTGTACCATGCATTTTAAAAAACAGTATTTTATGTGCATAGGTCAGTGGGTTACTGATTTTGTCACAGAGATTCTTTTGTCACTGTGCAATTCATAAGGGACAATCGTAATCTAGCAGTGTCCTATAAACTGTCATCAAAGAGCTGCTTGCAAACTGCATGGTAAAAGTTAGCTACATATGTTTATTCCCAGTCTATCATTATCCTGATGCTGCTATGTTCCCACTTCCTGCACAAGAAAAAGTTTGTAATGCCGTTTTGTCACTTCTATGTGTGCTGCCTAATGCAGCACACATGAAAGTTACAAAACGTCATTTTTATTAAAGATTGTGTATGTGCAGGAACGGCCACCTTCCTGAACATAAACAATCAAAGGTGATTTGCTTTTTCCGTTGGAAAAAGCAAAAACGAGGAGAAATAAGGCATTTCTCCTCATTTCGCCAAGTTAAGACCAGGTTTTCATGGTCTTAATTTTGGTGCTGTCTCCTATTTAAGCTGACCTTGTAAATAGAGGGCAGCGTCAAAATCAATGGGTATTGGAGTGGAACGCCCACTGCAACTCCCACTGCCCACCTTTTTCACGCTAAGCATTGCGTGAAAGGGGGCCTTATTTACAAGGCAGCCTTAAGCCACAATAAGTGGCTTAACGCTGCCTTGTAAATAAGGCAAAGCCCCTATTGCCACAGGAACATCGCAAAAAGTGACGTTTCCATGGTGATAGGGACTTGTAAATATGCCCCTAAAATCCTTAGTAATTCGAGTATTTGTTTTATGTGCACGTGTGTGTTTATTTTTTCGAATTACTGTTTTAATGTTTGAAATTAAATCCTACAAATTGCTTGGGGGTCCCCGGCTTCCAGTGGTGACTCAGTGGGGGTCCTCAGGAGTCAAAAGTTTGGGAACCACTGTGGTAGACCACAGCATCCTCCTGCGTCGGCTCGAGGAGACTGGCATTGGCGGTCTGGTGTTGCAATGGTTCCGCTCCTTTTTAGATGACCGCTCCTTCTGTGTTGCCATCCCTCCCTTCAAGTCCAACTACCAACCACTGGGTATGGGGGTTCCGCAAGGGTCCTCGCTGAGTCCCACGTTGTTCAATCTTTACGTGAGACCGCTGGCTGATGTCGCTAGGCAGTGGGGCCTTACTTTGGTCTCATATGCTGACGACACTCAGCTGGCGGTTACTCTCAGTGGGGATGCGGAGATTGAGGCCCCCAGGTTTCAGTCCGGACTGAAGGCGGTGGCTAGGTGGAGGTGGAGGCTGGACAGGTTCGGGTGGAGGACTGTCCCCTGCTCCTCCCGAAGAGGCAGTCTGATCGGAGGATCGATGGCCATGTTGAGCAGCTCGGGATACCAGACTCTTCGTGCCCAATCCAGAGCCACAAGAATGATGTGGGCCCGGTTGCGCCTGACCTTCTTCAGCACTCTGGGCAGAAGTGGTATAGGCGGAAAGGCTTACAACAGACCGCAACTCCACTCGCGAAGAAAAGCGTCGCCTAGCGAGTGCCGCTTTGGAAATTCCAACGCGCAGAATTGCTGACATTGCGCGTTCTCTTCGGTGGCGAATAGATCTAACCAAGGCTCTCCCCACTGTTGAAAGAGACCTTGCACCACCTCAGAGTGAAGAGGCCATTCGTGATCCATCAAGCACCTGCGGCTGAGTTTGTCCGCCGTGGCGTTCAGAGAACCTGCCAGGTGTTGAACCACCAGAGATATGCCCTGATGTACCAGCCATATCCAGAGGCGGAGGACATCTTGACATATGGTCCACGACCCCACCCCACCCTGTTTGTTGCAGTACCACATGGCGGTGGTGTTGTTCGTGAACACCTGCACTACTCTTCTCCGGACAGAGGGAAGGAGTGCTTTCAGTGCAAGACGAATCGCCCGGAGGTCCAGAAGGTTGATGTGGAACACGGACTACCGCAAAGACCAGTGGTCTGTGATCTCCACCTCTCCCATGTGGCCGTCCCATCCCAGAAGGGATGCATCCGTCACCACAGTGTGGTCTGGTTGGGCAAGGGAGAGGGATCTGCCATTGATCCAATCCCGGTTCGTGAGCCACCACTGCAGTTGAAGTGCAGTGTCCTCCGAGATCTGGACGCAATCGGACAGATTCCCCTGATGCTGCGCCCACTGGAACTTCAGGTCCCACTTTAGAGCCCACATATGCCACCTGGCATGATCGGCCAGCAGGATGCAGGAGGCCATGAGGCCCAGCAGCCTCAGAGTCATTCTGACCGAAACCCAGGATAGAGGCTGAAAGATCGGAATCACAGCCTGAATATCCCGGACTCGCTGTTCGGGAGGATGGACCCGAAAACGCGCCATGTCCAGAACCACTCCGATGAACAGGAGCTTCTGAGAGGGGGTCAGGTGTGATTTCGGCACATTGATGGAGAACCCCAGCGAATGCAGGAGGTCGGTAGTCGTCTGGAGGTGGGAGATAACTGCCTGGGGCGAGCCCGCCTTCAACAGCCAGTTGTCGAGATAGGGGAATACTGAAACCCCTGATCTGCACCGATGCGCTGCGACCACCTCCATCACTTTCGTGAACACCCGAGGGGCGCTGGTAAGGCCAAAGGGGACCAGAAAGTAGTGGGAGTAACAACCACAACGTACTTCTGGGACAGGAATGCGGTTGATGGTTCCCTTGGCCAAGAGGGCCGTAACTTCCTGCTGGAGAAGGGCCAGATGATCCTCTGACATGCGGTAGTATCTTGGTGCCATGGCTGGAGGGGTAGTCTCGAAGGGGAGGGAGTAGCCCCTTTGAACTATTTGCAAAACCCACCTGTCTGAAGTGATGGTGCGCCAGTGGGGGAGGGGATGGCGAATACTGCCGCCCACTGGCGTTTGATGGGCCTGAAAGGTAGGACTAGGAGGGTTTGGAGGCTGCTGCAGAAGGGGGGTTGGTGGACTGGCCCGCCCGCTGGCCCCCGAACTACGACGGCTGTTCCCACGTCCCCAGCCGCGCAACAGTTGGGTAACTTGCTGCGGCCTGTGGCTCTGGGCGGGACATAGCGGGGCACCCCTTCCGTTGCCACGAAAGGGGCAAAAAGCAGACTGAGCAGGGCGGGTGGAGAGGCCCAAGGACTTGGCCGTAGCCAGTGAGTCCTTGAAACGCTTTAGAGCGTTGTCTGCTTGGACGCCAAAAAGGCGACAGTCATCAAAGGGCATGTGCATCAAGGTGTTCTGGACTTCCCCTGAAAAAACGGTCAACCTCATCCAGGAATAGCGACGAAGCGCTATCGACGTTGAAATGGTTCTGCCCAGAGAGTCGGCGGTGTCCAGCCCACAACGTATCGCAAACTTCGCTGCAACAGCCTGGGAGAGCACTGTTCGGGCCTTCTCCGGACACTGAGGCAGCATCTGCGCCACCGTATCCCACACCAAGTGGGAATCCTGCGCCACCATATCCCACACCAAGTGGGAAAAACGGCCCAAGAGACATGCAGTGTTTACAGACCCCAGTCCTAAGCTATCGGAAGAGAACATTTTCTTTCCAAGGTGGTCCAGCTTCTTGGATTCCCTTTCCGGTGGAGCGGTAGGGAAGGCGCTTTTGGAAGTGGAGGGTTGGACCACCAAGCTCTCCGGGGTGGGGTGCTGGGAAAGAATGTGGGGTCACCCGAAGCTGGGCGGTGGCGTTGGGCAATCATCCTCCGAAGAGCTCTCTGCCGGCTGAAGCACATCTGTCAGAAGATTAGTCCTGACTGCCATCGTAGGGAGTTCGAGGTTGACAACCTTGGCTGCCCTACGCAACACCACTGCGTATGAAGTTCACTCCTCCGGAGCCACGGTAGGAGGAGACAACATGCCACGGTCAGGGGAGGTGTTCTGACCACTGGCATCCCACAGTTCCTCTCTCCAGTCCTGCTCAGATTCTACCTGATCAGCTAAAGGGTCTCCTGACCCCTCCCAGTCCTCTTCTTCATCCTCTGGGTGCCAATCTGGCTGAAAAGGGACCCCAGGAGTAAAAAGGGGCCCAAAAAACCCTCTTGGCGCTGGATCCGGCATCGTACGATGCCGGTCCGGCTCCACTTTGGGATGGAGGCCGGGGTCGACGTGGTAGTGGTGCTGGAGGAAGCGTCGCCGGTGGAGGCGTAATGAGGTCAACCGGCGCTGATCCGGTCCCGGCCTGGATCCAAGGGGGGCCTGCGGCGCCGGAGCCGCCAGCGTAGAAAGGCCTAGGCCCCCCCAACCAAGTCCACGGGGCCCAAAGGTGCGACGGCAGGTTCGGGCCGCCCAAAGATGGCATGTATCGCCTAGTGGAACATACAAAGCTGGGTGGGAGACGCTCCGGGTCCCAGCAAGGGAGGGAAACGCGGAGTAGACTCTTCGGGCTCCGCATGCGGAGCCGCAGGAGGGGCAACACCTGCGTTCCTCCTCCGGTTGGCCGACCGACGAGGAGAAGTTGAAGAGCGACGGTGCTTCTTGGACTTCTTATGCTTCGACTTACCCGACCCCAAGTGCGAAGACTTCAAAACTTGGAACCCGAATGACGGTGGCTCTGCGACCGGTCCCTCGACCTCTCTTGCGACCGGGACCTCGAACGGCGCAGAACCGACTGTCGGTGCTCAAGCAGCTTTCGGGACCACTCCCACAAAGCCTTCAGCGCCATCGACCAGCAGTCAGAGTACATCTTAGGGTCGTGCTCCAGACAAAATAGACACACGGTGCGGATCCGTCACCGACATCATCCGATGACAGGAACTGCATTGCTCGAAGCCGTGCATCTCTTGACCTTAGGAGTCGAAGACTCGAAAAAGAAGTTGACAAAAGTCGAGAAAAATAAAAAACTGACAGCGCGCGAGGGCGGCGTCTAAGTAGCTGCCGCAACGTCATCCCGGTGAACACGGCGCCAACGACGGATGCGGAGCCAACCAACGCCACCTTCCGACAGGCTGAGGTACTGCTGATGAAAAAACTTTCCAGATCCAGTCTGACACCTGGGGGTAATTCTAAGGTAAGGAATCTATAACAAACCTGTTTCTTTCAGATGTTGCTTGCAAAAGTACACCCAAACCAATTCACAGGTAGGGATTCAGAATATGGAGAGCTCCAGGGTCACTAAGAGCCACTGTCACTGGAGCATGAAGTGATTTTCCACATTGGTGTGTGCTTGTTTTCAATGCCCAAGGACATGGAAGGGGCCCAAAAGGGCAAAGGTAAAACAAGGAGCAGCTAGCTTCTGCCCCTTCAGATGCCTTTGAAAGGCTCTTACAAGTCATCCTAAAGAGCTTAAAATCCCCCAAGCTCAAAATCCAAAAGCATACACTCCACAATGTAAGATACGAAATTCTGCCTCCAGATACCACACTATATTTCTATATGAAACTGCTTGAATGAATTAATGGTAATACTTTGAACTAAGAAAATAGTGTTGAATTGAGAAAGAATAGACTTATCTGATGAGTTTAGTATTCACAATAGGTTTTAGCGGACACACGGTCTGCTGACTAAACAAGCACTGGCAAAGCCAATAGTTCTTGTCTCTGTGAAATGTTTTAAGTTTAAAAAAAAAAAACCTTTGGCGCAGGTGCTCTGGTCATTTTGTACACTCGCTCACAACACATTCTTTTTAGTTAACGATCCAAGTTGCATCTCTACCTAAAAGGAAAATAAAACACTCAAAAGTTTTTGTTTTTAAGCGGGTGGCAAGAGCGCAGAAGCAACAAGGGGGGGGGGGTTGCACCGAAGCAATATGGGGAAGACGGGGCAAATGGCAAAGCAACTAGGGGGACATTGAGGATAGAGGAAACAACATGGTGGAGAGGTGGGTTAATAGTGAAACAAGGCCAGGGAGAGTTAGGACGAACAGTGAAGCAAAGGGAGGTTGGGGGAGCGTAAGCAACACAAATGGAGTGTGGAGGAAAGGCAGAGTACGCGGGGGAGCAGCAATCATTTAAGCAACGCAGCAGAAGATGAAAAAGCAACAGGGAGGTTTATGGAGAGGGCATGAACGCTACAGGGGCAGGAGCAAAATCAACACATGGGTTGGTAGAAAGCAACATGGGGAGTGCAAAAGGGAGCACGGTCAAAAGAAGCTGTCAGTCAATAGCGAGCAACACAGAGCAGGGGAGAGATGTACACGAGAGATACAACTCAAAAACACACACACTAATGGAGTGCTTCATACAAGACAAAAAGGTAGTAGTTAAAAAGAAAGCAGTGGCAGCAGTGATGCCAACCAACACAAGTGTAGTATTGTGTTAGTATTATTGGTAAGTGTTTAGCACATTATCTGTATTAGTTTAGTTAACCTGGAAGTTAGAACTTCCAGATGTACATTCTTTGTTCTACATTCTTGTACTTGGATTTGGAACCTTGTGTTCAGATTCTGCTAGGCTCTTGAAGAGTCAAATTCATGTCCTGCGGGTTGGAATAACTTACATTATTTCTACACTTCTGTTTCTGTGTTTCCTTGGATAACACTACAGAAATGTGGCGACTACTATTCTGAACCAACCCTGGACCGATGGCGTGTTTTCTTGTCATTGGTATTCTGTGAGGACGGAACCTATTGCAGATACCTGACAGACGTTCATGGATACTTGTACTATTTCCAACTACTTCTAACAAAGTACAACGCGAGTGCTTTGCCTTACAAATTCGGGTAAATTTTGGTGTATTCTTTTTGGCGTTTCTCATTTGCTTCAACTATTAACATTACCGTTACCGTTGATGGTCTACCGTTGCCCGCATTTTTTGATCTAGCTCGCACTCACCCACATTCAGCATTCTTCGGCTGATGTTCCGATGCTTCTTTCTTCTAATTCATAACGCATTGGCGCACACGCAAAGTACCTTGGGATACTTTCGTGGGTCACGCTACGCGACATCTACGTGCCGCCATTTTTCAGCATAGCATTGCAAATCTCTTAGCAACGTTCCTTTGTGTCAATTTCAGCGTGAAGCTCTGGGTTTATTCTTCGCCTATTTTGACTCAATTTCAATATACGCTACTACCGCTTCTCTTCAGCTACAGTTCTTGAATACTGGTCAGTTTTATTCCTTTACATTTTCCGTTTTGGGCATATTTTGAGTGAATATGGAAAGGAATGCTGAAAGCACATCGTCTGTTCCTAATGTGGTCAACAATTTGGTTATGGGAATTAACCTGAACACTCCTAAAAAAATTCTCACCAATCCTGGTGAACCTGTTGTTAAATGGGCAGATTGTAAGGAATATTTACTTAATTATATTGCAACATTAGAAGACAACAGTGGTATTCTTTCACCTGAAAGAAAGAAAATAATTCTAATGCACTGTGTTGGACCTGAAGGCTTAAGAATTTACAATCCAGTGCAGAAAGAGCAGGAGATATTAATATTTGAGTGTGCCATCCTGGATTTAGATAATCATTTTTCTCCCATTGTTTGCGTAGCTATTTCCAGACGTACATTTCATTAAAAAAATAGAACAGTCAAATGAATCCATTGAGGATTATATTTGTCTAAAAACTTTAGCTATTCCTTGTAAATTTGGAACATTTCATGATGACATAAGAGATCAACTTGTGGTTTGTCAAAAAAATAAAATTGTACAAGACAAACTCTGGATTGAAGGAGATGCTTGCCTTAAAGATATAATTACCCTGATTAAAAAGGCTGAACTTTCTGAAAGGAGCGCGAAAGCAATTACAGATAGTACGGAGAAATCTTCAGTCCGTTTAGTTTCTGCCAAACCTAAAGGAAAGCTTAACTTAACTTCACAGGAAAAACGTTTGGTCAACCACAAGTCGTCTGATAAAAGTACTTCCAAACCTCAAGGAAATTTTGCTTGCTACAAGTGTGGCAGCACCAAGCACAATGCTAGTTCTGACAAATTTTATGCTAGATCTTCTTAATGCCTTAATTGTGGAATTGTCGGTCATTTAGCTAAAGTTTGGAAAAGAAAAAAAAATAAGAATTTTAACTAAGTTGCTTGTCTTACTGAAAATTCAGATTCTTCTGAAAGTGATTCTGAGGATGCTCATTTTGTTCCTATTTCTACTTCAAATTCCAAAAAAGTGGCCCTTAATATCACGGACTCTGCTAAAAGCAAACCTTTGTGTATTATTAATTTCGGAGTTATTCCTTTACAGGTGGCTGCTGATTCCGGATCCCCTTTTACTATTATTGCTCGTTCTATTTGGGGTGATAAGTTTGTGAATGTTTTAGGTCCACACGTAGAACCTCCGGATATTAATTCTGAAAGTTTTACAGGTGAAAAAATAAATATGCTTGGTGATCGTTTACTTAAATTTCAATTTAAAGGAAGACAAGCATTGTGTAAACTTTATATTGCTTATGATGGTACTTCAGATTTAGGATGGAAGTATCAAAGGGCTCTTGACATAATTCCTAATTCTAATAGTACGGAACAAGTTTTAGTAGCTGGCGACAGTGAAGAAACAAAAACATGAGTTAGCAAGGGATAAAGGAAGATGGCGCTCAAGCGTGTGCACTAAGAGTAGTTATTCGCAAAAAAATGGAATGAATACGGTGCTGACAGGTCAGGGGTACTAACCCAGAAAAGGCCCCTGCGAAACAAGTGGGTGAGACCCACTTAAGGAAACAGACAAAGAGGTCCTGTGCACACGTTTTACGTATAGAACTCTCGTTAGAATTGGTAGAAGAACAAAACAAAGTTCGTATGGTATTGAAATGACGAAGGTCGACATCAAGAGTTTCAATGCAAAGTAATATTTATGTATGTCGGTATCTGACCAATACATAATACAAACACATCAGCCGACACGTGTTTCGTCACACCGTGTGAAGATGTGACTCTTCAGGGCTGGGAAGGACATAAAGCAGAGAAACAAATAAGTCAAAAAGTCACAAATTGAAGAATAAACCAACAAAACAAAATAACGTCCAATATGCTGAGATAGCAAGCGTTGGAAACGAATAATAATGGAAAGTATGACCTATGCGTACCAAAGTGGGCCAAAAGAGAAAGGAAAAACATGGAAGACAGAAATCATAGAACCGGGAAAGCACCATGGAGTAAAACGATATATCATAGGCACGTTCAATGTGAAAGAAGACAAAGATAGGAGAAAGACCCGATAGGCAGAGTACGTCAATAGAGGGTGCGAAATGTGTGAAATATGAGCTGAACTAGGTATAAGTAAAGTTATAATCAACACAAATCAAACGGTGGTACACAGGTGAACACATAGGGTTAGTTAAAACAGAGAATAACAGCGGACAACAAAGCAACAAAAAAGTACTGTAAAGCGCATGAAGAGGCAATAACCAATAAAAATTAATGTAAAGCTTGAAAATGAGCACAAAAAGCAGATAGGTGGGCGCTGTAGAGAAAACATAAACCTGCAAGTTTAAAAATATGGAGAAGCCATACAGAAATAATGGCGAAAAGCAAGAGCATAATCACAAAAGCTAAAGGGATTCCGTATGAACAAAAGTAGGCAAAGACAAATAAGAAAAATAATGATAACAAACAAGAGCCAGGTGTTCAACGGACATAATATCAACTTGATGCTAAAGGAAAAAAGGGAAAAACCGGCATTGCACACTGACTGATATACATAATGACGAAAGTAAAAGCGAAATTACAACATATCGAAATAAATGCAATGTCCACAAAACATGGAAAATCAGAATGAGGGAGCAAACGATAGCAAGAATAGAAACAAGTAAAGCAGGTGGAACGTAAGGTGTATAACAGCAAGGTAGGGGGAGCCTATCTTGAAAGGAAGAAAAACAACGAGCACGGGT
Organism: Triturus cristatus; assembly: GCF_964204655.1. Classification (NCBI taxonomy): domain Eukaryota; kingdom Metazoa; phylum Chordata; class Amphibia; order Caudata; family Salamandridae; genus Triturus; species Triturus cristatus. The sequence goes on along the minus strand of NC_140591.1, from coordinate 333,447,886 downwards.
GGTGCAAAAGGGCCATGTAAAGTGATAAATACACGGAATGGGATAAAATATGAGAAATACCTGGTAAGGCAGTGAAGTGAAAACATAGAAACCGATCCTGAGCGTAGGCAACAAGGGTGTGGTGAGAAGGATCGACCTCACAGCATCGTGTAGTAAGGGGCGAGAAGTACACACCATACGGGTAAGATGGCTGTACAATCTGAGGGAGCAAGGACAGAGTCAGCCTACTATTAAAAGTGGTGACAGGATAGGGTATAGTAGGGAAGGGGCTTACCGGGTAAAAAGAGAATCGCACAGTGAAGTATCCACCGTTCTCCAGGTTGTGGGAACAGGGCGAAGTAGGAACCGAAAGTATAAATAGGGGGTGCGCGCGTCCCGGAAAAAACAACTAGACAATGCGCTACCCACGGAACCCTGGCAAAACGGAAGTGAGGACGTAAGGGACCACGTGGTGTAGGTCGTGCGTGAAAAGGTCAGAAGGCTCGTTGTATTAAGCATATAGAAAAGAGACAACAGGAAAGAAATAAAAAGAATCAAAACTTGTTAAGAACACAATATGCTGATTAGAAGTAAAAGAGCGTATCTGGACAAATGAACGAAGCACATGCAGTGTAGAGGTCATATTCATTACGTGGAGACAGTACAAATGGAGGAGCAAGAAAAAAGATGTAACAGGGTAGATAAGGGGGCAAATGTAGAAAGATACAGACAGTTCAGTGTAGAAGTCAATATCGACACAGTAATAACATAGGGTAAGTTAAAAACCGCAATAAGGAAAGGCACGAAAAAAGGAGTATCAGGGCGAGTGAAATATGTCAAAACGTACAGACAGCAAAAATGGAGGAGCAAGAAAAAGATGTAACAGGGCAAATAAGGGAGCAAATGTAGAAAGATACAGACAGTGCAGTGTAGAAGTAAAATTCTGACACCGTAGTTACACATGGTAAGGTAAAGCTGCAATACGGAAGGGCAAGAAAAAAGGAAGTATCAGGGCGAGTAAAAAAAGGGGTCAAATCAGACAGATGAAAGGCAATATAGCGAAGGAGTCACAGGCTAGAAGATTGTAAAAAGAGAGACAGAATATAGTAAAAAACGTAGAGAAAAAATATATTATTGAACAAAAAGTCAACAATGTCAGTGAGCACATGAGCGTAATCTTATCAGAAAAAGATGCGGTGTCTACTTAAACAAGTAATCCCACAATATATGCCGAGACCAAGTCATTATGTACCTAGAAAGTAGTGCAGTTCATGGTCGATGTTAAGACCGTGTTTCACAGATTGAAGACGCATAATCCAAAATGCCTCTGGTCTCCTTAGTCTTAGTTCACGGTTGCCACCTCTTACATTGCTCTTGGTGATGTCTATTCCAAAAAAGGAGAGGCTTTTACGAGGGCCCTGAGTTTTGCACATTGCAATGTGAGAAGCCATAGGGTATTTCGCATCCCCATTGTGCATGGCACGGACATGTTCGCTGATGCGTTCCTTCAGAGATCTGATCGTGCTCCCACCGTACTGGAGTTTACATGTGCATTGTAGGATATAGACAACAAAGGAAGAGTTACAGTTGATGTTACAGGTTATTTTGTGTTTTTTGCCATTCCAGCTGCTGAATTCTTTAGTGCCATTGATGGCCCATTTACAGATACCACAACCACCACACTTGAAGAAACCTATGCTGTGAGGTTGGAGCCAAGTAGAAGAGAACGCTGTGGGGTGTGGAATCGTAGGACAGAGTCTGTTTCTTAATGTTCTTCCTTTCTTGAATGTTATTTGGGGTAGATCCGTGATAATCTCTCTGAGTGCTTGGTCAGCACGTAAGATATCCCAGTGCTTGTTGAAGCTTTTACGTATCGTAGTACTGATGGCATTGTACTCAGTGATGAGTCTGATAGGTTGTCTGTCTGCTTTTTTGCGGGTCTTGATTTGCAGTGTGGTCTCCCTTTTGATGTTATTAATTCTGTTGGTAGCTTTTAAAAGAGACTGTGGTTTGTATCCACGCTTGATAAATCTGTGCTTCATGTCATTCAAGCATAAAGTAAATTCAGTATCAACACTGCAGTTCCTTCTGGCTCTGGTGAATTCTCCAAATGGAATGGTATCTATCTGGTGTAAGGGATGTGCGCTCTCAGCATGAAGAATCGCATTGCACGAAGTATCTTTGCGGTACAACCTGCTGTGTAGAGAATTATCTTTGACGTAGAGTTCAATATCTAGGAAGGAGATGCTGGTCTTACTGGATTCACATGTGAATTTCATATTCATGTGGTTGGAGTTGAGGTATTTGCCAACCTGTACATGGGTGCACTAGAAACAGAATGGCTGTGGGGCAAAAGAGCAGCCCAGTGGACGGACTACATAATATACTGGGGGCGATACATCGATGATTGCTTACTTCTCTGGTCTGGCTCGCAAGAAAACCTTAACTCCTTCTGTGAATACCTCAACTCCAACAACATGAATATGAAATTCACTTGTGAATCCAGTACGACCAGCATCTCCTTCCTAGATATTGAACTCTACGTCAAAGATAATTCTCTACACAGCAGGTTGTACCGCAAAGATACTTCGTGCAATGCGATTCTTCATGCTGAGAGCGCACATCCCTTACACCAGATAGATACCATTCCATTTGGAGAATTCACCAGAGCCAGAAGGAACTGCAGTGTTGATACTGAATTTACTTTATGCTTGAATGACATGAAGCACAGATTTATCAAGCGTGGATACAAACCAGTCTCTTTTAAAAGCTACCATCAGAATTAATAACATCAAAAGGGAGACCACACCGCAAATCAAGACCCGCAAAAAAGCAGACAGACAACCTATCAGACTCATCACTGAGTACAATGCCATCAGTACTACGATACGTAAAAGCTTCAACAAGCACTGGGATATCTTACGTGCTGACCAAGCACTCAGAGAGATTATCACGGATCTACCCCAAATAACATTCAAGAAAGGAAGAACATTAAGAAACAGACTCTGTCCTACGATTCCACACCCCACAGCGTTCTCTTCTACTTGGCTCCAACCTCACAGCATAGGTTTCTTCAAGTGTGGTGGTTGTGGTATCTGTAAATGGGCCATCAATGGCACTAAAGAATTCAGCAGCTGGAATGGCAAAAAACACAAAATAACCTGTAACATCAACTGTAACTCTTCCTTTGTTGTCTATATCCTACAATGCACATGTAAACTCCAGTACGTTGGGAGCACGATCAGATCTCTGAAGGAACGCATCAGCGAACATGTCCGTGCCATGCACAATGGGGATGCGAAATACCCTATGGCTTCTCACATTGCAATGTGCAAAACTCAGGGCCCTCGTAAAAGCCTCTCCTTTTTTGGAATAGACATCACCAAGAGCAATGTAAGAGGTGGCAACCGTGAACTAAGACTAAGGAGACAAGAGGCATTTTGGATTATGCGTCTTCAATCGGTGAAACACGGTCTTGACATCGACCATGAACTGCACTACTTTCTAGGTACATAATGACTTGGTCTCGGCATATATTGTGGGTTTGCTTGTTTAAGTAGACACCGCATCTTTTTCTGATTGTTAAGATTACGCTCATGTGCTCACTGACATTGTTGACTTTTTGTTCAATAATATATATTTTCTCTACGTTTTTTACTATATTCTGTCTCTCTTTTTACAATCTTCTAGCCTGTGACTCCTTCGCTATATTGCCTTTCATCTGTCTGATTTGACCCCTTTTTTACTCGCCCTGATACTTCCTTTTTTCTTGCCCTTCCGTATTGCAGCTTTACCTTACCATGTGTAACTACGGTGTCAGAATTTTACTTCTACACTGCACTGTCTGTATCTTTCTACATTTGCTCCCTTATTCGCCCTGTTACATCTTTTTCTTGCTCCTCCATTTTTGCAGTGTGTACGTTTTGACATATTTCACGCGCCCTGATACTCCTTTTTTCGTGCCTTTCCTTATTGCGGTTTTTAACTTACCATATGTTATTACTGTGTCGATATTGACTTCTACACTGAACTGTCTGTATCTTTCTACATTTGCCCCCTTATCTACCCTGTTACATCTTTTTTCTTGATCCTCCATTTGTACTGTCTCCACGTAATGAATATGACCTCTACACTGCATGTGCTTCGTTCATTTGTCCAGATACGCTCTTTTACTTCTAATCAGCATATTGTGTTCTTAACTAGTTTTGATTCTTTTTATTTCTTTCCTGTTGTCTCTTTTCCATATGCTTAATACAACGAGCCTTCTGACCTTTTCACGCACGACCTACACCACGTGGTCCCTTACGTCCTCACTTCCGTTTTGCCAGGGTTCCGTGGGTAGCGCATTGTCTAGTTGTTTTTTCCGGGACGCGCACACCCCCTATTTATACTTCCGGTTCCTACTTCGCCCTGTTCCCACAACCTGGAGAACGGTGGATACTTCACTGTGCGATCCTCTTTTTACCCGGTAAGCCCCTTCCCTACTATACCCTATCCTGTCACCACTTTTAATAGTAGGCTGACTCTGTCCTTGCTCCCTCAGATTGTACAGCCATCTTACCCGTATGGTGTGTACTTCTCGCCCCTTACTACACGATGCTGTGAGGTCGATCCTTCTCACCACACCCTTGTTGCCTACGCTCAGGATCGGTTTCTATGTTTTCACTTCACTGCCTTACCAGGTATTTCTCATATTTTATCCCATTCCGTGTATTTATCACTTTACATGGCCCTTTTGCACCACCCGTGCTCGTTGTTTTTCTTCCTTTCAAGATAGGCTCCCCCTACCTTGCTATTATTCACCTTACGTTCCACCTGCTTTACTTGTTTCTATTCTTGCTATCCTTTGCTCCCTCATTCTGATTTTCCGTGTTTTGTGGACATTGCATTTATTTCGATATGTTGTAATTTCGCTTTTACTTTCGTCATTATGTATATCAGTCAGTGTGCAATGCCGGTTTTTCCCTTTTTTCCTTTAGCATCAAGTTGATATTATGTCCGTTGAACACCTGGCTCTTGTTTGTTATCATTATTTTTCTTATTTGTCTTTGCCTACTTTTGTTCATACGGAATCCCTTTAGCTTTTGTGATTATGCTCTTGCTTTTCGCCATTATTTCTGTATGGCTTCTCCATATTTTTAAACTTGCAGGTTTATGTTTTCTCTACAGCGCCCACCTATCTGCTTTTTGTGCTCATTTTCAAGCTTTACATCAATTGTTATTGGTTATTGCCTCTTCATGTGCTTTACAGTACTTTTTTGTTGCTTTGTTGTCCGCCGTTATTCTCTGTTTTAACTAACCCTATGTGTTCACCTGTGTACCACCGTTTGATTTGTGTTGATTATAACTTTACTTATACCTAGTTCAGCTCATATTTCACACATTTCGCACCCTCTATTGACGTACTCTGCCTATCGGGTCTTTCTCCTATCTTTGTCTTCTTTCACATTGAACGTGCCTATGATATATCGTTTTACTCCATGGTGCTTTCCCGGTTCTATGATTTCTGTCTTCCATGTTTTTCCTTTCTCTTTTGGCCCACTTTGGTACGCATAGGTCATACTTTCCATTATTATTTGTTTCCAACGCTTGCTATCTCAGCATATTGGACGTTATTTTGTTTTGTTGGTTTATTCTTCAATTTGTGACTTTTTGACTTATTTGTTTCTCTGCTTTATGTCCTTCCCAGCCCTGAAGAGTCACATCTTCACACGGTGTGACGAAACACGTGTCGGCTGATGTGTTTGTATTATGTATTGGTCAGATACCGACATACATAAATATTACTTTGCATTGAAACTCTTGATGTCGACCGTCGTCATTTCAATACCATACGAACTTTAAGCCTTGTTTTGTTCTTCTACCAATTCTAACGAGAGTTCTATACGTAAAACGTGTGCACAGGACCTCTTTGTCAAAAACATGAGTTGTCAATGAATTCAAAGAAGTGTTTAATGGAAAAATTGGTAAACTTAAGGGATTCACTCATCTTATCCGAGTTAAACCTTCTGCCATACCCAAAATGTACAAAGCACGCAATATACCATTGATTGCAAGAGAAGAGGTTAAACTTGAGTTAAAAAAGCTGCAAGATGCTGGTATTATTGAGCCCATAGAAGCTTCTGAGTGGATTTCTCCGTTGGTAGTTGCCAGACGTGCCAACGGAAAAATTTGCTTATGTGTTGACCTCAAATTTAAATGAGAATATTATTGTAGACCAGTTTCCACTCCCGAGAATAGATGAGATGCTTTCAATGACCAGAGGTTCAAAATGGTTTTCTACAATCGACCTTTCCGCGGCATATTACCAAATTTTACTAAATCCATCATGCAGAAGCCTTACTTCTTTTTGTACTCCTTTTGGCTGTTACCAATTTCGCAGAATGCCTTTTGGTTTGGCTTCTGCAGCCGCTGTATTTCAAAGATTAATGACTCAATTATTTGGTGATATGCCGGGTATTATTTTTTTTCAAGATGACATTCTTCTAATGGGTCATAATAAAGCTGAACATGATGACAGGCTAAGAAATGTTTTGAAGGTCTTGATGTCCAAAGGTTTAACTGGTGAAATTTCAAAATGCAAGTTGGCTGAACGCAGTGTAACATACTTGGGCCATGAAGTAAGTTGTGAAGGTATTAAACTCAAATGACGATTATCAGATTAACATGAACAGAGAATCAGGATTTCATTAAAGACACGGAGGCTAACATTATGCATATTCTTTTATTTGCCACTCCTGAGCAGCTCCTTTAAAGAACTTCCTTTACAAAACAATCCAGAACTGTAACAACAAAAGCACTATATATTCCTCCTGCATGGAATCTTCATCCTCTTTTAAATGCTGCTCCTGAACAGATAAGTTGAATCCTTATTCTCTAGTATTATTTATAGGTGTGAAAAGAGAGTTAAGCTTCCAATTTATAGAAGCGGTATGGAAGTGGTTTGAGATAGAAAATTGCATGTTTAAATGAATTATTTTGAAGTTGAAAGGAGTATTTTTAGAAGGTAATAGGATACTTTATTACGCGCAGGCAGTAATTGGAGTTGTGAGGGAAGTGTGTTTAGCGTTGTTGACCACATGCGCCTTTAAAAAAATATTGTAGCTGTGCTCAGATAACAAACAGGTTTGTTTTTCCACACAATGTAACAAATTCACTGTAAATGTGTGCTTAGTCGGAGGCATAATCAAAGAAATTAGCATGTACTAGTGAGAATTTCGAGCTGCGTATTTAGAATGAATTGGCTTCTAGCGTGAATGAACTAAACACTGATGTAAAGTAATTGAAGTGTTGATCTTTGTTATGCAGAAATTCCATTACAAACTGTGTTTAATGAAATCTGACCAGTTATTGTGTGCATCTGTTTCCGCTTTCCTTGTCCTTAGTTATATAAATTGCAGTGAAATACAGTTGAATAATGTAAAAAAGAAAAGGTATTTAGTGCAGATCACATTCTTCAGGTGAGGCCACAGCACACTATCCAGGGAAGTATCTATGATTTCCTTAGAGACCCCAAACACCAAATACCAACACATGATTGCACCAACCTTAATTGCATCACAATATAAATATGAAAAACATCTTGGATTAACATTTGGGTCATATGGCTTGACTAGAGGATATAATATCCACAATGCAAGTAATAACAAATCAAGTTCCAATCAGTAAATTATTGAAGGAAAAGTTGGATGAAAGGTTTGATAAAACATGGCTCCACCAACAGGCATTTAGGGAAGCCTCAACCTGGCTTAAAAACCAAATATTTAAAATGCCTCCAAGGTAATTCAGATAATACTTTTTTTTGGCAGTAAAACACAGCCATAAAGTACAATACAAATATTTAAAAAGTAATTAAAACATTTTTCAGTTCTCAACCATGGATAGGTTTAAAAGAAAATCAGCAAGCAATTAGTCGCATGATAATGACAAACAAATTAACGTTCAAAAGGATCAACAGCCCAAGGATGACAGGATAGGGAAATCGTAACATGAGGCTCAGCACCGGGGGGGAGAGGTGGATGTGGGGAAGGCAATGTGGCTAGCCAGCCAGCATGACGGACGCGAGCTGCTAGAGCCCCGTCAGAGAACCCTCGATTATTCTGTCTAAACCCCATAATCCCACGTCATCCTAGCACAGCCGGGGAACAAATGTGCGGCTGAACTGCGGTAGCCCACAATTGCGGTCCCACAAAGACGGAAAAGAGACGGTGAGCCGTTTTGGGGGACAACCTAACGCCTGGCCGCGACGCAAACACAGGCGGTGAGGTACCTGGTCCCGCGGGCGCAGCCCAGAGACCACGAGCTTCCGACAAAGAGCTGCCCAGAGAGGGGGCACGCCACAGACAGACAATCGCCACGGGAGTAGCGCACCCTCCCATACAGGCCCTGATAAAGTTACCAAAGCGTGCGGTAGACTTCTACAGCCCGCGCGCACACGGAGAGGCCGTGGCCCTGCACCTCTGAGCCCAAGACGTGCCGCCGCCCGTGTAAGGAGACAGCGCTGCGAGGAAGTAAAAGAGCACCACATCTGACTTAAGGTGAGCAGCATTCCCCCCCCCTTCTCTTACCCGGTGGCGTTTGATCGCCCAGGCCGGGGTCCAGAAACCAGAGGAGGCCGCGCACCTAAAAGGGCAGTAGAAGCACTGCGGTGAAGTGCAAGAGTGACGAGGACCCGCCTCGTACCGGTTTCGGGGCCTGGATCAGGCCCAGGCCGCAGTGAGTGGAGTGAAGGAATCCCCCTGCCTGGCCAGCGGAGTGCATAATACGCCAGGCCGACAAGGAGAGGTCCGAGGTGCCCGCAATTGTGCAAGCAAGCTCCAAATAGTACTGCAGGTGAGCAAAGAGACAGCGCAAGCCCATCCCGCACTGGACACGAGGGTCGGATCGGGCCCAAAACGCGGTAGCGGGGGGGTAGAGGAAGCGCCCCAAAGAGAAGCAGACACACGCAGGGCTGGCTGCACCTTCTGCAAGCCCTGGAACACCACAAGACATATGATCTGTCCCGCCTGCCCAGCGGCGAGCCAAACCCACTAAACTGGCAAGCAGAGGCCTGCAAGCCCTGGAACACCATAAGACACAAGATCTGTCCCACCAGCGGCAAGCATAACCCACTAGACTGGCAAGCAGAGGACTGAGGCACCTGCAAATACTCAGGCGACCTGACACAGCACCTTGGAGAAGCAGTGAGGTGACACGGGTCCACCCCACGCCGGGCACGGGGTCAGATATGCCCAGGCTGCAGTAGCTGATGGTGGAGTTAGTGCCCAGAGGAACGGTGAGCAAACACAGAGGATGCTGCCAACCTTGCAGGCCCCAGCATAATACGATCGCTTTTGGCCCCGAGAACCAGTGGGTCCGTGGGTAAATTCATGCCCAGGCAGCAGCCAGGTTACCGAGGATGTAGGTTTCAACATGTCGAGGCGCTGACACAGAGGCGGAAGAAGCCCCTTCATCCCTTATCTTCCCCCTCTCACATAAGGGTGGCAAGAATTCCGAGGCGCACTTGACGGAGACAGTGAGGAGTGTAACCGCAGGCACTGCAGGAGCGCGCAGGCAACACAACCACCGGGCAGGCTCAAACACGGTGCGCCCACTCGCCTGGATGACAGTGCCCCAGTAGCCATCAAGCCTGAGATTTCAGTCGGACCTAGGCTAGGGCTGCGAGGCGCACTAGACAGAATCTTGACACTACAACACACAGCGAGCCCAGCTTCCCCAGGGCAGGCCCGGACACAGTGCCACCCTCCTCCACGAGGCGCCCAAACTGTTCGTCCTCTGGAAGGAGAAGACAGCGCCCCCCCTCCCCGCCCCCCCCACAAAAGTCCACAAACCCCTACATCCCCACAGGTGAACACATCCATACCACGAACACACAGGGAGGATCAACAAAGTCTGCGAACCCTTAGTAGAGTGCGGTGTGACAGCGACATACGTAATATCGCCGCATCTTCCGTCAGAACTACACACCAAGTGGCAAGGAACCTACAACTAAGGATAAGTAAGTGGTGCCCGTGTCCGCCAAAGCTGTTAATACCCCATTGCCGGGGATACGCAACAATCCTGCAGTTCGGTGCGACTGCATTCAAGACACCAAGCCCCAAGTAATCTGTGTGGCTGCCATGATTTACCAACGAATGCTGACAACAACTAGTCATGGGCCACCTACGGACAACCACGCAACAGCCCAACGCACGTAATGGCAACTCGGAGACGGTAATCACGGAAGGTGGAAACACAGCAGAGGCGCCAAACATTGTGCTCGCCACCAAGTTGGACTCAGTGCTTGTGGCAGTGGATTAGATTGGACCCGCTCTAGACCAAACTTGCTCCTCACTGGAGACCAAGTTCGACAAAGTCACCTCAAATTTCACCCTGTTGCATGCCGATCACCACAAACTAGTGGAAAAAGTGAGCCTACAAGAGCAATCGCTTTCGGAGCAGAACCCCATCACGCAAAGTCACATTGCAGCCCTGCAAGACCTAATTGACCGGGTACATGCACTGGAGACAAAGTGGAGGATGTAGAAGGGCGCTCATGCCGAAATAACATCTGCATGGTGGGCCTCCCGGAGGGAGAGGACACAACCCTGAGGAGTACACAGAGTGCCGGATCAGAGAACTGCTACCCACTGGCATACTAACGCCCCAATTCGTGGCTGAGAGAGCACACCGAGTGCCTGCACAGAAACCCCCCCACAGGAGCTCGCCCGCGCCCATTCCTATTCAAAGTCCTCAATTACGCAAACTGGCAGACATTAAAATAGGCAGCAGTCAGGTCATGGTATTTCCTGACTACACAGCGCAAGTACAGCGGCGCTGGGGCACATATGCCACAGTGAAACGACAACTGAGCGACCTCGATCTCAGTTACTCACTACTATTCCCTGCCAGGCTGCGAGTGGTCGCAAAAGGCTTGATACGCTTCTTTGATTCGCCCTTCGAAGTCTGGGACTGGCTGGAAGAATCGGGATTATGGACAGGGTCCAGGCCGCGATGGAAGAAGCCCCAAGGAAATCTAGCCGAAGACTACGTCAGTGAGGCGGGCGCAATAGGCCCCGAGCAGACAACGACAATTGCCACGGCTCCCAGCACAGAACAGAGAAGAATGGAGAGGCAGGAGGCAATAATCCTGGCTGCAACACAACAACCAGACCGGCACCTAAGCTCTACTAGATCCTTAGATACCACTGCCTCCACACCCTCCAGGCTTGATGAATGCCAAGGTTACCAGATGTCACACCGCAGACAGCGGATGACATCATATGACTCTCTGTAAACTCCTGTATCCTACAGAAACTAAAACACGCAAGTACCTGCCAGCCTGGCAAACTATCATATCGTAATTCTTATGTTGTCTACATATCTGATAAAAAACAGTGCCGCCACACGCATCGCCGCGAACAGTGCTTACCTGATGCCGCAATTGAGGGCACGCACAAACTCCCTGCACAATAGATTGGCTTGGATGTCACGCAATCAGATCACAGTACAGAGGGACAGAACACACCCATCTAGTCACACACCACATACACCCATACTGAATGTCATACTGACACAGTTATTGCCATAGTTGGGCACCCTTGTTTGGAAGAGCATCCTATTGGAACTCGCCCTAGATAGTTATGCACGGTTCTGTTCACCCTTGTGCCTTGTTCTTATTATTATTAACTCGGAGCACACCCATGCACACAATGAGCAACTACGCCTTGCCCGCCCTGCACCGCACTGGCCAACTCAACGACAGGAAATGGTACAGGTCAACAAAGTTACATGGCATGTGCGCAGTATGCACACACGGTCAAGTAGACACTCAGTATACGCCTACTTACAGCGCAGGTGTAATAGTATCGTGCTACTCCAAGAGGCACACATGTCTCAAATGGAACTAGAGCGCCTGCGCAGAAGATGGAGAGGCAAAGTGTACGGCACAAACTACTTGGCCCATGCACAGGGTGTACTCATCTGTGTGAGAGCTGGTATTCCATTCATAATCGAAGAACTTGTTGATTGATCCAGACGGCAGATATACGTTAGTTAGTGGGCGGCTCAATGGCCAACTGATACTGATCTGCTCTATCTATGCCCGAACGTATTTCAGCCCTCCTTTTTAGATAACCTAACTGGGGTGTTGGCTAAATAGAACTGAATTCTATGCCTCCTTGGAGGGGACTTCAACTCTGTGCTTAACATAGACTTAGACAGGTCGTTCCTGCCCCTGATCAAAACCACAGCAGCATCCGATGCGCAGGCCCTCGCAGACAGGCTCACTCACTGGGTACTACTAGATATATGGCGCGCCCTTAACCTCGACACCCGGGTCTACTCGTATTACTCCCCGGTGCGTGGGCTACAAGTACGCCTGGACCGAATAGTCGGATCCTCCACTCTGCTTCCTCCAGTTCGACAGATAGAATATCTAGGCTGGACACACTCTGACCATAACCCCCCAAGCACTGCAAGTCACTTGGGAACCCGAGCGACCCCCAGCCCCCACATGGAGACTCCAAACTGCAGCACTAAAAGACCCAGCGTTCTGCTCGTCACTAGGAACGGCGTGCTCCTCGAATATTTTGAGGTCAACTAAGGCACAGTAGGAGACACACTAGTGGAATAGGGAGCATTTAAGGTTGCAATAAGGGGACACTGCTTGGCAGCAACCTGGAACATATGTAGTGTAGAGAGCTATCCGCTGCCCTCAATAAAATAGAAATACAGCTCCTGCGGTACGAAACATACGGAGAGGGCGGGGGGGGGGGGGGAAGAAGTGCACATCGCCTAGAGACACTATGAGCAGAGCACGCCGAACTAATAGAATGTCTTTGCTGTCACAACAACAGCGCACATACGGCCCGTTCTCACGCCACCGCTGATTGGACAGGCTGACTCCTGGCCTGGCTAATTCGTCAGGAACATACCCACAAACCGATAGGAGCACTGCGCACTGATACGGGGCTCCTAATACACACACAATGTGACATCCACACAGCTATGACACTATGGACATGAGCTCCTATAGGCCCCTCGCCCTACTCAACACCAACTATAAATTATTAGCAAAAGTCCTGGCAGACATGCTTGCACAAGTGGTCCCCACCCTGGTCCATGCAGACCGAAAAGGCTTAGTACCATCTCTTAACACCTCAGTCAACCTGTGCCGTTTCTTTCGGGTTATAGCCTATTACACATGCACATGGGCAAGGGGGGCTGCCTCATACTCGATCTTGAGAATGCCTACGACTCCCTAGACTGGGAGTACATGTTTGCAACCCTCGATAAATACAAACTAGGCTCCACTTCCTAAAAATGACCCGCCTGCTCTACACGGAACCGGTTGTAAGAGTAAAGATAGGTCCGTACTTATCGGATATAGTCCCAGTGCAATGAGGGACGCTGCAGGGCTGCCCAGCATGCCCCCTCCTCTACGTGCTGGCGATAGAGCCACTTGCGGAGTCGATAAGGACGCAATTAAATGATGGCATCCCGTTAGGCAATTGCACACACAAGATGTCATTGTATGCAGATGACCTTCTGGTCTATCTAAGGGACATAAATGACGTGCCCGGACAACTGGCTCAGATCCTACGGGACTTTGCGGCCATATCAGGGCTGAAGGTGAACATAGGCAAATCTAAACTATACGCCTTCTGTGAAGGAAATTACGACCCGAGCCTTGTACTTAATGGGGAAAGGGTGCAGTGGAGTGCAGACACATTCCGATTCCTAGGCATACAAATATATCACCAACTGCCGCATCTATTCCTTGACAACCTAGGCAGGGCACCAACGACCACCAGGTCTCAGATGCAATTCTGGAGCACAATCCCACTAGCCGTAACAGGCAGAGTAGCACTCGTGAAAATGGTGGCCCTGTCAAGTTTCCTTAATTATTTTGCCAACTTGCCCATATATGTGTCCACCCCCTTCTTTGCCACTATAGAGAGAATGGCTAGAGACTTCATATGGGGTTCTGGCCGATACAGAACAGCGGCGAAGAAATTATATTTGCCTATGGATCGGGGAGGTCTAGCGGCACCGTGCTTCGAACACTACTACCTGGCAGCCCAACTTCAATGGATCGCCAGATGGATAGCAGACCGCCAACGTGACGACACAGCGACCGCGTGCCCGCCATACACACTACCCCAGCTCTTAAGGCTTTCCACCCTGGTGCAAAGACACGACCCCCAGAACCCCTGATGCTAAACGTGGCATACAGATGCTACCACAGGAGCCTCCACGACGCATAACACCCTATGCCCCCGCACTCCCTTTGGAAGGTACCCCTAGAGTTCAGTCTACGCTCACAGCTGTCGAGTTACAACATTGGCATGAAGAAGGCATACAGTCATTGGGAGACCTATATCGCGACGGCTCACTTATCCCCTACGCGACACTGACAGAAGATGAGGGGCTCCCCCCATGTCAGTTGCTCCTACAACGTTCATTGGTGGCTACTCTTACGGTGAAATGGGGCGATCTTACAACAGAACTACAAACACATCTCACCATACAATACCTACATGTCATGGGACAGGGCAGACACCTCACGTGTTGGCTCGCAGCCTCACTGAGACAACATGCAACTATCAGCCTAGACCCCCTCCGACACAAGTGGGAACACGATCTGGGCCGGCAACTATGATAGGGAACGGGCGCAGGTGCTAGCCAGTCCAGTGAAGATTCCCAGAAACAGGAGATTCAGGCAAATACAGTACTAAATCACTCAGAGGGCGTATTTCACACCCGCCAAAATCAACAGATATTTCAACTGCGCCTACTCTGCCTGTCCCAGATGCGCCACCCTTGACGCCTATCTCATACATATGCTCTGGAGCTGCACAAGCCTCAGTACATATTGGAGGGAAGTAGCAGATACACTCCATAACAGCACCGAGCGCAACATACTATTCGACCGGCCAACATATCTGCTGCACAAATTCCGTATAACGCGCAACACTAAGGTAACCTCCAGATTCCTAGACCTAGTGTCAGCCAAAAGATTAATCACCAGAAAATGGAAGGCGCCCGACCCCCCGCGTACACAAGCATGGAGGCATTCCACACTTGCATGTGACAGAGCATAAAGCATAGCGATCCGGGGCAAAGAAACCATGCACCTAAGGAAAATACCAATATCCGCAAATTTAGACGCAATCCTGACAGCGCTGCAACAGAGCGCAGATCTGCCGGACCCGATCCCGAAGGCGACCAACTCGGCTGAGTGACGCCACGCGCACGACCTGTACTTCCATACTAACCCAAGGCAATCAGCCTTTGACCAAATAATACACAGTCCTACTCTAGCACGCAATATTACAAAGGGTCACGCAGCAGGCGAAGGTAGAATAGGTGAGGCACATACACAGACAGATAGATGGGACTCTCCAACTCAGCTCCTAATTTTATGTTGTCTTCCCCCAGTTATCAATTGCACTACTCATCGTGGTCACCTAAACAGTGCCAGCCACTACATGTTACTCATCACACAATAAAAGAACAATGGTAGTCCAGCTGTTTCTGATGTATCCTATGAGTATCATCATGCGCAACTCCTGGGTGCCACCGATCAGTAATACCCACTGTATAAGCAACTATGACACTGTAATTACTAAAAAGTGCATAGGATGTAACAAGCTTGATGCTACTGAACACTAATATACGATGTGCCAATTGCTGTTACATATGAAAAAACAATAAAATATATATATTTTTTTAAATGAAGATCAGCACCCCAGGCGGACCAATCAGGTGAGGGCCTCTCTAGCAGCATTTAGACAAGGGTGATCTGATCTTGCAGCTTCAGCCTGTTAAACATTTGTTTTCCTTTGGCAACAGCACACTTCAAAAAGCCATCAAATGTTACTACAGAGTGTAGGAGAATGTAGCTGTTGCAGATACAACAGTGCCTCAGCACATCTTCTAAAGCTACAAGCTTTAATTAGTGGGACTAGAAACCTTTTGGAGTAAACCATGTAGTATTTGCAGAAGAAGGTGAAGTGAAGCAGACTGAGGTGAAGACTCCTCACAGGGACAGAGTAACATGTTACTAGGATCAAACTGACCCAGAGGAAAGCTTAAATGACACCTCACAATACCAAACCTAAATCTGGTTAACAGAACTCTGTCCCAGGTGGCATCCATCCATGACAGGTACAGCTTTATATTGAGAGTGGTTTGCAAATTAGCTTAGTCCCTTATAGATATTTTAGCTAGTTCATTTTCCTCTCTAAGCTGCCTTTTCCTGGTTTGAAACGCATTTCTGACCCAGCCATATAAATATTAGAAGGGGTGGAAGAGAGTTCCGGTCCCTCCAAATATGACATTTCGTGCTTGATGTATTGCAACCAGGGAATGGCCAAGCCTCTAGCACAACCAAGACAATCCATGATCACATTCCTATTCAGACCTGCGTGTGGGTTTGCCCAAACAGCACACCATATCTCGATTCATTTCAATTCCGCGCTAGGACTAGCGGTTTCAGCACATTGCCGTGATTCTGCGGACACAACTTCTCCCATTGCCTCGCATTTTCCAGATGCCGGCCCTCAATTCCTGAGGATGCTACTAGTCCCTGGTCCCGGTTGGGACCCTTGCATTACCTGTTCTGAGGCGCCACCTACGCCAACCCGGACCCTTCCCTTCATCTCTCCCCCGGATCCGTGTATACGGACCACCGTGGTTCGTCTGCGCACGACTCGTGCATCATTGACCCGTCCAGAGCTCAGGTTTTACGACCACATCGCCGCCGCCCTAGCTGCTGGCCGCTCTTCCTTTACCTGAGCCTAGCAAACTTCCCAGGCATTCGCTTCATCGTCTAGTCCTGAAGAGATCCAACCATTTTCATGGGGATCGAAATGTCTTGGACTTAAGTCTCTAAACTCTAAATTATATTATGTATTCTACACTTGAGTATGAGATATGAAATTGATTGTGACTTTCTATACTTTCAATTTTGCTTACACTGTAAAGTCACTTATTAAGTCACTTGCCTGAGGTAAGGAAATAAGGAAAATCGGCTGATTTCCTTTTTACCTACTCACGGTTTGCTCACTTATCCTCCTGCATATTACGTGTTTCCTCTTTATTGCTATTAAATTGCATTTATCCTTCTAATTGAGTAAATAGATAATTCCAGTTTTTGATTGTAAAAATGGTGATACTATACCTATCCCTATTGTATGGGACCTTTGTTGCTGTAAAGATAAAAAACAAACAGCACACCATAGCACCAGAGGCCCAATTTAATATAGTCTTCGACAAATCAGACACCAAGCTCCTATATAGGTCACGCAGGTGGAAATACACCCAGGAGACGACGCAGAACCCTGTTCTCTTCTGTCTGTAAGGCGGAAATGTTTGAATACCCCCATGCCGACTACATAAGTAAGAATGGGGAGGCATTTGCTCCTGAATACCTCCAACAGAGGGACTATGGGCTTTCTGTCAATACGTGAAGCTAGCTGTAGATGTAAACGGCAGCACGAGCAAACTTTTGGGAGGCTTTGTACTTACAGGGATGTCAGTTTCCCTATGCATCAATGACCACACCCAGGTAAGTAAAAATCCTGGGTGGAGACAACTTGATGGGCTAGGAAATATACGCTCTTCAGTTTCATGGATTTAGGCCCACAAAACATGGTGTAGGTTTTTGAGCAGTTTGTGGTTAAGCCCAGGGACCCCATGAAGCTGACAAACGTCTGAAATAGAGTGTTTAGGCTCTTGTGTGTTCTCCCAAAGGTAAGTGAAAATGGAATGAGGTAGTAACATCAAAGACAAGCGCACAACCACTAGTCTTTCACATATGAATAACTGAAATCAAAAAGATGCTATGATCAGCAATTTAAAAATACTAATGAAAATAAATTGCTCTAAAGTAATATTACTCTACATTCCTCAATTCTTTATGCCTCTACCATATTGTATGCTGTTCTCTCGAGTCTCAAGATAAATGGTGCAAATAATAATAATATGTGAAAAAGGTTCCAACATCAAAATCTATTAGCAAACCAAAAAACACAATAAAATTTCAGCGCACATTTAAAGTACTATGCATGACCCTTTTAATTAATCGATGTACCCTGCAAGTTAAATGCCAAAATACTTACAGATTGGAACCTATTCTTCCTAAAATCATACATCTTAAAATAAACTGGATTTTGAAAGGCAGATTTTCAAGTGCTAACGTCGGGCTTCTATGCTATGCAACTGAAAAATTCAAACAAATAACATCGCCTGCAGCGGCAATAGGGTTGGATGCAGAGGACTTTGACAAGGCATCATGGGCATTCCTATTTTCAGCACTCCGCAGATTTAAGTTTAAAGATCAATTCACAAACATGGTAACGGGCATTTATGACTGCCGATCTGTGATAGAACTAACACCACCACTGCTGCCTCATTCCAACACAGTCAAGGAACCGGATGAGGCTCTCCCATCTTCAGTTGCTACTAAGTGACTGAACCTCAACTAATTGCACTAACAACAAACCGTAAAAGGTTAGATTTTGAAACGACAACAAAAAAGTTGCAGCATATGCAGATGACATACTAGTCTTCATATTATCATAAAATGTATTTAGGCCACAATATTTTTGTCAGACGATATTTAGGCCGCAATATTCTGGTACGGTACCCAGGTGACCATCCAAGACCTACTGCCTCTACTGTTTGTGGAGCATGACTCACTTTACATGGCTTCGGCTTACTGTTCACTATATGTTGCAGTGTGGTGGTTAGCAGATTCACAGCTAAACTCTAAGCAGAGACTCAGTCCTGAGTAAGCAGCTCCACCATATCATCCTTCTTCACTGGGAGTGGGAAAGACCTTTGATTTAAGATAACTCCAGTAGAAGGAGTTTCACAATGTTGTGTGTTTCCTACAGGGGCTTTGTCGTTTTCCCTTTGTTAGCTTAACTCTGCATGTTGTAGGTGACTTTTTCTTTGCACATATTACCAAAGGGTACACTTGTTTTTTGTGCCACACTGTATTTTCACATGTAGTTAGCAAACGTTTTTTTTCCTTTTCCTGGGATTTAGTCAACACAGACTAGGAAAGGTCAAACAACACTGTTTTATGTTATTCTCTATGGTCGGACGCTAGCACCTAGACATGATAGAGGCACCCAGCTGCTGTTTTTGAAAACACGTTTTCTCATATACCTCGGGACATGTCGTTCTTAAGGGGCGGAGAGCGGAGACTGGCAGACAGCACAAATCCAGAGACAAGAGAGCTGCATCAGCTAGGAAGTAGAATTACTATTTATGAATGCTAAGGTATGGGGTCTGATGCCAAGCTCAGATCTGTAATCATTTAGCTTTTGTAGTGAGATGGGGTATGGTGACTCGTTCCCTACATGCTGAAGTTCTATGGTCCCAAGCATAGTTCTGTTCCCAAGCAGAATCCCTGCAACATGGTACCACCAACCTTTGGTCTGGTACTAATTTGAAGGTCTCCTGAGTAGTGCTTGTGAGTGTCCACAAAACCCTTGCACCTTTTCCCCGGAGACGTCCATGGTGTTCAGAATGAATCCTTGGCATGTTTTGGAAGCACCTGTCTCGGTTGGTTTTTCAAGCTTCAATATTAAAAGGTTCGAACCCAGTTTGTGTACCACTTTGAATCCATTTCTGTGTTTTGGGTAGCACAGCCTGTGGCCACTCCGGTCAACTGCAGACCTGCTGTTTATGCACATTTCAACCAGCATGGGCTTCCTAATGCAGGTGGTCCTCTTATTGTTGTTGCTGAAGCGGATGCAGCATACTGCTGTGAAGTTTTTAATTCTTGGGTCACATTTCCAGCTATGGATGGTCAATCTAATACAGTCCATACATACACTACACCTGCAGCCCCTAGTGCATATAAACCTTATGTGCTTCTTGAGATTCATCTCACCTACTGGGAACACCAAAATTGGTTCCTTGGCGCAGTCCCCCAAATAGCTGGAACTGTCAGCTTAGGCCCCCTTAGTAATGAGGGGGCGACTTGGCCAGAACTAGCGGGATATACACCCTATCCTGATTTGGATACTCAAAATCTTGAACAATAACAATCTTTATACACTGGTCTTGTTGCCTTATACAGACGCTCGACTCAGTTTGTTTCACGTACCTTGTTTGCAGGCCAGCTCGGATTGGCATTCGCCTTAAGCCCAGTGGCCTACAGGGCCTACCATAAGTTCTGTAATTGCTAGTTCCGTTATGGGCAAAAGAACCACTAATCGTGAGGAAATTACATTTTGGATAAACAAAAAAAAAACAGAATAAAAAAACTTGAAGCTGTGTTTCCCTTTACGGGTCCACAGGGCACGCACAGAACTTTGACCACGTGCAGGATTTTTGCAGATGTCTATACCGTCCGTCACGGCATTCCCTAGATGACAGTCTTACCAGCCATACTGAAACAAATACAGAACAAACAGAGGGCAGGTGCTGCCCAAGATTTGGGAATGAAAGTAATGGGGAATTTTCCTGTAGTGTTCCAAAAGATTCTGTGTAATGTTAAAGGTGAAGCAGTCACCCTGGCTGTATGCCAGCAGCTCACAGCGGTTGCACCAGCAGACGGTGAATGTGAGATGCCGATAATTGTTGCGGATGTGTACACATCCTTAGGATGCAATAATTTGGGAACCAGACCTATTAAACCACCTCTTGGCAACCCTGGTACAGACAAGGAGGCCAAGTAGGCCCATGAGTTTGTTAAAAAACCATGGGAAAATTCTAAATAACGACAGAAAGGTAAACCTTGTTCGAGGTTCTCCCTCCCCGGAGTGCTCTGAGAGGAGGTACGATTTTCGTGAGCGCACTAAAATCAAAACTCCAGACAGGTATCAAGTTCCTGATACACGTTCTTCTCGTTCCTTTCAGGAATTATCTGATCAGCAGTACGACAGAGGAGGGCAGTCTGAATACAGGAAAGAAGAGTATGCAAAATCAAAAAGGGAGACACCACGCTTATCTGATGTAAAAAATAAAGAAGTAGGACAGACCTAATCAATATAAAGCCCTGTTCAGAAAAAGAAAGTTGCAGATTTAACAGCTAAATATGCCACACACGCCGAGAACCCTTCTCCTGAACAGGAGTTGGGCGGTGACTCTCCTCGACAGCGCAGCAGTCATCACCATAGTACGCCAGAATCCCCAGTAGTTTCTGGTAGTGAGAGCGTAGTACCTTCAGATAGATTGTATCATTTAGATATTTAACAAGCATTTACAATGCAATGGTCTAGGCATTGTTAAAGTTAGAGCTATTGGCATTGCTCATGACATTATTTTTGTTTATGTTTTTAAAACATTTAAAGAAACTGCATTGTTATTTGCTGGCCTGCTTTGCACCTGGTGTCCCTCAGCCGAATTGCTGTTTAGTGAAGTTCCTGAGACTGGTGGGGAAAAATATGGCCGTACAAAGAAAGTGAACCTGACCACGGTCAGTCTTTTAGGACCAATTTCACTTTTATTTACTATGCAGACCGCATTAGGAAGGGGGCAGTTTTCAATTATCACATTAGCCTTAATAAACGCCACCTACAACAAGTAAATTATGCCGGGTTGAAATATGTGATCAGCACTTTAATAAGCACATAAGCACTTTTTGTACTAAGAGTTCAGGGGACTGAATAAGCCTACAAGCGTACTGAAGTCGTGCTCAATAGCCGAAGTATGAGAAATGACACTACAGAACCGGTTAGGACTCGGGAGGAAGCCCTCGGAGTAGGGAGACAAATCAAACAATCACTAGGTATAGGCAAGTGACAGATATAAGGAAGGATGGGAAACCCAGAGAACTGAGAAGAGGGAAAAACA
This sequence comes from Triturus cristatus, assembly GCF_964204655.1. Lineage (NCBI taxonomy): Eukaryota > Metazoa > Chordata > Amphibia > Caudata > Salamandridae > Triturus > Triturus cristatus. Next base: position 333,426,112 of record NC_140591.1, on the reverse strand, counting down.
GGATGTTGTCAGACATACAAATGTGAACAAATATTTTCAAAGTGCGCCGTAAAGTATTTATAGCATGTGTGCTATTTTTTATTCGGTTACTTGGAAATAACGGTAAAACGATAATAATGAGGTTATAGTTTGAAGCTTGCTGTCTACATCATTATGCATGACAAAAAAGAGCGAGGAGGGGAATTCGGATTGCTTCGGTCTGTCAGAATGTAGCTGGAGGGGTTGAATCAAAATAGAGAGTGCGAGCGGATGAACAGTGCTCGAAGCAGCCTGAAGTAAATTGTAGTGTTTTTTTGTCTAAGTGCCACGTGTTCAAGAGATCAGTCAAACGCTGTGCGGAATCTCGAGAGCTACACTAGTCGGGGCATTTGTAAATCGGCACAGGGTTAACCATGTTTGCGTTTTTTGAACCACTTTTCTTCCTGCAGTGCTTTAGCCTTCTCTCGGTTCGCGTTTTCGGACAGACGAACGAAGTTGTGTTCAAGGAAGGAGTGAAAATAGAAGTTGTGGAACTTCCGAGCGTGTGCAGGCAGAAAAGCAAGAAAGGCGACCTTGTGAACGCCCATTACGATGGATACCTAGCGGAAGATAACACTAAATTCTATTGCAGGTAAGTCCAAGGCATCTTGTTTCTATTGATATAAATATATCTGCATTAAAAACAATTTCATGCCAGCTTTTGAAACGTAATCTTTACAGGGCAGACAGAAAAGTGGAACGACCCTTCGATGGAAATACTGTGACAAAGATTGTTTTTTAGAGGTTCGGCGACTCTTTCACCTTATTTGTTAAGGTTTGCAACGCCAGTATATACCAAGCTGGAGCCAATCGGATTTTTTAGCAGATGACTCGGGCTACACGGGGTAGGAGGGAGAACGGGGTATGAATGCTAGGATAGAGTTACATTACGGCAGCGGGGCATAAGGATGCCGAGAGGAGACAAATCTCCTCCCTGTTCTCACTGCGCGGAAGGTGCAGCTAGCAGAGGATTTGATAGAGCGACGAAAAGTTGTTTGCAGAGGAGAGTGTGGGACGGAACCACTACATTTGCAGATTACCCCCAAAAACATACGTAGCCAGGTAAAATACGTTCAAGAGTTTCATGTCACTGATGGAACTTGGCTTCAGTACATTTAACAGCTAACGTAAAGAAGCCCAATAGGAAACAAGCACACCACCGCCTTTCTCCGAGGCGAAGCAGAAATGCCTCGGAGAAACGCTGTGGCGTTTTCGGATTCGGGGGCGTGTTTTGCTTTTCTCTCCTCTTGCAATTGGCTGGAGGAGATAATTAGAAAAGTAACGAAAAAACACGCCCCCGAATCCGAAAAGGACGGGGCCTGTTCGGAGTGACAAAGCCTCTTCTCCAATGGCTGGCCAGCATTCAAGAGGCCAGCCAATGGAGAACAGGGGAGAAGAGGGGCGGGTTCAAGCCCCTCTTCTCCAAAACATTAAATCTCCGACTTCCGGTTCTGCCTTCGGCAGACCGGACAGTCCTCGACCTAAAAAGAAGGCGACTTTAAACGCACTAAATAATAGATATATAGTCTGGGAAAATTTGACTTTGTCTTCTGAAATCCTGTTGGAGGAGATAGATTGCCCCCATTGTTTGTAGATACATCCCCCCCCCCAAAGGAAAGAATGTTACTCTACTTTTTATTTCTGCTCTTGTCCATGAAGAATTCTAACAAGCTTATGCAGCTGAGTGAGCTCATGCATTAACCCCTGCGCTCGATCACAATCATGTCGGCTGAGATAGGGACTATCCTTATGTTATACCTTCACGATCCAGCCCGCAAGTGCAACCACACAAAGCACCCATTAAATAAATACTCTCCCAATTGGAGTACCAGGGAGTAATTGAACCCTGTCTCTCTAAGATGAATAAACGTATTTTTCCGGTTTTAAAACTGTATCATTCTGATACTGAATTGTCAGACTATAGACATTTAAACAGTCACACTCACACTTTTGCAGTGCAAAACACACATAGTATGGCACTAACAATTAATGTGATCCGTGAAAAATAAAAAACTAAGACTACAAACTGGATATTTTCAATGTTTTTTTCAGCCACAATCTGGCTCCTGAAAGCCGAGATTGGAATGCTTTTAGCGCCCTCAGTTTTCAAATGCAATATGGGCATTAGCCAATGACTATAAGAATAGACCAGGTATATTTGCTGCATGCATTGTGTCAATTCTTCATGATAGCGACCCGGATGCTCTGTCCTACGTTGACCATATCTACTTAACGGACAATTAATTAAATCTCCACTTAGCCAGAGTAGATTGCATAAAATTGCGATTTGCTGAACTTGGCTACAAATTAAACTTCTATAGCTTTTCTGTGTCCTTTTCCTAAGATATGATCTCACGCATGAAGAAAAGAGCCTGGTCCCTTATTTTCTGAAGAAGTGTGCTGAAGTGAAACCCCCAAACACTCAAAATTATAGTCCCTGCTAGGATTTAAAAATGTTGGTAGGACATACATACCTGAATTGCACAGCGCATTAAACCACTTTATGAATTAATATGCCCTGATTTTTCTGCAACATGTTAGACATCAGTACACACAAACACTCCAATCATTACAATCGGACTTGCTTCAAACATGCCACATCCATTCACGTGTCCATACCACAAACCTGGTCATTCATATTTTGGCAGGTGCAATTGGATTCACATACATCACATTTAATGAAAGTGAAACAGTGTTGATTGCTTATAAATTGTATTTATATTCCAATGCAGAAATTAGTTTTGCTTCCACTTATAAAATACTGACTGCAGTGCAGATGGCCATCCTTAAAGAAAGCCCGCTTGCACATGGGAAACAAATAATTGTTGTCACAAAAGTAAGCGTTCTAAACACTAAGGTCCTCCATCCTAGATGGATACAGTGGACAATATCCTTAACAGCTGTTACTGTAGACTTTGTCTTTGATCCTTCTTTACAGACCCAAGAATTTTTACAGTATGAGCACGTATTTGTCCAATGCCCTTTTCTATTTTGCCTCTCGTTCTGTATAAATATATTATTTATACTGATGGCTCAAACTGCTATAGGTTTTAAACAACAATAACCATTGCCACGTGCTATTGTTATTGGCGTTATGCTGGACAGCGATTTCCAAACTCAAAGAACCTGCACGTAGTCTTTACATGACTGCGCTGCACAGTTGGCTGAACTGAAGGCTTTGTTTCTTGTATGTGAGCATACAAATCCCAAATTCCCCACACTTCTATTGTGTGATTTGTGTTACTGTGTACAGTCCTTTAATGATCATTTACATTACTGGCAACAAAATGGACTCAAAGAGTCTAAAGGTAATATAATCAAGCACAAGATGCTTTGGGTTAAGGTGGCAGATCTCAAAGACAAGTTGTCCAGGACTCATGTGATACATATGTCGGTGTGTGGGAGCACACGCTGTAGGGAATTCCTTGGCTGATTAAACAGGCAAATCTGCAGTCGTCAAGACTACAGTTGCAGCAATTACTCTTTCTAAAACGAAAGAAGATGATGATATCTTGGCTACCATTAATGCAAAAACGGTACACCTTTACCTTCTAAATATTTTTAGCACTTGAATGAACAAAATATCATTTTTGTAACAATTCCATGGGTTGGTGATCGCTTGATTTCCAACCAGGAGCGCACATTTACTTTAGTGAGCGCGGCACACGAAGGTGCTGCTTCGGCACATGCTGGGGTGGCTGTCACAATGTTGCTGCTACAACAGTGTTATTGTTGGCACGCCTTATATCTACAGGCAACAAATTATGTCCTATGTTGTGACATTTTTCAACAAAATAAAGCTTCCACCTTTACTGGTCCACTTCAGACGCACCTTCAGATCTCCAACAAGCCTTTTGGCTGCTTTTATTTGGATCATTGTGGTCCACTAATTTTGGACACTGTGTTCAAATTTATTTTGGTTGCAGTCAATTCTTGCTCTAGATTCTTCTGGGTTTGGCCACAGCACTCGGCTGATGCTCAAACTGTTCTTAAAGTCCTGTAGGTCTGTCAGGAAACATGCATACAGTTTATTCCACTCGGACCAGGGCCTAGCTTTCGCATCAAAAGCGTACCTGGATTCTATGGCATCCCTGGGTGTACAGGTGCATTATTATTCTCTATACAAGCCTCAGGGCAATTGTGTTGTGGAAAGAATGAACCGTGACTTAAAGTAGTCCTCAACAGCTAGAGTATTAGGCACTGGGCATAGTTGGATACATCACCTGTAAGGGGTTCAACGCACTCTAAATAATCTCCCTCTAGGTGGGCGGACCGCATAAGAGGTACTCTTCGGCATCAAGATGTATGTTCCAGACGTTGATGGTCCAGACAGTATAGCAGCTTCTGCGATCTTCGCCATAGATAATAGTCGTGCTGTCTTACATGATCTACAAAAGCTCTGTGATGCTCAATCAACCGAACAATTGAAAATGTCTCCCTCGTCGAGTACGGATGTCAAACCTGAACTTTCCACCTGGATTACAAAAATTGGTGATCTTGTACGAGGGAATGTGGCGATTAAAAAGGCATTCAGGACAACATAGACAAGCAATTTGTCTCCATTGAACATGTCAAACTAAACCATGTGGTCGATTCTACATAGTAGGTCATATGGTGTCCGTGCTATCACACAGGACATTCCTCTGCAGCGAGTGAGCACCACCGAAGCTGTTACTCTCAGGCTGGGGGAGGGAGCGAAGAGGGTGCGGGCGAGAACGAGGCCACAACCAGCAACACAACCTAAGTGAGTACTGTTCTTACTACTGGGTCTTCTGCAGCTGATGGACAGAACCTCCTATTTTTCAAGATCAGTACTTCTGGGTATCATGGATCAAGATGATTTTTCCTCGCACAGTTCTTCTGTTTTAAACACTACTCCAGCACGGATCGAAAATAGACGACAGCGAGCAGGATAGTAAGAGGTGCCCTCGTATACTCTTTCTAAATTTAACCTTTCTACTGATTTTAAGTCACATATTTCGTAGCCGTTCTTCGGTGGGGATTTTACACACTGTGTGCCGCCCTCACCTGGGAGGAGAGCGGCTCCCTCAGAAGCGCCACGCCATAAAGTGCTCAGGAACCATAGAGTATTGCTAGCAAGCATTGTAGAGGTAGTGTTATTCCTCTCTACCATAGAGTTGTACGTGACGCCAGAGATCAGCGGACTAGTTTTCAGACCTCGGACGTCTTAAATGTCAGCTGTAAAACAGGTGCACTCAGCGGGCGCGCCTCTGGCGCGCTGAAGGCGTGCCAAAGGAAAGCCAGTCTTCGCCCATCCACGCCTGAAAGGGCATAGGGACCCTATCCAATTACATCAAATTACAGGTATGCAAACATTGCAAATATTAGATAAAATATTCGGAGGCCAGAGTAATGAGTAGATGGACGGAAGAGCATATTGGATAAGACCTCCTTGACCCTTGGTCATATCAACTGTAGCTCGGTCCTCAATCATAAACTACAAATAAGTCTGCTATTGGAGGAGGGCAGCTACGACGCTTTATTTATCACTAAAACCTGGCTTAATGATAACTCGGTTCCAGACATTCTGATGGCTCTGTCTCATGGGTTCCACATTCATACACTCGACCGCACCAGAAATGTAGGAGGACTTGCGACTGTGATCAAAGAAGAATTCAAGTATATCATTCAACCCCCTCCCTGTTCTTGACTGCGAATGAGGTCAATTTACCATCACTTTCTCACCAACCCATACCTTCTCAGGGCTGCTAATTTACAGGCCCCCTGGGCCTGAGGCAGAGTTTTTAGATGGAATTATAGACAGTCTGCAGCCTCTTGATGAATCAAGCCCACATCAAGATCCTAGGGGATCTCAATCTGCACTCTGGGGATCAGAACATCCCTAACGTCAAGAGGTTGAAGCAGGAACTGGAGAGCTTAACACTATCCCAAATAATATCGTCTGCCACACACATCAAAGGACACATACTTGACCCTGTGAACACCAATGACCCCAAAATTTGAATAGACCTTCAGGTCCCAGTACCATGGTCTGACCACCATTTAATTTCTATTGCATTAGGCAAGAGGGAAGAAACAAACAAACTCCCAAACCACCAAGTCTGCCTCTTACCCCCGATTGAGAAACTGGGGTAAGTTGAATTTAAAAGTCTGGGTGGAATTTCGGTTGTCCTCAGGCTTTAATACATGAGGAAGCATTGATAAAGCGTAGGCTAACTGGGAAAGTTGGATTCTCCAGTCACTGGAGAAAGTGGTCCCCACAATGAACCTCAAACTAACCAACATCAAAAGGTACCCTGGTTTAATGTACAGCTAGCATCATTGAAGAAAGGTCTTTGTCTATTCCTTTTCCAACTTTTTAAAATCTAAGACCCCCAACTCAGAGCCAAGTATAAGTTGGCAATCAGAACCTATCATACCAAAATTAAAGAGGCTCAGGCAGGGTTCATCGAGGAAAAGATCACCCAGGCTCAGAATTCTAAAGAGCTCTTCAAAGTGGTAAAATCTTTAACCGCGATTACACAAGACACCTCCCATTACCAAATCCCAAAGGAAAATTGCAACGCATTAGCCACCTACTTTCACAAAAAGGTCACACGCATCTATAGTTCCCTTCATGCAGTCGAAACAACTCCACGAGCCATGAAATGGATCAAGTGGTAGCCATGAAATAGATCAAGTGGTGGCCTTAACTCCTGCATTAACCCATTTTCCTTATCTGGACATGGATATGGCCCTAACGCTCATGGGGGAGATTAGATAAGGCTCCCTTCAGACCCCACCACCCCCCACATATTCTTGCAAAGGCTATCGAGGCTCTTCTGCAGTCGATAGTTGACATTCTAAGTCTCTCCTTAGAAACAGGCAATAATAAAACTTTTGATAAAAAAACAAATCTAGATGCAGCTCTGCCAGAAAACTTCAGACCAATATCACTTCTTCCATTTAATAGCAAAGTTTTGAAGAAATAGGTTAACAGAATCCGGTCTGAATTTCTGGAAGATCACCTTCGGCTAAACCCTACACAGATGGGGTTACACCCACAGCACATCACATAACCACTTGACTAGCAGTATTTGAAGAACTAAAAATGACGCATGATCAAGGTCGATCAGCTGCAATACTACTCCTAGACCTAAGCACAGCATTTGATACGGTCGACTTTGTCTTACTAGCTAACAGACTCTGGGAAATCGGCATCCAGGGCAAAGCACTAGAATGGTTAGGGTCCTTCCTGGAGGAGATGTCCTTCCAAGTTATGGAAGCCAACCTCTTCTCAGACATAAAGCCACTGACTTGCGCTGTGCCACAGGGCTCGTCGCTAAGTCCCACATTGCTTAATATGTATATGCGGCCACTGATTGACATAGTTCAGGAATACGGCATTTCCGTGATCTCCTACGCTGACGGTAGCCAGCTGGTGGTGTCACTTGATTCCAGGACTAATGGTGAGTCCGGTCAGCTGGCGCCTTGTCTTGAACAAGTGGTTAAATGAATGACACGGAGCGGTCTGAGATTAAATGGACAAAACTGAACTGATGGTCCTCGGAAAACAGGGGTACCCAGGCCTCTAGTCAGTTGGCCAAGCTGCCTAGGGATCGCTCCAGTCCCGAGCACTGCCTTCAAGAATCTCTGCTTCTGGATGGATAAGGAGCTGACTATGGAGACCCATGCAAGTAAGGTGGCAGGCACTTACTTTGGGTGGTAAGAATGCTCCGTAAGATCCTCGAGCAGATTCCCCTACAGCTAAGGAAAATGGTTATACATTCCTTGGTCACATCACGTCTCGACTATGGCAACTCGCTCCTTCTGGGCGCACCCAAATATGTCATTAACAAGTTACAGGTCGTCCAGAATGCAGCGGGCAGACTTCGGTCTTAAAACACAATGCAGGAATCAGTGAGGAAGCATTGAAGAAATTTACATGGTCTCCTGATTGAGGCGAGAGTCAAGTTCAAAGCACTCTGCCTAACCCACAGAGCCATAAACAACGAAGGGCCAAGCAAGATCAGAAATCTGGTGTGCTTATACCATCCCAATAGATGCCGGAGGTCAGGCACCGAGCGCCTGTTAAAAACTACCAGAACAAAAAGGGCCAGATGGGGTGGAGGAGCCTTTTCCCACCTGGCTGCCAAGATATGGAATTCACTTCCGTGGGAAGTTAGGTTCATAGCTTCAGAAGCTACCTTCAGAAAAAAACTGGAAACATGGCTGTTCAATGAGTGCAGCTAATCTCCTCCTCTCTCGCTTTCACCATGTCTCATGCCTAGCGCTGGGAGGCCTTCGGGTAGCCATGCGCTCTACAAATCCTTTCTTTTCAAGGTTGAAACGCACTTATCTAGTCCTGTCTTGGATATATGTTATGATTACATATTCCTGGGTTTTTCTTTTCAAGTGGATTGGATTTGTGACTGTTTTTTTCCTATTGATTCCTATTGATTAATGTCCACTACCTCCCAGAACGCTCTGCAACAGAACTGATGGACGAGGTGATGGCTGCCCCATTCTTCTTCCCATAAACTGAAAAGAGCCTCGTGAACATTTCAGCAACTGATTATATGGGAATGTAATAGTACCTGGGTTACATTCAGATGATTGGGATGTTGAAACTAAATTCTATGCCTTAGGAGCTGGAGTATTACACTGTTTTGGGTTTTGAATCAGAGGACCTGTACCTTAATTCTGCCAATTACGCCGATATGTTCTGTTATCACCATTACGGCCATCATTTCCTGCACAGGGCTAGTGTCCAACATACATTTTTTAAATTTACGCAATGGGAAAATTGCTAGATTCCCCCCCACAAGGGAGTTCCAAAATGTACAAAGATAAATTCACATATCTTTCAGGATATGACACTTCAGATCCTACTTAATACTATTTCAAATTAGTTCGTACTTCACCGAAACAATATATGCTTACACAAACTAAGCTAATATATACTACTTCGTTTGTCAACCAGTTAGCCCTTAAAGGATATGATTATTGAAAAGACACTATTTAACTAAAATCGATTTGGGGAAACAAACCTTGGCAAATTCAGGGAACGAAATTCTTGTTTTGAGCATGTATAATTCCAACACAAACTATCTTCCTTAATGACACCGTCCAGCAGACTACATGTCTGGGAGTGGCAAAATTAAAGAAATTAATGCGCCGGATTATCCCTCCATTGCCCTTTTTGATAATTGGCAATGTTTAACAAATTATACGGAGGAACCGTTAAATAGTATGGTGCAGAATGGAACATTTAATTCCACACTTTTAGGTCCTCACAAATGGTTATAGTGGCCAGTAGGCACAAATGGTTGCCAAGCTCGTTTCTTGAATTCCACACCTGGGTTTAAATCAAGCATACTTGATCCACGATATTCTAATTCACAACATTACGGTCATATTACCACACATTCAGTGAGGAAATTGTGTCAACAATGGTTGAAACATTCCACACTATCTGCAGTGAGACAACATCTTTCTATCCTGTCAGAAGACATGGACTTGTTGGAAATGTTATTAGGTCCTAGATCTCAACGTTCTAAAAGATTTATGCTGCATATAATTACATTTGGAAATTGTCCCAAATGGAAGCTGCCGCACATTTAAGACAATATGATCAGGACAATTTGGATAAAGTGCTTGCTGTTGTAGACAATAGTATTAATACGCCGTCTCCTTGCTTTTATGATTTGATTAACATTGGGCCGTCTGTTATTGATTTTATGCAAAGTGACATAGCAGCATTATACCATAGGCAGTCAGCTTTGATCAATCATGCAGTTTAGCTGGACACTTCAAACACTTAAGAATTGGCGCGTACCATGGCGATATCGGATATCCAATACATTATTTTTACCTTTTAATTTGTCATGGAACAACAACTGATGGCAATGAAAGATGCAACCTATACAATGCTGCATTTAGAAAAGTTAGAACTCCCATTTACCACAGACGAAACATCTTCAGCAGGATGGTTACTACACAGTTTAATATCTATGCCGATCTCGACATTTCAATTCACGACTTGCATGAAACATTTCCCTGTCAGTAGATATGAACCCCTAGGAGACAGCTTTGATCACTTCCGTTTAGCAATCGTTGTGAACGTGCTGGCAAGGAAGTATTCCTTACTGGAAAGGAAAGCGACTCTTCGGTCGGGCACTCGCATGTATGCAAGCAAGTTATAGTGCAAGGCGCATGTAATGCTTCTGTAGCAAATTCAGCCTGTTTCTTAAAAGGAATCCAGGCCCAGCAATACTACCACTTATTTTTGTCCTTTCAAAATCGTAGTTATGTAAAGCTTAACACTGCTGCGGGATGTGGGCAGGAATTACATATATATTATCAGTTTCTCATCCCAACACATGTATTAATGCCCTGTTTCACCTTACGCAAGGAATTGTTGAGAGCCTGCTATGACCTTGCATCCCAACTCTGAAGGCAGACTTTAACAAGCTAAGCAGACTTAAGGCATTAATGTTTCAAAAAGAAGTCGCTCTCACATCTGCCCACGAGACTTTCGAGTTACAGGTGGCCAGCAAATCCAGCCAGATACAGGCACTGTTAAACACAAATCTCCCACTACATGTTGGCGAATTTATTAATTGAATTTTCAACGTAACTAACACTGCCAGTCTTGTGCATTTCTTTAAAGTTATAGGGTCCGGCTTGGTCACTTCATTCCATACTATATTTGGAATAATACTGGCTTTTATTCCATTCTCTTTTTTTCCAGTGTGTTCGGGGAACTTCCGCTGCCGTTATTTCTCATTTGCAGCATTTAAATCCTATTTTTGCTTCTGCACAATAGATGTTCTTTTTGCGAGCCCGCTAGAAATACCAAAGCTCCAGCAGTAATGAGTGTATGCTTCGATACTTTGGAATCTTGTTGCTTTAGGAACTAGACCTCGATTGGTAGCAAACATTCTGACATGCCTGGTTTACCTGCATGCACCCAGTGTTCCACTGCCTCTGGTGCCCCTTTGAATGGGCACAAGATATTTGCCTGGCTTTGCATACGCCTACTTCCTTGGACATGGAACTGCTGATGAGCGAGTCCTTTATCGACCCATTATCAAAGATGTCCCTTGGGTTTGTGGATTCTCCATCATGTGAGGTATAAGCCCCTCCTTCCTGAAGAGATGGGTCTGACCACACCTGGATCACTAAGCACAGGCTTTACTTACACGAATGTAGATTATCAAGTATCTGTATCAGCATCAGCTGAGACAGAAAATCTTGTATATTCTCTGGAACTTGAGACCTGAGCTGTCTACCAATCATGTTCTGCGGAGACTGTCTCGATCCTGGAGTCCGTGGCCTTTGAATTTGCGAGTGGCATCATGGATTCCCCGACTCACCATAACTTGGTTACCTTTTTCTAAATAGACATTGGATTTTTATATTGTTCTAATTCACAGTATGACAATGCTTAGCGCACATGCTTCGAGTTTGCTTATCTTGTGATTGCATTCACTTTATTTAGCTCTTTGTCATGCTGTTGCCCTGACCAAAGAGGGTGCCGCGAGTTCCCGACATGGACATTTTAGTTTTCCCTATGTTTGCCTAACTGTGCATGCTGTAGGCCGCTTTTACTTTGTACATGTTACCAAAGAGTATGCATGTTTTTTGTGCCACATTATTTTTTCACATATAGTTAGCACACATTGGTGGCCCTTTCCTGGGATTTAGTCTGCACTGCCTAGGCAAGGTCAAACAACACTTTTTTTTTTGTTATTCTCTGTGTTCGGACACTAGCACCTAGACATAGACACCCAGCTGCTGTTTTTGAAAAATGTTTTGTCAATTAACCCTGGACATGTTCTAAAGGGGCAGAGAGCGGAGACTGGTGACAGCGCAAACGCCCTGAGACAAGAGAGCTGCGTCAACTGGGATACAGTACAACTATCTATGAATGCTGTGTTATGGGTCCACTGCCAAGCTGGGAGATCTATAATCATTTAGCTTTTGTAGTGAGGGTGGGTTTAGGCAAATCTGTCAGATAATATGACCGGGCTCTTTAATGTATACGATCTAATAGCTATGCTTATGACATTACTGACCTGTATTTGTTAGCTAGTTGTGGCGCAACTAATGCACATTAGAACACAATAGTTTAAATAAACATTATAAACTTTCCTCGGATCTCTTTCTATTTATTATGGAAAAGTACAAATGAGAGAATGAAATGGGGTGACCGGCTACTGTGATCCTGAGAGGGTCGAGAGTGTTGTGTTCTGGGGTGCCAAATCACTTGTCTCTCTGGAATGGTTAGGAGGGCAAGTGAGGCGCTATGAGCTAGACAGATTCGGGCCCATAGATGCTGATGAAATATGGTGACTCAGTCTCTACATGCAGATGTTCAACGGTCCTGAGCATAGTTCTGTTCATGATGAGAATCCCTGCAACAGCAATAAAGATCTCCGTGCATAATGATGCCTTCAGAATCCATGTCCTCCCATGAAGCATTGCAACCCAACATTCTTGTCCTTAGTTTTATGCCACGGTGGTCTAAAACGTGCGCCTATAGGAGCCACATACCCTTTTACAGAGGGATTAGGGCCCACTAGTAAGTATATTCAGCATTCATGCACAGGCCCAGAAGACATCTATGTGCTAGTTTTGCTGAAACTGTCCTGCTTCATTTCATACATTAACTCAGAAAATCTCTGAGTTGGTGTAAAAGCTGTACCCATACATCTCAAAATCTTTAAGGGGCAACAACTGCTGGGATTCCTACTAAGCGCTTCGAATAGTGACATTTTGGCAAAAACAGCCACATGGGCCATAGAAAGCGTTCAAGTTTGACATTTATTCTTAAAGCCATCATGTCAAAATGAAGCTTGCAACAGATGGTTACTAAACAAGCCTCAACACTTGGCAACATCAATTGTCACTACGGTTAATGGAAAGCTGTACTTGTTTCTCCAAAGATAACAAGAGTAGGCTGTTCAAGACATCCACCCATGCAATGATAAACCACAGAATCAACTGAACAATCCAGACATGAAAATATCTTACCAAGTTATCATCAAGAAACTACGAGGTTAACATTTCCGAAACAATAGGATTTCCTTCTTAAGCCTCTTTCAACGAAAAGAGTGTCCACCTATAGTCTCATGAGAAGAGTCTCAGTTCACTTATACAAGTCACTCGTCAAAAGGAAGTCAGGACAGTATGGCATGGTGTTGGAAAAGACTAAAGTATATGGATAGGTTAAAATCATGGGTAGTGCATAAATGGATCTTGAAAAGCTGAACGTTCTCTGTACACTGACTGGATCCATCTCACTTAAAAAAAGGAAGCAGGCGACTGTGTTGGTAATTATTGAGAGGAAAAAGTTAATCCCAGTTCTCTTCAATAAAACAGCGAAAATGCGAAGGAACAAAGTCACTGTTACTTTTTTGTTTTTATAGAAAATACAATATGGCCATTGCTGGGAGGTAGGCTAAAGCCTTGGAGGCTGGAGAAAGGACACTCATGTAATGCTCATTTAAGCAAGTATATTTCAGCAGAAACCCATCATGCTCCGCCAGTTACAGTTAGGTTAGTTCAACTGCATGGATACTTAAGCTCCTGCATACAAAACAACCATTTACACCTCATTTCGCCTAGGAGAAATGGTGGGTGTGTTGCTTATTACTGGGATGATGATTTCCCTGACGCAGAACAAGGATTACAAATAGGTAACCTTTACTTCTCCTTTATAGGGCCCTGATTCAACATTCTGCACACCTGGGAGGTGAAGTGCAATGATTTCTTGATACAGGCTAATTACAGATTGTGTGCGCCACGATCTAGTATTCTCTATATCAGTTTGTTCAGGAAACACACAGTGCTGTATTGTCCAAATGTACTAGAACAGAATTTGATTTAATGCTGGAAGACAGAATGTGCAAGCCAGGTGGCTAGCGCTGAGCTTCAGGAGATTCATGTGACAGGTCAATTTTTTTTTTCAACCACTGTTCCCAGGACTTGAAGTTGATCCATGTACACTCCCAATCCTCTCGGGGAGACATTTATCATGAGCATCTGGTCCTAACTATCCTGGTCAAAAGAATACATCTGGAAAATCCAAGGATACGATTGAATCACTGTGTGGGACAGGACTAACTCATCTTCCTAACTGCATTAGGACTGGCACCATTGATCTTCTTAGCTCTGTGTAGTGGTCCATAGTTGCTCAAAGCGAGGAGACTACTAACCCACGTAGAGATGAAATGGAACATGTGGATTGGTGATATGTTAGAAGATAATTATATAATGTCTGCTGTGAACTTGAGGCTTTGATGAGCCAGACATCGAGGGGTGCATATACAAATATCTTAATTTTTCTCAAATGAGAATACATTGAGTGCATATTTTAGGCCGAGACAGATATTTTTGATTAACAAGAACTTTTTATACTCAAGCAACTGGAATTAGGAAAGACACGCACAGCCAATCTCCTGATAGAGCGGTCAGTAGATTTGATGCATGGCCAGCATCTTCAACTTTCTTTATCCATTTGTTTGCAGTTTGAAGTCCCTAAGAAATACTAATTCTTTCTCGGCTCCTTTCTTGCGCGCTAGTGAGTCACACAAAAGACATTTTTCACTGTTAGACCTGGCATTCCTTGGCGTGATTACTTTAGATTTTTTGCCTCTACCTTCTCTATTTTTGATGCTGTGGTGGATTTAGTTTGACTGGCTTTGGGCACTTTGCCACTGCTGATCACTGTCAAAGTGCAAGTGCTCCCTGTGTAAAGTGTCATGGTAATTGGTTGTCCATGATTGGTATGTTTGCCTTACTAGTAAAGTCCTTAGTAAAGTGCACTATGTGTGCCAGAGCTAGTATTACAAGTGGGCCTACAGCACTAATTGTGCCATCCACACAAGTAGCCTTAAAGAGAGAACTCAGGCCTGCCACTGCAGTGCCTGCACGCAATTTGTTAAACTGCCATGTTGTCCTGATAAGTGCACCCACTTGCCAGACTTTACCCTTCTCTTTCTATGCACATCAGACACCCCTATGGTAGGTCCAAGGTACCCCCCTGGGCAGGGTGCAGAGTATGTAAAAGGTAGGACATGTACTGAGGCGTGTACCATGTCCTCACAGTGAAATACTCTCCATTTCGTTTTTCACTGTTGAAAGGCCATCTTGCCCATAGGACAGAATGGGGAAGGCTGTGTAATATGTTTCCAACCCATCTTCCCAAAGGCTTAAGATGGAGAGGTGAAGTTTAATATGCCTGAACTCACAATTCAATAACGCATCTTTTTGTGAAGGTGGTTTTTGAATTGCGTGTTTAGAAACCACTCTTTTAGAAGAGGTTGGGTTTTTGTGTTCTAACATTTCTGTGTGTCTCTGCCTGGTTGTGGATTGATTGTCTGGATCTGAAAGTGATAGGATCTGGGGAATGTCTTGACCCAGGGGAGGAGGTGAGACAGCAACAGGCTTACCTGCATCTGTAGTGTAGGGGGAGGAGTAGCCCCTGGAGGTGAAGAGGCCTGGGCTGCAGCCATAAAACAATGGCTCCATCCCCAGCTGAGTGATTGAGGATCCAGACCCCCACTATCAAAGGAATAAGGCGTCACTGGCAGGGAGACACCCAGAACTGGTTTAGACAGGGGTCAGTGCCCCCCTTAACACAAAGACTTCAAAACCATTTAGGGGTACAACTATGGAATGGAACTGATCAAGACTGAACGGGACTGAAACTTATTTGTGATCAAGAGGAACCTCTGCCAAGGAAGAAACAGCTGAAGAGACTGAAGGAAAGGACTGACCCTTGCTGTGTGTTCTGGGGCTGGACTGCAGTTTGCTGCTTTAACCGAGGAGAGGCTAAAGGGAATTTGCTGTGCTGTGTCCTGAAGTAACTTAAACCCAAGGGCACCTGTTTTGGAAACTCAGGAACATAAAGGCTTCCAGAAGTGTCTCAGCGTCACTGTGTGTGTGTGCTTTTTGCAGCCCGAGACCCTCGTAAGAATTGCCCTGTGATCGTATGCACCCAGAGTCTAAGTGAGTCTCAGCGACGCTGTGTACGTGTGCTTCGTGCAGCCTGAGACCTTCGTGAGGATTGCCCTGTGACCGTTCACACCCAAAGCTCAAGAGAGTCTCATCAATGCTGTGTGAGTGTGCCCTGTTGCAGCCTGTGATCTTTGTTATCGCCATCACCCTGGAATCAACCATGTCGCGAGAGGAGGACAGGAGAGCGAAGTCACACTCCCCAGGTAACGTGCGTCACCGCCTGGGGCGGGGTGCGGGCTCGGAGAGAGACGGTCTCAGTCTCTCCCATTCTTGCAGCGCGAGCCTCTGTTCCAGCTGGTATCGCGGCCCGTACTTGCCAAAGAGTGGCAGTACCGGGCCGGAGTGTGGAGCTGCACTGTGGTTTACACCATAACCGTGTTGGGGTCAAATGTTGGCAGATGCTGACAACAAGGCAGTATGAGTGGCAGAGAGACCGTCTGAAGCACCGTGATCGGTGCCGAAGTGCCTTGCGCATTGCATTAGTTTGCATAACGAACTGCCTAATTGTTGCATTACGCATTGCTGTAGTTTGCATAACAAACTACCCGATTGTTGCATTACGCATTGCATTATTTTGCCATTAAGAACTGCTTGATTGTTGCATAACGAACTGCATTATTTTTACATTGCAAAGTGCCTGATTCTTGTACTACAAACTGCATAGCATTGCATTAGGACTACAATGGATCATATACAATTGCTCAATAATACCGCCAGAAACTACAAGGGCTGGCTGGCCTAATAACCGGCCAGGAGGAATATTACAGATACACATATGTTGGACTTTTATTGTGTCGTCTCATCGTATATCCTTTTATATAAACATATACTTGTTTTTCTATGAAACTCGTGTGGAGTCCTTTTGTGGTGTCATCATTGGGTCACTGAGAGCGTGGTTGCAAATACTTTACACATTTGCCTTGAAGATAAGCCTGGTTGCTCGTGCCAAGCTACCGAGTGGGTGAGCAGGGGCTATCTGAGAAGGTGTCCTTCCTTTTCCTGACATGGAAGCGAAGGTCCCTACTTGGCCTCAGCCAACTAGGGAATCCCGGTTCTAACATTCACCATTTGGGGAAGCTGCAACCTTCAGAACTTTCCTCTCTGGTACAATGTTCACCAAGTGACAGACTACCAATTATGATATTTGGACGGGGGTAGGGCGGCACCGAAACATGGCCGTACACTGAATCTGCTCCGCTTGCCAGCTAGCACATTCACAGTAATCCCAGGGGGAAAAGCCCCTGGAGCCTGTTGTGTAGGGGTAGATGTTACATGGGGACCTCACTGGAAGCAGTTCTTGTGTCCCTTGAGCGGCAGGGACTTGGCACCCAGGTCTCTGGGGTCTGCGCAGCAGAGAGCACCGACCGATGGGATGGAAGACTAACTGAGACAGAGCTTTGAGGACCTGAAGGCCCACACTGAGACCAGCACTTGTATCGACTTGGGAGGGGTAGGATGCTCATCCGCCACTCACCTCTTGCTGCCAGAAGATCCTTTTGGGTGCCCCGCTGGGTTGGCAGGGCTCACAAGGGGCCAATTCCTTCACTGGTAGGCCGCATTATGGTCTCGCCTTCTCCCATGTACAAGGGGCTGTTATAAATTGCTGCAGTGATTCACCCCTCCTATGCACCCCCAGAGACTTTCCCAATGTTTCAGGAGACCTATGCATCAGAAAATTACCCCTTCCAGCCTAGTCAATAATGTGTGCCTGACTGGATATGGAGCTGGTCCCAGGACCCATTGGGGGACCTACCTGGGGCCAGTAGCATATGTAGTGAGTGTAACCGTCCCAAAGCATACATCGATCCCTCCATTGGTATCGGACCACAGACATTCCACGTCCTGCACCCCTGTCTGCCTGCTTAGTGATTCCAAGTGGGAAACGAAGAGCACTGAATCAGGGGTCCAAACACAGCGGACTAACTACCCCTGGTGGACACTGAACATTGTGCTCAGCTCTGATTGCACGTGCTGCAGCTGCCTGTCCCGCTTTACCCCCACCCCCGGGGCAATCGAGTTTGAGGCCACCCCATGGCCCCATGTATGCTCCTTTTTACCTGCCTGTTACTTTGACTGTCCACCTCGATATGGCATCGCTGTTTCCTCTAAAGGCGCCTATGAACTCAGCCTTTTTCGGATTGCCTGGTTTGTCCCCATCCCTGGGATCTACGGGCATCGAGCCCCTGGAAACAACAGAAATGGGTTATATGAGAAAGGTTAACCTTGGGATTCTGGGACACTGATTCGGTCTACACCGAGCCCCACACTGGCCCTTTAACTGATCCTAGCACACTTGATCAAATATTGACTGCCATTGAAGCCACCAAAACTATCCTAGAATCCAAAACTGAGAACATTACCATTGACAGCTACCGACTATGGGATGATCATTGGAATCTCTGTATTCGTGGGGGGTGGGGGGGTTGTGGAGGAAGGAGGAATTCATTCTGCTTTTTTAATAATGCCAACTAGTAAACTTGTGGGTTCTTGCATGGAATATCTAAGGCATGTCACACTCAATGAAGCGTTACCCTATCCACTCCCTACTGTTGCAACAAGGACCACATAACATGCGAATCATCGCTTTGACGTTTCAATTGTTCAACAACTTCTGGTTGTCTGGTAGTAATCCAATAGTTCATTTAACATACTTCCTACGAATGACCAATAATTGAGACAAGGGTTCTAATCCCTCTATGGTAAGATATTTGATTTGTTTTAGTTTTGAATTGAAAGCGATGGACTGGAAGGGTTTCTCCATAGGCAATCATTATTAGCTCATTGTTAGCTCACTACTAATATAAGCCATATAGTGGTATGTTGAATATTTAAATTCTACCCCCAATGAATTATGTGAGTACTTAAGGCTCTTGCTCTCTGCAAGGGTTTTCCCAGTTGTAGTAGTATTCTTATTTTCCTTTATCAATTACACGTAATGTATTTTTTTTTCTTGAATTGTGTTTTTTTTCTTCTTGACTTGGGTGCTAGGATGGGTGTTTTTAAAGTCAATATGATTTATTAGTGTTCATTTGTGAGACCTTAAAGTAGCACTCCCCTTCTACCACAGACTTAAAGAACTACACACTAGTCAACTTCCTTTTCCGAGAATCCCGGGGGTCGATAGAAAAGATTTGAGACTTGACACAGGTTTTTTAACATGAATTATAGGGTGCTTTGTGACTGGTTAATTACTGTAGTCAAAATGGTGGCACTAGACTATTGTAAAATGATGTGCTAGTGGTGTTGATAGGGTAAACCTTATGTGAGCGGATTCTTTAAGACTCCCTAGAGTAGTGTGCTCTTTAGAGCATATAAGAATGTATAGCCAGTCTAATCACTGCAATATTGGTTATTCTCTTTTGTCTTCCTGGACCTATATGCTGGGCTTTATATAATTCTTATAAATAAGTTGGTGACTGCAGGTTAGAAGATCTACCATAGAATAGTCCTATACAGATAGCTTAGAAAACCTTGGTTTAATAATTACCACGTATTTTGGCTTATTGGGTTATCACCCAAAGCAAGCCTAGGTTCTTCATAAGAACTTACTATGTGCCCTTAGACAAGAGAAGGGTATAACTTAATAGTGCTGTGCATCCCTTATTTTGAAACATTTGAGCAACGGTCAGCTTTTTTTTTTTCTTTTAACTGAGTTTTATATAGCGCAAACTTGACCCAAATGTATTCATTTTTGTTAGGCATGGGGAGTTTAAGTGATTTGCCCAGAACCACAGGATGATCAGCGTCCTTGCCGAGACTCAAACCCAGATCCCCAGATTTGCGGTCGACTGCCCTAGCCATTAGGCCAACTCCTCTCCCCTTATGTAGGAGTACGTGGTTTTGGTTTAAGAACAAATACAGCTTTGTACTGTTATATGTCTAACCACCTACAGAGAAATAAGGATGAATGGGTTTTAAAAATCTAAACACCAGAGAAGTCTTTGTTACATTTTTCCTATATGATACACAACAGAAATTGGTTTTGGAGGATGACAGGCAACTAATTTTAGTCTCTAAATGCCATGTGGGAAAGGACTTTTATACCAAGATGGCTGGGTATATTCATCTTGTAAACAGAAGGATATTTTATGGCCAAATTGGGGTGTAACAGGAGTGCAAAAGTCAATCTTACCTTTTAAATGATTTTGTTGATGTTTTCATAGACAATCATGATCACCTGCCCGTTTGAAATGAAATTTCTCCCTTGTTTTGGCCCATCACTTGAAGGTTAATGTTTAGATTGATGTAACTACTGTGGTCCACAAGTAAATACATGAATCAATAATGGCCACATAAGTGTGCTGCTTATTACAAATACTATTACTTATTCTTCAAATATTCATATGTGTAAAGTTTAGCTTGTTTTGTACAGTTTAGGTGCATAATGAAAAACACTGTATATCTATATTTTTTATTCATTTCTAACGTATGTATCCTGGGTTTGGTCCAAACACTTTAATAACATATTTCTATCTGCCTATCTCTTTTCTCAATTTTCTAATATCCACAAAGCCAAAGGAAGAGTAAGTTCTGTGTTAGCAGTCTGTTAACTTGTTAGCATATCTGAGAGAAAAAAAATGTCTTGCGTCATTTGTAGAATAAAGACTTTTGTTTGTACATCACATTGTTACAACTGTTTATTGATAAAATAGAGGTGTAGCCAAGATAATCTTCAATAATACAAGCATTTGTGTTCATGTACAAATAAAGTAAAAACTTCAGTACAACATTCAAGGGAAGCCTGCATTTCTTTGAAACCTCTGAACTGCCCGAGAATCAATTTATGAAATATGGACAACTGCGTACAGCATTCACAAATGTTGCGCCCAAGGTAGATCTACTTTCCTCAAATTAGAAACTTACCCTACTACTCCAAGGTAAACGCCCATTCTCAAGAGGGTATCATTTACTCTCCAAGAACAAGAATTTAGAGCATGGAATTCTGAAAAGAAAATGGGAAGAAAACTTAGAGAACATCCTCCATGATGATTATAGGAGGCAGCTCTTACACAATACCAAAAAAGCAGTTGACCCTAGCACATAAATTCCAACTAAATAAGTTTGGATGTAAAGCTCTTGGGGCTTCATCAAAACTTCATAAATCAAACAATTTGCTCCCTTCATCTGTTCGCGTGGTCCAAAATAGAAAGCTGCAAATTCACATTTTCTGCCAAGAATTATGGTCCTTCTGTCAAGTCAAAGATAATACCATGTTTCCAATTAGTACATAATGAATAGTGTTCAACTGTTTTTTTTATCAAGGTGAAATTTTGACTAGGCATCAAATTCATTACACCGAACTGGACGTCAGCCTCACAACTTGGTGTTGGGACTATCACATTATAATTCTATTCTATTCTATTTATATGAATAAGAAACACAGCATCCAGTCACTTCTTAATTCAAAATGATTGTGACAGTTCCACCTTTATTCACACATAAATAAAAAAATTCTGCTGCATTTCAAACAGATTGCAGCAATAGGGATCCTACGTTTCCCAGGGACTAATACTACAGGTAAAAATTCTAACCCTTATGTTGTAAACGCATGTTTTTCTACAAGCAGGAAAAACAATATTCATGCTCCTTTGAAAACATAGCCACACAAGTGCATTCAAACAACATGAAGTCTTAAAAAATAAATATTTTTTTATCTCTAAAACACGCCATTCAATCTGAGATGGCCCACAATAATCTCAGATAACAAATGTCTCAAACAAAGGGTGTGTTTATGTTTGCCGCATTCCAGTGGCAGAGGTGTAGCTATAGTTATGTGTGACAGTGAGAATCCAAACAGTAAACAGATGCTAGGAAGCAAAAAGAACATGCATAATGGAACATTAATAATGTTTTTAGAATCAACAAAACAAAATCGGATATTTACTGGGTTTAATCACAAGGCTCGGGAAGTAACTTAATCAGATTTACAAAAGACATACAACAAACTATTCCAATCCCTTTTCCTGGCTGATATGTGAAAGAGAGATCTAGCTAGACAGAGAGAGAGAGAGAGAGAGACAGACAGATATATAGAGATAGACAAACAGATAAGATATCCGGCCAGTCGCCTAATGAGGAAACAAGAACACCATGTGTTTCTTCTTCCTTGAGTTGGCAGGAGTACTCCACCTAACTTCACAATTTCTCTACCAGGCTGAAAATTCTATTTCACAGTATCACCTTCCAGTGGGCCCCCCACAAAGGAATAGAGAGATATATCCCCATTATCAATTTCATTTTTGGGCTGTAAGCAATTTTCAGGGCTTTATTCGTCCTAAGTTGGCAGGGTATGCGCCAACGGTGGTCCCTTGCTCACTTTGCCACTGTATTCAAGTTAGCCTGGCTGATGAGGGCTGTTACCCCAAATCCGGTCCCAGGATGCTTGTTTCCGGTGCAGGGAGGACCTGGCCTGGCAGTTCTGGCTGGACTTTTCCAATAAGGCACAGGGCCATGACTGATTTGCATATGGCTGGGTCTGAACTGAAGCGCCTAAGTGAGCTGAAGAACGATGATGGATTCAACCCAGATCGGTGAGTGTCTGAAACATTTCAGCACTTTGTCCATCATCTCCTTGTGTTTGCTTTGTTGACCCCAAGTTGGCAGGGTATGCCCAGACATGGGTCCCTTGCTCACTTTACCACTGGATTCAAGCTAGCCTGTCTGATGATGGGTGTTACACCGAAACTGTTCCCAGGAGGATTGTTTCCAGTCCAGAGAGGACCTGGCCTGGCAATTCGGGCTCGACTGTTCCCATGAGGCACAGGGTCATGACTGATTTGCATATGGCTGGGTCTGAACTGGGGTGGCAAACCGGTCCCAGTATGCTAGTTTCCGGTCCAAGGAGGACCTGGCCTGGCAGTTCCAGCTGGGCTGTTCCCATGAGGCTGGGGTGGCAAAGTGAGCTAAACAACGATGATGGATTCAATCCAGATCTGTGACTGAAGGCGAGTGTCTGAAAAGTTTCAGCAATCCATCCATTATCTTCTTGTGTTTGCTCAGAATTGCAATGCACCATGAATGGACCTTCACTGTGCTGCCATCAACATCATCAACTTCTCTACCGCCTTCTTAGTTTCCAAAGACATGCGCTTTATTGACTCAACTTCAAGAAGAAGAATTTGGTCAACCCAGCTGTTTTCTTTTTTCTGAATGTGCAAATGCTACATTTTTTACTTAATTACATTAAGGGAAGTTGGTCCTACCTTCTCAAATGTTATTTATGCCTTCATTTATGTTATCCATAACATGGTGCAGCTCACTTTCGTAATCAGCTTACTAAATGTGGCAGACTGGTGCAAAAGAGCATAAATGGCATCACTGTATTACCATCATGCACAAAAAGGCACAACCTCAAAATAAGCACCTTTTACAGCTAGCAGTAACAACTTACACCCAGACTAAAATGGACATCGAGGGTTTGAAGCCTATCTAGTTTCAATAAACCAAGGTTAATTCAAATGCTTGGTAATTATAAAGGCAGCAGGGTACCTGCTTTTGCTCCCGCAAAAATAGCCTTCATTTCCAAACACAAAATATCTCTTATTATTAGTAGAGTCTCCACAGCTACCAAATTAGCTATCACCAACTTATGTATACTATTTCTTAGGGTAGATTCCACATACTTAAGCCAGAGAACATATGGCAATATGTAAAGCAACGGTGTCTAATTCAAGCCAAAAAGTGCTAGGTCAATACCGGATTTTCAGGATATCAGCACAAAAAAAAAAGAAAATTACACACACTATGCAAATGTGTTACATTTATTTTCAGTGAGTGGTTATGCTGAATGTCTCACAAGGGCATGTACCTCTTTAAGCTATGCTGGACACTTCTGATGTAAAGCAGAACTATGTTAAAGAAGGATTTGAAATAAACCTTAGCATGCAGGTTCCACTCAAGAGCAGTAAGTGCTTGGTTTTAGTGCTACTGTAGTAACCCTTCAGGCTCTAGGCCCACAAAAGTGGGTTACCATTATTATCGGTGCAAGTGGGGTAACAATGGGTGGTAGGAATTTTGTGGAACCCTACAGAAACAAGAACATTCCCTCCCAGAAAGGGAGAAAATGTGTTTGTACACAACGTTTGAGGTTTGCAAGGACTTCTGAGTGAGAAACCCTTGTGAGAACAACAAAAAAGTCACACCACCCTGGACTCCTCTGGGTGTCTAGTTTTCGGAAATGTCTGGGAATTGCAGGTTTCTCTGGCAGCAGCTGAGTTAATACCCAAAATCTTCAGCTATCCACAGTGTAAAAAATATAAAAGTGTTGATTTTGCTGGGTGTATGTTGCTTCCAGGTCACGTTTTGGGCCATTTTATGTTCCAGGTGCTACATCCAGCCACACAAGTGGGGTACTGTTTTTATCGGGAGACATGTGGGAACAATAGAACCTCGGTTTTTAACTATTTGATTTTTCTGCATTTCGGGATTCCAAATACAAGTTGGTGTGAAAAAAAGGGGACATTTTGAAAAATGTCTTTGGAATTACACAACAGTACAAGTACCCATGTAACAATTGCAATTTGTTTGGAAACTCAGTAAGTATCTTTTGTATATTCTAGAAATACATATGTTTCCTACATACCTATGCTTCACATATATACACACACATCTATATCCATTATAAATTGCTGTATTCACTTGAACTGAAAAATCCTTTTAAGGTGCAGCTCAGTTTTTGGCTCTGGCTATCACCCATTGTTAGAGAATCTATAAACCCTACAAATCCTTGCAACCAGAAAGGTCTATCAACCGTAACTGTATATTGCTTTTGGAAATCGGCCATTGTGACAAGAAGTTACAGGTGAAAACGTTGTTACAAATGGCTGTTTTTCCTACTTGAGAGATGTACACAAATAATCTCTTGCAGAATTTAGAATGTTGTCTACTTTTCAGAAATGTACAGTTTTTCAGTATCACCCATGGGTTTTACACCTGTTTCCACCACAGACCGCAAGTAGGATCAAACCAAAAGAATTTAGAAAAAACACCTACCTCTCGAAAAATTGCAAAACTGTGGTAACAATTTTTTTTTTTTGCTACAGCTCTGCTTGTTCCTGAAAGCTGGTAAGATAGTTATCTAAATACAATGAACCTTTTGTTGATGTCAATTTTAGAAAAAAGCATAAACTTTCTTGCACAGCACCTGTTCCCATCTGTTCACAAAAACCCAAAATGTAGCTATATTTTCTCAATTTCCTGTAAAGAAATCTACAAACCCTGGGTACCGTTTAAATCCCTAGAATGAAGGAAGAAAGAAGGCAAATTTGGATTGGATACCGTATGTGAAAAAAGTTATGAAGGCGTAATCATTTAGAACTCAGAAATAGCTAAAAAACAAAAGGGCTTAACATTCTAAGGGGAATAGCCTCAGCAGTTAAAGAGTTAATAATACTTTTTTCCAGGACACAAGCATTAGAGAAGTAATGTACAAAGATCCAGGTTCAATAGAGCTACTAGAACGTGCTTAACAAATATTATACCCCATATTGTGCAGCTGCTAAACTTGCCATCTAAAACATTTGCAATATGACAAACTCACTTTCCGACTATCGATATATGGAAGTATCTAGTTTTATTTGTCCAGTGCAAACCCAGCTAGAAAGGCTCGAAACCTCGTATCTCAACACCGCATTTGAATTCTTAATATACCAGCTGATTTTTCATTCTATTTCTCCGATTATGTTTCCATTCAAACTGGACTACCAAACAATGAAATAGCTAATACAACCTTACTATTATTAATAATAAATGGTTTTACAAATGGTGGCCCTATTCTCTAATACAATAAATTTGGTTTTAGACGTGTCTTTTGTTAAATGCTTCTGAGTGCAGTAATTCTAAATCTGCACTCTTTCAAAGCTGATGCATACAGAGTTCAGTCAATTATAGTATTTCCATCATCTGCAAACAACAATCAACTAACTTTTTGCCAAGCTTAGGACTAGTCTAACTTAAAAAATTCTTTAAAACCATTAAAAAAACTAAAACGCATTTGTGCAAGCCCACAGATTTTACCTGGCTTTGGACTAGATTAGGAATTTCTGGGAAAACTCACTTTGAAGCAATTCTATACACTAGTGCCCATAGGGCTTTGTACTTTAACACGGTACATAGCAGGGGTGTGTAATTTAATAAAATATCTACTTGTCCATGGGGCAGGTTGCATCATAAATCTACTTGTCTTGTAACAAAATCCACTTGCTCCTTTTGTGCATGTAGTGCAGCGACAAATTATGGCAGCAATCTCGTTATATAAGAGCTCTGATATAGCCTCTCTGATTATGCCAGGGCTCATACCATAGTAGTGTTTGAATACTTGCAATCCCCTTATGTTGCCACGTTTCAGCAGATCTAAATACTGGGGCTCAAGGTAGTGGTAAACAATAGTTCCAGGGTTAGAATTCCCTTTTGAGTCTGTGCAAACCTACTAACTTGCATGTTAAGGGTTTTCAACAAATCCTCTCTAATCTTTGCCAATACTGAGAAATGTTGGAAATGTACTCCTGACGAAATCACACGTAAACCTTCTTCCAGAGATGGGAAAAAGTGGTTGGAGGGAAAGTGAACTTGCAAACACTCAGATTTTCGCATGAGCAAATCTACACATGCATATTTGCTTATGCTAAAATACAGTTCACAAATATTTTCTAGGAGAACTATTTCTTGTCCTACTTCTGCAAATATTTGGGACTTCGAGAAAGCTGTATGGCTGCACTTAATGCATGGTCATATGCCATGGGTGCACTTTTGAGACTTTCTTTAATAATTGGGCCCCTAATTTGGTCTGCCATGAACGTGATCTTTTGTGTTTATTAAAATTCTGTCTCTCCCTCTCTGTATCGGCTGACTTCACTGTGAGGGACAGCATTCTGTTCTTTGCGTGCAGATATGCTCCTTGTAAAAGTCGTTTTGTTCAGTGCCAGTAACTACTGTGGCAACAAAAAACTGCTTTTGCCAATGTTTGTTATAATAGTGAGGGCCCGGCAGCTCCCACACCAATAAGGTTTCACAAAAACCATGCCAAAACAAGTCACACACAGACAAAACTAAAAAGCTGACCCCCAATTTCAGAACTACTGGCTTTGCCAATACTTATTTATTTTTGTTTCCCATAATCTTATTGAAACGGGTTACACTGGTTTTCCATTATGAATATTTTTGAGAAATACTAGCATGCATCAACAAGTTACTAAATGCTGCTGCAAAAAAATGGTACCTGACATTTTGTAGTAGTTTGGCAAAATGTTTTTTCCTGCTTTCATTTTTTTAATAAACATTTAATTTTGAAAGCAAAGAATCATCAATCTTGCTTTCAAGCTTCTGCAAATATTTGCATCAAAACAGAGAGCATTCTGGGAGCATTATACATAGCCTCATATAGCTAAACTTTGAAAAAGTGTGTACACATTTTTATACTGGAACCACTGTCAGTAGTGCAGTCAGAGCTTACAACATTTACTTAGAGCACTCACCCTAATAATAAAGGCTTTCAATTAACCCTTTCGCTGCTAGGCCTTTAACCCCCCTGTGCAAAGCACTTTTTTGGGGCTATTTGGGGTAGTTTGCGCTTAGGCCCCAGTAACGTTTTGACCACATAAGGGGTTCACGCCAAATTTGCGTCCTTTTCTTCCAACATCATGGGGATTCTAAAGGTACCCAAGGTTTGTGGATTCCCCTGGAGGGGATCCAGAAATTAGCCAAAAATCTGTTTTGATTTTTCGAAATATGGGAAAAAAAAGTGCTGCAAACGAAAGCGTCTATTTTTTTCCCTGCAAATGGTATCAACAAAGGGTTTGCGGGGCTGAAATCACCATTTTGCCAGCTTTCAGGGACTGACAAACGTGTCAGAAAACCAACATTTTTTACACAGTTTTGGCATTTTACTGGGACATCGTTGCAACAAAAACAAATGATGGACGGAATGCTGACAATGCAGACATTCTCCCCCAGTCAAAAGATCTGGGTTAAATCCATCGTTCTTTTGCCCACTACACCACCCCAGTTTAGACATGGCCATATGCAAATCAGTCTTGACCCTGTGCCTCATGGGAACAGTCCATCCCGAACTGCCAAGCCATGTCTTCCCTGGACCGGAATCAAGCATCCTAGGACCGGTTTCTGGCTATCAGCCGTCATCAGCCAGGATAGCTTGACTCCAGTGGCGTAGTGAGCACGGGTCCCACGTCTGGGAATACCCATCCCACTTAGGGCGAAAAGCGTTACAACAAACAAATGATGGACGGAATGCTGACAATGCAGACATTCTCCCCCAGTCAAAAGATCTGGGTTAAATCCATCGTTCTTTTGCCCACTACACCACCCCAGTTTAGACATGGCCATATGCAAATCAGTCTTGACCCTGTGCCTCATGGGAACAGTCCATCCCGAACTGCCAAGCCACGTCTTCCCTGGACCGGAATCAAGCATCCTAGGACCGGTTTCTGGCTATCAGCCGTCATCAGCCAGGATAGCTTGACTCCAGTGGCGTAGTGAGCACGGGTCCCACGTCTGGGAATACCCATCCCACTTAGGGCGAAAAGCGTTACAACAAACAAATGATGGACGGAATGCTGACAATGCAGACATTCTCCCCCAGTCAAAAGATCTGGGTTAAATCCATCGTTCTTTTGCCCACTACACCACCCCAGTTTAGACATGGCCATATGCAAATCAGTCTTGACCCTGTGCCTCATGGGAACAGTCCATCCCGAACTGCCAAGCCATGTCTTCCCTGGACCGGAATCAAGCATCCTAGGACCGGTTTCTGTCTATCAGCCGTCATCAGCCAGGATAGCTTGACTCCAGTGGCGTAGTGAGCACGGGTCCCACGTCTGGGAATTTAACCCAGATCTCTTGACTGGGGGAGAATGTCTGCATTGTCAGCATTCCGTCCATCATTTGTTTGTTGTAACGCTTTTCGCCCTAAGTTGGATGGGTATGCCCAGACGTGGGTCCTGTGCTCACTACGCCACTGGAGTTAAGCTATCCTGGCTGATGACGGCTGATAGCCAGAAACCGGTCCTAGGATGCTTGATTCCGGTCCAGGGAAGACATGGCTTGGCAGTTCGGACTGGACTGTTCCCATGAGGCACGGGGTCAAGACTGATTTGCATATGGCCATGTCTGAACTGGGGTGGCGTAGTGGGCAAAAGAACGATGGATTTAACCCAGATCTCTTGACTGGGGGAGAATGTCTGCATTGTCAGCATTCCGTCCATCATTTGTTTGTTGTAACATTTTACTGGGACATAGCACAAAAAATAGCAAAAATAGGCTTTCAACCTTCTTCCAGTTAATGGTAGAAATGGGTATGAAAGCAATAATGGATCCTGGAAAGCTATACATTTTAGAAACGTAGACAAAATTCTGAATTCAGCAAGGGGTCATTTGTTTAGATCCTTCAAGGTTTCTTTATAGAAACGAACAGTTGAAAATAGGAAAAATTGAAAAAGAGTTGAAAAAAACTGCCATTTGTGCCAACATGTTCACCTGTAACTTCAACCAATTATGACAGATGATTGAAAGCAATATACAGTTACATCCGCTGGACCTTTCTAGTTGAGGGGATGTATAAGACTTGTAGGTTCACCAAGAACCCGATGAACCCAGAGCCAATAACTGAGCAGCGTCTTGCAATGGTTTTTTATTATGTACCGGGTATATAGCAATTCATTTGGGAAAATATATACAGTGAAAAATCGGGATGAGAGACACCTATGTATTTCTGAAATTGGAACAAAATATAGAGTTTATAAACAGTAGCTATTTGCACATTTCCGAAATTGTGAGTACCCATACTAGCATGAGAATTATAGGACATTTTTCCAAGTGACTACTTTTTTACACATGGTCTCATTTGGAAGGCAGAAATGCATCGAAGGTCAATCGGGAGCTGGGGAAGCTCTACCCCAGCTCCCAAGGCTGTTTGGGGGGAGGCTGTTGGGGGGGGGGGGGGTAAAGGGAAGCACCAGAGGGATTCCCTGTTCGATGTGCGAGGACGGCCGGGGGCTGTCCGACGCACATGAGCACTGGTGCGTCGGACGGCCCCCGGCTGTCCGACGCACCGAAGGGGTTATGCCCCCAACGAATGGATCTGATAGCACCCTAACTATATCCATTGTATGTATCTTCGTAAAAGATTTTATTCTTCTACAGGAAAGAGACACTTTCCCTCCCTTCTTGAAATCTATAGAGCCAAGATATCCTCTACTTGGTCATAGAGTATATCCCTATAAATAAGTGGTCAACCTTACACTTAAATGAAGGGAAGTTTGTCCGTAAGATAACTACTATGAGCCAAGCTATACCGGTACAAGCATTACGTTTAAAGCTCATGTTAGTTAGTGCCTATTCTAGATCTTTGGCAAACATAATTAGATGGGCATATAACTTACTGTATGCGCCAGAAGGCTCTTTGAGAGATCTGTTAAAGAGTAAAACTTTTAAGGCGAGTCAGTATACTTTTAATGTAAATCTCACATTTTCAAAGGTCTATCACCCTTCTACAGTCCCTGTCACCTGCACTTTTGAAGCTTTTTCTGAAAAAAATTACACCGAGACGGAGTTATGATCTCGAGATTGCACACCGTCCCCAGTTAGTACATTAGAGGCTCTTCACTGATAATTATAGAGTATATGATTGATCAAAAATATCTGAGATTTACACTGGATCACAGTGTTAGATGCTGCATTATTATGCTACGTTTAGGGGTCTTAATACTGAAAGCTTACAGTAAACACTGGAGTGATACAATGACAAGTCTGGTACTTGAGAATTATGTGGTGGAGGCGTTCAAGATATTGTAAGTTTTTTGTCTTCCCCAGTGAAGCTCTGAACCGCTTTATAAAACCCATATATTTTAAATATAATTTACCCAGAATTAATGATCTGATCATTTTAACTAGATCACCACCTGATGAATTTGTGCGTTATAATCTAGAATAAATCTCACATGTGATATAGGGTAGCACAATAAAGACTAGAATAAACCGTTAACATGGGCATGTGCCATTTTTGGACGAAAACCCTCACTCACCCGAGGGTGACATGCTTCATCATTGGGTTCCTCCAACACACGGGGACCGCAAGGTACCCCGTGTGGGCTACGACTTAACCCGAAAGGGAAGGAGCAGGAGTGCAGAAGCACGTGTTGGATCTACTAACTCGAAATGGTAATGAGGGGCAGAGTGCAAAAAATAGAAAACAGTGATGGTTAAAAACTATCTATTTAGGGGCAACAATTTAATTCCTCCTGCCTAAATGATAGTGATTAAAAAGCAAGTGAGTATAGGGTCAAATGTACCCTATCTATTGATAAAACATGTTTCTGCCCAAATGACATGACTGTTCAAGGCATTCGTCAGGATCAAAAGATAGTCACTCTGCGATATCAGTGCTCAAATCATAATAAAAATCGTATACTTAGGCCTCAAATTTTTGACCTTCACACGGACAATTGTTCAACGTAATTGGTCATCAGACTCTGAAAAACAACAAAACTTATCATAATACTCTTAAAATAGTATTCACCCATGTGACCATACCCCAAACGGTGGTAAAAATAATGTAATAGTAAGGAACTTATGTCTTACCTAAAGCATAGTGTGTCAACTCAACCAACTTCAGAGTCTTACATCACGCTTGATATGCTATTAGAATAAAATAAATGTTCTCCTGTGTTTATTTGGTCAGGTTCACAGTACAGACACCACAATATTCGACACACTTTCTTGATTGTATTGCTATTGTGAAATGTTCAGGCCAACAGGGCTAAAGGCTTTGCTAAATCCAAAACCTGAAAACCTCTATCACGACTGACAACGCACTTACAGTTGTTATATTATGGACCATGTTAAAGCATGAACGATAAGTGTCGTCCCTTAAGTCCAATCTTATCATTGGGACTCTTAAAGTAGACAATGACAACTATCGACCAACAAGGTACCAATAAATAAATGTTAACGATCGTATAAAGGAAAGTGCAAAAACACGCGCCAAGGAAAATAAATGTTAGAAACGGCTTACTTGATCAGCGCGTAATGCTGTTTCAAAGACTCTGCCGGGAGTTACTCGTTAATGGAGTGTGTATGTATTTATGCGGAAGTGTTTAGAAGTCAAATCACGTGACTACGTGATTAACGTCGCTAAGCGTTTCTCAAACGATCGTGAAAGGCCACAAAAGAAAAATGAAATAACCTTAACCCAGGGCGCTCACAGTTATTAAACTGTCGGCGTATTTAGTTATTGATCACCAACCTGTCGAGTAAACATTTCCTGTCAAAAGCATGTGTGAGGAAAAATAAAAATAGAATCAGCAGCAGATACTTAATAGAGTCGTTAAAAATTGTCACAAACAGGACTAATCACGTGATCTACGTGATACGTCTATCAGAATGTATTCCCTCCATTTAGCAAGGTAGCTGATGTAAAAGGAGTATACGATAAGATAGCAAACGTATACATCATCTAGCATCTCTGTATGTGCCATACAAAAACGCCTATTAGAGACTTAAATATCGGGAAAATAGTGGTCTCAAAGCTGCTCCCAAACTACCGCCATCGTTCTAGGACTGGCAAGCATAGTGTAGATGTTATATATGTGTAACAGGCAGTGGACAACTATAAACCATGGTAATGGTACGTGAATATGAAATTAGTATGCACGTTAATGGGCTATAGTGATAACTAGTCTAATGTTATTCCATGGAATAGAAAAAACGTGTCTGATATAATATCAGTGGGTTCCAAATCCTAGATCACAAACACAAAATCAGTCATATTGGAAATGATACAATAAGCAGGTGTAGTGGGAACTTGTGGCATCTATTGATGGGAGTTCAGTGCACACCAGGGTATGTCATCGTTGAGCCCATTAATATGACTGCCTAATCTAAACACCTAACGTTGTTCTCTTAAGAACAAAACTGTCTCAAGGGGACCCATATTCCTATGGTAATGGGGTTTGTCAAGGACCACCCATTTGAGATCCATTTCAGTTTGATTAGCATCTAGATAGTGCCTGGTTAGTTTGGTATTGGATTTCTTACACTTGATGGAACTTCTGTGTTCAATCAGCCTGGTTTTTACCTTACGAGTAGTCATGCCTACATAGTACAATTTACAGGGACACTGAATAAGGTAAGCAACACCGTCAGAGTTGCAATTTGTGTGTGAAGAAAGACGCCAGGGCGTTTTTAATCCCAGATCTATTGTAAAGGTTCTTGTGGTAAGGTGACATACCACGCAGGATCCACACGGATAATGTCCTATAACTGGTGTCCCTGTATTGATAGTACGTAACTTGCTAGTGGCATTAGTGACTCTCGGCCGAGAGTGTACTAAAATGTTACCATGGTTCCTGCTTCGTCTAAATGCAAAGAGGGGTTTCTCACATGTTTTTTTGCCTTTATTGAGTATGTTCCAATTGGTATTGATTGCCTTTTTTATGGTTGTGCTAAGGTGGCTGAAAGTACTGACACACACTAAGCGATTGGAAGGAGGTTTGACATATGTTTCTAACAGGGCCTCTGTTATTCAAAGCTCTTATTTGCCTTGCGTACCAAAAGTGTAGGATATTGGCATGTTTGAAGTTGTGCACTA
The DNA here is from genome assembly GCF_964204655.1 of Triturus cristatus. NCBI lineage: Eukaryota > Metazoa > Chordata > Amphibia > Caudata > Salamandridae > Triturus > Triturus cristatus. Next base: position 333,392,508 of record NC_140591.1, on the reverse strand, counting down.
AGCTTACTGGCATGTTTGTGATATGTCACAAGTTCAGTACAGTTTCTTCTCAACCGTAAAAATTGTCCGATAGGGAGGTTGTCCCGAAGTGCCCTAGGATGGAAACTTCTGTAGTTGAGAAGAGATTTACATGCCATGGGTTTCTGGTATAGTTCTGTGAAAATTTTACCTTCATGCGAGTATAATCTCAAATCAAGGAAAGGCAAGCTCACATTGCTGGCTTCCCATGAGAAATTAAGGTGAGTGTTCAAAGAATTAAGCCAAAAAGAGAAATCAGATAATGAATTGTGGTCTCCTTCCCAGATGATAAGGATGTCATCGATATATCGCTTCCACAGCAACAACTTGCTGTGGAAGGGATTGTGCTCAGGATATATATGGGTAACCTCAAACCAATGCATGAACAGATTGGCCATACTGGGAGCACAGGTACTGCCCATGGAAGTACCCATGACTTGCCAGTACAATTGTTCTTCAAAAGAAAAATAGTTCTCTCTCATAGCCAATTCAGCACACTTCATTACAAAGGCTGTTGGGGTTTGATCACTTCGAGGATTCTCTTCCAGTAAAACTTTGATGGTGCGAAGGGTATCTTCTTGTGGGATATTTGTATACAGGGCCTCAACATCAAGTGAGGCCATGAGTTGTTTAGTTGGATCGAATTCAATCCCAGTCAGGAAGGATAAGACGTGTTTAGTGTCTTGCAAATACGATGGCATATGTGTCACCAAAGGTCGTAAAAACCAGTCAACATATTGTGATAATGGTTCTAATAAAGAGCCAATGCCAGATACTATGGGCCTACCAGGAGGTGGTGTCTGATTCTTATGTATCTTGGGCAAGATGTAGAATGCCGGAATCTTCGGATGTTTCGGATTTAAGAATTCAGCCTCATGCCTAGTAATCCAGCCTGCTTCCAAACCTTCTTGGACTAGACCTCGGATGGTAATCTGTAATCTGTTGGTAGGATCACGATTGGGTTATAATCTAACCACACAACGTTCCCGGAGTTTAGTCTACTTGAGGCTAAACTCATTATGGGAAGCCTGGGGAAGGGGAAAATATCCCAGATATACAGATACCTGATAAACAATACCCTGCACACCCTTGAACCCCTTAGAGCACTCTGGGAGCAATGGGTTGGCCCCCTACAGGAGGAAGACTGGAGAGACGCACTGATGGCCCCCCCAGGGAACCAACTATTTCAGCTAGGCTCCGCCTCATTCACATTTACTACTTTCATGGCGCATATCTTACTCCTGTGTGGTTGTTCAAAGCTGAGCTCCTCCCGTCGCCGCAATCTGGTCCTGTGTTCCCCTCTCTCCATACTGGGCATCAATTGTAGCTGAGATGAGTGACATCCTGGGTTCAACGAGCCCCCTCAGCCCCCTGGCTCTTCTCCTGGGAGTGATGGATTGGCTGGATGGCTCCCGTACCGATAAGTTGTTCCTGAGAACGGCAATGCTGGTGGGGAAAAGAGACATTGCGGCGGCATGGAAAACACCAACAGGCGCCTCAATTGTAAAATGGAGACGGGGAGTAGATTGGTGTGCCACCCAGGAAAAGTCTGTGTACGAAGCGAGGGAGTGCCCTGTCAAACACGATCGTATATGGGGGGAAACGGTTGGGTTTAATGAACTGAGTCAATGTACGTGTGGTGTGGAATTGATGGGAACAGGGATTTTCTTATTTTAATGTATCCTTTAGACTATCGGCCCAGGTGCTCACACGGGTCTGTATTGAAGTGTATTATATGTCGCAGTGACGCTCAGTTTTGTTTTTTGCAAAACCCAATAAAATGGTTTGTAAAAAAAAAAAAAAATTGCCATTGTTTGAATAGACGCATTTTATTAAGTCGGTTATATTTACAATTTTGCACCGATTCCGAATGTTTTATATTGTTGATCTCTGACAAGGTCTAAATCAATAAAAACGGATTTGATGCAACTTCGCAAAGCAACCAACCCAGTTTGACACATTTCTACAAGAATCAGGTTTATATGACCTATCTGAAAATCCCCATACACCAAGCACCCAAAACATAATTAAACCTCTAAATTGAGATACAGCCTTTACTTCAATCAAAGCTTGTTCTTTGTATAGGCTGTGCCTAGCAACAGTCAGTGACTAGATCAAAATAGTTATTTCGCATTGACTTGTGATTAAATGCGAGGCAATAGTTTTATTTTTTTTATTAGCATTCGAGACATATCAAACGGTAACTGTAGAGCTTACTGATTAATGTAGATTCCATAACACCATCAGACTCAATCTTAACAACTAAAACACCTTTCATGTAATATCAATAAACATAGCAATTACAGCAATGTGGTTAAGTGCAACCCTATTTACAATAAGTATTATTAACTGTGGTCACCGTCTCTATACTCTAACAGGTACAGTACCAGTGAGCACCACAAGTGTCCTTCAAAGACACAAGGCTGTGCAAAAGACTGAATACTCCCTACTCATTACCGCAGGTCTGCGCTTTGTCATTCCTAACTCAGCGCCAGACGTCTGCAGCTCTGGCATCTCTGTAAACCACCTGCCCCTCCTGCATAGCCAGAAAACGAGCGGATCCCAGATGTCTTTAGGCAGAGAATAAATCTGCATCATTTGCCAATATTCGTCAAGTCTCTCTTGACAGTAGAAAGCATCTTTCAGCCACGTGTCTATACTAGGGACGATCCCAGGACCCCAATATATTGCCATCCAGCACTTGCCAAGGGAAAGTAGTAGTGCACTAAGTATTCCCACTACATGAGGGTTATCTTTAACATATCCTAAGAGGGCCAATAACGGAATTCACTGGATCTCCATGCCTATCATTACAGCAAATATATTAAAAACCTGTACCCAAAACACAGCAACTACTGGGAACCACCAAGCCAATTGCAGGAAATCCACTACCTTTGCCTCACACATCCTGCATCTAGGGTACCCTAAAATGGCTATTCTGTGGTGAAGATCAGGGACTCTGTATATTTAATGAAGTACTTAACAAGGATGTGATGCTATGAGGAAAGATACATTGACCATCGACTTCATTTTATATACCTGCCTCCATTTTCTGTGCTTTCATGCAGTTGTAGGGTGGGGAGAAGATGTTTTTGCTCTTTACCCGTTTTCACTCTTTACCTCGCAGAGTAAGTTTGAACATATTGTGAGGGATGCGCATTTGGTAGCGTTCACAGGGTTGAGATTGTTTTTCCCAGAGAAATGTGAGGAATGTACAGCTCTACCCCAAAGCAAACACAGGGACCTGCCAGCTTCTGTGAGTGACCTAGACAGAGACAGGTACAGCCTGCCTTGCTTTTACAACAGAAAGAAGGGGCGTAAGTTTCTAGAAATTTCTCCTTGGGTTGAGTAAAAGGTATTAAAGATAGGGAAGTTTGACTCTGAGATAGGAGCTCGCTGTAGAACGGACATGTTGCCACAGGAGACTTTGGTGATCCCCGATTGAGACTTCTGACTGACTGTGAGGGCTTCCAAGTCGTGCTGGCCAGAATGTTGAAAGAAACTCTTGGTTGATGTATTTCTATTACTTACTTTGTGTATATATCTGCAATAAGTTTAATCGCTCCGTGTATACATTTCATATGTTTCTGCTTTGTATACATGCTCGCTATATTTGACCTTTCATTTGCAATCTGGGAAGGTGCATTAACAAGTATATTTTGTCTTCCTTTTAAAAGTGCTTTATTAATAAATACACGTTTCATTTTAAAAGCACCTTGATCGGTTTATTTGCCTAATTTTGAGAGTGCGGAGTTTAAGTGTGTTCTATTGTTCCATGTCTGAAGCAGTACAAATGGATCAAGTGCAACCAGTAGTTGGGTTGCAGAATGCCAGTTTGCTCACAGCAGAAGCAGTGATCTCAGTATCTATTGCAGTTTTCTAGTGCAGTTTTCCAGGTCAGCCTAGCCTTGGGAATAACAAGAGGTGCCTTGTCCTGCATAATATAATATAGGCATGTGAAAAGTTTCCGGGGTGAGGTGGAGGTAAGGAGAATCTAAAGACCAGGCAGTAGTGGGGGAAATGTATTATGTATGGACATAAAAGTGGCTCTTAACGACAAAGCATTACCTACCCAGGTACAAGTCTACTAATGTCCATAGATACAAGCACGGTAGCTGCTGTTACATGCTGCGGTTACATTCTCTTGTCAGAAGTCAGCAGAAGTATGGGGTTATGGCGCAGCTCGTTGGCATATAAACAGTCAAGGCGCGTCCTGTAGCGCAGTCTTTTCAAGTCCCACACTGTACACCCCACTATGTCAATCTCCCCCTGGGAAAGTGGCATCTAGGAGCAGGGTGCAGTAATCAGTGGGGAGGAAGAAGCATTATCCAGCTCTATTGCAACGTGTGGCTGCTAGGGCGCGGATCGAAGACAGTGGTAGGCAAATTGCACCTGCGCTCAGTAAAAGTATATAATCAAGAGCACACATTCCATCCTGCTCGAACAGGAGAGTACTCACCGCCCATGCTATCCTAGGCTGTCTGCCAGACACAACGAGCTCTATCATGAGAGAGCAGACAATATTGAGGAAACTACCCATCAGTGGAATTGGAATATTGATCAACAAGTACAGAAGCTTGGGAAATACCACCATCTTGGCAATGTTAATCAGCCTGTCTACAGAAATTGGCATCTTGATACAAACCGGAATTCGGGACCCCAGCCAGTCAACAGTGTAGCTGTAGCTCTCTCGCCACACAACCTCCATGCATCTACTGATCAAGATCTTTTATGAGGGCCTGACAAGTTTAGTTATCTTTCAGGTTCTTATAATCAAAATGATTCATAGGGAAATATTATATTCACACGTATTCTATGGGTCTGCTCTCTTCTGCCAATTGCCCTATGAGCAATAGTATTTTTAGGTCAAGCCTAGCGCAGCACGCATGCGCTGCCCGGCTCGACTTTATGTAAGGGTTTCAGAAATCCGCCAGAGGCTCGCGCGTGTGCGCGCTTGTAGTTTTGCCCCAGGCTATTGGCCTTTGCGTGCGTCTTTTTAACAACAACAGCACGCAATTGGCCAAAGCCTCTTTGCACGCCCACGGCCGAATGCTTGCGGTTACGCGCAGCATATGCTTCCAATTATCGTGCCCAAACGCGGGTGCGATAATCGGAAACATATGCTGCTGCTCGCAACCACGCTCGCACACCAGCAGCGCCCGCATCTCAGGGGCGACATGTGTTGTAAATTATCGAGTCGTGGTGCTCGCTCTCAAAATAACATTCGGGCGGCACACTGTACTAAGCACAGATTTTTATCTTATGCGTTTTTAAACTGTACCCTTAATTACACTGGGCGCGCCACTTTGAGAGACCTCCCCACACACACAGTTTCATTCCCTGGAAACCAGCTCACTTTCTGGTCAGATTCTAAAAGGTTCAATAAGACTGGCCCCTTCAATTACAACAAAACATCAAACTGCACTGCACTCCCGAGTGACAGGCGCGTGCCTCATCCAGTCGGTTCTGAAGGATAAATGCAGAGCGGGCCACGTCGGATGTATCCTCGTGTCCCGCAGCTTTCACACACATCTGTGCTGCCAGCAGTCAACCCGCCGTGCTGTCTTAGTATGCGCCTGGACCCATACAAGTTGAACATTACAACCTGTGTCAATGCCTGGGAACCCCACTGAGAACGGTCATCTGATGACGCAGGCAACTTTAAGTATCCACAGCTGAACAGAACTCGGAGGAAGGTTACTTCATGGAGGAAGTGAAGATTGCTGCCAAATGCACTTGTCTCGTGAGCTTGCAAGGAGGAAAGCATAATGGGCCGGCCTCTCAGTTTCTTGCCGGTGAGAAATTAATGTCTTGAACCCATTAGAGCAATAAACACATCACTGCCTGGACCCCAGCCCTGAAGACCTTTCAGAAACACCATCCCAAAGAGAGTTTGGCATGGGTAAAATAGCTCCTTCGTCTTTAAGCACTGTTGTCAGAGATGTGTGTGTGTGTGTGTGACGTGACTACAATTCCTACATAATGACTTAATGTTTCACCTGTATGTGTCGATATAATCATTTAGCTCTGTTACAGTACAACTGCTTTCAAAGCGCCTCGAGGCTGCGCGAATGTGGATGCAAGTGTTGTATAAAAATCAGGTCATGTGTATCATAATCCACCCGTGAGGTACGCCATGGTACTGGGCTGTGTGTGTGGAAATGTGGTTGGGGGGAGGGGTGCAAGCGGAGGGGTCATGCGGTGTTCAGACACTCCAGGCTCATACAGAGGCCGTCGACGCAAGAAGGTCGACGGGGACACTGCAGACAACACACATGCTCCCCACCCGGTCAATATAAGAGGACAGAACCCCTCATGCACAAAAACACACGTGATTCTCACTCTGGTTAGCGAGGACGCAGAGAACGTTGAGGACACGTTCTATCGGCATCAAATAGCAGTCTTGGTCACTACACAACATTCTGCCCCGCCAGTGGACTAAGTCCAGGGACGGACCACTGACGCACACTCTGCCCTGGAGTGACCACAGGGCTCAATAAGCCACACTAGCCAGCATCACGTATCACATACAGAGTTCCAATACTAGTATAGAACTGCCAATTAATTGACTCCGGGCCTAACATAAAAGGTGCCTCACATGTCGTGGATGCAGGGCCCAGAGTTCAGGAGCAACGTGCCCTCCCTGCATCCCCCACCCCGGCCCTCCTCCCCATTCCTGCTTCCCGTCTTGCTGCAAAAGCCACTGTGTGGACATGACAAGCATTGCCACATAAAATCCATAGGATGCATGGAATGTTAATCTTTCCATCAATCGGTACATTAGTACCCAGAATATTTTCATCGATCTGTCCCCCCTCTCTCCTGTCAGGCCACTTGGACTGCTAATGATGGGCTTCGTCCTCTTTCTCTTGCTACTCTTCCCTCAATCCTTAACTCCAGCCTGGGCTCCTTTCTTCGATCTCTGCCTCCCACTCTGCAGCCCCCAGCCCCAACCACCCCTTCCGTTCCGCCTTTTTACCTCACAGCCTTTATATTACTCCACATAAAGTATATGCTAGCTAACTACCCACTTATAAGATACCAAAAGCGAGACCTATTGGCTATGCCAATGCTTGTTATTGATTGCATGTGCACATCTCTCTGAAAATGAGTGCCCTTCAGTACCAGGGCTTGTGGGAGAGTCCTTTAGATTTGCAGATATCGCACCTCATATTTTAAGTTGCCTTTCATTTAATTTCTTTTTTTCTCTCTGATGCTTTTTCCTCCAGAGTGTCTGGCAGCACCAACCAGCAGTGCTACCGGGCTGCTCATGTGCCGCTCATTTTATCTACTGTGCACTGAATTATGTGTCCCTACTGCTTTTAAACCAAGTGGCCATTTTGGATTGGAACAGCAGTGATACTCTACGAAAAATACAAATCCACATTCACTGCCCAGCACAATGCTTACTGAGAGGCTTTCTTGGCATGGTATTGTGCGTAGTGTATTATTGTTTTACTTCACCAATATGGCAACACAATGTTTCTTAATCTGGGGGAAAAATTGGAACTTTAAAAACACAATATACCATGCCCAACACCACTGCAAGACATCTGCAAACTGCAATGCTCAATTGGAAGCAGATATATATGTAGGTTGTGGCATGCATTCGTATTTCTACTTTTATCCTTTTAATTTATTTATTTAGACCACCAACTAAATGACCAGCAATGTTATCGTAAAATATCTGCTAATCCTACTCAGAATCTCACACAGCTGATTAATTTCAAGCTAAGTGAGTGGAAAGAGATTGGCTTACTTACTGATGATGAATGTGGGTTATCTTAGAGTTCACTGCCCTACGTACCCTTGTATTTATGTTTTGCCCAAAGTCCACAAGGGGGAATGCCCTTTCCACCAGGGCGCCCGATCATCTCGGGGGTGGGATCACCCACCGAGAAAATCTCAGAATTTGTAGATATCCGGCTTCAGAGACACGTTACAAGCCTTCCCTCGTTCATCAGAGACAGTAAAGATATACTTGTCAAACTTAACAACTTCCAGTGGTCAGATGAACTTATCTTTGTCACTCTCGATGTGGTAGGCTTGTATACGTGTATTTTAAAGGACTTTGGGATCTTGGCAGTAAGAACATTGCTGGACACAGATAATGCTAACATGTATGAATTCAATGAGATGATCATGGAAATGATCACTCATTTTGGGACAATAATTTTTTCCTCCATGATAAATGCTGGTTTCAGCAAATACTCGAACTGCTATGGGTTCCAGGTTTGCTCCCTCTTATGCCTGCCTTTTCAAGGGCTGGTTTGAGAGGGAGTATGCCTGGAGCCGACATGCCTCCCCTGGATGAAACATATTGTTTTTTGGGAGAGGTACATTGACGATATTATCTGTCTCTGGGCAGGCTCAAATGAACAACTGCATGAATATTTTTGTTATTTGAATGCAAATGAATACAATGTGAGATTCACTATGAATAGTGACAAAGCAAAGATTGACTTTTTAGACATACATTTCTACATTAAGGACCAGGTGATTGAAAGTATGTTATACAGGAAAGATACAGCCTGCAATGGAGTACTGCATGCTGAAAATACCCATTCACAATCTGTTATCAATAATATTTCCTTCGGAGAGAACGCGCATCCATAGAAACTGTAGTGAGGAGGAAACCTATTTGAAAAATGTACAGGACTGTGAAAAGAGATTCCTTAAAAGGGGATATAAAAAGGACATGTTAAAAAGGCAATTGATAAAGCAAAGCACATGACAAGGGAACACACACTTCGTGATACTCCCAAAAAGCGGAAAAACATGGTTAACAATAGAACAATTAGCCTTGTTACACAATTTAACATCAACAGTAACAAAGTCCGGAATATTGTTAAAAAGAATTGGGGCTTGCTGTTGGATGTGCCTGGTTTGAAAAACTGTATCTCCAATGTGCCTACACTAACTTATCGCAGAGGCAAAACATTGCGTGATGCCTTGTGTCCAAGCTATGCAACTAAAAGACAAAGACATGATACTTGGCTACCATCTACACCACTAGGTTTCTATACATGCTCATCTTGCAACGTTTGCCCTTTTGGATCACCAGCTTTGCTTACAAAAACTCTTGGTCCTACAACATTACACATTTTATAAACTGTAATACTACTCACGTAATCTATGTATTAGGCTGCAACTGTGTATCATCTATGTAGGCAGCACAGTGCGCCCTTTGAAAATACGCATTCAAGAACATCGCAGGGCATTACTTAATTATGACAGCCGTTATCCCCTCAGTAACCACTATAAAGAGAAACATCCTAATAACAATGCCTTCTGGTTTCATGGCATTGATCATGTTACAGTAGGAAACAGAGGTGGTAATCGTGAACTTATGGTCAGACAGCGAGAAGCGAAATGGATTAGCCGTCTTCGAGCAACGGCCATGGGACATAATACTGATAATGAATTACATTATTTCCTTGACTAAACTGAGATGGTAGAGTCAAGAGGTTTTTGCTTCTCTGCATAACTGAGATCTCCCTCTGTTTCGTGAAGAATAGGGTTATTTTGCATTTTTCTGCATCTGTCATTTAGCAATGATTGTGATTCCAACTTTTCACGACATATTAGAATCCTCGTTACTACTCCCGTCCTATGCAAATATGACTACTGTATTCTTATGATTACTGCTAGCCATGTTTTTTGTGCTATTTGTATATGATGTGATTGGGAGCTTTCCGGTTCCATCGCATTTACTAGGACGAATTAAGGTTGAGGATTCTTTTGATCGAGCTCTTAAGAAAGCTCTGATTCCCATATCTTTGGCCAATTTGGAGTCTTTTATACCTATTTTTTTTTTACTTTTCTAAGATGACCGCCTTTATCAAGGAGTGCTTTTATTAATGCCTTGGTGATTGACTCATGCACTATTTGTCCGGAGGGTACTGTTTTCATTTTAGGCCCTCAGGGGCATTAAGCACCAAATATAATCCTATTTGCAGATGATTATTACCTTCCTATGATAGCTCTCAGTTTAACTTTACGAGCGATTCGTGGATTTTCTGAACGGAGGGTATTGGCTTTAATTTAGTCCCTCCGGGTGTTTCTTTTTATATCCGTGTCCCTTTGTCTTTATTTTCTCTGTATAGTTATAATTATAACCTAGCATATCGGTCCTTAGACCATTATAAGATGGCTGCTAGATTCCAGTCGCGATCATAGTCAAAGCGCTTCTATCCATTGGTCACATTATTTGTCATGTGACTGGAAGGTTCAGCCGTTAATACACTCGTCCTTGGTGAGAATTCGAAAGGGGTTTTGGGGTGGTGCACCACCAAGTAGGTTTGTCAGTAAATTACACCAAGTGGTCTGTAGTTGGTATATAAACAAAGTCTTTATTTTAATTCAGTTGTTGAAACAAAGCCTCAGCCAACGCGTTTCGTTCAAAAATGAACTTCGTCAGGGCATGAGTAACAATGCAAGTGCAATCCAATAGCGCCGGGGTTCATGTAAACCAGGAGTCGTCTTCTCGATAGGTTACGAAATGTGCTGGGTGAACAGTCCTTTTCAGTCATCCAGTACCACCATGATAAGGGCACTGTACACGTATCTGTGATAAGACGGTAGTTCGCGTCCTCCCCTGGGCCACGAGATACTCCCAGGGGAGGACGCGAACTACCGTCTTATCACAGATACGTGTACAGTGCCCTTATCATGGTGGTACTGGATGACTGAAAAGGACTGTTCACCCAGCACATTTCGTAACCTATCGAGAAGACGACTCCTGGTTTACATGAACCCCGGCGCTATTGGATTGCACTTGCATTGTTACTCATGCCCTGGCGAAGTTCATTTTTGAACGAAACGCGTTGGCTGAGGCTTTGTTTCAACAACTGAATTAAAATAAAGACTGTGTTTATATACCAACTACAGACCACTTGGTGTAATTTACTGACAAACCTACTTGGTGGTGCACCACCCCAAAACCCCTTTCGAATTCTCACTGATCTGCTTGGCAGTTAGCATCCATCAACGGCGGATGCAGGGGTGTTAGTATGCACACCATCATCTAATACTATTCTATTTACATTGGGAACCCAGTAAGGAGGTGCAGTCTTTGGAGTCCGCCGTTAATCCTGTTTGCCTTAACACTCGTCCTTGGTCTTTAAATAATGGCGCTGTGTTCACAGACTCCTTGCTGCCGGTTATCACGCCATTTCATTTTCATCCTCCCGTTCTTAAGGTAAGACATATGCGTCTTTTCCTAAACATTTCTTGGTGCCCGTGGCCACGATCCAATTCGTGATCGGTAATAGCCTCTGGCTCTGTTCCCAGCCACTCGTAACTATCGGTTTTTGTTTACGTTTTTTTGTCATTACTTTTCCTACGATTAGATTCAAGATCGGGAGCAGCCTCAGGCTCGGTTCCCAGCTACTCGTAACTATCGTTTTTTGTAAAGTTTTTTTCATTACTTTCCTTACGGCTATAATTAGATATGTGCAACAATATAATAAAAATTTTATCACGGCACCGCTGCATCAACGTTTGGACATAATACTTATATTTATTGCAGGATAGGTGGTTTACAATGATATGTTAATTCAGTTTATTCCTAATGCGTGCTCTGTCTTGACTTATTGTACTCTTTGATGGAGCGGTATAGCTCACGATTTTGCAACTCGCCTCGTTTTCAGTCCGTTTTTTAATAGAGGATACCTAGTCGTTATTTACGGTTTATTTGATTCCCACAGAGGTCTAACTTTACCTTACTTGTGAATTGACCCTGGGTAGCTGATACATATCTGCAATTTTCTTTGGTTCACTATGTGATTCCATTTTATTTAGTCACTTTAACATTTACTCTTGCCCGGATATGATTAACTTAGTTGGTTTCTATTATGGCGAACAATAGACCCTATATTAGCTCACTTCTTCCTTAACAACCTTTCCACTATAGGATGGATACTATTGTAAGATGAATACTGTTGATAGTTTTCTATTGTTTACACATACGATACACTATCCTTCCCTGCATTGACATCGACCATTTTCCTACACAGTCTTTACTACAATTCGCTACTTTACAGCAGCTGGACGAATTAAGATTGACCTTGGATGCCATTCAATACATTGGAATTCCTTAATTTACGCTTTATCTGGAATAGTGAGGTGAGTGAATTTTGCACTATGATTTGTGAGAATTCTTCATATTTTGAGTCCATACTTAGGATTCTTCATCGTGAGGTTTATTTTCCTTTTCTTATTTTTACTTTTCACCTTTCCTCCTAGAAACCTTGTTTATCAAACAGAGGGAGGTGTAACGCAATGCTACATAGAGCATATGATTAATATCTGTGATTTTTTAGGTGAGTCTAGCGTTATTTACAACCTTCTTTTTTATAATAATTTACTTTTGTTAGGGGATTTTAGACCAAGTTTCTCTTGGTGAATAAGTTTCCTCTACCCCCCCCGACCCCCCCCCCCCCCCACCCGTCTCCGTCTTTCAGAGAGTATACTTTATATTTTGAGGCCTAATCTTTGCCCTATTTGTTTGGATTCTTGCAATATAGGAGGGGAGAGACTTACACAATTTTTTGACATACATGTGACAATATTGGTAATTTCCCTTTGGATTAAAGCATTATTGCTTATATATAGATCTGTCCCTGATGGCATAGTTGTAGATATTGAGGTGTGCCTGACAACATGCAAATTGTTAGAGATTGCAAATTTCCAATTTTCAAGGATGTATTATATATTCGTTGTCATATTTCTTAAATGTTTTCAAATGTTTTTATGTGTCCTTTATATGTTTGCTTTGAGAAACATGTAGTACGTTTCCCTTTTGCGTGACACATAATTCATGTGAAGGACTGTCTTGTGAATTGTGTGGAATCTCATATTTGGTTCATATCATTTATGCGTCAACTTTGCGTCTCCAAAAACCTTTATCTCTTGCTTTTAATCATTTTAGAGTTTTGGGTCATCTAGTATTATATATATGTTTATTTTGAAAACACTTCTCTTGCACATATATATATTTATTTATTTACTCAATTTTATGACATGTCATAGTGATGTTCTGTCTTGTCTATAATGTTACAGCCCTGACGAAGTTCCCTCTGGCAAAGAATCGGGAACGAAACGCGTTGGCTGTGTGCCAGTTTTAAGAGATTTATTGCATAAAAGGATCTAATCATGGAATAATTGTTTACGCGGACTCATTGACTTAGGAACGAGTGCACCTTCCATCTTTCCTTTCGAATTTGGCTTTCATTTGACACCCCTGGACGGCAGGTGTGGGAAGAGACTGCACCAACATACAAATTGATAGTACATATGGACTGGATGTGCTTGGCCTTGGTCTGCCGTTTGTTCTTTCCTAAATATACCATGCCCAACACCACTGCAAGACATCTGCAAACTGCAATGCTTAATTGGAAGCAGATATATGTAGGTTGTGGCATGCATTCGTATTTCTACTTATATCCTTTTAATTTATTTTGCATATGCTTGCTGAGTTTGAGTGAGTGTTTCATTGTGGATGGTAAGTGCATGAATGGAAATGTACCTGTTACGGGAAGAAGAGAGCCCCGACATATTATTCCTAACAGAGACATGGCTGAACAAAGATGCTGACCCTGCCATTTTTCTTTGATAAATACAAAGTATCTATAAGTCCTTTCCTCTGTCGACGGCCTCACAAACAATTTTCACCTGACTGGACAGCCCAATATGGAGATTGTCTGCAAGAGGCAATCCCCCCTTTGAACTTGATCTCCCTTCGAGGGATTCTTAGTCAACCTAATTCTGGAGCACCTACAGATGTTGCTCCCCCCCCCCCCCCAACATTTTAAATTTAATCTCAGACTGTATCCCCAGTGATCTTGGATGTGAAAAACGCTTCGCTGGTAACGGAATTAGTGCCCTCCCGCTGGAAACAGGCAATGGTTAGAGCAGTCTAAAAAAAATCCAACCTAGCTCCTGACGTGTTGGCAAACTATCGCCCTATCTCACTATTACCAGGAATTGGTAAAATAGCTGAGAAGCACGTAAACCATACTCTCTCAACCTTTCTTGAAAATAATAATCGTCTTCATCCCTCACAGACTGGGTTCAGACCACAGCAAGGCACAGAAACTGCACTCCTGACAGTGGTGGAAGAATTAAGAAAAAATCTGGATGGAGGGGGCTGCGCTGCTCTCCTCTTATTAGATCTCAGCGCAGCCTTCGATACGGTGAATCATCATTTGTTAATTCAAAGACTTCGGAATGCAGGAGATGCCAGAACAGCGGTAAAGTGGCTACAGTCCTTTTTAGAGGACAGATCTTTTGTAGTCTTTGAAGATGAAATCACCTGAAAGCGAATGTCCCTTAAATGTGGGGTTCCTCAGGGATCTTCCCTGAGCCCCACTCTATTTAATGTCTATATGAGCTCCCTGGCAGAAGTAGTAACACCTTTTGGCATTCCGATCATTACCTATACTGATCATTCCCAGTTGGTGGTCTCACTCAATCAACTGGATAACTCATGCCTGGGGTTAGCCTTATGCCTTGAAAAGGTGTCAAGTTGGATGGCCAGCTCTTGTTTAAAACTTAATGGAGCTAAGACAGAGCTGATGCTCTTGGGTAATTCCACTACATTAAGCATAGGCTCTTTTCAGCCTAGCTGTCTGGGGCCACCACCCTTCCCAAAAGAACAAATCAAGAGCCTGGTTGTATGACTGGTCAGCAATCTTGATTTTAAGGAGCAAGCACGTGAGGTTGCAGCTTGTGGTTATGGGATTTTAAGAATGTTAATAAAGATCCTACCCTTGCTTACTTTCTCTGCCCGAAGATTGCTGGTCCAAGCGTTGATCCTGTCACGCCTGGACTACGCTAACGCCCTATATCTGGGAGTCCCATTCACCACCACCAAAAAATTGCAGATAGTGCACAACTGCTCAGCATGTCTGTTCACGAATACTTCCAAACGCCTCTCAGCTAAGCCTGCTCTTGCATCGCTTCGTTGGTTCCCTATCCAAGAGAGTATCCAGTTCAAGGCTCAGTGTATTACACATAAAGCACTCTCATGCAAGGGCCCACCTATTATCAGCTCCATTATTCAACCCTATCGCTGTAATAGGTCTTGAAGGTCAGATAATAAACAATTGGCGATAGTCCCAAAAATAAGAAAAACACGAAGCGGAGGGCGTCGCTTCTCGTACAATGCCGCTAAATTGTGGAATCTCTTGCCCCTTTGTATCCGCCTTGAACCAAGCTACCTGACTTTTCGAAAGCAGTTAAAAATGTATATGTTGGGGGGGGCGTGGCTAGCAGCCAGCGAATATGGCCGCAGCCTGAGAGAGCTCCGTGATCGGAGGCACAGAAACCAGATTATCCTGTCATTAATCCGGCGGTTACGACATAAGAAACGGATGCACTGACTTCGGACACTGTCCTGCACTCTCCGGTGCAGAAACGAACTCCGCAGCTGGTGCAACTATCCAGTAGCACCTAGTAACGTGATTGCGGCCAACACAACGGTGCACTGACCAGCTGCCCATCCGCAGACCCGCCCTTCCTTGCTCTGGGAAGGTAGAGATCCCGCCCGGCCCCGGCACCCATCGACAACTGCGCCGAGGTGCTAGGAAAGAGAAACACCCTATCCTGACAGGCAGCCGTCACAAACCCATCCCCTGCAAAGCTTCGACACCCCCAGGAGGAAGGGGGGGGGGGGGGGACACAATGGAGCACTGACGGGCTGCTGCTGCCCATCTGCAGACCCGCTTTGCACGCAAACTCTGGGGGGTGCACTGGGCGCCCTTCCTTGCTCTGAGAAGGAGGAGATCCCGCCCGGCCCCGGCGCCCATCGATAACTGCGCTGCAGCACTGAGACATCGCGGGCAGGACACGGAGTGGAGGTGAGGAGCTGCGGCTGGGAGCCCCTTTAGGTGCTGGAAGTGTTGTGTGGGGTGTCGGCACGGCGACTCGCATATAGCGGCCGGCCCTCCTCTCCGAGTGTCATCCTGCGCGGGCTCCGCTCCCTAGACGCCGGGGCTGGGTCAAGTGCCTGTGACGGCTTGGCGGCAGTGCGGGAGGGTCTCCCGCTGTGCGCCCGTTGCACACCACTGCATTTGAGGGACCAGGACGCCAGCACCGCGCAATGGGATAACTGAGCAACTTTTAGGCTCAGAACCGGACTGAATGCAAGTAACATGGGAGTGTGGGACCGCCAGCCACAACCGCCCCAGAAACAATACCAGCATACAACGCTCTGCAGCATAAATTCACCGGCCTCAGCCCTGGACACACTGCCTGGGTGGTAACCTGTACACCGGCGCCCGGGCCCACTTTACGAGGGACACAGAGGCACCGCATAACTCACATAAGGGGGTGGGCATACGGAAAACCGGAAGGCCGCACGTGGAACAGATTCCCGTGGTCAGGCAAGGGCGACTACGGTGCTCTCCCCCGCTGAAAAACACACATAGGAGTAGTGAAACACACGGCGACATGGCCAACCGTGGGCAGAGCACGATCCAATCAAACAGACTGGACAAGTATGCATATAGCAAAGAACAATTAAGGAAACCTGACCCTCCGGCGCCGGCTTCCGCGGCTGACTCATCACATGACAACCCAAAAGAGATTACGCTGCTGGACATAATGGCCACGCTACAGCAGGTACAAATGTCCATCGGAACAATATCCACAGACGTAACGTTTCTGCGTGCTGACTTTGCCAAAATGAATACCAGACTCAGATGTTGAGACCGCAACAGCTGTGCTCACCACGGACACAGCAGCATTGCAGAAACAGGTAGAACAACTGGAACGCCGGACCCAGCAATTAGTCACCAAGCTAGACGACCAGGAAGGGCGCTCACGGCGCAACATCCGCCTGGTTGGGGTTCCGGAGAGGGTTAGGGGGTCTGCACTAGACTTATTCGTGGAAGACCTACTTAAAAATCAGTTACAACCACAAGGTTTATCCAGCTTTTTCTCAGTGGAAAGGGCGCACAGAGTTCCAGGTGGCAGACCCAAACCAGGGGCACTCGCTAGGCCTATACTGGCCCATATCTTCAACTATCGCGATAGAGATACGATCCTACAAACAGCACGTGTGGCCCCTCCGCTGCAGGT
Source organism: Triturus cristatus (assembly GCF_964204655.1). NCBI lineage: Eukaryota > Metazoa > Chordata > Amphibia > Caudata > Salamandridae > Triturus > Triturus cristatus. Next base: position 333,375,408 of record NC_140591.1, on the reverse strand, counting down.
GGACAACACCACGTTGTCTTTGTACCCAGACTATACTGCGACAGTTACCAGCCAACGTAGAAGCTTTCAGGAAATCAAGAAAGAATTACGCAATTGTGAACTGAAATATGCTAAGCTCTTTCCTGCAAAACTTCGGGCCGAAGCAGAAGGGAAGAGCTGGTTCTTCTCGACCCCAGAGGAAGCACAGAACTGGCTTGAGGGTTGGAGACCAGCCCCCGAAACGACAGGATCGGAGAAGGCAGCAACAGCCTTCAGCATTGGAGGTGACGGCTTCAGCTCGGCGGAAAGAATTGGAACGCAACACACAACGGGACACCGGTGCAGATTCTGAGCAGAACGGCAGCTACTAAAGAACAAGAACACCACAAACCGACAGGCACGGACACACCCTACCAGCACAGATAGACGCAGCACGCAAAAATGCTAGCCTGAATTTAAAGGACTGTACGATATAACTACGTGCTCTGGAAGTACGGCGGATCTTTTTTATAAGATTTCGCTCATATGCCGCCACAGACTGGGGGTAATACAAGGGACTGGTGCCAGATGGTCGCGAGGACTCTCCACCATCGACGCAAGTATATAGTTATGGGATGGAAGCGCTCTGCTAAGTTGGGGTGGCAGGTAGTTCTAAATTCGCATGGCAGGGAGGCAGGGAGGGGGAAAAAGGGTTGTTTCATGGGGTTGTTTATTTTTAGTTATAACGGTACTGAACACCGATGCTATATACATACGTGTGCAGCACATAGTGCTTAAAGATGGCAAGCACTCAATCCCAGGAGAATGACGGCACACTTAACGGCTACGACATCGGTGGAAAATCCTCACACAAATGACTCACTATCACATAATCCACACCCCCCCTTCTCTATACTTTCATGAAATGTAAATGGACTAGGGGACAAAATAAAAAGGGGCCTTGTCCTACAATATATAAAACGTAAAGGTCCTGCGATAGCTCATACAGGAAACACATCTGGTGGGTTCTGCCTGCAAGGCACAAGACAGATGGGGATACAAGATGGTGGTCCACTCAGACTTCACCTCTGGGTCACAGGGAGTAGGAATTGTGTGTAATAAACGCTTCCCGATAATAATACAGGGTTCCTGGACTGACGAACAGGGACGTTTTGCAGCTGTAGCCTGCCAATGGGAAGGACGCACTTACAATCTAAATTCGATATATGTTCTCCCTGCACTACACAGCATAACACTGCCAGCCCTGGGAACATTCCTCCTATCACTCCAGAGGGAGAACTCATCATGGGAGGGGACTTTAACACAGCGATGGACACGACCCTTGATAGACAACCCCCCAGGGACACAGATAGGACACGCAACAAGCCGGCAGATTTTGCTGAGGCAACGGGCGTCATAGATATATGGAGGGTCAAACATCCGACAGCGAGGGAGTACACGTTTCTCTCGGGGGTGCACGGTAGTCTCTCCCAAATTGATAACATTCACATTGGGAACTGGGATTGGTAGGGTGGGGGGAGATCACACACCTCTCGAAAGGCATCTCTGACCACTCGCCTATTTTGCTCACATACATCTCCCACCCCCCAGGTAGGCGACGCGTTTTCCCATTATAACCTGGCTACCTGAAAAACCCCAAAATTAGTAAAGGACTATCCAAGGCTACAAACCACTTCTTTAATGAAAACGAACACACAGTGTCCTCCCCGGTGACCCTATGGGAATCCTACAAGACTGTGATAAGGGGGTAGGCCATCTCACTAATCGCTAACCACAAACTTGAGAAACGACACCAGGTCAAGTCGCTAGAACAGGAAGTTTCCCGGGTGGCGGCAGAATGTGTAGGGGAGGCGGGGGAACTTGAGGCACATAGGTTACAATTGGCCCAACAAACATACCAAACATATGCATAGGAAGAAGCAAAAACAAAAAATGCTGACACTCAAAATACTATATACGAGATGGGAGACAAGGCAGGGAAACTATTGGCGTGGCTGGATAAAAAAAGAAAGGGCAGACAGGCGGGTAGCGGAAATCAAGACACTGACGGGTGAACTCACAACAGATCCGCAAACAATAGTTGAGGCGCTAGCGGCACATTTCCAACAGGTATACACACCCCTAGCGACGGGCACGGTCGAAGACAAAATAGCATTCCTCAAAGACGTACAAATGCCAGCACTTACGCCTAAGGACGCCCTAGAGCTGGAAGCAGACCTTACTAGTGACGAACTTCAGCGAGCAGTAGGAGCCCTACACTCGAGGAAGGACCAAACGGGTTGCCAGTGGTGCTCTATAAACAGGCCGCAACACAACTCATGCCCCATATACTCCACATGTTTACACATAGTCTACAAAGAGGGGCACTGCCGAGGGACCAGCGCCTGGCTACAAAAGTGGCAATCCACAAACCAGGGAAGCCCCCGGAGGACTGTAGCTCCTATAGGCCAATCTCCCTCATCAACGCGGAGGCTATAATACTAGCCAAAGCACTAGCCACACAACTTCAAGCACACCTCCCGGCCTTAATCCACCCGGATCAATCCGGGTTTATGCCCAACCGAAATACGGGGCTGCGCTCTAGTTCGAACGAGCACCGCCTGGCAAATGGTATTTAGGGGCCAGTTGGTCGGCGCGCGGTCAACAGACTGACCGTCACGCTAACATCGCGCTGGTCTTTGCAATTTATCGCTTTGCTGCAATTGTTCAGAATTTGTTTTTAAAATTGTATACTCACTGTTTATTTGCATTAAATTGTTCTGCTTGTCCCCCACTGACCGCATTGCCTGCACCTTAAAACGTTGATAGCACCATTCACCACTTGGGTGTTTGTATCCCTGCACGAGCGCCATCTTGGGAGTAGGGCTCAGACGCCCCCAAGACGTTTTACGGGGCTGCGCTCTAGTTCGAGCGAGCACCGTCTACCACACGCTATTTAGAGGCCATTATGGTCGCGCGCAGCGTCGCGCCGGAGGAGCGCCAGAGGAAAGCCCGTCTGTGCCCGTCCGGGCCAGGACGGGCCGTAGGGCCGCCCCCCCTGGTTGGCCACGGGTCTACACTCCTGCTACCCTCAGATCTCTCCATCAAGGGAGAAATACGCTAGATGAGTTAACGCTTGCCACCCTTCGGTCCGAGGACCTATTACAGGTAGAGGTTAAATCAGTCATCACAAGGTCTGATAATTGCCACACTTAACACACGATCCCTACAGAAACACCATTTAGAGGTGTTTACACTGCTGGACGAGGGTGAGATTGACATCCTTGCGCTCTCAGAAACATGGTTAGGGACTGCCTCAACACCTGACATTATAGCTGCTTTACCGCCCAACTTCGACGCTCGGTGGTATAACCGCCCAAAGGATAGTAGAGGGGGTGGGGTAGCTATCATGTTCAAAAGGAATCTCAAGGTAACACAAATCATCGCAGAAAACTGTGCAGGAGCAGAAGTCTTAGGGATTAAAATATCACTGAAATCCTCATGTATATTGCTTCTTTTAGTAGATCGTCCTCCGCAGAGCTCGCCGGAATTTAATGATTCCTTTTTTGAGCTGTTGACCGATCTGGCATCCAGATACAAGTCCCTGGTAGTGGTTGGGGACTTTAACTATCATTGGGACGAGATCCCCAGGGGGCCCACTGCGGCAGAGTTTGGAACCAATCTTGCCACTCTCCATCTAAACCAGCTTGTAAAAGGGCCCACCCATGAGAAGGGACATACCCTTGATCTTGTCTGGTCCTCCCTTCCTCGAATGGAAATCCTGGAAGTTAGCCCTTGCATCTGGTCAGATCACTATCTGATTAAGTGCTGGGTCCCAGGGGAGCCTTTAGCAGCGGCCCCTCCACAAACAAGGAGGAAGGTCCACCCATGGAAGAAGATCGAGGCCGACTCTTTAGTCACAACTCTTCTCTCCTTCCCCCCTCCGAAGATGAAGCAGGGGAACCTGGACGCAGAGACCACGACCATTATGGCCTGGATCCGCTCTGCCTTAGACAAACTAGCTCCAGAACGATCAGAGCTCACTCGGAAAAAAGGGAAAGGAGCCCCTTGGTTTGATGCATCCCTCAGGGAAAAGAAGCAAGCTCTCAGGAAGGTGGAGGAGTGTGGCTCAATGGTTAGAGCGGCAGACCCTGAAGCAGAGTTCTGGCCAGGGACCAGGGTTCGATTCCCGCCTCGGCGGGGCTCGGGCTCAATTTCCTCGGACCTGTCTATTCTCGCCTCGGTGCCTATTCTAATCATGGGCCCCACGCTGCAACTCTGGGCAATAGCTTGCTTAGCCTCCACACCGGCCCCAACAGCGCTAAGGATGCCTGGCTTCACCCTGGGGGTGCCCAGGAGTGGACACTTCACAGGGAAAGCCAGGAGGGGTTCCACAGCGGTATGAGTATCAGCGCCAGGAAACCGCAAAGGCGACACCGCAAGGTGGCTGTCTGGTGACAGTGCGCTCTATAAGTACCTTGACATTTACATTTACATTTGGAGCGAAGCTGGAGACGGGATTATGGGCTTACAGAGTCATTAACATACAAAACTCTTCTGGCCAGTTACAAACGGGCCATCCTGGCTAGGAAATCCGCCTTCTATGAGGGCCGGATCAGGGAGGCTACGAATAAACAAAGGGAAACCTTTATTATTCTAAGGGAACTCACGCAGCTGAATGACAAAAGCGGCGGTCTGGCCCAGCCTGACTGTGACACCTTTCAAGGATTTTTCCTCCAGAAGGTGCAGGATATCCTGATGGATATTTCTATGCTCTCTGATAGCCTACCAACGCAACTCGGTACAGACAGCTTGCAGTCTGCGGGGGTTTTGCTTTACTTCCCAGCTATCGACGGAGAGCACCTGACAGAACTGGTTAGCCATATCAAATCAGGATCCTCCAGTGATCCCTGCCCTCCGAAAATTCTCAAATTGGCTTTGCCAGGCATTCAACCCCAGTTGCTGCATTTACTAAATGCTTCATTGGAAGCGGGTTACCTCCCAGCATCTCTGAAGGAAGCCAGAGTCTCCCCACTTCTGAAGAAAGTGGGCACTGACCCTAAAGCACTAAAAAACTACAGGCCCGTACTCGAACGGGGGTACTGGTGTCTCCCTCGTGCGTGGTGGGCAGGGGCACACGCCAAGGATGTCCCCTCTCGCCGCTGCTGTTTGCCCTCGCCATAGAGCCGCTGGCGGCTCAAGCCCGTACGGGCAGTTGGTTCAAGGGCCTCCAGGTGGCCGACGATACCCACTACATCGCGTTGTACGCGGATGACCTCCTCCTGTTTTTAAGTAATACCCGGGGCGATCTGGAGGGAGCCAAGAGATTGCTGGGTTGTCTGGAGGACTTGGCAGGTCTGAAGGTAAACTGGACTAAGTCGTGCCTCTTCCCCGCTTCCCGGACGACTGGAGGCCCTAGTACTACGGAGGGGGTCAGCTGGGAATATAGCTGCGTCACATACTTGGGGACCCGCATTTACCATGACCGCGCGGCCTTGGTGGAGGGCAACATCGGCAGGGCGGTGCGGGGTCTCCGAGGCACAATGGACTTCTGGCAGACGCTGCCACTTTCCCTGATTGGACGAGTGGCTCTACTTAAGATGGTGGCACTCCCTCGGCTGCTGTATTACTTTAGGACGCTGCCAATCTGGGTTCCGGCGTCGACATTCAAACGGCTCCAGCAGATGATCACGGGGTTCTTATGGAATTCGGGCCGGCGTCGAGTAGCCCTGCACAAGCTGATGAGGCCGCGGGTGGAGGGTGGTCTGGCGGTACCCGATCTGGAGACTTATTATTTGGCTGCTCAATTGCAGTGGCTGACCCAGGCTGTGGCCCGAGAGTTCCGGGGAATTGGCGAGGGTGCGGGAGGGCGGATACCGGCCTCAATTCTGGCAAAGATAATCCTGCAGCAGCCGCTTCGAGTGGGGGATTTGCCTGCTGAAGTGCAGACTTTTCGGCGGTGTTGGTCTCGTAGTCAGCAGAGAGCGCGGGTCGTTCGTCCCTATGCGCCCGAGATACCGCTCTTGATGTGCGAGCAGCTCCCGCACGGGGGCGACTTGGCGGCGTTATCGGGGTGGAGCAACGCGGGGCTGACGACGATAGGGGACTTATACGAAGATGGTGTGCTCCTGCCGTACGACTCAGTCCGTGGGCGTTATGAGTTGCCGTGCGGAGATTACTTGCTTCACACGGCTCTGGTGTCGGCCATTCAACGTCGGTGGCGGACCGGTTTATCGGAGCCACAGACCTCCGCATCTTGCCAATATGTGGTTTTAGCGGCGGGCACACTAAAGGCGGTTACATGTTTATATGGGCGGATGACGATGGAGCGACTGACCCCCCTTGACAGGTTAAAGCAGCACTGGGAGGAGGATATTGAAAGGGAAATTCCTGATAAGGTGTGGGCTGAGTTGCTAGAGTGTCCTTGGAAATGCTCTAGGAATGCTCGTTTTCAGCAGATTCAATTTTTTATTTTGCACCGGGCTTATCTCACCCCAACCAAGATCCAGAGTTATTTTCATACTCTCACGGCGCTCTGCCCTCGCTGTCGGGCGGAGGGTGCCGACCTCTGCCACATGCTGTGGGGTTGCCCCCAGATTAGGGAGTACTGGCGGGAGGTGTGGACATTGCTGTGCACTATCACGGACAGGGAGATAGATTTTGGCATCAGCCCGAGCTTATTACACTGGTTCCCCCACACCTCCCGGAATAAACTGACTAGCAAATTTATTGATCTGGGGCTGGTGTTAGCTAAGCGGGAAATAACAGCTAACTGGAAGTTGCAGCGGGGACCACGTTTGCAGAAGTGGAGGGCGGAATTTACTCGATGGGCGGACTGCGAGGCGGTCCTTCGAACGCAGTCGGCTGCCCGGGTGCATAGTGATAGGGCGATGGAGTCGGCCCGAGCTTGGGGTGTGCTGGTGGATCTGCTGAAAGTGGCTGACCCTACTGTGGATGAGGCCTCTGAGGCGGAGGTCGGGCAGGTCCCGGCCTCTCCTGCATCTGCTTAGGGCAGAGAGTAGCGATTGGGACATAGCACAACTGGGGGGTCGGCGGGCCTGGATTGGGAAGGTCAGGGATATAGAGTTCTCAACTTTAATGTATCATCAGGTATCCTGTCAAGCAGTCATGCCGGAGGGGGGGGTGGGTGTAGGGGGGGGCGGTTGGGGGAAGGGTCATAGTAGGGGGTGGTTGTTTGAAGTTTGAACTTTGTTTGGCTGCTCCAATTTCACGGGGGTACTATCTGTGTGGGGACCCCGCGCCCTGCGAGTCTATACTATGCCTACGGGGGGCCGCCAGGGGGCGGGCCTCTAAGGATTATCCTGCAGGGTGACTGGGGGGAGCAACGATTTACCCATGTACTGTGGACTCATAGCTGGGAAATTTATGCGATGGAAATTGTATTTTGACATGCCCAGGCGGGGGATAGTCGTTGATTGTATTGTTTTCTGAGTGTTTAAATGCCAATAAAAATATTCAACAAAAAAAAAAAAAAAGCACTAAAAAACTACAGGCCTATTTCTCAACTGCCTTTCCTAAGTAAGATCTTGGAAAAACATGTCCTGAACGCAGTAGCCAACTATCTTGAGGAACACCATCTCCTGCATGCCAGGCAGGCAGGTTTCCGACCACAACACAGTACGGAACTGGTTATGGCCACGGTCACAGACGAGTTAAGAATAAGAGCAGATAATAAACAACCCTGCGCTCTGATTCTGCTAGATCTATCGGCAGCTTTCGATACGGTCAGCCATTCCATCTTGCTGAGCCGTATCGCGAAGCTGGGGATTGCCGGCCAGGCATACAAGTGGTTGGAGTCCTTCCTGTCGGGTCGCACTCAGAGGGTTCAGATGGGGGACCAGTTATCTGGGATTAAGGATGTGACCTGGGGGGTGCCTAAAGGGTCCGCACTCTCCCCTCTATTGTTTAATATCTATCTGCAACCCCTGATGGATGAACTCACGCGCAGGAACTACGCAGACGACACGCAGTTACTGGTTCAGCTGGGAGACACACCAGAGGCCCATGAATCAGTCAGGAATCTTCTGAGATTCACGGTCAACTGGATGACCAACAACTTCCTCAAAGTAAATGCAGAGAAAACGGAGGTGTTGGTGGTAACCAACAAAGCCAATCCCTGGGATGATTTGTACTAGCCCCCAGAACTCGGCAAAACCCCTATCCCCGGGACGGTAGTGAAGAGTCTTGGCCTAAAGATCGATGCGGATCTTACTATGGCCCCTCAAGTGTCGGCTGTGGTGGGCTCCTGCACAGCCGTGATGCGGCAGTTACGTAAGCTTACTACCATTCTCTCTGCCTACACGCTGCAAACTATCGTCTCAGCGACTTTCATCTCGAGGCTAGATTATGGTAATGCTCTGTATCTGGGCCTATCACAGAAGCTGATGAGGAAACTGCAGGTTGTGCAAAACGACGCGGCCAGACTGGTCTTCTCTCTTCCCAGAAGTTCGCACGCATCTACTCTTCTTCGCAAACTGCATTGGCTTCCCGTGAAGCTTAGGGTCCAATTCAAAGGCCTCTGCATGGCCCACAAAGCACTCTTTGGCAATGCCTCGGAATATGTCAAACAGCGCCTGAGGAAGTATGTTCCCGGTAGGCCCTTACGCTCGGGGTCTGTCCCAAATCTGGCTCAACCCAGATTCAATTTAAAAACCAAAGGAGGTTGTGCTCTCTCAGTACTCATTCCTCAACTTTGGAATGATCTTCCATCCAGCCTGAAGGAAGACTCTCACCTACTCTCCTTCAGGAAAAAACTGAAGACATTTCTGTTCGGAAAGGTAACATCTTCGGTCTAATTGGAGCAGGCAGATGGTTGTGGAGGCGTCATTATGTTGATGGTCGTCTGTCTAGCGCTTAGAGACCGGTGGTGATAGGCGCTTTATAAGAACCATATAACATAACATAACATACAGCACTCAACCTGCGCAGATTATATGGAGTGATGGCACGCAAAGACACGATCGAAGAAGATGCTGTGATTCTGTCGTTGGATGCCCGTATGGCATTCGACTTAGTAGAATGGCCCTTTCTCTTTGCGGTGCTTCGGCGCATGGTGTTTGGCCCGAAATTTGGGCGTGGATAGAACTCCTATACACGCAACCTTCGGCCCAGGTTGTCGTAAACGGTCGCATTTCCACAGAATTCCCATTGGGGAGGGGCACGAGGCAGGGATGCCCTCTGTCACCGTTGCCTTTCGTGATGGTGTTGGAACCTCTGGCGGCATGGATCCGACAGGACCCGATCATCCGGGGGCTAAGATGGACAACGGGTTGGGAAGATCGTATCTCGCTGTACGCCGATTATGTCCTTCTCTATTTGGCTTCCCCAGCGCGATCCATAAATTGCCTACTGGATATCAGCACGGTATATGGACACACCTCAGGCTACACATATTAATTGGACGAAATCCCTTCTCTATGTGTTGCATGGCCCCGTGCTTATACTGTACCATTCAGGTCGCGACTGAGGGATTCAAATACCTTGGTATTTATGTCACCCACGTTCATCAGCGCTTCACAACAGAGAATCTCACAAAACTGCTTGCAAAACTCCAAAACTATGTCAAACACTGGCGTTCCTTGCCGCCAACGCTCCTTGGACAGGCGGCCCTTTTTAAAATAATGGCGCTCCGTAGATTTTTATACGCTCTCCAAAATACACCGTTACCGGTAGCGCCCACGTATTTCACAGCAATTAATGCTGAAGTGAGCAAACTACTATGGGATGGGAAAAGGAGTCGGATAGCAATACAAAAACAAATGAGGGGGATGGTACGACGGGGGCATTCCTCTTTCTAATATCAAGCAATATTATTGGGCTGCTCAACTTACGGTCATAAATCAATGGTTGCATGCGCAACAGGAGGAGCAAGCATTTCGCATGTATAGGCACTTACTTGACCAGGAAGGTATCATGGGGACATTATATAATAAGAAACGAAGGCCCACACTTACGGGCCCAACGGCCCACACGGTTAAGATCTGGTTTAAGACACAGAGTGCTGGGCTGGGAAGGGGTCAACACTCAGGCCACACCTATCTGGGACACACGACGGCTGAGCAAACTGAGCAATACAAAAAGATTACGTTGATGGGATCTAATAGGTATATCGAGAGTTGGGGATCTTTGGAAAAAAGGGGAGATCATCTCCTTTGACCAGCTACAGGGCGCATATGGTCTTGCACAGACGGAGAGGTTTAGATATCTGCAGGTAAAACATGCACTACAAAAGGCATTGCCGCGAGACACACCATTGCCAGAAGCCTCGCCACTAGAGGATAGACTTCTCACAGATCACCTACACAAGAAAGCGATATCCCTTGTATATCGGAAAATAGAGAACAACCAACCGGATCCCACGTTGCCCCTTAAGGAAAGGTGGGAGACGGAGCTGGGCCCCATGGATGAGGCGGAATGGCAGGAAGCACTGGCATCACCAAGGGAGGTAGCAATCCCCTCAAGGCTCCTGTTATTACAATTGAAAATCCTACATAGGACATACTATACACGTACATTATTACATAAACTGGGAACTACAGACACACCGCTCTGCCTGCGGCAGTGCGGCCTCCCGGGTACGTTCATACACACTATTTGGGACTGTCCAATCATCCGGCCATATTGGGCATCAATTATGACCACCATATCACGGGTCACAGGGATAGTAGCCCTCCCGGAACCAAAATGCTGCTTGCTTAATGTTTGGGAGCCAACAAACCTCAATCACTCGGACCAGGACTGGGTGACACTTGGTCTGACCCTGGCAAAAAGGAATATAGCTCTTCACTGGGGATCCAGACAGAATCCGCCCCTACAACAATGGTACAGAGATGTGGACACATCAATGGTGACCGAAAAAGCTGTGTATGTACACAGGGGATGCCCCAAAAAATGGGCCCGTATCTGGGGGAAATGGAACACCTACAGCGGCAATATATGCGATCCCCCTCAAGAAGACACAATATCTGACATTAGCGACTGAGCGGTGGTTCAGTTGGGAGACTGTGAGCGAAGTATGAAGCTCATTTTAGGTTACGCCTTAAACATTCTTTGGTGAATTGCAAAAGACATAGAACAATTCAAAAACTGCTGTAACTGTATACACGTGTGTAACGAAATGCATAACTAATGTGATTTTATGCCCAAGTACAGATTGTTTTGGTTTGTATAAAATAAAAACAAATTTCCCCCCCCCCAAAAAAAACGTATAGGTTTCCCTAATACAGCCCGGAGTTGAAGCTGCACCGCTATTAGCAGTGGGATGCTCCCGGGTAGCCATGCGCTTTAGAAATGCCTTTTCATTCATTCATTTATTCATAAGTAATCAAAAAGAGCATGAAAGGATAGATGGAAGGATGTAGGATTACAAGGATGAGTGACAGAGAGCCAAAGTGCCTTCCTAAGCTGACCAGTGACTGAAGAAACACTTTCAGTTTTAACTCTGAGCCAATGGAATAGTTAATGCTGTTTTTTAACTTTTGATGTAAGAGGCATATGAAACTCTCCCTATCCCTTCCCTTAACCCTTTCAGTGCTCATGACGGAACCATTCCGTCATGAGCACATGCTCAGAGAATCCCTCTGCTGCAGGCAGCTGAGGGATTTCCCTTTTTTTGGCCTGGGGAGGTGGGGGAAGAGCTCCCCCAACCTCCCCAGGCATTAGCCCCCAATCGGTCCCCCCCCACGCCCCCCCCCCCGGGGGGTGCAAAAAGCCCACTAGACATCAGGGATTGTTTTGGGGGCAAATTTGAATTAGGATGAGGGCTGCCCAAAACGGGCATGCCCATGCCCCCACCCCCTCCCCCGCAAACATTGCAGCCTTCCTGCCCCCCCCCCCCCCGGGGTGGTAAAAAGCCCATTAGACGCCAGGGATTTTTTGGGGCACATTTTAATGAGGGTGGGGGCATTGGCATGCCCGCTTTGGGCAGCCCCACCAATTAAAATTTGCCCAAAAGAGTCCCTGGTGTCTAGTGGGCTTTCTGCCCCCCCCCCCCAGAGGGCCAATGGGGCTTTGGGGAACGCGGGGTGGGTGGAATTTTGTGGATCCACACAGATTACAAATCTTTCCACCACAGAAATGTGAGGAAAATGAGATTTTTTTGTTTATAGACACATTTTGTAGGTTTGCAAGGGATTCTGGGTAACAGAACCTGGTGAGAGCCAGTCAAGTCACCCCATCCTGGATTCCCCTGGGTTTCTGGTTTTCAAAAATGTATAGGTTTGCTATGTTTCCCTAGGTGCCGGCAGAGCTAGGGTTCAAAATCTACAGCTAGGCACTTTGCAAAAAAAGGGTCAGTTTTCACTCTGAAAATGTGGTGTGTCCACGTTGCGTTTTGGGCCGTTTCCTGTTGCAGGCACTAAGCCTACCCACACAAGTGAGGTACCATTTTTCTAGAAACTTTGGGGAACGTGGAAATTTGTGGATCCACGCAGATTCCAGAACTTTCCACCACAGAAATGTGATGAAAATGTGTTTTTTGGGACAAATGTTTAGGTTTGCAAGGGATTCTGGGTAACAGAACCTGGTGAGAGCCAGTCAGGTCACCCCATCCTGGATTCCCCTGGGTGTCTAGCTTTAAAAAATGTATAGGTTTACTAGGTTTCCCTAGGTGCCGGCAGAGCTCGGGTTCAAAATCTACAGCTAGGCACTTGGCAAACTAGCACTGGCAGAGCCAATAGGTCTTGCCTTTGGGACCTTTTAAGTGTTTAGCCATGCAACAGTTGATGTTGTTGCACTAAGGATATTGTGCTGCATAACTAAATACTTATAAGGTCCCAAAAGCGAGACCTATTGGCTATGCCAATGCTTGTATAACTGGTCAGGACGCCTCTCTTCGGCGGGGTGCTGAGAAAACTAAATGTGCGCCTTGTGATAAAGGCAGGAGACAGTTTGATTAAAAAACAGGCATTAATGCTCGCTCTGCGGAATGAAACAAGCGATGTTCAGGCATTAATGATGGCTTCGGGTAAATGCATCTTCTGCAATAACACCAATAATTTACAAGGCATAAAAACGTCACATGGAAATGGTTAAACATAAGAATGGTTGCTGACTAACTGAAGAGGAGAGTGCAAAAAAGTTACAAGGGTGCTCAAAGGCACTAGAAAGTTTCTGCTGCAGGGGAAGAGAAGATGGAGAGAAAAGACAAATAAAAATGAAAGAAACGACAAAGAACAGGAAAGAAAATAAAAGTGAGCGGGCGTGCGTCTGCGAAAGTGATCGCAGGGACTCGCTCTGTGGTGGGGGAGGGGCAGAGCGAGGCGCTTGGGAGAGCGCTGTAAGGCTTTATGAGCCATGACGGCCAGACGAAGGAAAGACAGATGGCGGCTGTGTGCGTGCACGCGCTCGTGAACGCAAGCTTGAGGCCAGGAAAAGCCTCTGGTAGCACTTTAAAAATCCAGTAACTAAATGGCTCACAGTGCAGCGCATGCGCTGGCTCAGGTGAGACCTAAAAAAGGGTCAGTTTTCACTGTAAAAATAAAAGTGTGCCCACGTTGCGTTTTGAGCCGTTTCCTGTCACGAGCACTAGCCCTACCCATACAAGTGAGGTACCATTTTTTATCGGGGGACTTAGGGTAACACGGAATTGCAGAGCAACCGTTATTACCTTTTGACTTTCGATGCATTTCTGCCTTTCAAATGAAAGACAATGTGTAAAAAATAAGTCATTTTGAAAAATTACCTTTAATTCTCATGCTAGTATGGGTACTCACAATTTCGGAAATGTGCAAATATCTACTTTTTCTAAACTCTATATTTTGTTCCTATTTCATAAATACATAGGTGTCTTTCATACCGATTTTTCCATGTATATATTTTCCCAAATTAATTGCTCTATACCCGATACATAATAAAAAACTATTGCAAGACGCTGCTCAGTTATTGGCTCAGGGTTAGTCGGGTCTTGGTGAACCTACAAGTCCTATATATCTCCACAACCAGAAGGGTCCTGGGGATGTAACGGTATATTGCTTTCAAACAGCTCTCATTATTTGAAGAAGTTACAGGTGAAAACGTTGGCAAAAATGGCTGCTTTTTTCAACTAATGTTCAGTTTTTCCTCTATTCAACTGTTAGTTTCTATAAAGAAACCTCAAGGATCTACACAAATGACCCCTTGCTGAATTCAGAATGTTGTCTACTTTTCAAAAACGTATAGCTTTCCAGGATCCATTATTGCTTTCATTCCCATTTCTACCCATAACTGGAAGAAAATTGAAAGCACAAAAAATAGCAAAAATAGGCTATGTCCCAGAAAAATGCCAAAACTGTGTAAAAAATGTTGGTTTTCTGACAAAAGTCTGTTTGTCCCTGAAAGCTGGGAAGATGGTGATTTCAGCATCACACCCCCTTTTTTGATATCATTTGCAGTGAAAAAAAACGACCCTTTCATCTGTAGCCCTTTTTTCCCAAGTTTTCCACCCAAAAAACACATTTTTGCTGTATTTTGGTAATCCACAAACCCTGGTTACCTTTAGAATGCTCATGATGTTGGAAGCAAATTTGGCGTGGATATCTTATGTGGTCAAAAGGTTACAGGGGCCTAAGCGCGAACTACCCCAAATAGCCAAAAAAAGGGTTGAGCACGGGAGGGGGGGGGTTTGGCCTAGCAGCGAAGGGGTTAAAAAAGGTTAAAAGGAATAAAGAATCTGAAATAGTGTGAAATATAGCTGAAATAATTCTTCATAAGGTTAATTAGGATGTATTTTATAAAATAAATGTTAGTTGAAAAAAATCATTTAGTGGTCAGCAAACAGCCCTGTTACCTTTGCAGATAAAAGAGCTGTTACAACCTCTATGAATGAAAATGTTAAACCATATGTTAAATTCTTTCAGCTACTGGGGAATATGAAGAGTTTGCCAACTGAATACAGCCACCCAAAACTACAATTCTGTTTTCTATCAACCAATGGTGAAACCGGATTCATTTCTTGTTGAGAAAAATTAAGGCTGGATATTTCGGTCTCATAATGCAGTAACAAACTTACATGATGTGACTGACAACATGTTTTGCTGTTCTTTCCTTGATACGAAAAGCAAAGTGTTCGACAGTTATGGGTTGGCCATTTCAAGATTCGTTTCATTAATACATAGTGAATTATAAAGAATTTAATAAGAAAACTAACCAATATAAAAGGATAAATAAAGTTTAACCTCTTCAGTGCTGAGATGTGCTGGAATTGTCCACAGCAACGGTGCGGAGGACTGCTCCAGAACGTCCAAGCACCCACCCACAGGGGAAAGAGTGGGCAAGCCCGCCAGATCCGCTTCCACCCCGTCACCATGATTACATCAGCAAATGGAATCGCATGTCAGCGTCATCATAAACAGCTGGGGATGCACTGGAAGTCTTTTGGTTCCAGCACGGCTTGGAAAGAGGAATGGTTTGTGTAAGTCCTGTTCCAGTGGGAGGAATCAGGATGGAAGAGTCACTCTTCAGTGCATTTCTGCTGTGGGATCGTGGGTGGGACCTCGGGCAAGGGTCGCTCCCTATTGTCAGGCACGTTTTGGCCGTTCCTGTTATACGTGCTGCTCAGCCAGTGTGACTGGGGTGTGGGATGTTGGTGTGTGGTGATGCTGTGGAATATGGAGGAGCCACTTGGAGAATGGGGATGAGCAGCAGGAAGGCTGCTGCTGGTGGGGCTCTTCATGATAACTTAATAAATCATCTACTTAATCCACACCTGGACTACTATAAATGTTGGGAGCAGCCCCTAAGACACTTTGAAATGGCCATGTCCTTTGTTTTCAACCTCCCCCTCCATTTTTTGGCAATCTGCCAGGGGTGGAGGCAACAGACATGTGGAATTATTTTTTATATATATGTTGGGGGAGCAGCTCTTTGGGCAAGGGTCGCTCCCCAGTATTAGCCACTCATGTCCTTTGTTTTCCGCTCCCCCTAGGGGCATATCGGACATTTTAGGCCAATATGCCAACGGGGCGGTGGGAGAGGCGGAAAATCAATAGACACTAGGGATTAAGTAAGAGACAGAGAATGTGAGTGAGTGAGTGAGTGAGTACTGGTGTTTGGATGGCGGTGAGTGAAGTAGCATGTGGCTGGTGGTGTGTGTGAACTGGCATTTGTCTGGTGGCTGGGGTAAGAGTCCCTCCCCTTCGAGCCTTTGATTTGTGCCACCCTTGGGGTCAAATCGACGTTGGTGAGGTCGATCTGCCCCCATGGGCAGGTTGCATTGAGTTTTATGTTAACTGTTTTATTTCTTATCATTTGCATTTGTGAACTTAATATTTTTTTTCTCCTTTTTATTGACGTGCATAGCTTTTGATATCCTTGGTGGAGACTCTTGCATGCAGTGTCTGCACTGGTAGATCTGCAGTGTGTGTTGTTGCATGTGTTTGGTAAGGAAACATTTTATGTAATGAGTATCATTGTCATGCTTAAATGTATAGCATATTTAGCTTATGCTTTCTTATGTTTCAAATTCACATTTAGATTTGAGCAAGATCTGTATTGTGTGTAATTGTTTTCAGTTTTTCCTTTCTAGAGGACTATCTTTGGTGCTTGAGGTGTCTGTGCAGAGTAGGTGCAGTTGATCCTCAGTCTGGCTGTCTGTGACAAGTGAGATATATCTTTATGGAGTATAAAGTTAATTGTGTGGTTTGCATTGAACATGGTTTCCACTGTATGTCAATACATATGTTTTATGTTTGATACAGCCACAGTTTGTTTAGTTCTAATATGAAAGTGTTGCTTATTATTGTCTTGTCTGTTGTGATAGCTTCATTGGCAAGCATTATGGCTGCCTTCAGGTTGACCACAGAGCAAGTTGTTGGTTTGCTTTTTTTTTTTTACAAGTCTTTATAAAGAACACACAAAACCACAATACAACAAAAACAACCTACAAAAAAGAGCAATCGTCAGGACTAGCACATCATTTAAAATAGACATCACATATATGACTAATGAAAATAAAGATAACCATATCAATAACGATTGGGCACACAGTGACATTAAATCCTTGTCCGGAAGGTAGTTGGCAAGGAGTCTGTCTTCTAGAGGTGATGAGACAGGCAGATCGGAACCTTTGGGCATGGCTTTATTTAGTGCACTGTGTGCTTGTAGGTAACTGAATGTTTCCCCCTCATGCAATGGTATTTTGCCTGCAATTCGTCGAATGGAACCACCGCCCCCTCACCTACATGTCCCCTACTGCAGAAAGGCCAATCAAGTCCCATTTATCAAAACCGGGTACACTCGACAGCATCCCCAGGTGACAGGATTCCAATAATGGAGTAACTCGTGAGATTTTACCCTTCCAACCTAGTGCGGCAGTTGCCACATGCCAGATTGAGAGTGTGGTAGAGGTGGGAAGAAATAATGGTAAGTGCTTGGGCCCTCTATATAGCGCCCTCATATAATTGCCCGCCGCCATGTTGAACCGATCCATTCTGTACTCTGGGTACGTAATGGGGCGGTGGGCCCAGTGATTGAGGACCACCAATTGCGAGGCCCAGTAATATGTTTTGATTGGAGGAAGTGCAATACCATCGTACCAGCTACGTAGGAGTTTTGTCAAGGCGATTCGGGGAGTACCGCCATTCCATAACAATGAACGAACCTTGGAATCAATTGTTAAAAAATATTGTGGTGAGACAGGGTAAGGTGTATGCTGCAGAGCATATTAAAGGCGGTGAAGCGCCATCATTTTGAAGAGGGCGGCTCTACCAAGTAGGGTAAGGGGCAACGTCCTCCAATGCTGCACGTCAGCCCGGAGGGGATGCAGGGGAGGGAGGAGGTTTCTCCTGTGGAAGACATCAGAGTCTCTTGTAGCATAAATACCCAGATAGCGGAAGCCATCAGTAACTATACTAGCCGTGCAGCCCGGCGGGAGCCGTGGGGGATCTCCACTGAGGACATATACCAAGGACTTGTCCCAGTTAATGGTGTAGCGCCAGCATTTCCAAAAAGCGTGATAATTTGGAGCACTGTATGGAGCGAAAACCGAGGTTTGGCCAAGTATAAAAGAATATCATCGGCATAGAGTGATATTCTATCCGACCAATCCGGAGCCCAATTCAGTCCACAAATAGATGGATCAGCTCTAATCCACACCGCCAAGGGCTCCAGCGCCAAAGCGAATAGCAACGGTGACAGGGGGCAACCCTGCCTCGTGCCCTTCCCCAGTTCGAAAACTGTCGATCTGTCACCGTTGACCGAAACTCGGACCAAAGGTTTGGTATATAATAAACGCACCCAGGCCATAAAACGTGGACTAAAGCCATATCTTTCCAAAGAGGCAAACAAAAAAGGCCATTCCATCATGTTGAATGCCATTTTGGCGTCTAAGGACGCGATCACTGCGTCTTCTTGTATGGTGGAGGCCCTCTCTAGCTATATCATTATATTCACTGCAAGCCTGTGGGAAGTGTCTGGGGAGGCGGACAAGATGAGGTCGCGTTCGAGATCAGTCACCTCCAGTTCTATATCCTCTAATCGCTTATGTTTCTCTTTTTGATGGCCTGCCACTGCCGCCAACCCACATCCCCGAAACACAGTCTTTATGCCTCCAAAACGGTTACATCCGAGTCGACGGACCCCTCATTTTCTGCAAAGTAATGTGTCCTTTATCAGTTTGTCTCGTATCTCCGGGACTCGAAGATACCATGGGTTGAGGGCCATCTCACGACGAGAACGGGAAGGGACCCCACCATAATGGGCCAGGATCGGGGACAGGTCGGATATACCCCTAGGACAAAGAGTTATGTCAACAAACATAGAAAGTTGACAGGCTTGGCATAATCAATATGGGACATGCTCCCATGGTCCCCGGAAAGGAAGATGTATTGTCGATCTGAAGGGTGGAGTGTGCGCCATATGTCTATTAGCCCCAGGGCCGTTAAAAAGTCTGACAAGAGGTTCCCATGTGGTTCAGTTTGTCTGGGTGGCAAACGGTCCAATTCCCCAGCCAGAGCGGCGTTACACTCCACCCCCCTAACAGAATGTCCCCCTTTGGTAAAATTAACATATGAGGGCCTAGAGCAGTTAGGGTAGAGGAGTAGAGTTTGAGGGGGTATGTATAATGAAGTCGCATTAAGAGAGCGGCCATCCCAATCTCTGGATACTGTGACAAATCGCCCAGCTGGATCGGGTGTAATTGCCTTAACCTGAAAGGGAAAGGAGGAACACGCAAGGTTGCACACCCCTCTAGACCCCTTAGTGTACCCTGCATGAGCAAGTAGTTTGTAGCCCCAACGGTTCAATGCGTTATATGTGGTGCCAGGGATGTGTGTTTCTTGAAGAAGTACGAGGTCAGGGGAGTGGCGTTTAAGGTGCTGCAGGACTAGCCCCCTTTTAATCCGATCGCCCAAGCCGTTCACATTCCAGGTGATTATTTTGAGTCGGCCCCGGGAGTTGGAGAATACAGGAGTCTCACTCATTAGGACCGTCGAACAGGGGCCCCATCTCCCACCAGGCCAAAACAACAACAATACGCAATGGGATACATAGCAAAAATGTGCAAATTGAATCAATATGCGTAGCAATAACTATCCTACAGGTGTGCATAATCATCGTAGACAGGTTGCTCAGAAAATAAAACAAAAAACAAAACAAATTCTGAAGACACCCAGGAACGCCCCCACCCTGCCTCCCTGCAACGTGGACTCAGAACTGCCCACCACCCCAATTTGCAGAGCGCTTGGATACCCATAAAGAAAACAAGTAGAGGGAAACGCAACACCACCAACGTATCCCAAGAATCGACCCTCTTCCCCCCAATAGTAGCATCGTAGTTGCCCAAAATAGAGCTTAAAGGATCTGGGAGTCCCAAGGCGGAAGTCTGTAATCCCAATTACTCCAAAGAACATGTCCCCACATTCCCCTCCCACAATTAAACAGGTGTCTTAAAATGTTCACTTATAGAAGAACCTATATACGTTGACCAATATTCGATTAGTAGAGGGCCGTCGTCCACCACAACCCAAGAGTGGGGTCAGGAGAATAACAGTCAATGTCGTAACCAGACAAAAAGAGTGAACCCCAGTCCAAGTTGCGTTCAATACCTGTACCGTATGAGTTCAGCCAATCCTTCCTCGAGGGCGTTCGGATTCATGAGGGTGATCCCGGGAGGCGCCGTCCCGGTTCGTAGATGAGCGCCACCCCTCTAACCAGTCCCATTTCCCTCCGGGGACTGGAACAAGAGCGACTTGCCGTACGCTTGAACACTTAACTTTGCAGGAAAGAGCATGGCATATTTCAGATTGTACCCCCTGAGAGCACGCTTTACTTCCAGAAAGGAGCGGCGCTGCTGCTGGACCTTGTAGGTAAAATCTGGGAAAAAGGTGATATTGGAGTTCTCGAATTTCAGAGGGGGACCACTCCTTGCGGCCTGGAGGATGATATCTCGGTCACGAAAGTTGATAATCCGCGCCAGTAGGGAGCAAGGTGGAGCCCCCGGCTTCGGAGGGCCTCCAGGCACTCTGTGGGCGCGTCCGACGGAGAAGTATTTGGAGAGGGACCGCGGTTGCAAATGGTTTTGGATCAAGTCCTCAACTAACAGGTCGGTGGCCTGCCCCTCCGCCCGTTCAGGAACTCTCAAGATGCGCCCGTTGTTTCTTCTTGCGCGCCCTTCATAATCTTCAAGTCGGGCTTCAAGATCAGTTGCCTGGGTCTGCATTTGTTTGACCACCGAGTCCAGGCACTTTGTGGAGGTTGTAAGTGTGGCGATGGAGCCTTAGTTTGCCTTGACTCGGTCCCCCATGTTCCGTAGATCAACACGGATCAAGTTGACATTAATGGCGACGGTGTCGATTTTAAGTTCCAGCACTGTGCGGACCCCCTGGACCGCTTCCATTATATCTGCCAGTGTCGGGCCCCCATCATCGGATTGTTGCTTTGCCTCTGCATCAACCTGCTTTCCCTCGGTTTTGTCAGATTTGGAATGGGCAAACTTCAATAGTTTATGTAGGGTGGATGGTTTGGGCCCCCTCGCTGCGGCCACTGTGTCTTGTCTCTCTACCCCGATCAGAAAATGTTGGGTCCTGGGGGCGTCAGGGGCCAAGCGAATCCGGTAGTGAACAGGTTAGGGCAGATCTGTGAGGCCCATGCTTCTCCGGCCTTGGATTGTGCGTGGTCCAAAATGGCGGCCGTTGAGGCATAGGCAGGTCCGGGCCCCCAGGATTGTCCTCAAGGGGTCGATGTTACAAACACCGGCGTGCGAGGGAGGCCGGGAGGCGTCCCTCCATTTCTTTATCAGCTGGGGCCCCCAAATCCCAACCGAACCGCGCCACTAAGCAGAGGGGGAGGGGGGAAAACAGAAGGGAGAAAATTGTCCAATACAGCCCCTAGTGCTCACGGGCCCCAGCACCGTTCCCCCGGTCAGGAGAGGTGCACAGCTGTATGAGGTGCCGCCCACCGTACACACAGGAGCCGATCAGTGAGGGCAGTGGAGTCCTGTGCTTCGTATGCGACCCGGGCGCAATGTGCGAGAAGCCCCGGGCCCCTGTGCCTCACCTACAGTCTGGAGCAGTCCGAGCGGACCCCCGTGCGTCGTCACGGCCAGGTCTGCACTCGTCTCGTGCCCATCCGCTCCAAATGCCCCAGCGTCGGCAATCGGGGTCCAATTTTGCATGGAGTAGACGGATGTTCCAGGGAAAGGTACATCTGTGGATCAGTTTCTGGGCCATTTGGTTTTCAAACAATACATTCCCAGCAAGAGAGCACGTTATGGACCAGGGGGAGGAGCCAAGATGGCCGACGGGACGGACGCCTGAGCTCCCGGCTCCGTGGACCGTCTGGCTTCTTTTGTTAATCCTGATTAATTCTCCTGACCTGCGCCGCCCAACCGCCGCGGATTACCGGCACTGAAGTGACTGGCGTTTTCCTGACACCTTTGTCGGCGGGTTTGGTAGCTGACTCGGTGTCTACTACGACCTCCGGCGCTCCCACGGGTCCCTGCGTAGATGGCCGCCGCTGGACGCCGAGGGATGTGGACGGGGTGCTGAGCTGGAGTACTGCGGGTGATTGCGGGGGAGGAAACGCTGGCCGTGCGACTGGAGTCAGACCCTTACGTCCGGGTCGGACTCCCCCGAGCGCCGGCAGTGGTGTGGACGACGTCGGAGCCCCCTAATACTAGCTCTCCTCCGCCACCCTGAAGGCAAGCGAGCGGACTCCATTTTGTAGTGTCTTCCTGCGGCGAGCGGCCGGTTCTCGCGGTGGCCGTGGGGCGCTCTCGCCCGGTGCAGTTCCCGAGTGGAGCACGACGCTTTTCCGGTGTCTACATCCTCGGATCATAGTCATTTTTGTCCCGTCACTAATTGCCCGCAGTGGAGATGACAATGGCGTCTGCTCTTCTTGCTGAGACGCTGGCTGACCCTGGACTCGCGGTGTCTGCGCGCCCATGTGCCCCGGAGCTGATTGCCGCATCGGAGGAACAGCGGGATAGTGCGGACCGATGCTTGGTACAGAGGGACCCGACCTGTGGGGATGTATTGGCCGCCCTCGTGGCGTTAAAAGTGGCAATGCAGAGTACTTGCCGGGCGCTGACCCGGAGAATCGATGAGGCACTGTTTGGAACGGGACGTCCCCGGCTGGAGGATCCCCCGCCGCCCCTGTTTTCTCCTGGAGGTGAAACAATGTCGCAGAGTGAGGGGACGGTGGCGCGGAGTCCTCCTGGCTACAATGTAACGCGTCAACCCATCGACACGGCTACAGTTGCAGGGACACCCTTCACTTTGAACGTCGTGACTCTGCCTACGAACTACCTGCTGAGACCTAGCCTTTCACTTCCCTTGCCAGTTGTTACCCTGAATGCACCTATCGCTCGAGCCTCTGTGGCATGTTACTGCTGCGTTTGGGACCCTGCGGTACGATACGTCTTCATTGTCCCCTTTCCTCGAGAGCGGCCATCTTGTCTCTTTGTCCTGGCTGAAGGTGACTCGCAGCAATGGACGGGCCTGAATCATATCTGCCGGTCCGGACAGGGGTGATGGCATGCCGGTTGTCGCTTTGGTTGGATCGGCATACGGGGCCCTGGACTGATACACGTTTTGTAATTTTGGATGAGTAGTCCTTAATGACCAGTTTTTGTTACATGTCGCTGTGATTTCGCCTCCTGTTTCCTTCTTCTGCCGGGGGGAGGACTTGTGAAGTGCTGAAGTGCTGGGTGTTATTGAATCGGGACCACCGGGTTTAAGTGGGTCTTTTGATACTGTGCTGTACATGGCGCAGGATGTATGGGCGGCGCGGGAGTCCGGGAGTTCGGCAGTGTGGTGGGCTCCTCCCCGCTTTATGGTCTTTTTTCCTTTCTTCTTTCCTTAATTCTATATTTCGGGTTCCTATGGGGCGACAGACACGTAGCTAGGGGGGGGGGTAGGCCATAGCCTCGGCATGCGTGTAGGGTGGGGGGTCTTCTTCGATACGTTTTTTGTTACTATGGGCCTTCTTTTTCTTTCTTCCGTCCTTTTCCTACGTCTTTTTCTAGGGTCAGTGGGGGGGAATGGTGTTAGGAGGGTAGCGGCTGGGAGGCACATTTCGCTGCGTATCTATATCCTGGTATTATAGTTTCGTGCCGCCATTTTAGATATGTTCACTGTTAGTTGACTCTCCTGTTGGATGTTACCCATTTATCGTATGTTCGTCTGTTCTGTGCACTGATCCGTTCTAGCTCTGTATCTCCTTAAATTTAAAACTTTTTAAAATTAACCTTACTGTCTCCTGCCACTCAGTGCACGTGGATTTTGCAACATAGGTCGTATGCTTTTATGTGCTGCCGTGCCACCGAGTGGACGTATACTTTGCTATCAAGCATCAGAAGTGTCGAGGCCGGCCGGATGGTTGTAGGCCCGTATTTGTCTTGTACACAATGCTAAATAAAGGTTATAAAAAAAAAAAAAAAAAAAAAAAAAAAGCACGTTATGGTATTCCGCTCTATATCTTGTGTAAAACTGCCATGAATAGGTACTTAAATGGTATGAAATTGTGGCATTGAACCCAACTTGATGCCCAAGTTGAATTATAGGTCACTTTCAAAGAAAAGAAACTTATAGAAAGGTGCCACTCTGTTGCCCAGTTTCTCTACTGGCCACTTCCAGTTGCTAGCGGCCAGACAGCCTTCTGTCCAGCTGAAGAGTAGCTTGAAAGACTCCCCAGGCTTAGAACAATAGAGGCCTTCAGCAGAGGGAGGTGTTACCTCCCCATTGTAGGAAGCCACAACAGGGTGTTGGCCCAAAAGACAAGCATCAAAGGAGAAGCCGGATTCAATGGGCAAATTGAAGCCACACTCTAGAGGGGCTGCCCCTTTGTTCAGGTAGTTGGGATGGTGGCAGGAACAGAAAGCGGAAACCTGTTGCCAAACTAGGTTTTTCCGTTGGTGTGTAGCCCACAGATAGCCACCCCTCTAGGGTGGGCTAGCAAGCTCCCCACATCGAGCACGGGGTTCAGACATCTTGTGAGTGGGCAGAATAGTGCACTCTGGGATTGCTAAGATGCCACACATAGCCGAAAGTCGTCATAGGGTGGAAGGAAACCTGGTAGTCCGTTGGCTAGTAACCAATCCATTCCCCCAGGACACTTTCTGGGCACAAATAAGGCCATCCTCAGATCCACCCCCTTGGCCTGGGACGACTCCTGGTGGCCGACCGCACTAGGAACAGCTTCAACGCCCACCGACAACTCACGCAACATAGGGGTCATCCTCAACTCCACCCTCTCCATGACGAAGCAGGTCAATGCCATCTCTTCCTCCTGCTTCAACACCCTCCGCATGCTCCACAGGATCTACAAGTGGATCCCCGCCGAAACGAGAAGGACGGTCACCCAGGCCCTAGTCAGCAGCAGACTGGACTACGGAAACGCCCTCTAAGCAGGAGCCTTGGCCAAACTCCTGAAACAGCTCCAACGCATCCAGTACGCCTCCGTACGCCTGATCCTCGACATCGCCCGCCGCAGCCACATCACACCCCACCTGAGAGACCTGCATTGGCTCCCCATCAACAAGAGGATAACCTTCAAGCTCCTCACCCACACACACAAAGCACTCCTCAACACCGGACCAGTGTACCTCAACAGCCGACTCAGCTTCTTCACTCCCACCCGCCAGCTCTGCTCCGCCGACCACGCCCTCGCCACTGTCCCCCGCATCCGAAGAGTGACCGCCAGCGGCAGATCATTCTCCCACATCGCCACCAAGACATGGAACACCCTCCCCATCCGCCTTTGGCAGACCCAAGACCTACTGACCTTCAGAAGACTCCTCAAGACCTGGCTTTTCAAACAGTAGCAGCATTCCCCCACCCCTTAGCACATTGAGACCCTCACGGGTAAGTAGTGCGCTTGACAAATGCTTGATTGACCCTGAACATTAAATCACATCGGGACTAGAGAGAGGACCAAAGAAGGACTACCCAGCTGACTCCAAGACCTGGCGAGAGGCTGAATCAACAGCTGGACTGCACCTGCTGCTACCAGGGGAGAGGAGTTGGCCTAACGCCTCGGGCACTCGACCTCAGACCTGGGTTTGAGTCTCGGTAATGACGCGAACTTCCTGCGATTCTGGGCAAATCACTTAATCTCCCTGTGCCTAACAAAAAATGAATGTGTGTCCTCATGTAACTTAACTAGTACTATGTAAAGCGCTCTGATACCTGATCGGATTCAGGTCAAGTTTGCGCCTGTGGTGCCTGGCTCATGGAAAACACGCTCCTGATCCCCAGACCGAAAAGGTGAACTCCAAGAGTCAGTGAGCTGACTTCCTGTTCCAGCTCCAGGGCCATGAGAGTTGAAGTTGCCCATCCCGGCTTGTCAGTAGCCACTTTCACAAACTTGCCACTAACCATAGACCTGCAGCCAAGAAGACCACCCCTTAAGGCTCAAAAGTTGCATCAGATTCTGCTGGACTTGGAAGAGTTGTTGAAGTGTGTTGGAAGGCGTTCTCCGGGGGGACTTCGGAATACGTTCCTGACCACCCGTTGACCCACCTCTCCCAGAGTTAGGCCGAGCAAGGGCGGGGAGGCCCTTCCTGGAAGGGTCTCGTACCTAGGATCGCACGCACTGCGCTTGCACTCTCTGACAGAGGGACACCACACAGTAGTTCTTCGTAAGACAGTATACTTTATCGTAGACGTAAGGAACCTTAATGATCCGAAATGTAGGTACAGTGCCACAATCAGCGGCGATCTCGTGACGGGGGTATGGGGGTAGCGGGACAGTCTTTGAGTCAGTGTCTCTGCGGAGTAACCTGCGCACAGCTCTCAATCCTCGAGCTGGGGGGGGGGGGATGTTGCTTCTCTCGGCAATCTCTGCCGATTCCCTTGGAGGAGAGTGCCGCGAGTCACTCAGCAGTCACAGGTGGTTCGGAGATCGGGGAGCCGCGACAGCGTCAGCAGGGCTCAGATGGTTCAGAGTTCGGGGAGCCGCGACAGCGTCATCAGTGCTCAGATGGTTCAGAGTTCGGGGAGCCGCGACAGCGTCAGCAGGGCTCAGATGGTTCAGAGTTCGGGGAGCCGCGACAGCGTCAGCAGGGCTCAGATGGTTCAGAGTTCGGGGAGCCGCGACAGCGTCAGCAGGGCTCAGATGGTTCAGAGTTCGGGAGCCGCGACAGCATCAGCAGGGCTCAGATGGTTCAGAGTTCGGGGAGCCGCGACAGCGTCAGCAGGGCTCAGGTGGTTCAGAGTTCGGGGAGCGTTCTTCGGTTCGGGGAGCGATCGAGCCGCGACCAGGTCAGCAGGCTCTCGTCTGTCCAGGTCTTCTCTGCCTCCCGTCCCTTCAGCACCCCTTGTTATACTCCCCCCCCCCCTCCTCTTTGAAGTCCGGAGTCCTCGCCGAGAGGGGTCTTGGTGCCTGGGGGCGGTGTGTCGGGACTTCCTGTCGCTCAGCCCTTTGATCTGTTCAGGTGGGTCCGGGAGGGACTCCAGACGCCCAGCATGCGAGGCGCCCGCTCACCGGGGGCCTGGTGGCCGATCGTAACCTTCCTTGGGGAAGAGACCAGAGGTGTGACAGGGACGGCGCCTCCCGGTCTGGCTTGGGGGGGTTTCTCTCTCCCTCGGCCGGGCATGCGTGTTGGGGTCTGGCCGGCCATCGGGATGTTGGGCCATGGTGGCCGGAAGTCTGTGACATCGGGGATCGGTGTGGTTGCAGGGTGGCTTGCTGGTCGGGAGGGCCCACGCCACGAGGCCGGTCTCACACGTGCCCCCCCCCAGCTGAAAGGCGGGGAGAACTACCCATCCACTTGGGGGTTCTCCTCGCTGAAGCGGAAGAATCGGGACAGGCCGTCCTCGTTGGCGTGGTCCGTCCCGGGGCGATGCTCCACAGTGAAATCCATCCCCTGGAGGGAGATTGACCAGCGTAGCAGCTTGGGGTTTTCTCCTCGCATCTGCATCAACCACCGCAAGGGTCGGTGATCTGTTTGAACTCGGAAGTGTGTTCCGAACAAGTAGGGCCGTAGCTTTTTGAGGGCCCAGACTACTGCGAAGGTCTCTCTTTCAATGGTGCTCCACCGCTGTTCTCGAGGTAGCAACCTTCGGCTGATGAAGGCTATGGGCTGATCTACGCCTTTGTCGTTGAACTGTGAGAGGACTGCCCCGATGCCGTGTTCCGAGGCGTCCGTCTGGACCACAAACTCCTGAGAGTAGTCGGGGGCCTTGAGTACCGGAGCAGTACATATAGCGGCTGTTGGACCCGGCCTCGTGGCGTGGTCCCGGACCCTCCTACCAGACCAAACGAGGGCAACCCCAACCCTTCGAGGTCCCCCTGGATTAAACCCCGCTACCCGCGCCAGCCTTCGCGACGCAGGCTGCCCCCGTCCTCGGTCCCAGCGAAGCCCCGACATCGAGGCGCCAAGATCCGACCAAGGGGGGGTCGAGTGGCCACTCCCCAGATCCCGGAGGAGGAGAGTTTCGATGGGGCCTCCAGCCGCCCCCCGACGCCTGGTTCTGATCGCCCTCCGGCCTCCCTGGGCGCTGGCTCTGCCCCCCGCTGGGTGTCTGGACTCTCATTCCGGCCCCTCCGACCCTCCCAGGCGCGAGGGTCCGGACATCAAAGGGCACCAGACCTATATCTGAGGCAGCCCAAAACCAGGACAGTAGTTGTATCCTGGAGGCAAGAGCCCTGCTGATCGGATCGCGGCTGACCCTACGGAGAGAGACTCATTGCCTGGAACTTGGAAACTCGAGCCCTGCGGACTGCATCGCGGCTCCCCCTTGCTGAGAAGAAGACCCTCCTGGAACATCGGAGCCCTGCTGACCTAGTCGCGGCCCGAGCTCGCTGAACTAACCATCGGAGCCCAGCTGACCTCGTCGCGGCCCGAGCTCGCTGAACTAACCATCGGAGCCCTGCTGACCTCGTCGCGGCTCGACCTCGCTGTAGTAACCACCGGAGCCCTGCTGATCTCGTCGCAGCTCGACCTCACCGAAGCCACCCCTTGAGCCCTGCGGACGACGTCCCGGCTCCCGGAACCTCCCCCAGCTCGAGGATTGAGAGCTGGGCGCAGGGTGTCCCCGTACCAGGCTGGTACTGAGACTGTCCCGCTACCCCGTCCCTAAAAGACCCTGAGACTGATCCCTCGATCCGCCTGTAAATATTGCCACGAAGACCTGCCTTTAATACCGATAAAAACGTGTTAGAATTGATACCCTTGTTGTGTCCCTTTGTGGTGGTGGGATTGCTTGGCTGTTACGATCATAGGAGAAGGACCTCGCCCAGGAGGCCTCTCAGCGGCGCTCGGCTACTTTCCTAGGGAACGGTGGCTCTCGGGGTGGTCGGTCCGACACCACCTGACTCCCCGGAGGTCGCCCTTCTAACATTGGTGGCCAGGGGTGCGATCAGAGCCCGACGCAAATCGTACAGCGAGTAACTCACCCACTACCTACCCAGACACAGAGTAACCATGAGCAACCAAGAGACCACCCCAACCGCGGAGTTCCGCGGAGTTCCAACAAGAACGGTTGGAGGAATATACCCATATGGAACTAAAACAGTTTTGTAAAGACAAAGGCATCGCGACCATCGGATTAAACACAAAAGAGGACCTGCAAAAAGCCCTAAGGGCCTGGGTAGAGTCCGAAGCGGCTTCCCCCTAAACCGAAGAAAACCCGGTGCCAAACATGCACCCGGCAACCAACCGCAGCCCCAGCAGATGGGAGAAGTAACCAGCATGGAGACCGGCCTCTCCCCGGAAGAGATACGAGAACGGGAGAGGGTCCGGACCCACGAGTTAAAGCTCGCCTGACTCCGCCTGGAAGGCGAACTCCTACTAGCCGAAAAGAAATTGGCCCTAGAGCAACTGCGGTTGCAAGAAGAAATAGAGGAGAAAAAGCGGCACCGAGAACTGGAAGAGAGGAGGCTAACCCTCGAACATTACCGGGGCCTTAAAGAACTTGAAATTAAGTCCAAAAATGGAGAAACCGGCACCCCCGGAAACAGGGACACCCCTCCGCCGGCCGAGGCGAAAGTACATATCCCCAAGGATGTCGTCAAAGAGTACTACAAGAACGACGACATCCAACAATGGTTCAAGGCCTACGAGGTAGCCATGACTGCCCATCGGGTACCCCGAAAAGATTGGGGTGCCGGCCTATGGGGACGGTTCCTCAGCGAAGGCAGAGACACCCTACTACAGCTCCCAGACGAGGTGATGACCTCTTATGACCATATGAAGGAGGCCCTGCTCACCCGCTATGGTCTCACCTCAGAGATGTACCGCCAGCGCTTCCGGGACTGCAAGAAGCTCCCCGGTACCACCTGGGTGGAATACGTAGACTTTTTCAGCAGAGCCCTGGAAGGGTGGATCAAGGGCAGCAAAGTCACCTCCTACGAACAGCTGTTCGACCTCATTGTATGGGAGCACCTCTCCAACAACTGCTTCATCGAGCTGAGTCAGCACCTCCTCGACAGCAAGCTGACCGAGCCGCGGAAACTCGCCGCCGAGGCCGATCGATGGGTGAACACCCGGGTCCCTCGGAACTCAATGGGGGAGTACCAACGGCACCCCCCGAGGCCCCCCCGCCAGAGCGGCAGAGGAGGAGGATCGAACAGGAACAGAGACTTTCCAGCAGGGCCGCCCCGGAGTCCTCCCCGGGGACCGCCCCCGAACCGCACGTCCCCGTCCCTCGCCCGAAGAGGGGCCCCCCCTAGCCCAACCAGGGCCTCGACCGACGGTGACGTGCTACAACTGCCAACAGCCAGGGCACTATGCCAGTGACCCGACCTGCCCCGTGAATCGACGAGCCGGGACCACCGGGCCACCCCCTCGCCAGTTGGTGGCCGCTGCCCTGGGGGAAGGGGGAGAAGAGGAAGAGACCTACGATGCCGGGCCAACCGAGTGGGAACCCGCCGCCATGTCCTTGGTATGCCTGGGCAGCCGGGAAATGGTGCCCCGGGCCCCCATCCCGAGCAACACCCAGAAGTACCAACAGTGGGTCACCATTGATGGACGCCGGGCCAGAGCCCTCCGCGACACCGGAGCCAGCGTGACAGCCGTCCGCTCCCCATCCGGTCGGCAGACAACACCGAGAGCTTGTGCCAGATGGCCCGGATTCCCTTCGAGTGGGGGGGGGGGGGGGGGGGGAGTGTCGGGCATGCTGAAGGTGACCGTCCGTGACGACGCCCCCGTAGCCTGCCTCCTTGGGAACGACCTGGAAAGTTCTCCCTGGGCCCACGTCGAGCACCGAGAGCATCTGGGAATGCTGGGACTGCCCGAGTGGGTCTGCGCAGCCACCACATCCACGACCGCCCGGGCCATCCGGCCGAGCATAGCTGCTCCCCCCGAAGAGCCGGAGTGGCCCGAACCACCACCTCCCTCCGTCGAAGAAGAAGCCGACGCTGAGTCTGGGCCGCCCAAACTCACCCCGGACGAGGTCGCCGCTCTCGGCGACCTCCCCGAACTCGCCCAATGGCGCCAAGAAGGTGGCCCCACAAGGAAGCAGTTCCGCCAAGAACAGAAGACATGCCCCTCCCTCGAAGGGACCGGACAGCAAGCAGCCGCCCAGACCACCAGAGATCAAACGGGGACCCACTGGATCTATTGGGACAATGACCTCCTCTACAGCGAGCAGAAAAACGCAGAACTGGGGGCAGCCGAGTGCTGGTGGTCCCCCTGCGATTCCGAGACTTCCTTCTAAATCTGGCGCATGATATGCCCCTCGCCGGGCACCTGGGGCAAGACAAAACCTACAGCCGCCTGGTGACCCACTTCTACTGGCCCCGAATGCGGAAGGACGTGGACAATCATTGCCGAACCAGCCCGACCTGCCAAGCCAGCGGGAAGAGTGGGGGATGGGTCAAAGCCCCTCTCCAGCCCTTTCCAATAGTAAACACCCCGTTCGAGCGAGTGGGGATCGACATCGTGGGGCCCCTGGACCCCCGAACATCCCAAGGACATCGTTTCATCCTCGTCCTGGTCGATCATGCCACCCGATACCCTGAGGCCATCCCTCTCCGAACAGTGACGGCCCCCGTGGTGGGCCGGGCCTTGATGGGAATATTCTCCAGAGTGGGTTTCCCCCGGGAGGTCGTGAGCGACCGAGGCTCGAACTTTATCTCAAAGTATATGCGGTCCCTGTGGCAACAATGCGGGGTCACCTACAAGTTTACCACCACGTATCACCCCCAGGGGAACGGACTAGTCGAACGATTTAACCGGACATTGAAAGGAATGATCAAGGGCCTGGAGGAGCCCCTGAGACGCAAATGGGACGTCCTGCTGCCCTGCCTCCTGTTTGCCTATCGGGAGGTCCCGCAGAAGTCTCTGCGGTTCAGCCCCTTCGAACTCTTGTACGGACACCCTGTCCGAGGCCCCCTCAGCCTGGTCAAAGAAGGCTGGGAGACTACCGTCCAGGATGCTCCTTCCGACGTCTACCGGTACCTCCTGACCCTGCGGAATCAAACCCGGAAATTCAGGGAACTGGCCGAAGCCAACCTCGAGGCCAGCCAGGAAGAAATGAAACGCTGGTATGACCAGAACGCCTCCTCCATCGAGTTCGAGCCAGGCCAGCAGGTCTGGGTCATGTCGCCCGTTGACCCCTGTGCTCTCCAGGACAAATGGACAGGGCCCTTCAAGGTGGTAGAGAAGAAGAGCCCCGTCACCTATCTGGTCGACATGGAGTCCCCCAGGAACCCCCTCCGGGTTCTCCACGCCAACAGGCTCAAACCCCACTTTTCCCGAACGGAACTTAGCCTGCTGTTGGCTACGGACGAAGGGGCCGAAGAAGACTCCGAGCCCCTACCCGACCTCCTGAGAACCTTCGAAAAGGACGGCTCCGTAGAGGGAGTCATCCTCTCCGCCACCCTGACTTCAGAGCAGCGCCAAGATTGTCAAGGACTGCTGCATCACTTCGCTGCTCTCTTCTCCCTCACTCCCGGAGTCACCCGATGGTGCGTCCACGACGTCGACATCGGGGACAGCCCCCCCGTGCGACACCGAGCCTACCGAGTCCCCGACCGGGTGCGGGCCTGCATCCACGCCGAGGTCTCCAAGATGTTGGCCCTGGGGGTCATCGAACCCTCCGACAGTCCCTGGGCCAGCCCTGTGGTCCTGGAGCCGAAAGCGGCCGCCCCGGGCACCACCCCGGAGCTCCGGTTTTGCGTGGACTATCGGGGATTGAATTCCATCACCAAAACCGATGCCCATCCCATTCCTCGGGCAGATGAACTGATCAACCGCCTAGGAGCAGCCCGCTACCTTAGCACCTTTGACCTCACCGCCGGATACTGGCAGATCAGGCTCACCCCAGGCGCCCAAGAGCGGTCTGCTTTCTCCACCCCCGATGGCCACTACCACTTCCGAGTGATGCCCTTCGGCATGAAGAATGCCCCGGCGACCTTCCAAAGACTGGTGAATAAGGTACTGGCCGGCCTAGAAGCGTTCAGCGCCGCCTACCTTGACGATATTGCGGTGTTCAGCAGCCACTGTGCCGAGCACCTGAGGCACCTCTGGGAGGTCCTGACCGTCCTCCAAAGGGCCGGACTCACAGTAAAAGCCAGCAAGTGTCAGATAGGCCAAGGATCCGTAACCTAAGTGGGGAGCGGCCATGTGGCTCCCCTCCAGCCAAAGATCGACGCCATCATGGCCTGGGAGCCCCCAGCCACCCAAACCGCTGTGAGGGCCTTCCTGGGTCTCACGGGCTATTACAGGCGGTTCATTCAGAACTATGGAAGCATTGTGGGCCCCCTCACGGAGCTCACATCAAAGAAGCAACCAAAGAAGGTGCACTGGACGCCCCTCTGTCAGGCGGCCTTCGAGACCCTCAAGACAGCAATGTGCACCGCCCCCGTGCTACAAGCCCCCGACTACAGCAAAGAGTTCGTGGTACAGACTGACGCCTCGGAGTACGGAGTCGGGGCCGTCTTGTCCCAAGTGAACTCTGAGGGGTTTGACCAGCTGGTGGCCTTCATCATCCGGCGCCTGCTGCACCGGGAGCAGAGATGGAGCACCATTGAACGGGAGGCCTTCGCCGTGGTGTGGGCCCTCAAGAAGCTCCGGCCCTACCTCTTCGGCACCCACTTCCGGGTCCAAACCGACCACCGGCCCTTGCGGTGGTTAATGCAGATGAGAGGCGAAAACCCGAAGTTGTTGCGGTGGTCCATCTCTCTGCAGGGGATGGACTTCACAGT
The DNA here is from genome assembly GCF_964204655.1 of Triturus cristatus. Classification (NCBI taxonomy): domain Eukaryota; kingdom Metazoa; phylum Chordata; class Amphibia; order Caudata; family Salamandridae; genus Triturus; species Triturus cristatus. The sequence goes on along the minus strand of NC_140591.1, from coordinate 333,341,868 downwards.
AGACCATCGGCCCGGCAACGACCACGCCAACGCCGACGGCCTGTCCCGCTTCTTCCGCCTCGGCGAGGAGAACCCCCAAGAAGATGGGTGACTCTCCCTGCCTTCAGCTGGGGGGGGGGGGGGGACGCCTGTTGAACCCGGCCTCGTGGCGTGGTCCCGGACCCTCCTACCAGACCAAACGAGGGCAACCCCAACCCTTCGAGGTCCCCCTGGATTGAACCCCGCTACCCGCGCCAGCCTTCGCGACGCAGGCTGCCCCCATCCTCAGTCCCAGCGAAGCCCCGACATCGAGGCGCCAAGATCCGACCAAGGGGGGGTCGAGTGGCCACTCCCCAGATCCCTGAGGAGGAGAGTTTCGATGGGGCCTCCAGCCGCCCCCCCGACGCCTGGTTCTGATCACCCTCCGGCCTCCCTGGGCCCTGGCTCCGCCCCCCGCTGGGTGTCTGGACTCTCTCATTCCGGCCCCTCCGACCCCCCCAGGCGCGAGGGTCCGGACATCAAAGGGCACCAGACCTATATCTGGGGCAGCCCACAACCAGGACAGTAATTGTATCCTGGAGTCAAGAGCCCTGCTGATCGGATCGCGGCTGACCCTACGGAGAGAGACTCATTGCCTGGAACTTGGAAACTCGAGCCCTGCGGACTGCATCGCGGCTCCCCCTTGCTGAGAAGACCCTCCTGGAACATCGGAGCCCTGCTGACCTAGTCGCGGCCCGAGCTCGCTGAACTAACCATCGGAGCCCTGCTGACCTCGTTGCAGCCCGAGCTCGCTGAACTAACCATCGGAGCCCTGCTGACCTCGTCGCGGCTCGACCTCGCTGTAGTAACCACCCGAGCCCTGCTGATCTCGTCGCGGCTCGACGTCACCGAAACCACCCCTCGAGCCCTGCGGACTACGTCCCGGCTCCCGAAACCCCCCCCAGCTCGAGGATTGAGAGCTGGGCGCAGGGTGTCCCCGTACAGGGCTGGTACTGAGACTGTCCCGCTACCCCGTCCCTAAAAGACCCTGAGACTCTTTTGGATCCCTCGATCCGCCTGTAAATATTGCCACGAAGACCTGCCTTTAATACCAATAAAAACGTGTGAGAATGGATACCCTTGATGTGTCCCTTTGTGGTGGTGGGATTGCTTGGCTGTTACGATCATAGGAGAAGGACCTCGCCCAGGAGGCTTCTCAGCGGCGCTCGGCTACTTTCCTACGTAACGGTGGCTCTCGGGGTGGTCGGTCCGACACCACCTGACTCCCCGGAGGTCGCCCTTCTAACAGCGGCTTTCAAGGCGTCGAACGCATTTTGGCACGGGGGAGTCCATTGTATTTTCTTCGGGTGTTTCTTGGAGGTTAGCTCTGTGAGGGGGCCTGCGATGCTGCCATAGTTCTTAATAAACCTTCTATAGTAACCGGTGAGGCCCAGGAAGGCCCGGACTTCCGTTTGGGTCGTTGGGGGTTCCCAGGACAGGATGGCGTCGATCTTCGGCTGGAGGGGGGCGACCTGCCCGCTTCCCACCTGGTGCCCCAGATAGATTACGGAGCCTTGTCCAATTTGACATTTGCTGGCTTTGATGGTGAGGCCGGCCTGGCGCAGAGCCAGCAGGACTTGTCGGAGGTGCTGGAGGTGCTCGGTCCATTGGGAGCTGAATACTGCTATATCGTCGAGGTACGCTGCGCTGAACCCCTCTAGTCCGGACAGGACCCTGTTCACCAGTCGCTGGAAGGTGGCCGGGGCATTCTTCATTCCAAACGGCATCACCCTAAAGCGGTAGTGCCCATCCGGGGTGGAGAAGGCGGAGCGCTCCTTGGCTCCCTCAGTGAGTGCAATCTGCCAGTATCCGCGGGTTAGGTCGAAGGTGCTGAGGTAGCGAGCGGCCCGAGGCGGTCGAGGAGCTCGTCGGCGCGGGGGATAGGGTGAGCGTCCGCTCGGGTGACCGCATTGAGTCCTCGGTAGTCCACACAAAATCTCAGCTCGGGGGCGACACCAGGGGCAGCCGCTTTCGGGACCAGGACTACCGGGCTGGCCCAGGGGCTGTCGGAGGGTTCAATCACCCCGAGGGCCAACATCTTAGCTACCTCGGTCTGGATGCAGGTTCGGAGCCGATCAGGGACCCGGTAGGCTCGGTGTCTCACTGGCGGGCTGTCGCCGGTGTTTACGTCGTGGACACACCAGTCGGTGACCCCAGGGGTTAGGGAGAAGAGGTCCGTGAACTGCCTTAGTAGCCGGCGGCAGTCGTCGGACAGCCTCACCCCCTCCACGGAGCCATCGGTCTCTTTAGCACCCAGGGGGTCTGGAAGGGGCTCGGTGTCTTCTTCAGTCCCATCGTCGGTGGCCAGGAGCAAACTCAACTCCGTCCTCACAAAGTGGGGTTTGAGGCGGTTCACGTGGAGGACCCGGAGGGGGTTCCGCGGGGACTGCACATCGACTAGATAGGTGACTTGGCTCTTCCGCTCGACCACCTTGAAGGAACCAGTCCATTTGTCTTGGAGGGCGCAGGGTTTCACCGGGGCCATGACCCAGACTTGTTGGCCCGGCTGAAACTCGACCAGCGTGGCATTCTGGTCATACCAGCGCTTCATCTCTTCCTGGCTAGCCTCGAGGTTTGTCTCGGAGTTTCCGGGTCTGGTTGCGGAGCGCCAGGATGTATCAGAACACATCAGGAGGGGTCCCCCGGAGAGTCGTTTCCCAACCCTCCTTGACCAGGCTCAGGGGTCCCTGGACGGGGTGTCCGTACAGTAGTTCGAACGGGCTGAACCCCAGAGATTTTTGGGGAACCTCTCAGTAGGCGAACAGAAGGCAAGGGAGGAGGACGTCCCATCTCCGGCGTAGGGGTTCTTCGAGGCCCATGATCATCCCTTTCAGGGTCCTGTTAAATCGCTCGACTAGGCCATTCCCTTGGGGGTGGTAAGGGGTGGTGAACTTGTATGATAGCCCGCACTGCTGCCATAGGGACCTCATGTATTTGGAGATGAAGTTCGTGCCACGATCACTCACGACTTCGCGAGGGAACCCCACGCGGGAGAAGATCCCCATCAAGGCCCGGCCTACCACGGGGGCCATCACGGTGCGGAGGGGAATGGCTTCGGGGTAGCGGGTGGCATGGTCCACCAGGACGAGGATGAACCGGTGGCCCTGGGCGGTCTTGGGATCCAGGGGTCCCACAATGTTGATTCCCACCCGCTCAAAAGGGGTACTAACAACGGGGAAGGGTTGTAGCGGAGCCTTGCGCTTCCCCCCACTCTTTCCGCTGGCCTGGCACGTGAGGCATGACTTGCAGTGGGCCTCCACATTTGCTCGCATCTTGGGCCAATAGAAGTGGGTAACGAGTCGCTGGTAGGTCTTATCTTGGCCTAAGTGTCCGGCCAGGGGTACATCATGGGCCAGGCCCAGGAGGAGACTTCGGAAGCGCAGGGGTACCACCAGTACTCGGGCCGAACCCAACTCGGCCGACTTCTGTTCGCTGTACAGGAGGCCGTTTTCCCAGTATACCCAGTGGGTTCCGGACTGGTCGCCTGCTGCTTGGGCCTCGGCCTGCTGTCGGGGTCCAATGAGGGAAGGGCAGGTGGCTTGTTCCTGGCAGAATTCTTCTTGGGAGGGACCTCCCTCGCAGTGCCACTGGGCCATCTCGGGCAGGTCCCCGAGCTCGGTCAGTGGTTCGGGATCTGGATGCACCGACCCGTCATCGGGAATGGTTGCTTCTTCCGGAAGAGGGTCGTCTGGCTCGGGTAGTGCGTCCCGGACCTCGGGGACGGCGACTGTGTTCAGCGGGATGGCCTCACCTCCCTCGGGGGAAGGCAATCTGAGAGTCATAGAGCGCGTGGTGGCGCATACCCATTCGGATAGGCCCATCATTTCCAGATGGGCTCTTCGTTCCACTTGTCCCCACGGGGAACTCTCAAGGTCGTTGCCCAGGAGGCAGTCTACGGGCTGGGAGGTTCGGACTGCCACCCTCAACTTGCCGGTGACTCCCCCCATTCGATGGGGACCAGGGCCATCCGGCATAGGCTCTCGGAATTGTCCGACGATATGACTGGACAAAAGGCGTCGGGCAGGATCTGGTCTTCGGAGACCAGGTGGCAGTGGACCGCTGTGACACTCGCCCCAGTGTCGCACAGGCCCTCGACGCGGTGACCGTTGACCGTCACCTGCTGTCGGTACTTCTTCGTGTTGGCGGGCAGGGGTGTTCCGGGGACCATCTCCCGGTCCCCTAGGGAGACCAGGGCCATAGCGGCTGGCTCCCATTCTTCGGGGTCTTCCATCTCTTCTCCCAGGGCTACGGAGGCCATTTATCGAGCAGGAGGGGTTGTCGTGGCGGGTCGTTGGTACATGGGTCACTGGCATAGGGTCCGGTCTGTTGGCAGCGGAAACCGGTGATCCTCACTCGGGGTCCCGACCTCCCCGGTGGCCCGGAGGTGGGGCTGGAAAGTGCGGAGGTTGTCCTCTGGGGGGACTGTGCTGGGAGCCCCCCGGGAATTCTCTTGGTCGGCCTTGATTCCCTCCGCCCCTCTGGCGTGGGGTCCCTGACTGTGGCGACCGTAGTCTCCCACGGGACCCCGTGAGGCCCGGGTGTTCACCCATCGGTCAGCCTCGACGGCCAGATTGAGGGTCAGTGAGCTTGCTGTCCAGGAGGTGCTGGCGTAACTCCACAAAGCAATTGGCGGACAAGTGTTCCCACGCGATTAGGTCGAACAGCTCCTCAAAGGTGGAGACCTTGCTGCCCTTGATCCACCCGTCCAAGGCCCGGCTGTAAAAGTTCACGTACTCCACCCATGTGGTACCGGGTATCTTTTTGCAGTCTCGAAACCGTTGCCGGTACATTTCGGGGGTGAGCCCATATCTGGCTACTAGGGCCTCTTTCATGTGACTGTAGGAGTTGAGTACCGTGGAGGGCAGGTCTAGCAGGGTATCTCTCCCCTCGCTCAGGAACCGGCCCCACAACCCAGCCCCCCAGTCTTTCTGCGGGACTCGGTGGGAGGTCATGGCAACTTCGTAGGCCTTGAACCAATTCTGGATGTCGTCGTTCTTGTAATATTCCTTCACCACATCCTTGGGGATGTGGACCTTTGGTTCCACGACAGAGGAGAGGGGTTGAGTTCCCGAGGATCTGGCCTCCTCACTTTTAGCCTTGAGCTCGATCTCTTTCAGGCTGCGTTCGTGTTCTAGTTGGAGCTTTCTTTCTTCGTGCTCTCTCTGTCGCTTCTTCTCCTCGAGTTCTCCTTGTAGGCGTAATTGTTCTACTGCCAGTTTCTTCTCGGCCAGTTTTAGTTCGCCCTCGATTTTCAGTTTTGCTAGCTCTAGTCCGTGGTTGCGGCTCCTTTCTCGGTCCGCTAGCTCCTCCGGGGATAGGCCCCCCTCTGGGGCGCTGCTCCTCCCCGGGATGCTTCGTGGCTCGTTTGGCGGCTCTCCTTCTGTTTGTGCCCGGGAAGCTCCGGCCTCGACCCAGGTCTTCAAGGCTCCCTGGAAATCCTCTTTCGTGCTTAATCCAGTGGTAGCGATTCCAAGGTCTTTGCAGAATTGTTTTAGTTCTCGGTGCGTATAATATTCCAACTGGGCCTCTCGGAATGTCGTGCTTGTGTTGGTACCTGCGGCACCTAGGGAGGTTTCTCCTTCCATTTCTTTCCTGTAGTGCGTTAGTCGTTTACTGCACGATCTCTAGGTGTCAGCTCGGATCCCGTCGTCTGCCACCAAATGTTGGAAGGCGTTCTCCGGGGGGGGCTTCGGAATACGTTCCTGACCACCCGTTGACCCACCTCTCCCAGAGTTAGGCCGAGCAAGGGCGGGGAGGCCCTTCCTGGAAGGGTCTCGTACCTAGGATCGCACACACTGCGCTTGCACTCTCTGACAGAGGGACACCACACAGTAGTTCTTCGTAAGACAGTATACTTTATCGTAGACGTAAGGGACCTTTATGATCCGAAATGTAGGTACTGTGCCACAATCAGCGGCGATCACGTGACGGGGGTATGGGGGTAGCGGGACAGTCTTTGAGTCAGTGTCTCTGCGGAGTAACCTGCGTACAGCTCTCAATCCTCGAGCTGGGGGGGATGTTGCTTCTCTCGGCAATCTCTGCCGATTCCCTTGGAGTGCTGTGAGTCACTCAGCAGGCACAGTTGGATCGGAGATCGGGAGCCGCGACAGCGTCAGCAGGGCTCAGATGGTTCAGTGTTCGGGGAGCCGCGACAGCGTCAGCAGGGCTCAGATGGTTCAGAGTTCGGGGAGCCGCGACAGCGTCAGCAGGGCTCAGGTGGTTCAGAGTTCGGGGAGCGTTCTTCGGTTCGGGGAGCGATCGAGCCGCGACCAGGTCAGCAGGCTCTCGTCAGTCCAGGTCTTCTCTGCCTCCCGTCCCTTTAGCACCCCTTGTTATACTCCCCCTCCTCTTTGAAGTCCGGAGTCCTCGCCGAGAGGGGTCTTGGTGCCTGGGGGCGGTGTGTCGGGACTTCCTGTCGCTCGGCCCTTTGATCTGTTCAGGTGGGTCCGGGAGGGACTCCAGACGCCCAGCATGCGAGGCGCCCGCTCACCAGGGGCCTGGTGGCCGATCGAAACCTTCCTTGGGGAAGAGACCAGAGGTGTGACAGGGACGGCGCCTCCCGGTCTGGCTTGGGGGGGGTTTCTCTCTCCCTCGGCAGGGCATGCGTGTTGGGGTCTGGCCGGCCATCGGGATGTAGGGCCATGGTGGCCGAAAGTCTGACATCGGGGGATCGGTGCGGTTGCAGGGTGGCTTGCTGGTCGGGAGGGCCCACGCCACGAGGCCGGTCTCACAAAGTGTAGGTTGCTGACCAACGAAGGACACTAGGATGCCAATGGGCATGCTATGACCAGAGACCAGTAGTTCTACCGTTGCCAGGCTTCTGCTGACTCCAAGAGGACTTCGAGAAACACCATACTCTGTTGCCCAAGTCACCCCACTTCACCTCTGGACAGAGCAATAACCCCAGGAAAGGCTCCCGTTGACAGCACACCACACCCCACACCCACCCCGCGACACACACCCCACACAACCACACAACACCCCACCCCTCCCAACACAACACACACACCCTACACACCAACCCCAACACACCCCAACACCCCCCACACACACCCACACACACACACACCACACCCCGCACACATCCCCAACACCCCACCCACATCACACACCCTACACCACACCCCTCACCCCAACACTCCACACACCCCCACACACCACACCCCCCAACACACCCCAACACACCCCCACACACCCCCTCCCACACACCCCCACACACACCCCCACACACACGCCACCCCACACACACGCCACCCCACACACACACACCCCACACACACACACCCCACACACACACACACCCCACACACACCCCACACACACCCCACACCCTCTGTTGCCCAAGTCACCCCACTTCACCTCTGGACAGAGCAATAACCCCAGGAAAGGCTCCCGTTGACAGCACACCACACCCACCGCGACACACAACACCCCCAACACACCACACACACCCCCCAACACCCCCCACCCACACCCCAACACCCCTACACACACCCCCCACACACACCCTACACACACCCTACACACACACACCCTACACCCAACACCCCCCTACCCCCCACCCAACAGACCCAACACCCCACCACACCCCCACCACACCCCCACCACACCCTACAGCCCACCACCACCACACCCTACAGCCCACCCCCACCACACCCTACAGCCCACCCCCACCACACCCCACACCCCCACCCACACACCCCCACACACACCACACCCCCACCCACACACCCCCCCACACACACCACACCACACCCCCAACACCTCACACACACGACACACACCCCACCACACCCCCACCCAACACCCCCTCCCACACCCAGCACCCCACACACCCAACACCCCTCACACACCACACCCCCACCCCAACAACCCCTACACACCAACACCCCACACACACCCCACCCCAACACCCCACATCACACCCTACACCACACCCTACACCACACCCTACACCACACCCTACACCACACCCTACACCACACCCTACACCACACCCCCCCACACACACCCCACACACCCTACCCCACACACCCCCCACACACACACCCGACCCCAACACCCCACATCACACACCCTACACCCCCCACCCCCCCACCCCCACCACCACCCACCCCCCACCCCCACCATAACCCCCCCACCACCCACCCCCCCCACCACCACCCACACCACCCCACCACCACCCACCCCCCCCACCACCACCAACCACCACCCCCCACCCACCCCCACCACCCACCACCCCCCACCCCCACCACCACCCCCCAACCCCACAACCCACCCCCCACCACCACCCACCCCCACCAATAACCCACCCCCCACCCCCCCACAAGTTGTAGAGAAAATTTAAAACTGGAACGCGAGTTCCAAGGTGGTACAGAATCACACAACTTTGAGCAGAAGCCAGGATGTTGTACCGGTTCAAATCAGCAGCGCTTACCACTAGGCCACATCCCTATCGCAGTGACTGCATGCTGACTGATACACAAAACAAACATGTGGCATGCAAAACATGTGTATATCGCGTGTGCAGTCCACCAAGATTACTGCATAGTGACCGGTACAAGGGCTGTGTGAAGAGCAGAATGGCGCACACTGCATGGTTACTGCAGGTCGAGTAGTATACCTACATCATAGACGTACATTGCAGACGTGTGTGCCTAGGCATTGTTCCGTTATTACTGCATGCCGATTGGCGGAGAAAAATAACAGAAAGGCGGAGAAAAATTACAACAGAAAAGCGCAGAAACTGTTCATGTTTGCTTTACTTTTATTACAGCATTCTGGCTGGCACACTGCATTTTGTTTCGAAGGGTAGAACGCTGTGAAGTGTAAGGGTTTTTTTTTCCGTATGCCCAGTAACACGAAAGCAAACGCAAATCCCTAAAGCTGCCACCTGATAAGATTCCCGGAACATTATTTGTTACAAATTCAACACTAAAAGCTCATAAGTCACCCACACGAAGGAGCTGCCTCGATTTGCGATACCGGGGGCCTGTTTCCCTTAATCTGTTTGTGGAGAGCATGGGGGGGGGGGGGGGGGGGGGCATAATGCTAAATCAGTGCTAAAATCAGCGCAACACAAATGCGAACATTAAAACTCACTGGTCACCCCCAAAACAAATTCCATGCACGAGCAAATTAAGAAAGACACCAACACCAAAAACGAAAAAAAATTCAAAGCCAAATACTTCACCACACTAGTGGTACGATTAAAACTAAATGTGTTCCCTAAAGCCGACGCCTAATACGATTTACGGAACATTATTTATTACAAATGCAACACTAAAAGCTCACAGTTCACCAACACGAAGGAGCTGCCTCACTACTCCCATGCAGAGTGATCGCTAACGGGGTCCCCCTCTCCTGGTGACAACACAACGTACCTGCACGGTAGGGATTTGCGGTACCGGGGGCCTGTTTCCCTTACACGGATTGTGGAGAGCATGGGGGGGGGGGGGGGGGGAGATAATGCTAATTAGTGCTAAAATCATCTCAACAGAAATGCAAACATTAAAACTCACCGTTCAACCCCTCCCCCAAAAAATACCATGCACTAACAAATTAAGAACGACACCAAAAACAAAAAATTGTTTCAAGACAAATACTTCAGCACACTAGTGGCAGATTTACAGTAGTTATGCAGTGCCGCACAGGCGTTCCCAAACAAATAAAGGAGGAACTAAAAGACAGATTAACCGGTCAAAAGCAAAAGATTTAAGCGGACAAACGACCAAGCCAATAAAAAGGCAATAGGCAGAGTTTCACCACTGATACGGATTACTGGATGTCTTAGAGAGACTGCGCATGCGCGCTGCATAGACAAGACCTTCAACAAAAACAAAAAAAGTGGGGGAGGGGGGGAATTCAGCTCTGCATGCTCCTGAAACCTGGGAAGATGGTGAATTTTGCACAGCAAACCTTACGTTGATGCCATATTTAGGGGGAAAACAAGCACTTTTTTGCAGAGCACCTTTTCCTATTTAGCCCAAAATGTCCTTCTGTGCTGGGTTCATATTCTAATCACTCCTTAATGTGGGCAAATTATTTCATTATTTTCAATTTGACTAAACGTGGACCCCCATAACTATGGTGACAATCTACTGAAATGACAATATATACTAAAAATCTATTCACTAATGGGTAAAATTATGGCTCTAATAGTTGGAAAAAAGTATCCTTTCAACGGAAACGGGGAACAGAAGAATTGGAAAAGGTGCTGCACTATAATCAAGACCTGTGTGATCACTTCCATATAGAAGAACTCTGCCTGTAACCTACAGCACAAATTAGCGTTTTTTATTTCTGTACTGGTCATTAGGTAAAAGTTATTTTAGACCTTTCCGACAAGTCTACAATGTTAAGCCACTTCTAACACATTCATATGCAATTGAATACATAGATATTTCTTAAGATTTTGAACTGTTTATGCATCTTGAATCAATTTGTTCCAGTTAAAGATCTTTGATTATAGTTTTACCTAATTAATACCTTTTATAAGAAAATCTGTGCAATACTTTTCTGGGAAATAGTTGGCAAACATGGGGCTCATTTTCTCAACTGAATGTTGAACTGAAGATCAGGGCCAACAAACCTACTTCTGAAGTAAGCTGTGCATATTGCTCACGTTGGCATTATATAACGTAGTGGGCAAAAGAAGCTAAAAAGTCTCAGGGTTACACAGGAATATCTATTTAGCATATAGTATGGAGATGTCTCATTTTATAGAGAACTGGGGAGTTCTGTGCCTGAACATATTGTTGTAGAAGATTAGGTTTGAGTTCAGATCAAGGTTACTGCCCTCAAAGTTGCTATAGAGAGGAAATACAAGACTTGATATATCTTTTGTAGCAGGAGCCTAAAAGTATCTCACAGAAAAATTTAGCATACAGTGTTTGTTAATATTAGCAGAATTACTATTGCTAAAGAAGATACTTGTATATTAAAACCTCTACAAAAGCAAGTTATTGTTATGGCCGCCTTTATTTTTACATTTGTATAGAAATTTGAATTCAAACTCCATATTTTTGCATTCCTAAAATTCTGACTCTCAGTTGACCAGCCATAAGTGTCAAGCCCACCCCAAAGCAACCATCCCAGAGTGCACATGATGTCCAAAAACTACTGCATGCTTAACTATCTAGTGGAACTTGGTTCTGGATAACTGGAGTGAGGTTGATTTTTTCAGGAGGTGAAAGTTGAAATGTGTCCCCTCTCTCCGATAAAGCCAGATAAAAATTCAAACAAATTCGGGTACTTGTGGGCTATGCGATACAATCAGCCCTATAGCTAAAAAATGTGAGATGAACATATAAAGGAAAAATAAAATAAACCCGCAGGAAAAATCAAAATGCATCTCCAAAAGTGTACTATTGGCAGTGCACTCTATAAATGTTTCATAAACTAGACTACGATGTAATTCCAATTTTTTCTTCGATATTTAATTGGTGGGGATTTAATAGTTTACAAATTTATAAATTTCTATGCCTCAAAAAAAAGAAAAAGGATTAAGTAGCTTAACCTAGCATCTCAGAGAAAGCAAGATCCGACCTAAATAACACATCACAGAACAATAGTAATGAACTTAGGTCTCTGCCAAGTAGTATAAGAGTCAAAATATTTAGATTTTTTGTCATGTCAGATACCACATGCTCTGAGGAGCAGCATTTTTAGCAGCCATTGGAGGTCTTTCGCTAAAAGGTGTTTTACTCTTACCTACTCTGTCCACTTTGGAAAGTCCATGCACCTCACTTGGTATGGTGGAAAATTTAAGGGGAGAAACATCACAGGTCAAATGGGAGTGTGTGTACCAGAACTGACTGAAAACTAGGGTTTAAGTAGTGAGAGACTCAGCTGTGAAATACAGAGATGTGGAATTCCTATAGCGCGGGACATATTGTTTGGGCTCAAGGGCAACAAGTTTTCATGTGTATTTTGTCCATGGGACAAGTAGGCCCAACCCCATACAGCACAAACCCTTTGGCTGCCAGTTTACAGTACCACATTATGGACAAGGGAAAGGAATTGCCTGCCGTCAAGGTAGTATTTGTGACCATGTGTTAATGCTGTTCAAACTTGTATTTATAGTTCATTAATTATATTATTAGGGTGAGCACACTAAATGTAAATGTTGTAAGCTCAAACTGCACTACTGACAGTGGCTCCAGTGTAAAAATGTGTACACACGTTTTCAATGTTTAGCAATATAAGGCTATCTATAATGCTCCTAGAATGCTCTCTGATTAGATGCAAATATTTGCATAAGCTTGAAATCAAGATCGATCATGCTTTGCTTTCAAAATAAAATGTTCACAAGAAAATATAACATTTCACTGAACTACTGTAAAATTTTAGGTACCATTTCTTTGCAACATCATTTAGTAAAGTGTGTTGAAGTATGCTAGTATTTCCCCAAAATATTCATAATGAAAAATCAGTGTAACCACTTTTAATAAGATAATGGAAAACAAAAATAAACAAGCACTAGTAAAGCCAGTAGGGCTGACATTGTTGATCAGCATTTTAGTTTTCTCAAAGCAAGGCTTATTTTGGCATGGTTTTTGTAAAACCTTATTGGTGTGGGAGCTGCCGGGCTCTCACCATTATAACAAACATTGGCAAAAGCAAAAATTGTTTTAGTCTCAAAAAAGCACACATTGCCACAGTAGTTCCTGGTACTGAACAAAACTACTGTGTGTCGATATGTTCCTTGTGAAGGAACAGAATGCGGTCACTCACAGTGAAGTTAGCTGACAGAGAGAGAGAGAGAGAGAGAGAGAGAGAGAGAGAGAGAGAGAGAGAGAGAGAGAGAGAGAGAGAGACACAGACAGAATTGTAATAAACACAAAAGGCCATTGTTAAAGCCAGACCTAATTAGGTGCCCAACTGTTAAATAAAGTCTTAAGAGTGCACCCATGTCCATGCATTTAGTGCAGATATACAGTTTGTGAATTCACAAGACTTTACAGAAGTAGGCCAAGAAAAAATGCTCCTCCTAGAAAATATTTGTGAACTGCATTTTAGCATGAGCAAATATGCAGGGGTATATTTGCTCATGTGAAAAATCTGAATGTTTACAAGTTCACTTTCCCTCCAACCTCTTTTTTCCCAACCCTGGAAGAAGTTTTATGTCTGTCATTGTCAGGAGTAAATTTCCAACCTTTCCCAGTATGGGAAAAGATTAGAGAAGAGTTGGTGAAAACCCTTAAAACATGCAAGGTAGTAGATTTGCAGACTCAACCCTGCAACTGTTGCTTACCTTCAGCCTCAGTATGTAGATTGCAGAAACGTGGCAACGTAAGGGGATTGCTAGTATTCAAACCCTACTATGGAAGGAGCCCTGGCATAATCAGAGAGGCTATATTAGAGCTCTTATATAATGAGATTGCTGCCATAATTTGTCACTGCATTACATGGCACAAAAGGGACAAGTGGATTTTGTTACAGGACAAGTAGATTTATGAAGCATCCTGCCCCATGGACAAGTAGATATTTTGTTAAATTCCACACCCCTGGAAATATCTGTGCTTAAATGTCACAATGCAGAACTGCAAATCAAGCATGACCGCATGTGAGCTAGGATTGAGTGGTTTGCTCATTCAATGCCTCTACCTGTAATTGGGGCTTATCTGTGTTCTGGACCACGCTTCTATTTTGGGTCAGCAAAACCCCATTCTAATTGAGGACAGGGAGAAGGAGTGTAACCAGACATTGGAGTAATGTTAAGCTGTAGGTAGGTAACCCTCTGCCCATATGTCCACTATATGGTGAGCATGCTCAGTGGTACCTGGTCGAAGTGGGAATCAAACTCCCACTCCTTTCAGACCTCAAACCATAGATGCACATCTTTCCCACCTGCTCCCTACCCGAGTAAGACAATAGTTATGGGGTCTGGAAACTCCCCCCCCCCCCCCCCCCCACCTCCCCTCCAAGAGGAATAACTGAAGGGGAGGCTAAATTTACCAGGGCATATTGCTTAGTTTACAAGGTCAGGACTGGCATTTTGGCACCGGGCTCCTAACCTGGGAAGGGCAAGGATGTATGCAATTCCTCATCTGTCAGGTGGTGGCCCTTTAGGATACACCATGTGCTCTGCTGAGGTATGATTGCTATGGTTTTTCGACGGAATCGGCCTTGGTTTTGTAACCCATGTACGCAACTTGATCCAGCGCTCACTACTGCAAGTCTTGTAATTACTGTAAGGTTTTGAAATGTAAAGTATATTCTTTCAAACCCCCCTCTGCTTTTATTCTCCATAGATCGATTTATGCTTCTTGGTCCAGTTTAAGGGAAACTCTCTTGCCAACTGGCAGCTCTGCGATTGTCAGAGAGATTGTTAAGTGCTCTTATCCCTCAAGGGGGTGTTGGAGTCACACCTTCAGGCAATGCTCACAGTGAAAATAAACTTAACAGAAAAATCAATAGCTCAAACACTTCAGAGAAAGCTAGGTGCATTTGAGTAAAGTAGCAATTGTTGCAGTTAAGTAATTGCATCCTGTGAATTGGTTTTACCCCACACTGTTGAAAAATATCTGGTTATCTTCATTTAGAAAAAAAGAGTCTCCTACAAAATAAGCAGAATATCATATTTGTCCAAGTCCAAAGACAAATATGAAAGAAGTTTCTATTCCGATCACAAAATCTGAAGTATCTACCAAATTACAGAGGCTACATTCTAGATAGATGTTTGGGCTGCTGTAGCACAGACTGAGTGTTTTTTTAAGATTCACCAGATTGTAATTATTATGGTCAATGTTCTATTCTTTGTAATTTATTTGGCTTTGGAAAAGTTCATAAACATATCTCCTTTCAAACCTTTTATCAAATGGAAGAGAAGGAAACCAGAGGCATCCAAGTGGGGGTAGTCAGTACAATTCATCAATGCTAATCCCATAACAATGCAAGATATGGATCAAGGTGGCCAAACGTGTATGAGATTTTTACCTGTTTTAATGCACTATTAAGAGGAGCCCACAAGAGTTGTCACATTTAGAGTGGTAACCGGATATTATTTTCATTGTCTGGGGAGGGAAACTGTGGTAAACAGCAATACTGAGTAGGACTAGCCCAGAATAAAAATTAAAAGTAAAAGTACTGTGACCCTTGGGCAATGTAACGGGATTTTGAGGAAGAGCTCTTTCAAGACAAAATTCTATAATCACCCAGTTTAAATTGTGCAACTTTTTTTGCAAAGAACAAGTTTTGGAATCAGTACTGATTGCAATTTATACAAAAACCAGAAGGGGTGGGGAACAAAACAGTAAGATTAGAAGACTTTTCCTGTTATATAAATGAGAGGGTCACATTAAAATTGTCTGCATTATATCTCCTAGCCGTCAGGAAAAAAAAGTAAAATAAGGAAAAAGAAAAATAATGACATGCTGCACAAAAGCTTTTGTAGCATCCCTTCTTTTTTGGTATGGACAGTGTCTGGGCTCCTTAATACAAAAGGCCCCAGGAATAAATGGTCTCATAGACCTGCTCACCACGGATTCTAGCAGGTAGTTTGTGTAAGTAGGCTTGGCAAACAGAAGCTATATGAAATGGTTGAACGTTGATCATGATGACGTAGGAGGCAGTGACTTAAATGTTAAAATTCTAGACCTTCAGTTACCTTAGAGTGCTCTTACAACTACTTGTGGAGAGAGAGCCCCAACATTCAACCATGGCACCACCCCACTATGAATGCCAAACGAAATAGGAATTACAACAATTACAGAAGCAGTGTGGGCTAGCTCCAGAGTTCTGAAAATAAACTCCCATATGACCAGATTTCATAATTTTTTTTGTTTTTAACAGATTGTATTGCAATTTAAATAGGAAAAAAGCATACATGATCAGCCGCCTCTCACCTTGCTCTTTTATAGTGGGTGCATCGTTGTTACAATTTATTAGTCATGTATTGATTGATGATTAGCCAACAATAGCAATAGCAGCAATCAACAATCCGAACCCCCCTCCCACTCTCTACCCCTCACCCATTGCCCAGCTGCTCAAGACATTCCCTAATGTAGCCTGGTGTTTCAATTTCTGAGTGGCAGTTGGTCGCATATAGTCTTGCTAAATGAGAGCCATATGCGGCCTATGTGGTTTTCTTTCTAAAGATTTTCTTTCCTATGTAGGGGGGGGCTGTGTATGTTGGTGGGCAGTCTGCTACTTATCTCCTTCAGTTCGGGTGGTAGTGGGGGAGGGTGGTGTGCGATCCTCCGCCTGTGTCTCTGTATGCTTTAAGCTGTCAACTAATACTCCCCAGGCCCAGGCTCAGGCTCTATCGAGCAAATGCCTCTCTTATTAGTACCTCTCCCTCATATCCCACCCATTTCTCAAATTATTTTCTCCACGTTGTGACCCGGGGTCCCCCTGGTGCTTACCATTTCCTAGGTATTTACCGTTTGGCCAATATGTATGCCAGGTCCTGGAATGCACTTGCTACCCTTGTTTTAGAGGTGTGAGGGAACCTGCCCCATAAGCAAAGACCCAGTGTGCAAGGGATTTCCTTCTCCAATGCCCCCGCTTTCATCGCAGTTAACACTTTCCAGTACTGTCGTAACTATGGGCAGTTCCAGAGCATATGTATTAGGTCTTCCCCGATAGTCCCACATCTTAGGCAGGCAGCGTTTGCTCCGTTGAACTATCTATTAATTTAATTTGGTGTGGGGCATGCTCTGTTGAGAATGAAGTGGTTGAGTTTAAATCGGGGTTTTTTGGATATCTTGGTTATTCTCCCCAGAATATCAGTCCAGTTTTTCTCAGGGATCTGTACCTCCAAGTGTCCCTCCCACTTAGTTAAGAGTGTGTTCAGTGGCAGCAGCACATCATCTCTGATTGCCCCTGAGGCTATTGCTACGTACTGACAAGTTTTGTGAGGCGGAGGTTCTTCTAATCCCATTTTCCAGCGTTTACGGAAAGCCATTGTCATTGCTCCATGTAGGAGGAAATGTGTGAAGAAGTACGAAGGAATTAGAGAGGTTCTTCATATTAATTTCTTTATTCAAGCTTGAGATACACTAACGTCCCATCCACAGGGCACTTCACACTAACTGACCATAAGCACTTGTCAACAGGGATCAAGTACTCTACATTCTAGAGTTACAGTGGAAGAGTGTTCCACATAAAAGCAGCCCACTGTTATACAGTAATAACACAGTAATACATAAGGCAAATACCACACACCTTCTCCCCCCCTCCAAAGAAAATCATATAAATACAAAGAAGCAAGAGAACATGAGTGAGCTCTAAGAAACCTCGAACTTGGAGACTTACAAGTACATTAGCTTACAATAAAGTTTCTTTAAGTTCCCAGTAGTTTTTCGAGTACGAGAGCTCCTGCGTAGAGAAGAGACAACCTTGGATGGAACAGGTAGGTCACTTTGAACAGAGGAGGCATTGGAACGCATGGGAGCAATCCTACCCAAATTCCAGATGCGCCCATCATCAAGCTTCACAGCATTGCGAAACAGTTTGGTCACCTTAAAAGGAGGGGAGAATTTCACACCAGCAGACTTCTGGGGAAAACGTACTTTCATGTGGTCACCCACACGTACAATTGTGTGAGAGACAGCCTGCCTGGCATCAAAATTAATTTTCCTCTTGACTGACTTGTGATCCTGAAGTGCCCGCCACTGGGTATTTTCACGAGCAACAGTATCAGCACCCTTTCCCCTCATCCAAGTCTGGAACATACAAGTGTTAGGGATGCAACCCCTGAACAATTCAAAAGGGATTTTCTCAGTGGTGGAGTGAGGAGTCAAGCGATAGACCATAACACTCATGTATCACAGATCTCCAATCCATACCTTGATTTTTGGCCAGTGAAATTGACTCCTTCACTAAACGGTTAAACCTCTCTACCATTCCGTTGCACTCAGGATGATAGAGAGAACAACGTTTATGTACAATCCCTTTTCTGACCAAAACTTCATCCATCTCTCTTGACACAAGTTGAACACCGTTGTCAGTCAGAAGGGATTCTGGAAGCCCTTCCCTGCTGAAAATGTCTTCCAAGAATTTGGTAATGTCCCTAGGCTC
This sequence comes from Triturus cristatus, assembly GCF_964204655.1. Classification (NCBI taxonomy): domain Eukaryota; kingdom Metazoa; phylum Chordata; class Amphibia; order Caudata; family Salamandridae; genus Triturus; species Triturus cristatus. Next base: position 333,323,826 of record NC_140591.1, on the reverse strand, counting down.
TATACTCTGTGTCACCTTAAGTTCAGGCCATCTAGAGTATGTCAGTTAAAACAAGAACGTAGGACTGTCCAGCTTTATTAGGGACTGGACCCAAGGCTACTTGTTTCCAACATCGTGAAGGGGTTTCTCGAATGATCATAGGTTGTACTCCAGTCTTGTAAATCTTATCGCAGGCATTACATTCTGTGCAGTCTCTTATCATTCGCTCAACAAGAATATCAATGCCTGGCCACCAAACATGTAATCGTACTCTTTCCTTGGTTTTGGAAATACTTTGGTGTCCCTGATGGGCCAAGTGAACAATTTTTTCCCTTACAGGTGATGGAGGGACAAGCCTGTTGCCCCTCCAGAGCAAATTTCTGGTCACAGAAAGTTAATTTCGAATGTTCCAGAATTTCCGGACACCTTCACTCAAAGTCCTGATGCCTGTCCAACCCTCAGACAGCAATCTGCACACTTCACGCATATCTACATCTCTCTCCATGGCGTCCTGCCACTCAGAGACTACTCCTTCAACTATTTCACACACCTTGAAACCATCAATCTCACATGAATCTTCCAGATCAGATAAATGTTCCCCACACTGTTTAAGCACTAAGCGAGAGAGACAGTCGGCGACCTTATTATCCACTCCAGGAATGTACTTGACGACAAAATCAAAATCTTGCAGGGCAATTACCCACTTACATATTCTAGAGGAAACAGCGTCAAGACCCTTCTTGCAGAACACATCCTTTAACGGTTTGTGATCCAAATGGACAACAAATGAGCTACCCCAGGGGAATTTGTTTTAATTTCTTGATGGCCCAAAAGATAGAGTGCCTCCTTCTCAATCACGGAGTACTGAAGCTCTGGACCAACAAGAGCTCTGGAGAGGAACATGATAGTCATCTCTTTGCCATCTCACACTTGCTGAAGTACAGCACCCAGGTCTTTTGAACTGGCATCTGTAACTAGAATTGAGCTTGAAGAAGTGTTGAAGCTCTGAAGGGAGGGAGCCAAACTCAGAGCCTTATTGACACCCTCTAATTCCAACTGGCACTGAGGAGACCATGAGAACTTCACATCCTTCTTTAAGAGGGATCACAGCATGAAGGTGCAGTAAGCAAAATGAGGAACAAGTTTATTGTAATACTCCGCCATCCCTAAGAGGGTGACTAATTCGTCCCTAGATTGTGGAACGGGAAGTTCCTCCATTGTCCTAACAAGGCGATCCTTAGGTCTGACTCCACCCCCTGTCAGGCAGTGACCCAGGTAATCAATTTCCGAGAGACTGAACATGCATTTGCTCTCACGCAAAGTCAAACCTCTCGCACCAAATCGTTCCAGAACAGCCCTTAGTCTCACATCATGTTCCTGTTGAGACGAGCCATGAACCAGGACGTCGTCTTGATATATCCTAACTCCTTCCGCGCCATTCAAACACATCTTCCATGACTCTTTGGAAAACAGACTGTGGAGTTCAAGCCGAAGGGAAGACAAGTGAATTTGTAGGTGTCAAAAGGAGTTATGAATGCAGTCAGGTTCATGGACTCTTCATCAATTTTAACCTGATGGTAGGCCGCCCTGAGGTCAAGAGTTGAGAAAACACGCGCATCACTTAACTGGGCCAGCATTTCCGTGATGTTTGGAAGCGGGTACTTGTCAGCAACAACTGCGCGGTTAAGGGCACGGAGGTCCACACACAAACGTACTTTTCCGGAGGCCTTACGCGCAAGAACAACTGGAGTCAACCACTCACTTGCCTCCATCTCAACAATGATCCCCTCTTTTTTCAACTTTTCAAGTTCAAGACACATGGGCTCCCTCATGGGCAAAGGTACACTGCGCACCTTACACGTCACAGGAACAGCATCAGGCTGAAGTATGATTTTGTGGGTATATCCCGAGAGACAACCCAAATTCTCATTGTAGACCCCTTTAAATTACTTGCGTAAAGTACAGTTTGAATCAACTTCACTCGAAAAAACTTTTGAACTAATCTCACTCGAAACAACATTCAAAGGAACTGGATGCGGAACAATGTCTCTGAGAACAATGCATGGATCACAACCAGGAAACGACGACACTCCCAGATCAGCCTGGTGGAACGAGCTAATAATGCTGTCACCTCTGCAGGAGATATATATTTTCCCAGCAGTAATTCTCCCTTTGTATTCGATATTCCCTAGGAAATAACCAAACAGTTTTATGTGTTGACCACCATAGGCCAGAGGCTTGATATCAGGTTTGTATACTCTCACCCTCGCCTGAAGTTTCATGTCAAAGAAATGTTTGGGTAGAAGGGAAATTTTTGCACCCAAGTCAAAAAGCATTTTAATGTTGCAATCATTCACGTGTACTTCATCTACAAGCCCTTTAGCTTTATTCAATCCCCCTTGTAATAAGACTTCACCACAGTGTAGGTCATCATAGTCGGAATCACTTTCATACTCGAGAAAAACCTCTTTGACTCGTCTGCCCTTTTTGTTCTTTTGAGCTCTACAAGCTTTGGCTAGGGGACCAATTTTCCCACAATTAAGACACTTTGAGGAGAGTGCGGGGCACAACTTGTCATTAGCAAGATGACCAATCGAGTCACATCGATAACACTTCATTTTGAAGTTTCCCTTGAGTTTAAAGCTAGAAGAGGAGTGCAAAGGTTCACGTTGCTTCCAAGAAGGCTTTATAGGGTTCTTAGTAACAGAGTGAACCTTCTCTTCTTGGACCCCATTTTCTTTTTTGATTACCTCAATGCAAGCAAGAGAGTGTTCTATTCTCTTAGCTATAGCAACAACCTCACCAAGTTTTGGGTCATCTTTCTTCCAAAGTTCATCTTTAATTTTCTCTATATTGGATCCTAGCAAAAATTGATCGCGAATGCGTTCAAGTGACACATCAAATTTACAGGTGGCAACCAGTTTCGTAAAGATATAATGTAGGCTTCAACAGATTCTTCGGACCTCTGTACCCTCTTTCCAAAATGATACCGCTGAAGAATGGTACTTACTTTTGGAAGATAGTGCTTGTCGAGTGTATTTAGGCAAATCTCGAATTCATTAAGACTATCTAATTCACTTTCACTTAAATCAGGAAGGTGTTCAAACACCTCCTGTCCTTCGGAGCCTAGACAGTGCAACAGTAAAGCTGATCTTCTCTCTGCACTTAGAGATACACCACAAACCCTTGCATAATTAAGGAATACATTTTTCCATTTCGACCAACGCAAAACTGGATCACCAGGGTTAGAAAGAACGAACGGAGGTGTAACATTTTGCAAGAAACAAGTTGGTCACTTGGAGTACATAACGTCTTGTGAAACAAAATTGTGAGTCACCTTTATGTCATCTAGAGTACTATAAACAAACAAAGATTTGAATTAGTAGAGAAAGTATTTATCTTGACGTCAAATTTGCTGAGAGTAAGATTCAGGCTGTGCGTGTCAGCGCAGAAAACACCTTGTGCCAACACTCTGTGACAGTAAAAATTAAAGTTGTATTTATTTTGAGTTTGAGTTTGCTGAGAGCAATATTCAGGCTGTGCGTGTCAGCGCAGAAAACACGTTGTGCCAACATGCAGGGTGTGTTCTTTAGTGTAATAAACGAGAGCAAGAAGAAATTGAATATTCAATAATACCAAATGTAAATAATAAAAAATTAAAATGCTGTGCGTATACGTGTGATAATGTATATTAAAATTGAGTAATTGCGTGCATCAGCGTATTAAGAAATAAAATAGTAATGTACATATACAGTATACCCATGTAACTTGCTGAATTGTAATTCAAAAGAGCTGACACACAAAATGCTGTATCAGCATGAAGACAACAACTGCAGAAAGGTTAAAAATGCTGTGCGTGTCAGCATGTATGATTAACCAGAATGTTGAGATCGGTGAAAACAAGCAGAAAATAAAGTTTTACAGTAGTTGACACGCAAAATGCTGTGCATATCAGCGTAAGGACGCGAATTGTGCTGTGCGTGTCTGCGCATTGTCAAGGAGACAGAGAAGCTATGTATGACAGTCGGTTGCCAAGCTACAGAATTCCGATTTCCGTCAGGTTGCGTCAACGTCATACGTCACAAGTCGCAGTAAGCTGTAGAATGAAGCATGGGCGTGATCGCAGGAGAATGAAGAGAACGTTGTGCGCAAGCAGGTAACAGCGCAATTTGAAGAATGCTCAAGATGGCTCACGTAATTGTTAAAGAAAACAGAGCGTTGAAATTCAAATGCACACTGAGGAGTAAACACAAATCGCACTGTGTGAGGAGTGCCCGGGGTACTTGCCGCGCTGGTTTAGAGAAGGGGAGTTGGTAAAGGCGGAAGCCAGAGAGTCAAAGATGACTTGCTGAGGGTAACTTCAGTAAGCAGGCTGTCGGTATGAAAGCTGGAGGCCGCAATGCGCAAAGAAGAGAGGAGGAGAGAATAAGCAGCTTGAGTATATAGTCTTGGAAAATAAAGGGGCACAGTACCTTCAAGTTTTCAAATAAACTTAGCTGTGTTAGGACGTTTGCTGTTCACTACGTAGGAGACCTATTCTGGTCTTCTTGTTAGATGATCGTTGTAGGGTTCAATCTTCTTTGCTCGTCGCCAGTGTGAAGAAGTACGAAGGAAGCAGAGAGATTCTTCATATTAATTTCTTTATTCAAGATGGAGATACAGCAACGTCCCATCCACAGGGCACCGCACACCAACTGACCATAAGCACTTGGCAACAGGGATCAAGCACTCTACATTCTAGAGTTACAGTGGAAGAGTGTTCCATATAAAAGAAGCCCACTGTTATACAGTAATAACAGTAATACATAAGGCAAATACCACAAAATGGCCCCGTGTTATGTTAAATTCTGTAATGAATTCCTCGAAGGGAAGCAGCTCTAGGTCTCTGAAGAGATCACCTAGTTTTGTCGCCCCTGCTGTGACCCACTCAGTCTTCTCCAATCTCCCCCTTGTGGCAACGAGGTGAGCACACAAGGGGAATTCGGATGAATAAGACTTTCCACCTTTTTTTTTTTTTTTTAAAGGTAATGGGCCCAGCATTTACTCACGACTTGCCCTTCTCTTATACCGCCTTCTGCATGGCGCCTTGTTTGCAACAATACTCCGCGCAGCCTGTCCAAGGTGGTAACAAATTATCCCAATGGCTCTCTGGGTTCTGTCTCCCTTCTACCCATTGTGAACCACTGTAATTGCGCGGCCAAATAATATGCTTCGAATTCGGGTGCTGATAACATCTGTGAGTATCCGGTCGCTGCAGGGTAGTTAGAGCTGTTCTCCTACAGACAAGATTTCATAGTTGGTCACATTGGTTACAAAAATGAATAGATAATAAATAAGCCAATGATTATCCCTTACAGAGTACATTTGAACCTTAAAATAATGAAATACAGGCTCAGACAATCTTACATCCAAGAAAACATATCACTGAACATGCTGTACCAATTAACAAGTTCTGAAATTAACTGTTATTTTACTCTCGAGTTGGTACAGATTCATAGGCCCAAATAGCAAAAGTAAAGAATATGATCTGTAGTGTTAATCTTATGATATAGCTTCAAACTGATCAAAGGGCTCATTAGCTTAGGACACCTACCCTTACTTATGTTTCTTAAAAGAAAAAAAAGACAGACAATGCTGCTTGGAACTGCAAGATCTCAAGGGAAGCACTTGTTTCCGCTTGTCACCCAAATCGTAATTGCCAAGTTCAGCACATTGAAAAGAAAGGGAAAAAACATTAACATCCTTTATTTCTCCCAACAGTAGTAGCATCACCAATGACCTTCAAATATGCTCTACTAAATAGTACACCCGGCATGGACTGTTTCTTGGGTGCTACCAATTAAAATCCTTATTTTTCCAATACAACAACCATTAATTACTCTACAGTATACTTTGACATCTCAGAAAAGAGCTACAAGTAATCCTACAACTCCCCCATAAATTTCTACTCAAATATTTAACGATTTGATATACATACAGTACAGTTGTAAACGCTTTATTTGTGGTATAACACTTGACTCCTAACATTGCAAAATGAGGCCGCAAGCCTATTTTAACTCAAGTAGAATTTCACAACTAAAGACATATAATTCATCATGTACACAAGAATAAAAAAACACTTGATTAATAAAGAGTAAAATCATACTAGGCCATTGGCCAAATCAATGATATTCGATAACAGTACTAAGTAAGCATTTCCATTAAAAAAACATCACATAGGTAAACCTTGTACTATGTCATTCCTGTGGCTTTATTTATTGACAACACATCAATGAATCTTACATTCCAACTGTCCTAATTTATGTGGGCAACCCCGACCCACCCACTCCTCTGAGTGAACGTTCTTTCAATCAGCCTAAACCTGTCAACTTGAGTAAATTCACATTACTGCTATAAGCCTCTTTTAGGTGTATTAACACCAGGTACCCGTCATCTCAATGTCCAAAAATCCAAGGTGTTACAACACTTATTTTTAATTTGTAAATACTAAAATCCATACATAGTATTGTTATTTGTTAAATGACATGCAGTCTGACACAAGTTTTCATAGCAGTTTGTAGGTGGATTCAATTTGAGAAGATATGCATTCAGCGGAGTGAAGGAACATTCTTACGTTAGATGAGTACATCAGCCTTATTGAGTCTGAATGTTAAGGCCAAATGAAAGTCTAAGGTTGCACAGCTGTCCTCATATTTGGCGCCACTGCCTACAGCCAAATACATATATATATTAGGCACCTAAACAAAGCAAGTGCTGTTGAGTGCATACATGCAACACGGTCCCACTACGACTGCTTTCTATAAAGTACCAGAGAAAACAAAGTGACCTTTCCTCATTTGTGGCGTTAAGATGATGCACTAAAAGTCCACAATTGTCAAAAAAGCCTGCAGCAAGACACAAAACCCCAGGCTGGACAATGCGTTTTGAGATACTCCCGTCTATACACGTTACCACATAATTAGGGGGTGTAGTCATAATCTTGTGCTCAAAAATTAGACTAGAGTATGCTCGACTTAAAACAGTTCCACTTAATGAACATAAAACGTATTAAACTAAAAATGATACTATCAATGAATCACTCCCAAACCGTTATTGGCTCTTCGTTAATGGGGTTAAGAAAGATATCCATCCAATTAATGTATGACACAAGGGTTAGTGTGATAGATCACATCCATATTCAATTTAGAACTTTATGCGTTTTGGACCATGGGTCCTTCATCAGGAGAACTCTTAATCTTGGAAAAACTTTTAAGTTAACAAGATGTCTTTTCTGCACTGATCAAATGTACTAAGTAGGAAGCTTAAAGAGTGGACCTTCTGACCAAAACTAAGGGTAGAGCAGTGATCAAGCAATCTTCATGGAGAGAACAAAGTTTACTCTTGCCTCAAAGCAAGATTGTTGGACACAGTGAGATAAGTCTATTGGCTAGGATTACCCCGGGCTTCCTTCCAGGTTGCTTGGAGTAACGACGGACAGAGCGTTGCCTCACACCCTGATTTGTTACCAGGAGCGGTGGGTGGTATCCCCGATTTGACACGGGTGATTGCCTTGTATCCCTAGTGTTTTCTAAACAATACAATACACAGGTATACAGCTGGTTGTATCGTTCCAATGTTTGTTGTTTTTTGGCTTTGTGATTAACTTTCACGTATTCACATATTAGTCACACGATTTAGCTGCAGTAGTAATACATTATGGTCCTGAAGAAAGCCATGATCACAGGTTTGATCTAAGGTGGCTGAAACATGTAGACCGCCCTTCTGGTTTTTCACCTGCGCGTTCGCCAATTTTCTTAGACCGCGCTTCTGCTATTGTTTTAACCTTGACACCTGGAGACTCTTAATAAATACTTTTTTCCCCTCATAGTCAGTTTTAACTTCACTCTTTTTCGACACTGCAATACACATTATTCACCACACTATGGGCAGCCTCATTGATCTTTAGGAGATCTAGTCCTCCTTATACATCTGAAAACATCCGCGAGCTCCTCCTTTGCCGTTCCCAAGGAGTTGTAGCTCCTTAACCGCACCAGGTTGCGGTTAAGAGGAGATCCAATAGAATGAAGCATGCCACTTCGGTGGGTGATGGGATTAGGTCCTCTTTAAGAGGACCCTCTATATAGATAGTGGTCCTCTTGAGTATTATCATTCAGTTTTCCATATTTTGTTCTTTTTTTCACCAGACCAGTGGACTCATTGTTTGTGCAGATATAATACGAGGACCTGTCCACGTTGGTCTGTTAAATTTCCCTCAGATCCTAAACCTACCTGTTTTCATGAGGCTTACAAGGGTGGCACTACCATAGTCTAATCTGGATATCACAAGTGCTTGAACCACCATTTTGGGATCTGCCGTGGGAAGGAAAGGTTTTAGTTTCCTTAAAGCGTGTAGTTGATGGTCAGCGCCTCTGGTGACGGCACAAATGTGCTTTTGCATGGAGAGAGCATTATCCAAGATTATTTCGAGGGATTTAGTCGAGGCAATGATGTGGGGGGGGGGTACAGTTCAACGCAGTAAGGTGCAGAAACCAGTATTTGTTATTAGGGGAGAAACTGGGTGGTAAGATTAATAGGAATTCTCTTTTGAGGACAGAGTTTTATGGTTGGGAAGAGGATGTAGCCTTACGACTAGAGCGGTTGACCTCGGACCTGGGGAATGGGGAACGGGGTTCGAGTCTCGGCAACGACACTACACATCCTGTGATTCTGGACAAATCACTTAATCTCCCCGTGCCTAACAAAAATGAATGTGTTAATCTGTAACTAAACTGGTGCTCATTTAAAGCGCTCCGATACCCGATGCCTCGGGTCTAGTTCGCGCTATATAAAACTAAACAAAAAGATTTTTTTTTTTTTTTTTTAAAAGGTGGTTACAAGTCAGCCAATGTTGCTTTTTTGTCATGGTGTTATTAAGAGTGCTGATGTCCTCGGGAAACGTAATTTTCATGTAGAATTGAGTATCAACTGCATACATGTATTAGAAGATGTGAGAGAGTTTGGGGATTTCAGTCAAGGGCTCCATTGATGGGTTGAACAGTGTTGGGGTGAGAGTGAAATCTTGGGGGACGCCTCGTGTAACTGGCGACTGATAGGAAAGCGTGTGATGGATTAGGACGCGTTGAGATCTGTTGTGAAGGAAGGATGAGAACCATTTTAATACAATACCAGAGAGACCCATCCTATGTTTTAATAGGTTCAAAAGGGTTTCATGAGTCAGTGTCTAACGCAGCTGATAGGTCGAGTAACATTAGTAAGCAAGATTCATCCTGATCAAGTGTACGTACAGAGTCAACAACGTAGACCAGGGAAGTTTCAGTGCTATAACCCGTCTGAAACCGGACTGGCATTGGTCCAGGAGATGGAATTGCTCGATGTGATTGCAAAGCTGTATATGCACATATTTTTCTAGGTAAAACAATTTTACTTAAAGTTCACTTAATCACATATCAATCCAGATTATTCAAACATATGAATTCTTCTTATAGATCCAACATAACGCAGGAGCCATAATATCATATTCCCAAAAATATTTTCTTTATTCTTCACAACATCAAACTGCAGCCCAGCCAACCCATTTCATCCTGACAAGGAATTTCTTTTTTTTTTTAAACGTTTAACATTTTCCATCATAACTAGCATACATCAAGGCTTACAGATAAACATGGCACAGATATACACGAGTCTCATACAGTGAGCATTCTGGTGTCAGAAGAGAGGGGGGGAGATACAAAACAGTAACCGTGTAGCAGGTGAGAAAGTCTGTGATAGTGCACCATTGTAGTTCGGCAGAGTCCCACAAACTTAGCACCATAGAGTAACCCACAGGGTGCCTGGGGAAGTGCACTTGCCAGATAATGAACAGCATATTATGACAGAACACACATTGCACATGTTGTGCGTCATACAGTGAGAAAGGGGTAATGTGGGTGTCCATAGGGTGTAAGACCTTTGCACATTAGAGCACTTCATATATCAGCGACATTGTTGGCGGGAATCATAAGGGACAGGGGGGGGGGGGGGGGGGGGACACGAGACACCACAGCCCTCAAACAACATGTCCCGGGGGTAGGGGGGGGTCAAGCCCATCGTGTTCCGCAATAAGAGGTAGTGTTGGAGCAGCCCCCAAATATCCCTAGGCCTGGAAGCTCGTGGGAGCGTTTCAGCATATGTTGTCAGTTGTCCCTGGTAATAGAGCATGTCATTAGCCACTCCTTGAACTTCGGGGCTCTCCCCTATCCCACCTGCAAGCCACCCTGCGTTTGGCCAGTAGTAGCGATGTAGTAATGAATTTACGATAGGACTTGGGTAGTTGCATGGTATAGCCCAGAAGCGCCATTAGGGGATCCTTCTCCAATGGGACATTTGTCATCTTCCTAAGAGCTTCAAAAACCAGTTCCCAATATTCCTATACCTTCAGGCATTCCCATGCTAAGTGTAATATCCCGGCTCCCGAACCCCTGCATCTCTCACATCGATCATTGTCTATTAGTTTGAATCTAAACTTTTTGGCAGGCGTGTAATAGAGGCATTGCAGGAATTTATAGTGTATTACACGTAAACTGCAACTGGCGGGGATTTGTGAGGGTTGGAGGCAACAGTATGTCCATTGCTCGTCGGTTATATCCCTCCCCAGTTCCAAGCTCCATTGTGTGCAGACTGTGTTGGGGGGGCCGGTTTGCGGTGTACGTATGCACTGGTACAACCGGGATAGCAGGTGTTTGCCATCCTTGGATCCCAGCATCTGATGTAGAGGGATAAAGCTCTTGGGTTCCTGTGGAAATTCTGGGATGACAGAGCGAACACCCTGCCGAAGTCGGATATAGAGGGAGGTGTCAAGGGGAGAAGGCTGGATCCCCTGGAACAGCCGATCGGAAGAACGAAATAAGCCTTCGTGAAAGAGATCACCCCATGTGGTGATCCCAGTGCGCGCGCACTATTGACGAAAAACACGCTCCTGCAGCAGAGGCATACAAGGATGATAGGATAATGGAAGCCGTGACGATTATAGTTGGGGGGGGAACCAATAAGACCTAGAATGCGGTGCCAAGCATCCACCGTGCTAGTGAAAGTTGTGGGTGGGGTGTCACAAGTGCGCCTTGATGATTGTATCATCCTGATAAGGAACTTCATTGGGGTTTAGTGTTTCCTTGTGGGCAAGAGTAATTCACACAGAAGAACAGGGGGCTGAATAGTGGTATCACCCAAGGTTCCCTAAAAATTCCTTATTGATTCTTCCTGGATAAGTGTAACCCAGAGAAGGGAGAAGGCTTCTCTCGTTTACACAAAATGTATTTTATTTGATTTAGCTCTCTACTGAGAACAACACATAATTCAATAAAACATTAAAATTACATTCGTAATTAATAATATTTGTAAACACTGATGTTAATACCAATTTTAAAAAGTTTAAAAAAATTTAAACAGGTTATAGCATACAAATTCATTTGGGGGTGATTTGAGGATGGAAATCAAACTCTGTACTCTCGTTTACACTTATCCAGGTTTCTCCCTTCTCTGGTCTGCACATATCCAGGAAGAATCAATAAAGAATTTTTAATGAACCTTGGGTGATATCCCTATTCGGCCCTCTCTTCTTCTGTGTGACTTACACTTGACCACAAGAAAACACTAAGAAAACTCTAAACCCTGATGAAGTCCATTGTCGGGACGAAACGCATTGGGGCCGGGCTGCAGTTTGAAGCTGTGAAGAATAAAGAAAATCTTTTTTTTTTTTAATACATCATGGCTCCTGCATTACATTGGCTCTATAAGAAGAATTGATATGTTTAAATAATTGGGGTTAATATGTGATTAAATGAACTTTCAGTAAAAACATTGGACTCCCTAAGCACTCCCTTTTGTATATTTTCATTTTGGGTTATGGTTTTGGAGCAGTGGGAGGACAATTAAAAGGTTGAGTGCTATTGCATGCATATTAACAATACAAAATGCCTGTGCTATCAGAACCAATACTGCTCTTTTTTGGAATTACATTTTTCTAAGATTTTGGACAAATTAGTGGTGTTAGTGATAGGGCGATAGCTGTTGGGGTAAGGCTGGTCAGCGCAGTTCGTTTTTTTAAGATAGGAGTAACCTGTCTGCTTATTAGGCAATCAGGTAGGGAGCCATGTGCAAGTGAAGCATTGACAATCCTAGTCCATAAGGGGACTAGCAGGTATCTGGGTTCATTGAGGAGTTTGGAGGGAAGGGGGCTGTTTAAGTGGTTGGAGTATTTCAGTGAAGTCAGAAGTTGAGGTGTTAGGTGTGAGCACCAATAAACAGAAACACACGTTCAGGGAGATGCTGATCAGAGTATTATAAAGGGAGAAGAGGCCGGAATAACAGTGTCATTTTGACACTATCTATAATAACTAATCAAACTTCCCAGCAAGTTAAAAGGTAACACTTGTCAAAGATCCAACTACTTGCCCATGAGTCCCTGGCTTGCAAACCGAAAAAGCATGTTAACAGGATGAACAGCAGCATTGGCCGCTAAACACCAATTATTACTATATATAACAATTTTATTAAAATGGAACAGAAAATATTAGTCTTGCCAACATTTCTACAAAAACCATTAAACATAACACAGGACAATGCAGACTTTTACTTCAAGATTATCACGACGTATCAGAAATATGTATGCATATACGCACACACGCGCTTGCTTCATTTAATGGCGTAATAAGATGTACCTGCTATCTCAATAACCTTACTGTTAGACACATCAAATACTTGCTGCCAAAAGTTTGTAAGTAAATAATAACAACAAACGTACATCAGATATCCAACCCCTCCCACTTTTATAATTCCAACAAATAATGTCCTATTTAATTCCTGCTTTAGACGTCTTCACTGGTATCCAATACATATTCAATATTGTTTTTTTTCCAATGTCCTGTTCCTCCAGGAACAAATTATGTAGAAGGAACCACTGTCTGGGATCACAACCGGCACTTTTCTAAGTCACTGTCAGTTTCCGCCTGACACTACAAAACGTTCATCAGGTCACAAACACGTTAACAGAAAGTTCATGTTGGCTGAATAAGCATTACAGCGTTTTGCGGATCTACAATAGCTGTCAAGATAGTACTTTCGACTTTTAGGCACAAACTTCCGGCGTAAGCATTTAGACAAACATAATCCACAGGAGAAAAACTGTAACATGAGAATCCGTATTTCCACGAATCAAACTTTGTAACACTAGCACATGTAAGATGGCCAACTTTGACAGGTGTAGCTTGACTTGCTCTAGTACGGAACTTGTACCTCCTACACAATAAATGAACTTGAATGAGTAGTGAGGGGGGTTCGAAGCAATAGACCAACCTGACAATGCAAGCTCCGAAAACCTGCCTGTATATTGACAACTTGCACTGACAGCTTCCCCGCTACCTCCACCGAAACAACATATTCCTACAAAACACTCACTTGTCAGCCTCTGCGCCTCTAGCCCAGTCCCCAGGCCACCCAACTCCGTCTTCTTCGAACCCGGAGGCCCGGGACCTCCTCCCGGCGGAGGGGGAGAGGCATAGGCAGGTAGCGGTCCAGCGCCGCCGCTGAGGCCAAGCATGCCCCCTGCAGCCCCAGGATCTTCGTGCAGAAACTGGCACTCGTCTCCGTAGAAGCAGGTCTTATCCTTGGCGTAATAGCGACAGTACTTGAGCTTCAGGCCAGCGGCAGAGCACAGGGGGCCTGAGGGGGGCGGTGGCGGCAGCGCCGGGGAGGGAGGGAGGCCGCTGTTCATGGCTGCACTGCGGCCTCAGCCAGGCATGGGTCCGGGGGTTCGTGGGGGCCGCAGCCCAGCTGTCACGGTATTAGGGCACTACGTGCGCCCCTCAACAGCGGCTGCTCCCAAAGGAGTGACGCCCCTCGCTTCTCACTCGTTCTCTCTCGTTCAGTTTTTCCCCTATTCTCCCCTTCCTGAGCGGCGACGGCTCTGCGCAGGCGCGTCGCGAGGCATGCTGGGTGGATCGGCAGAGCGGGGAACCTACACTTTGTTTTGGAGGAAGCTGTGGTCCCTCTGGCAGCAGACTCGGAGCACAGACAACCTGTGAGGGCAGTGGAGGTGGAAAGAGGACGAGCGTATGCAGGGGAGGCCTACAATCCCAACACTCGGCACGGGAGGTTTATTATTCGTTAAATATTTTACATTTTTATTTGGGCGACAATTATAGAGCCATGGGAGGATCGAAACACCCTAAGTGTATTTATGTATGCGTAATTACATAGCGCGAGCAAAAAAAGAAGCAGCGGCGTGCGTGGTTTTGGGTGCAAAGCAATTGCAATAAATACAGTATCAGAATCAGAGCACAGGAAATATGCAGAAAGGGAAACCAAAATTATGCGACAAGGTTCACCAAATTATGCGGTACAACGTGACACGTCGCAGTAGCAATTATTTTGTCCGTTTTAGGTCTGGCGTTCGTCAATACTTTATGATTTTACTCAAACTATATATACCATCATATACTTATTAGATCAGGGGCTAACCAAGACCTTTTGATTTTACTAAAATTATGAATATAATATACATACAGGGGCTTTTGAGAGCCCTCTTCAACCAAATCCCCCAAGAACTACGCCAAGCCAAATCATTGCTGAATTTTAGAAAAAATCTTAAAACATGGCTCTTTGGCAGAGATTAGAATGTAACATTCTTGGCACAACGGCGAACGTTCCTACTGTCTCAGGTTTTTTATAGTCTCTTAGCGCCAGGATACCCGTAGGGTGACAGAAAGCGCTATAGAAGAATTTTATACAATACAATACAATACAATACTGGTCTGTTATGTCATTCACAATACAGCTTGGCACCATGGGTCAAGATACATAAGCAATTGGCTAACTTCACTGTGAGCGACAGCATTCTTCAATAGTACAAATACCTCATCCATATCCTAAGTAGTTGCCCATGGTACCAGGGACTAGGATAGAATGTGTGCTTTTTTTTCAGACCTCAACAATTTTTTTTTAGACATTTTTTATATTTTAGATTGACCAGAACTCGGCAGCTTGTCCAACAATAAAGTTTTGCAAAAACAATGACAAAAAAGAAGTACTGACAACATTTTTAAAAAAGGCTGGCATCGAACATCTAAGCTATTGCCTTTGCCAATGCTTGTTATGCATATTAATACTGCTAAAGCTAAGGTTACATCTCATTAGTATCAGTTTCACATTTAACCAGGGCTTTAATTGGGCCGGGTCCTGTCGGTGTTTTAAAAGCAGGGTCCGAGACGGGTCCTTATTGAGCTCTCCATTTTTACTCTCGGTGAGAAAAAAAATACCTTAACTCTGCAATAGTACAACCTGTCACTTCCTTTGATGTAACTTAAAAGAGACTCGTGTTTCAATTTTATATAGCGCACACTTGGAGTGCTTTACTTGAGCACCAATTACATTACACAAGGGACTGTTAATTTTTTGAATCACAAGATGTTGAGCGACGTGAGGCTCAAACCTGTTTTCTCAGCTCGGAGGTCGGCTGCGCTAGCATTAGCCATTAACAAAGCCAGGGCTGGCTTGTTGTAAGTGTAATGTTACTTGTTGTGTTATCTCGATGAATGGACAGAAGCAGCAAAATACCAGTGGGGCAGCACATTATGGTAATCACAGATTTTTAGCTTAAGTGTTTTAATCCACGCCCTTAATTACATCGGCCAGGCCCCTATGAGACACCCCCAGGTTTTTCATCCCACTTAAAGCCCTGCATTTAATTGAAACGTGACCAGTTCATCTTTGCAATGGGCCTTCTGATGTGCAACAACTCATGGAAGTATTCGTATTAACTCTTCATCTGCTTGAGCTCGAGTCTGTTTTTTTGTTAAAATCTCCTAATTATGCAACAGATAATGGAATATGTCACAAGTGTGGCAAATCCATCATTTTTTGGAAAAACACAGCAGCTGCTGAGTCATATAATAATCCGATGATCCTGGAAATAGTGAACCTAGTAGAATTTTCAGCCAACCTAGACAGATGTGAGGCCAGCATGGCAATGTTTAGTTAACAAGTGGATTATGTTACTGACATGAACATTTTAACCTAATTTTGGCAATGTTATATTGATGTGGACAGTGGCAAGTTGGCACATTATGCAGATCCGTGGCATGTTTCAGCAGCACCACTGGCATGTGGGTGCAGAGAACATACAGAAATAATATGAGCGGCCTGCCAATTTGGGCATCATACTAATATAATCAGCAGTACCCTTGAATATATATGCTTCACTCAGATACGCACTTAAAGTACTAAAACAAAAGGTCACCAGCAGCTTCCTGGCATAAAATGGCATGTCTAGTGTTTTTCTGGCACTTTGAGTTTGATGTAAGTATAGTACGTTGCAAAAACATTTGGATGCATTACATCTCCTGACACAGTATTTAAAACAATTCTAATTTCTACTGCCGCGTACATCAGAAATGTGATTTGTTTCTGGTGGAGCAAAGAAACTAGATATCAAGTACTGGTTCACTGCTAGTAACACATTTACCTACTGTGCTTCATTTGTTTCAGTGAAGCTCACATAATTCAGATGGTGATATGAATAACTTGTTGCTGCAAGAAAGTAATACTCCTGTGTTCTGTGCCAAATCCTGATGTATTGAAATATTTCACAAGTTCCTCTCTAGAACTGCCTTGAAAAGTAATCTATTTGGAATATTGTGGTGTGCAATGCATCATTTGGCACAATATTCTAAAAGTAGTTCTTGGGAAGAGATCTCCCTAAATCTCTTCTGAGGTTCTTTGGGCTTGCTCATAATGCTTTCTTTTTTGGTACAATATGGTTCTTCTGTTAACACCACATCTGTTTATAAGTTTATCAGCCACCACTGATGAGGAAGGAAGGAAATATGAGGAGCATTTAATGTTCAATACAATGGCTGGTGAATGGCTTGGGCAACAGAGGCACGCCATATACGAGTTTTGTCCCAGGTTGGTAGCCTTTTGTCTCACAAATAGTATACTGCAAACGCTTTATAGAGATCCCATTGTTCTGCAAATTGGTCATCACTATGCCCCAGTGGAGGGAGGTCATACCTCAGAGAGTTGGTAAATGCTCTCACTCCATAAGGAAAATCTTCATAAAAGGAGTGAGATTTTTACACCTTGATTTCTGAACCTGTTCATCAGGAAATATAGGAGTTAAAACATCTTATAACAAGCATTGGCATAGCCAATAGGTCTCGCTTTTGGGACCTTATAAGTATTTACTTATGCAGCACAATATCCTTGGTGCAACAACATCAACTGGTGCATGGCTAAAAACTTATAAGATCCCAAAGGCGAGACCTATTGGCTATGCCAATGCTTGTTGCATTTATCACCCGAGTGGGACGGGTATGCCCAGACGTGCTCTCCATGCCACTGGAATCAAGCTATCCTGGCTGAAGAGGGGTGAAACCCAGATACCGGTCCTAGGATGTTTGTTTCCAGTCCAGGGAGGACCTGGCTTGGCAGTTCGGCCTGGACTGTTCCCATGAGGCACAGGGTCAAGACTGATTTGCATATGGTTGGGTTCAAACTGGAATGGCATGGTGAGCAAAAAAACAATGGATTTAGGCCCAGATCTCTGTACTGCGTTGAATGTATGACATTGTTTTGCATTCAGTCCATCAACTGTTGTTTTTGCATTTGTCACCCCGAGTGGGACGGGTATGCCCAGACGTGGGTCCCGTGCTCTCCATGCCACTGGAATCAAGCTATCCTGGCTGAAGAGGGGTGAAACCCCAAAACCGGTCCTAGGATACTTGTTTCCAGTCCAGGGAGGATCTGGCTTGGCAGTTCCGGCTGGACTGTTCCCATGAGGCACAGGGTCAAGACTGATTTGCATATGGCTGGGTTAAAACTGGAATGGCATGGTGAGCAAAAAAACAATGGATTTAGGCCCAGATCTCTGTACTGGGGTGAATGTATGACATTGTTCTGCATTCTATCCATTAACTGTTGTTTTTGCATTTGTCACCCCGGTTGGGACGGGTATGCCCAGACGTGGGTCCTGTGCTCTCCATGCCACTGGAATCAAGCTATCCTGGCTGAAGAGGGGTAAAACCCAGAAACTGGTCCTAGGATGCTTGTTTCCAGTCCAGGGAGGACCTGGCTTGGCAGTTGGGGCTGGACTGTTCCCATGAGGCACAGGGTCAAGACTGATTTGCATATGGATGGGTTCAAACTGGAATGGCATGGTGAGCAAAAAAAAGATGGAGTTAGGCCCAGATATCTGTACTGGGGTGAATGTATGACATCGGTCTGCATTCTCTCCATTAACTGTTGTTTTTGCACAGATAACAGGCAAGCAGGACGTATGCTCTATGTTTACTTCACTTGTTTTCCTTAAAAATCGCATAGAAGTTAAGAAAGTAAAAAGTAATAAAAGCGAACCCACTGTAGATGCCACTAAATTCTGCGGAGACTCGTAAATCTCAAAGAAGAACGTGAGGTGCTGGGAGACGTTTCGCACCTGATCCAGCTGGGTGTAGCAGGCCGATTACAGGTGCACTTGGGCGTGTGTGCGTTTATGCACATGATAAAAGTCATGAAAGGTAAATACTTTAGGAATTACTTCCGCCTTCCTCGAAAATGCTGCAGAGCTTACGTAAATAGAGAATTTATATTTGTGAGTAGGTCGGTGTGGTTGCGGGTGGGGGGGGGGGGCTAGCAGCTCTGGGGAGTTTTCCAGATCCTGCACCCTCACCTGAACCCCTCTTCGGTACTGGCCGAGTTCACCGCGTATTACGTGGGGGTGTGCTGCTGTTCAGAACTGGAGTGTAGGAAGACCAGACCTTGCCTCTCTCCCCGCGCCAGAGGCATGCCCACGAGCAATGGGGCGCCCGCAGGTTACACATCTGAAACAAAATGGAGGCGCAGGCCCAATAAATCCAGGCCCCGACTCCTTCTTCGCCTAAGCTAAATCACCTAACCCATTAAGGGAGGACTTTAATCTAAGAGTTGCACAGATTTTAAAAACTAAACTTTGGAGTTTCACCTCATGGTTAACAAAGTTGTGCACATAAAGCCGTGCTCGTAGACTCTTATACTTCCGGTAAATAATTTTGGAGTCGAACTAATAGTGTATTGACATGTCCCCGGCTCCCCCCACCGGGGCAGTGAACAAGAAGCCCTGGGGTGGGAAAAGGAGATTAGAGATATCCAGGGGGCAGGAGCAGCAGGTGTAACCAGCGGCTGCCTCACTTATCTCCCCGAGCAGGCCTTCGGTGTCCACCCGGGCAGGGATTCCGCTGCCCACTTCTGAGGCTGGAGGAGTTACAGAAAGCCCTGCAAAGGTCACGCAGCTCCCGGGGTCACCCTCTGGCTACCACACTCAAGCCATCGCTCAGGGTGAGCCCGTGTCCTCTGAGTGAACCCGCCGGACCCTGCTGCTACTCCCGCGCCCCATGCCAGACGCTAAAGGAACAGATTCACGAAAAGGCATGGGCAAAGGGGGCGAGCACCTTTCAAAGGGGCCCTTTGTAAATAGACATTTTCCTTGCTCTAAACAGGGGGCCCCAAAACACGTCTTGCCTAGGCCCTAAAAATTCCAAAGATGACACTGAATATGACCAAAATCTCTGAGCACTAATTGTTTATCAGGAAATAGGTAATACAATGTTAACTTGCTCTAAACAGGGGGCCCCAAAACACGTCTTGCCTAGGCCCTAAAAATTCCAAATATGACACTGAATATGACCAAAATCTCTGAGCACTAATTGAGGACGTATACTTATCATATGAACCCCTCAAAGAGTGAGATGTATAGATCGATCACTTCTTTAATCACAGGCACCGTCCACTCGGTTTACCACAGCACGATCTAGCAAACGCACCCTTTTAAAGAGCACAACATGAAATCAACGTTTGTCGTCGCTCCCCACGCTTTACTTCTGTAATTAACCACAACTAAAATATGTTTGTGCCAAGATTCTATTGTTTCTGTTCTTTTCTGTTTAGTTCACCACATGCAACCATTTAAAAATTCAATGTGTTAATTCATTCGCTTCGTATTTGTAGTTTTGCTGTTAATAAAAAAAACAGAACCTGGCAGAAAAAAATCGTGCTGGGAGAAGAAACATAAATAGCATTTCTCTTTCAACACTGGAGGCTGAGATGCTGGAATTCCTGTTCAGCCTTGCAAGCGCCAGGCAGGGACAGGGTCTCGCCGTGTCCCTCAACACACAGGCCAGCTTTATGCTGACCCATATCTGTACAACAGTTTAAAAGCACGTGAAAACAATACAAACGAAAACAGAAGAAGTGCATCCCATCACAGAAGCAGCCTATAAAAGCAGAAAAATACCATCAAAGATTACAAATGCAGAACATGCAGCGAGAAGAAAGTGGCCTACTTTAGGTACAGGCTTTCGAAGTTGGGGTGAGACCGCAAAAATATAAACAGAATGGTAAACAAATAACGGAGGGCCGCACGTTTATGGACAGTCTACCCAAACAGAAATAAGCCACCAAGCAGGCAACTAAACAAGCTTCGGCCTTGAAAGTGACACGGCCGCGCGGCCCGTGAAAGTGATCGCGATCAACAGAGGAAAGACAGATGGCGGCTGCGCGCGTGCACGCTCATGTGCACGCCAGCTTTAGGCCACCAAAAGCCTGTGGCAGCACTTTGAAAACCCACCTACTAAATGTCTCGCAGCGCATGCGTTGGCTCAGGCGACGCCTAAAAATGTTTATAACCGAACCTTGTTTTCCAAACTGAAGTCAGTTGTTCACTGTTAAAATTGTCACTACGTTCACAACGCCCAATAACTCAGCTGTCCACAGTCATGTTACCCAGGACCTTGGCAGCAGGCAGTAAATGGTTAGGACAAGAAAATGGTAGCTATACACACCAATGTCAACATGTTTAGGGGAGAAGCACATGCTCTTTAGCACTGGTCAGCAGTGGTAAATTGCACAGAGTCCTAAAGTCAACAAAAAGATGCAGCAAAAGGTGGTAAGCAAAAGATTGAGGGAAGACCACCCTAAGGATGACAGGTCTAACACGTGTTCCCCCCCCCAGCTGAAAGTAGGGACAGCTACCCAACCTCCAGGAAGTTCTCATAACTAAGGCGGAAAAACCTGGACAGACCATCCGCATTAGTCTGTGTTCCACCCTGAAGTCCTACCTCTGTAGGGAAATGGATCACCTCAACAATTTTGTATTTTCACCCCTCATTTGCAAGAGTCACCTGAGGGGCCTGTTGTCTGTCTGAATATGTCTTTCTGTTGCTTAGGAGTCAGAGAGAGGAAAAGGATCACTCCTTCCCCCAGACTCAATCTTCTCCTCTGAGGCTAAAAGGTCAGGGAGAGGTTCACTCTCAGCTTCCTCCACCCCATCTGTCATCACAGTATGGTGAGATCAAACCTCTCAAAGTGTGGTTTGAGGCGATTGATGTGAAGCCCCTATGGGGCTGTCTGGGGGTCTTAAGGGCCACCACTTAAGTGGCCTTACCCTTCTTCTTAATCACCTCATAAGGCCCAGTCCAACTGTCCTGAAGGGCACTTGGCTCCACAGGTTCCATGACCTATACTGTCTGTCCCGGCTGTAATTCCACAGTGGTAGAATTTTCATTACAGCCTGACTGGCTTCCAAGTTGTCCGAAGCTTGCTTCCACAACTTAGCCATGGCTGCGAAAGGCCAACATTTAGCTTACTGTATCCTTGGGAACTTCCCTGGGAGCTTTCTTCCACCCTTCCTTCACCAAACCGAGAGGTCCTCTGACAGGGTGACAGTACAGAAGCTCAGAGGGACTATAGCCCACTACCTTCTGCAGTACCTCCCTGTAAGAAAACAACAGGCAGAGCAAGAGGATATCCCACTTTTTCCTCAAGCAGACTTCTGATCACACCGTTTAGGGTCTTGTTGAATCTCTCAACAAGCCCTTTTGTCTGAGGGTGGTAAGTTGTGGAGAACTTGTAAGTGACCCCACACTCTTTCCACATGGACTGTGTATATGCAGACATGAAATTTGTGTCCCTGTCAGACACAACCTTCTTGTGAAAACCCACTCAGGTAAAAATCCCCATCAGGGCTCTTGCGACCACAGGTGCAGTGGTGGTCCTCAGAGGGATTGCCTCTGGGTACCGGGTGGCATGATCGACCAGAATAAACCTGTGATCAGAAAAAGTCTGGGAATCCATAGGCCCAACAATGTCAATGCTTATTCTTTCAAAGGGGGTACTTATGACGGGTATTGATTCCAGTGGAGATTTTAGCTTTTTCCCTTTCTTCCCACTAGTTTGGCAGGTTACACAGGTCCTACAGAATGTATCTGAGGAAGTTCTGATCTTGGGCTAAAAGAAATGTGGGACAAGCCTAGCAAAGGTCTTGTCTTTGCCCAAGTGTCTGCCAGGGTTATTTTGTGAGCCATCTCCAGTCGGAAGGCCCTGTAGCATTGGGGGACCACCAGGGACCTTGCTGTCCCAATGCTCAGGAACCTTGGACTCACTGTAAAGTAGGTTGTCCTCCAAGTAAATTTTATAGCTCCCAGAGACCTCACCTGGTGCTTGGACTTCGGCCTTGCCACTTGTTCTCTCAAGGTCTGAGTATTCTCTCTGTGCCCTAGAACTCCTACCTGTTGGGTCCTCCTTCTACATGCCAATCAGCAGGTGTTTTACATCAAGGAAATAACGTGTCCTTGGTATACGATGATTTACAGGGAAGGCATAATGATCTCTGGCGGTTAGTTCTGGTAAGCAATCACGGTCTTTTTTATTATAGCCTTATAGCCCGCCGTAGCAGGCTATACCGGCTATTAAAAGCCCGCTGCAGCGTTAAAGGCCCGAGCCGAAGGCGAGGGACTTTAACAAAGCAGCGGGACTTTAATAGCCGGTATAGCCCTGCTACGAAAGGCTATAAGGCTATTAGAACATTCTGCCAATAGAGGGCAGAATGTTCTAACAAATAAAACAAAGCCTTCAGGGAGCACGAGGGGATTCAAATCTCCTCAGACTCCCTGAAGCCTTTGCTCACAGCCAGAGCTGTGAACAAAGACAATTACTGGAATGTTGGAGCTCCGGGCTTATACCAGCTATTATAAGCCCAGAGCACTCCATTGTTTTCAATGGAGCTTCCAACAGTCCAAGGTTCTAATACAGTTTGTGCGACAAACACATTTTGTTCCTCGGTATCTTTGTAATGTGCTGCTCTTGGTTTTGACTGTGTTTACAATGAAGGTATATGGTTCTGTAGCTGTCTACCGGTACGTGATTAACACTTCTCCGTAGATATGTTGATGGTGCAATCTATCTAGAGATGCCAATCGTTGTTTCTTTATCTAAAGTTATAGTTATATTGTGACCGCCATGGCATAAGAGAACTCAATATTTTGCGATTTCCGTGCTAAGGGTGAATAGTTATGACGAGATTTCTCTAGTAGGATATAGTTAACATTATTTAAGTGAATGGGACGTTTCGGACTATTTCATTACTTGCCTGCCACTGGTGTGGAGGATGAGATTGTAAAAGATAATTGACACCACAGGGGAGATTATCATATAACTCTATTATTTTGACAAAAAGCTTGGGTTGATGACAAAGTATGTATCATTATGAATGTCGATCCACGAACGTACATGAAAAATAGTCTTTGTTTTTTTTTTGCAGATGTGCCCCTTACGAAGGGATGCGGGTCCCGAAATCCATTGGGCCTATGTTGATCACAGTGAACGGCACAAATAATTGAGTGGCCTTTACAATTATGTTGTTCTGATTATGTATTGTTTAAGTGTACAATTCGACAATCACTGAGAAGAATTGTCATTTATGATTTTGAAAGAATGTATTAAAATAATGAGAATCAAGAAGAATCACTGTTGACATGTTTTGAAATGTTTGTATATCAAGCATAAGTTGTGCACATCTTTGTCCAAGAAGCTAGTTGGCTTCTGGCTCCATCTACAAGTTGCACTGTGTAAGGTAAACACAAGTAAAGGTGTAGCACACAGATCGTAAAACCTAGGTTGAAAATAGGGTACGTTTTCTTAAATGAGTGCACGGTCTACCCACAAACTCTTAATCAGCAGGTGTAGGCAGGTCACCAAGGGGTGCAGTGTCATCCTTAGTGGACTCCAGGGTGGCCACCGCATGTGCCCCATACGTCTCACTGGGGGTACACTCAAGTGCTGGTTACTCACACCCTCTGTCTTTTCCCTTTTTAAATCTCGCCTAGCGTTGCTGCGCACATGCGCAGCTTGCTCAGCGAGAATTATTGTAAATGAGGAGTTTCAGAAAAGGGCGTGAAGCCCCGCCCCTTATTTCCATTGGCTTGCGTCACCGTTATGTTAAACGGTGGGCTGCCATTGGAAATAAGCTTTCTGGGGTGCCTCCTTTTCGCTTTTTTGTCCGGCCCACCCGGACTGGCTCGCCTGCTTTCCGTGTGTCACAAATGCTTTTCTTATCTTTACTAGGCATCACGTGTACTGCACGCTCCAGGCTTCCTGCAACCACGCTGTCTTCACGCATGGAGCATGCACCAGTCGGCTCTCTCATTGGTTAGCGACTGGAAGATAGCCATCCTCTTCCTCACACGGTGCGCGATGGCCCCTCCTCTGTTGCGCCAGCCACGCCGTCTGTGTGTCCCGCTGGACACGCTGTCCAGTCCCGCTGGTATCGATAACGTCGGGTCCAGCTTCACTTTGGTTGAGGTGAGTGCGGGCCAGCAGGGGCCATTGCTGGGTCTGAACATTCTCATCCTGTTTTTTCCGTTTGGGCCCCTGTGGCTCCGACCTCCTGGTGTTGCGGCACCCTGGGTGTGGGCGCAACTGCACTGCAGGCATTTGCCGGTCGGGGAGCCTGTGGCTGGCCTGGGGTTCGGTCGCAGTGTGTTCTGTGGAGGGGGGGGGTGGTGGTGTATTTGCAGCGTGGGTTGTGCCGCGTTCCACCCCTCCCCCGAAATGCAGCTGTGGGTCGGGGCGGTGACACGGGGGTGGCAACTATGACGAGCTCCTGATTTTGTCAGACTCCTGCCGAGATATGCGTGAATGGTCCGTTGTGTGGCGTTGTGTTCCAGGGCTCAGTCCCACCCGCACAACATCTGCCCAGGATGGATTCGGGGTCGCGCTGGCCCTGGGGGATGGCTTGATTGTTTGCCCACCGGGGCGTGTTGAGGGGTTTGCGTTGTTGTTGCTTCACCGGGTCGCCCTGTGGTGTCCGCGTGCTCGTCTCCCCGCCCCC
Organism: Triturus cristatus; assembly: GCF_964204655.1. Lineage (NCBI taxonomy): Eukaryota > Metazoa > Chordata > Amphibia > Caudata > Salamandridae > Triturus > Triturus cristatus. Next base: position 333,298,679 of record NC_140591.1, on the reverse strand, counting down.
CTTGTTGTGAAGACCAGGATACTGTCAGCTGTCTCGGTATCTCTCTAAGACCCAAGCTGTGTTTGTTTCTCTAGCCTCAGCCACCTCTTTATAATCCAGGGTTCGCGTTTTTGTTGCCCCACCGGGTCGCTCTGTGGGGTCGGCGTGCTCTTCCCCCCCCCCCTCCCCCCTGTTTTATAGCGTGGTGCCGGTGCTCTCGGCGGGTTCCACCCCAATGAGAGGAAGGGCGGGGGTCTGAGGCACTGCGCTGAGGGTGGGGCACGGCCTTTCCCGGGCAGGTTTGGGTGGTGTGCTGTGTGTCGGCCTACTGGCTCGCTGCACCAGCACGAGGGGTGGCGCTGCCCAGGGCGAGTGGTCGGGGCCTCTCCCTGGGCCTGGTCATGCTGATGGCCGCCCCAGCTAGGTGCGGCAATGCTGGGATGGCAGTCGGAGTCGATTGGGTGCGTGGCTTTGCACTTGTCTGTGGGTCAGGTGCGGGGGGCCGAGGGATGGTGCGGGCCCTCTCGTTTTGCTTCAGGCATGCCTGTGCACCGCCCCAGCGGCTGGGCTGGGCTGGGGCGGTTTGATTCATGGTGGGTGTTGGTGCCACACCCGACCGCTGGTCCGTATGCACGGGCCACAGGGGGGTCGTATCAACCCTGTCCGTCCGTGGATGTGCCAGACGGCCACGCCATTGGGGCTTGTTGTCACCGCTGGACGGAGGGGCACCCTTCTCCGGCTCTTGGTTCTCGTCGGGCAGAGTTGGGCCGGACTCCGCGGCGTAAGTGGATTGCATCAGCTGGGGCTTGTCTCCCCGGTTGTTGGCATGCGTTGCTGCTGTAGGCGAATACATTGGAGGATAGGTTGTGGCGCAACGGCCGGGGCTGCAGGCTGGGAGGCTTTCTTATCTTGGATCATGTGGATAGGACTTCTGCTCACTTTTGGGTCCCCCGGGCGGCTTCCCACCGTGCATGGGGAGTGTTGTGTACTTTGGTTTTGGGTCTGTTCGTTCATTTGACCAGCTGGGTCGGGATTCGAGGTCATTGTGGGGAGCTTGTGCAGGGTTTTCTTTGTCTATTGCTGCAGCACCAATGTAACCGCTTTCCTTGCGGCCCGGGTTTTTTTCCTTATGGGTGGCCAATATGTGATCTAGTGTGTGGGATTCTGCTCCAGGGTTGTGTGGGAACTGGCTTGCATGGCTGGCGGCAGTTCGGGGAGTGGGGCAGGAAGATGTGGTTGCAGCCTTTGAACTGTCGGGCCGACACCGGGAGGGTCGCTGATGTGAACATGTAGCACGGTGAGGTGTTTGGGCCACCGGGTGCTTTGTGCTGCGCTGTACAGGACGCACACCGCGTGTGCTGCAGCTGCATGTCTGCTGTTTGGAGTATGACGGCGTCCGCGAGGGAAGGGGGTGCTCCTTGGATCAGGAGCACTTGCACGGGTGTGCAGGCCTTGGGCAGGCTTGGATCCCTGCTTTGCCATTCTGCCTTTCATCCTCCGGAGGTCGACAGGGTAGGTGCCTTTTGAGCTGGGTGAAAATGGCCACTCATAGATGAATGTGTCTTTTGTGAGTGAAGTGCCGGTGCCTAAGGTAGTGCATTTTGAAGGCCCTGGGTGTGTGGGTCTGCACATGAAGTTCTGCGAGACTTGGTCTTTCTGCTGTGTGCATTTTGGATGCTGGTTTCTTTCGCGGTTCGGATCTGCAATTAATAGCCACCTTAGTCTTGTCAAGCAACAGGTCTTCACCGCGTGCACATGTGCGGCATTTTCTTTAACGAGCTTCAATCAATAATAAGCCACAGTATTCTGGTGATGCAGCAGGTTTACACCGCGTGCAAATGTGCATTGTGGAGGGGTGAGAGTGACGGAGTGCTCCCTGGAGGCTGGTTCACGCCTGTGAAACAAACAGGGTTATCTGATTCCGGGGACAGAGTTTGCAAGGGCAGAGCTGCCTCGAGTGCACATCACCGGCCCCCGGAGTTGAGGAGCACCGACAGAGCTGGGAGCTGGTACTGCACTTGCTGGGGTGGTGCAGCTTGCGATTGAGGGGATCTGGAAGAGCTTCAGAAAGTTACCCATACTTCAATGGTAGCGGGAGCTGCAGGGCATGATTGGGGTGCACTAACACGGCATATGGGGATCCCCAGGGCCGGCTTTAGGGTGCTGGCTTCCTGGGGGCGCCGTGTTTGAAAGTTTATTATGCTTTTGAAGCACCTGCTGCAGCGTTTCTTTCCCCCGGCAATTACCAGGCCTCACATAAATGTCACAATAACTCCTGTGATTAATTATCGTCCTGGAGAGAGATCAGCATTTTGCATAGTTGAGGTTTTGACTTACGTGAAGTTAGTGCAGAGGGTTAATATGCCTGGAATGTATGTCATTACATCGCATAGTAATACCACGCATGCCATAACAACGCGGGTATTACTACGCGATGTCAATGACATCGCATGCCATTACATCGCAAACTATTACCACGAATATGCCTTTACCACGCATGCCATTACAACGCAAAGGCATGCGTGGTAAAGCTATATTCGTGGTTAGTTTGCAAGGTAAGTGACTGCCCTACCCCTACACAACCCTTTCCCACCCCAGTCCTCTCCCTACAATTACATTACACTACACGACCCCCCAACACTACACAAACACTACCCTAAACCGTTAAACACTACACAAACACTACTACTCTACCCTAAACCCTAAAAAACTACACTATCCTTTACCCTTACAATACTACACAAACACTACTACACTACCCTAAACCCTAAAACACTACACTACCCTAAACCTTACAACACCACACTACACAAACACTACACTACCCAAACACTACTACTCTACCCTAAACCCTAAAAAAACGACACTAGCCTAAACCCAAAAAAACACTACACTACACAAACACTACTACACTACCCTAAAACACTAAATCACTACACTCTACAACATTACCCTAAATCACTACAACACTACCCTAAACCCTAATACACTACATTACACTACAAAAACACACTAAAACGTTAAAAAAAAAAACACACAGAACACTACTTTTACACTACCCTAAACCCAAACAATTAACTCCCACCCCAAGCGCAAACCCCCTTACCTCTCTCCTCTCCAGCGTCGCCGTGGGATCCTGCTTCCTCCTTGCTTCACGTTGTTGTGAGGAAACAGCCTGAGTTTCCTCACAACGACTTGGATAGCCGCCACATTACATCGCATGCGTTGTAAAAGCGCATGCGATGTAATGGTATGCGTGGTTTTACCACTCGTTGTAACATCGCATGCGTTGTAACGCATGCGATGTAATAGCAACGCGTGGTAAAACCCACGTTGTAATGGCTGATCCCCATATGCCTGCTGCAAAGAACGTGTACCAAGTAGATTATGCATGATGTAAACAGATCAGCAGGTTACTGCTTTCAAAAGAGACATTCTTTTGTTGCTTGCGATTTGTAACTTAAAGTCCTAATATAGAATAGTGAGCTAGTAACTTTCATCCTAGAACTGCATACACACTGCAAAGTATGCATTATTAGAACATTGATTAATGTTGCAAAAAGGATTAATTTGGCTAGAAATCGATTCTTATTATTAAAGAGAACTCCCAACTATGCAGTTTCTTTTTCGACTCTGAGTTTGTGCTTCTCCACACCAAGCACTCTTAAACTATACTGCCTACCAGTATGGATGACATGTGACTCCTACACTTTTAGGGGCATATTATCAAGACAGGCCATACAATTATCACCGTTTCAGCGGCAGAAAACTGCAGCTAAAACGGCGATAATGGGCTTGATAATATGCTCTATGGAATTCCAATTGAAGCCCATGTTAGATGTACTTCACATCTAACATGGGCTTCAATTGGAATTCCATAGAGCATATTATCAAGCCCATTATCGCAGTTGTAGCTGCAGTTTTCTGCCGCTAAAGCGGCGATAATTTTATCGCCTGACTTGATAATATGCCCCTTGGTCCTTTGGCTTATGTAATATTTCCTATACACTGATTTACACAAGTATGATTGATTGTCTCTGTGTAATGTGTGTGTGATGCAAAGTGCTCGGACACCCTACACTGGTATGAGTGGCGCTATATAACTAATTCAATGCATCTGAGAGAGCGTGATTATGGAGACTTGGTCACTGTTAAAGGGTGCTAGTGAGAGAATCCGTGGTGGAGGTGGTGATTGGGGGGGCACCAACAAACATTGTCGCACAGGGCGCCACCAGCACTAAAGCCGGCCCTGGGGATCCCAATATTAAAACACCGTACCCACTTACTTCATAATCCGTTCTTCTCATGGATAGAACGTGTGTAGGGGTTCGAAAACACATCCAAGATCTCCAGCAGCATGTTTGCTGAGCTAGACGGGCCGGGACATTTGCAACAGAAAGAACGAGACGATTCATCCCTAAAATCCCATTTCAAGAGAAGCCAGGGCAGGCGCACCGGCAGATTTCCAAGAGAGCTTAGGCTGGAATGAAAACCGGACACTTAAGGACGCTAGGCTGGTGTGTTTTTGTTTGGGAGGTTAAACTATTGTTGAAACTTTATGACAGTGCAAAAAAAAATAAAAGCGATATTTGCATTAGTTATGGTACAATGGCAACGAATGCAATTATCAAAGCCAGATTCTCCAACCATAGATTGCCAATGTGATGAGACAAAAAATGAACACAAAAACAACTTAACAAACAAAATCAGGCAGCAAGAACAGCAACAAACAAGCATTGCAATGCAATAGGTCTCGCATTGACGTGGGTTTCAGCTATTGACATTGCAAATAACAATGCCTTTTTTTTTTTTTAAACATAAATAAAAGGCATTGTTATTTACAATGCCAATAGCCTAAACTCGCATAACTGCAAGATCTAATGCATTGCAAATGCTTGTGGTTGGTCAGCAGTCAAGTCTCCTATTTAAACTCCAACCCAGCAGCGTTAGGGGCCCTGCATCTCGCTCTTCTGGGGTAACAGCTACCACTTGAATCCTAATACAGTAGGTTTATGCATGGAGGGAAGTACGCCCATGGGGTGAGGCATTCCATAAAGATTTTTTTGCCAGCTTATTATTTCCAATGCCGCGGCTCCCCAGGGTATTGGGAAATAATACCAAAGTGTCTTTCTCATAACTGTGCTGAGGCTTTAACAATAATGTCACCCGTCATTTGTGTGGCTTAGTGGCTACAGCAGCCGACTTTGAAGCTGGGCAACCAGCCTCAAGTCAGGCTGGAAGCTCAATCAACCTGTGATTCTGGGCAAATCACTTATTCTACCCGTGCCTCCAATGAATGTATCCATCTGTAATGCTACTTGTGATCATGTAAACACTCTCATACCTTCGAGTCGAGGTCACGCTATATATAAATGCAAAACAAAACAAGCATTAAAAATGCAATAGGTCTCGCCTTAAGTTAAAGCCATTTGCTTTGCTATACAATACCATTAGCAAAGCAAATGGCTTTAACTTAATCAAAGGCGAGACCTATTGCATTTTCAATGCTTGTTAGCAGCTGGCTTTGTCATTGTTACAGGCTCCAGCCCTTTTTGATTCCCCTCCCGGGCAGCCATGGACCTTGTTGTTTCACAGATCCACTCAGGTAACTGCAACATCTCCACATGAGCCTTGAGCTCCACTTTTTTCCAGATAGTGTGCTCAAGTCATTACCAAACAAACAGTGTACAGGCATGGCAGGGCTCACAGCAACTTTCAGAAGAGTTTAGCCCCACCACGCAAATGGAACAAGATCCACTGGATAGTGTTCCTCCCTGTTATCAGCCGCCACAACCTGGTGGAATGCATTGTGCTCTCGGGACACCAGCTGACTCGTTACCATAGTCATGCTGGCACCTGTGTCCCTCAGGGCCTCCACCCCTTAGCTGTTAATGGTGACCCTTTGCCTATAATTAGTAGTATTAGATGGTACCTAGATGTTAGACACCATCTCACTTTCATCTAGGGACTCTAAGTTAAGCCCCGTCAACTCCCCCCCAGTAACTAGGACAAACTCCTCCCCCAGTGTTATGCTAGCCACCCCTGTTTTCTTACCTCCAGTGAGAAGGTGTCCTCTTTTTGGGCACTTGGAATAACCTTTGTCAGTGTCCATATTCACTGCCCTCATAACACTTGGGAGATTTGGTCTGCTGACGTTTCTCAGGGTAGGTTGACTTCTGGTGGCCAGATTGGGGCGGGGACACAGACCCTTTCCCTTGTGAATTGTTTTGGGGGCCTTTAAAGAACAAAAGAGGAGAGAGCCGGTCAAAATGTAAAGAAACTGGGAGCCAAAGAGAAGAAGACAGATTCAGCCCACTAAGTTGAGACAAATCCCATCAGCCCACTGTGATGTTCTTATCAAAGTATCTTTGTAAACACATATTTCTGCAGTAGCATTTTACCATACATGGTCCTGACGAAAGCCAGGTAACTGTAACCTTTTGGCTGAAACATGTCGACCTCTATTGCTATAAGATAGTTATTTTTTCAAACTATCAGTTTTTCACTTGCTTTTTTCATCTTGGCACTTTTTTTGACACCGAATAAAGTTGGGTGGTGTTATCAGGTAGCCATTTTTAATACACTTCTCTTCTGTTTTGCACTGCATCTCACATCTTTCTCAGTACCACTATGTTTTGAGACTTTTTCTCTGGAAGACTGCAAACTCATTGCATATACACAGTGATGGTTCCCCTGAAATAGGGTGCACTGCAATGAGTTGATCCACCTTACTCCCAGATGATTATGTTCTGCCAAAACGGTGGGCTGATGGGATTTGTCTCAACTTAGTCGGCTGAATCTGTCTTCTTCTCTTTGGCTCCCAGTTTCTTTACATTTTGACCGGCTCTCTCCTCTTTTGTTGTTTGTGTAGTTGTTGGGGGTTTGGAGTTTGCCTGGTCGTTAAAGATTATTCCCCTTAGACCCTCCATGAGTGTCTTTTCTTGTTTGGCCTTTAAAGAACCCCTTCTTTTTATCTCCCTCCTCTTTCTTCTGTTGATGACCCTGACCACCTATTTTGTGAGTTCCCTCCCGATACCCTCTTGGGCACTCTGGTATTGACCCAGCTCTCTGCCTCCTCTGCAAGCTTCCTGGAATCAGTCAGTTTGCTATCCACCAGGTGTTGGCACAGCTCTGGAAAACGGCTATAAAGGATGTGCTCCTTCAAAAACAAATTATACAAGCCTTCATAATCATCAACCTTGCTGCCCCACACCCAACCCTTCAGTTCCTTAGCAGCATAATCCAGAAAATCGACCCATGTTTGTGTGGTGAGTTTGTGACTAGCCCTGAACCGTTGCATGTACTTCTCAGGTGTCTAACCAAAATGTTTGAGCAAAATGGCCTTCATGGCAGTGTAGTTGGTCTAGTCCCCCACCTCTAATGTAAGAAATGTATCCCTGTGGGCATGTACCACCCAAGACAACCCTCCAGAGCTCCTCTGGGACCCTGTACACTTTAAAAGCCACTTCATAGGCTGGCAACCATTTTTGTACGTCATCCCCCAAATTGTAGCTGGGCACCACATCATTTGGGATGTGAACTCTTGACTCCTGTGAGGACACTGCAAGTATGGTGCCACCATTACTGCTGTTGCTGGACCCCACTTGTAAGGCTTCTGTCAGGCTCTCTCCAGCTGAGCTTATGGAAAATTCTCCTTTCCTCTTTGGCCAGCCTTTTCTCCTCAGTAACCTTGCTCCCTCTAACTTGGCATGCTCAAATTTTAATTTCCTCTCCTGTTTTCTGTCCTCCAGCTCCTCTGGGGGTAGGTTCCTTGATAAGACACTGCCCCCTGTTCTTCCAGAGACAACCACTCTTGCTGGCAAATTGTTGGCCTCTTTCACATACAGTCCTAAATCCATATTGGCATCTAGGGCCAGTTCCTCATCTTCCTTATGGAATTCCTGCTCCTCATCCAAGTCATCATCCCCTGCAATCTGGGTGTCTGCCCAGGTCCTTAAGGCTTTGTGCAGGTGCACTTTTCTGGTGAACCCCATCCTTGAGAGATGAAAATGCTTCCAAAAGACCTTTTTCTGAGCCACGGTATAAGACTACAACTGGGCCAGATTAAACTCCCCAACTTCAGGTGCTTCTTCTCCAGATTAAAACATATTTATCAGAAAAAATCAAAAGGCCAGTCAGGGAAAATTGAAAGATGAAAAATGCCAATTAGTGCTGACAGACAAAGATTTCGTCAATCAGGAGAAATAGGTTCAAATTGGTCTAATTATGGAGTTGCATTAAACACTGAATTACTATATCATATTGCACAAAAATAAGTCCCATCCTCACCACCGATCACCAGTGTTAAAAATGGCGTTTCCCGTTGGCTTAGGTATGCACCCAAGCCAGACAGAACGCACCACTGTTTTCGGGTTAAGTCAGATACCCAAAAAATATAACCTGTGCTCACCCTCTGGTAGCTTGGCATAGAGCGGGCAAGCTTATCAACAAAGGCAAGGTGTAAAGTATTTGTGTCTCTCACACAGTAACACAATGAAAACACCACAAAAAGACTCCACACAGGTTTGGAAAAATAGGAAATATTTATCTGAATAAAATAACACCAAAACACTAAAATTGAATTAGTAGATAATGAGATATCAATTGTAAATGAATAAAATATTGACTTGATTCCGGTTAGTTGGTTACACAGCAGTTAAAACACATTGTTCCTGTCTTGCGTGCAAAGCTGGTCATTAGGCTGAACCTCTGGCTTGCGCCATGCACGAATATCATGGACAACGCAGTTTACGTTTCCCATGTATGACTTATGCAGACAACACACTTTTATATGTTAAAGAGCCCTCGCGGAACTTAACACCTGTTTTGTAGGAAGTAGAACGCTTCGGTCAACATTCGGGCCTACGCCTTATTTGGAACAAATCTATTGCGTTCGCTCTTAACCCCTGCACAGTACCGGTGGGGACAGATTACCGTATTGCGTGGACGTAGGAGCCGACTCGCTACCTGAGTTTTCAGATTTACACAGATCCAGAAATTGTGCTTCGTGAGAATTACGGGAAGGTGATAAATAAACTCTCAGAAGCTATTGAAAAGTGGATTCGCCTGCCTCTGTCACTACAGGTGCGCATTTCACTCTTGAAGATGACAGTGCTCCCACGTTTTCTGTTTTTGTTTGTCAATGTACCTATTCTAATGCTGAAATCATTTTTCCGTACGCTTCGAGCTCTCTTGCTTCGTTTGGTCTGGGCCGGCAAGCAACCGCGAGTGCAATGGGAGAGGCTCACGAGGCCCTACTCAGCAGTGGGACTTAATGCCCCTGACTTTGAAGTATACTACTGCCTAGGGGCGTGGCCGAGCCGAGCTGCAAGATGGCCGCTTGGTAAAGAGGCTCTGCCGGCCGAGCTCACTCTCCGACAACTATCCGGCGTTTTACCAATCAATCTAGAGGTCTGAGGGGTGCATCGAGTGCGCCTACACCGAGAGCACACATTGAGGTGCTTGAAACAGATTTGCACTGCATTTTGCCGTAGCTGTGGACTTCACTCTGCTGCGACCTGCCTCCGGCCAGGAGTGACGCACTCCATCAATGGCCCGCGCAGTGCCTTTGGCCGCGATCCCGGAGGGTGACTGCGGAGCGCCCCTACCGGTGCAGCGGGATCTGCCTCTCAGCGGTGGCGACCACATAGACTACAACTTCTGGAAGACAGCCCGGTGAGGCGCTGAGGTGGCCGTGCCGGCAGGCGTGGTAGTGCAGTGAGATCTGCCGCTGTGGCCCAGAGACTTGACCGGCCTAAGCAGCGGCAAATAAACTGAACATATCCTCGGGTGGAAAGAATGGAGTGGCGCTGAGGTGGCCGAGCCCGCAGGAACTCTGTGTAACCTGCTGCTGTGACCCGGAGGCTGGACCGTCCTAGACAACACGCACTGGTGAGTGAGGCCGAGATAAAACATAGAAGAGACGAGTGGTGCCACGCACACATACCCTTCTGCGGCGAGCTACTGTGGGGCTTCAGGATCGAACGTACACCCCCTGCACCGAATCCCAGCGCGCTTGGGGGCATGAAGGATGCTGCAAACGCTGAGAGGTTTCTGCAGATAGACGACCCGGTAAGCAGCGAGATGGGGGCGCTGCCTGCCCTCGCATCGAGGTGGCGGGAGAAGCCTGCCGCAACAAGCATAGTGGTGAACTTGAGACTGGTGGAAAACAGACGCGGCCCCCGTTGTGGCCCCTTGGGTTCTGGTGAGTCAACTGGCAGGGAGGCAGGGAGGCCCGAACGTGCGCTTTGCAGCAGTCACTGAACACAAATAGCTCCCTAAGTGCAGCGACCCGTGCTAATCCACCAGTTGGCCCCGCACTAGGCTATACACTAGCAGGCAATAGAGCGGAAATGGCAGGCACAGAGTGTGCATAACGTGCACTGTGAATTGGGCCCGCAGCCACCCAGCACGGTGGAGCAGTAGGCAACAAGAAAAAAAAGGGCCCCCTCCCGCAAACACACAAACTAGAGAGTAAAAGTACTGCAACACGTGTTTTAGGGAACAAAGTGCCAAGTGGAGCACATTGTACTGTATAGCACTACCGCAAGAGAGCACACTGGGGAAAACTGATAACAAGCCGACAAAGACTTGTTTCGACAAACACACCACCAGGCAACAGGATACCGACTCAGCGCCGCAAACAATAGTGCCCAGAAACCCAGATGGAATCTGACCAGGAGGACGACATCAAGGCCATGCTGCGTGAGGTGAAGGTCAGTCTCCGCGCGATCGATCCCAAACTGGACTCACTGGCGGTGCGCATGGACCATGTCTCGAGCAAGGTGGATAACCACGAAAACAGACTTGACGCACTTGAAACCCGTGTGTCAGACTCCGATGATCACCAAGCAGAGGTGCAGGAACAACTGCTCCGCATGGACAAAGTGCTGGATGTGATCAGGGCTCGGAATGAAGATCTCCGAGCAAGATCGCAGCAGAACAACGTCCGCATTACTGGTATTCAAGAGTCAACGAACATAACAAACATGGAACAGTATGTAGAATGGCTCCTAAAAGACCTGTTCGGCTCAGACCTGTCCGCCATGTGTTTGGTGGAGTGAGCCCATCGTACCCTGGGCCCTAGACCACCTCCCGGCACGCAGCCTCGTCCGATAATAGCTAGACTATTAAACTACCGGGACAGAGACACTGTGCTACGTACAGCCCGTGAGCAGGGAGACCTACAATACCAAGGAAATGCTATTGCACTGTACCCTGACTTCTCTCAAGCGGTGCAAGCGGCGCTGAGAGAATTCATCCCACCTAAAATACTGCTCCAAAAAACTGGTACCAAGTACGCTATGCTTTATCCTGCCAAACTCCGGGTGCAGACCGGTGGTAAGCCCATGATCTTTTCGGATGCAAGCGCCGCTCTGAAGTACGCCAAATAATCAGCAAGGAAGCAACACAATAGAGATGGAGCGACTGCTGCTTCGCAAGGCAGCCAGCTATGTGATAATGACTAAAATAAATAACATTGTTGATCTTGCCCCTGGCAATTGCTGCCTCATTCACTGGGGTGGTAAAGTTGGGGGACTGATCTTGACGTGTCGTGACATAAGGCATGGTAACTGGGGCGCCTTGGGGTGGTTTCCTATGGTGCCACCAGACCCGAGTTGGGAGATATTCAAGTTAATGGCGCCGCTCTCTCCTCCCCTCATGCCATACCAAAGCAATGTTTTTCCCCAAAAGAATATTGGTAGCTCATAGAATGCTCAGCCACCCTGTTCCTTGAAGACAGGGCAGTATGCCGGCAACCTCACGCCCCCCCTGGGATAATTCCCTTTAGCCCTCAGACTCAAGGGCGCATGTTTTTGATGGGGATGTTAATTTGAGTCGCACAACCTGTTTGGGGGGGTTGGTGTGGGTGGGGGGAGGGTAGGGAAAGTTGTTGTTATTCGTTGTCTACCACAGTATGCAAGAGATGTGACCTCGCGAGCCCCTCAAAACGGGAGCAATGCAATACACCTACGCACCATTAGTAAATTACCTGCCACTGATTCCAATGGTTCCACACCAGGTATAAACACGCACTGGTTTAGACTCACGACCATAGCAGTACATGCCGATAAACAAATGTACAAATGTTAAAGCTAAATTGCATCACCTGGAATGTCCTTGGTCTAAACGACCATAGGAAAGCGAGGCTTGTGCAATCGCATCTCACCAGACAAGCAGCTCAGACGCAGGAGACGCACCTGAAGGATACAGCCCGATCTAGGCTGGCTTCTAGAAGGTGGAGCGAGATGTACACCTCCAACTACTCCAGCTTCTCCCATGGGGTAGCAATACTGATCAGGAGAGGGGTGACCTGGCAACTCCAGAAAGAGCTCAAAGATCCGGAATGAAGATATCTAATATTATTAGAGTCCTTATTTAACCAACAGGTCATTATTACTAACACATATGTCTCCAACGTAGATGGCCCCGCATTCTTCCAACATGTATGGCACAAGATGCAATCCCTGGGAGATCCTGCGATATTGTGGGGTGGTGATTTCAATGTTGTTTTGTTGCTCACTGTCAGACTCTCCCAATATTACCAGTGTCTTGCGGAGAGATCTCGCGGAGGCGACATGGGCTATCGTCCCCACACCCACCTCATTCCCAGCTGAAGGTAAACAAACCAGGACAGAAGGTGGGGGGGGGGTAGGGATGGTAGCTAGTGCTCTTGGTTATTTCTGATGAAGTCACAGGAATTCTTCGTATTGTCACTTACACTTCGCTGATCCTGTAAACAAGTGCTCCAGCGCGATTTACAGTAACCATGGAAAAAAGCAAGCGCTTCAGCGCGTAATGAACAACAGAAACGATATCAGCAAGCGCTCCTGCGCGGAAGCAAATAACCACAACAAAATCAGCAAGCGCCCTAGCGCGGAATGAATAACGGAAACAAAATCGGCAAGCGCTCCAGCACGGAAGGAAGAACATAAAAGGAAATCAGCAAGCGCTCCTGCGCGGAAAGGAATTAACCACCACAAAATCAGCAAGCGCTCCAGCGCGGAAGGAAGATCATAAAAGGAAATCAGCAAGCGCTCCTGCGCGGAAGGGAATTAACCACCACAAAATCAGCAAGCGCTCCAGCGCGGAAAGGGAATAACCACAACAAAATCAGCAAGCACCCTACCGCGGAATGAATAACTGAAACAAAATCAGCAAGCGCTCCAGCGCGGAAGGAATAACATAAAAGGAAATCAGCAAGCGCTCCAGCGCGGAAAGGGAATAACATAGGGGACTAATGTCAACTTCAGCAAGCGCCCCAGCACGGATAGTATAGCACTGGGGTCATACAGTCAGCATTCCAGTACAGGAGTACACAACAGGTGTCCAAGGTAAGCAATAATGCTTCTGCGCGTGGGTAATAGTACTCACGGTACTTGCAGCTAAGGTACACCTTCCCTGGCAGTCATAGGTGAAATCCACGTGGCAGCAAGGCTCCTGGACTCGCGCTCCTTCGCTAGTCCTTCTACGAAAGTGAAGGTTCTCCTGTGGCAGGGGAGGCGTCTGAAGTGCGCGGCCACGTAAGCAGCGCTTAGGGAATGGTGCAGAATCAGGCTTCACAGGCGGGTTTTCCAGCATAGAGTTCCTTGGGGCAGGCGTCGGAACGATAATCCGAAGCACCGCGCCGGGGGAAGGCCGCGGCTGAAGAGCGGTTTCCCCCGGAAGCGGTGGTGACGTCACGCTCTCTTCGGCGAGGGACTAGACCGCTCACGATAGCAGGGCACCGGAAGTGAGGCAGCCGCGTCTGCTCGCGTTCTCCTGACGCGCGTTGGCACAGGTCAGTCGGACCGTGACACTCACAAATGATAGAGCAGGCACCTCACGTACACACCATCCACAAGCAGCTGCTGCGCTGAGGGGTTTAATGACTGACCACCACCTAATAGACTCCTGGAAGGTGTTTCACCCAACCGCCCGTGAGGGCACCTGCATCACACAACAGCACCAAGCTTGGTCCAGACTAGACTTTTGGCTAGCTTCCAAAGACCTACACTCCTGGGCCACAGCGGTCATGCACCACGCCCGCACAAATAACAGTATTTTTAATTTAACGCTGGGTCGGTTGACACTGCCGGAGCACTGTGAGAGGCATTCAAAGTGGTGATTCGAGAGTCCTGCATAGCTCTTCAATCCGGGGTGCTGCGTGATATTCGTGGCAGTCTGGGACGGCTAGAGAAAGAAATACAAGCACTGGAAACACAATACTTTCAATCACTCTCGTCAGCCACATTAGGGCACATCCGGAGCAAAATAACAGCGTTCCAAGAAGAGGCGGACAGGGAAACTACATTTTTACATAAACATGCCACAGCGCGCAGGTACGGTGAGGGAGACAGGCCCGGAAAGACCGTAGCAAATCTCTTGAAACCACCCAGAGGCACACACTATATCACAACACTTGTCACCTCTGCCGAAGAGGCAGTGAAAACACCACCAACCATCCTAGATACCATGAGGAGCTTTTACAAGCAGCTACCCAAACTAGTCCGCCTGACATAGTACTGCAGGACTATTTTGATTCAGTAGAGCTCCTGTGGCTCGATAGAGCACACCAGGAATATCTGGAAGTCCCATTTACAGTTGAGGACGTCCGCAGGGTTATAAACAGCATGCCGGCCAATAAAGCCGCAGGGGCAGATGGTCTTACGGCCACATTTTATAAGGAATACTCAGAGCTTCTTGCCCCACATCTCCTTGAAGTTTATCAAGAAGCTATGCAACTGGGGACTCTGCCCGGGTCCATGAGTGAAGCAATAATTATCACACAGTTAAAACCTAACTAGGACCCCACGAAATGTGATTCATATAACCCACTATCACTAATAAACCTAGACGCTAAGGTCTTCGCCAAACTCCTGGCCTACAGCCGTTGCTCCCTATGATAGTCAGACCGGATCAATCCGGTTTTGTGCCCGGGAGGTCCACCTCTCATAGCATTAGGACAATATTCGCGTTGCTACACTATTTTGCCCCCCATGTCCTGGCAATCGCAGCACTGCTAAACGACACCAAGGCATTTGACTCCTTGGAATGGGGATTCTTGTTCCCACTGCTTTACAGACTATGTCTGAGCCCATTATACATACAGCAGATTAAGCTACTCTGCCCACAGAACGACTTAAAGTAAATGGCATGATATCTGACCTCATAACCACCACCAGAGGAACGAGACAGGGATGCCCTCTGTCACACTTATTGTTCACCATTGCAACAGAGCCACTGGCAGCCAGAATCAGGCAGCACCACAAATAGGGGAATTGGGTTTACTACAAGGGGGCTCACTGTGTCACTGTATGCAGATGACCACTTTATACATGACCAAACCAAGGGACAACTTTTTGCCTCTGACACGAGAGCTGGTGAGATATGGAGGCTTGTCCGGTGTGCAGATTAATTGGAGTAAATCAGTCATTATTCAACTGACGACAGGGACCCAGGCATTTGATACTGAATACCCCATAGCATGGGCAGAAGGCCTGGCGCTTTACCTGGGTATCTGGATAAGCAGTAACTTGCCAGAAATATGGACTACCAACTATGGACGGGTGATGGATTGGATAGAGGACAGAGTGAAAAGATGGAAATCACTCCCCCTCTCCCTGGCAGGCCGCATTGCCGTCACAAAAATAATCGTCCTGCCTAAGCTATTGTATTTATTTGTAAATATCCCCATCCCGATAACTGCGCAATTCTTAAAGCGTCTGAGATCACTCATGATTGAGTTGGTTTGGGCGGGGGGACAACCCTGGGTATCTTGGGAGGTACTGACGCTTCCATTGGCAGAAGGGGATCTGGGTACCCCAGACTTTGCCCTCTACACTTATAGTGCCCAGGCTCAATATTGACATTCTTGGGTACACCCCACGCCGTTCTGACCTCACGTGGCAATTGAGAAAGACAAGGTAGCACCTCTTCCCTTAAATACGGCTCTCTATCAGACATTCAAACACCTGTGCGATGAATACGATACCACGGAAACCTTACGGTGGGCATGGGTTGGTCTGTGCAGGCAGGCAAACACGGACACACTTTATGCTCCCTCCATGCCTCTGGCAAACAACCCAATATTTCCCCCCGTCCCCTGATGGATAGCAAAGCACAGGCGCATGCGCAAACACACAGTCTTCAGACTGGCCAGGATCTGGTGACAGTTTTGTCACGCTGCAGCAAATGTGTGCCCCCCCCAGCGCTACATATGCTGTTGTACTATCAGCTGCGTGCCTCATGCAGAAGCAGATTTCAAACATTCCCGTCTCCACCGCAGACGATGCCTGCACTCGAAAACATAATAACTGTGGACGCCGGCCGGAAACTACTCTCCCGCATCTACACCACAACACAGAAAGACTTTCCCATAGTAGTGCCAACATCACGTAGTGGATGGGAAGCGGACCTAAGGATAGTTATTACTGACGAACAATGGGACTTTAGCTGTCGACAGCTGGAGCAGCTGTCTCCTAACTACCGTCTCAGGCTTATCCACTTCAACTATATTCACCACCTCTATCGCACTCCAACTCAACTCTATTGGATGGGGATGCGCCCCGATAATAACTGTTGGTGTTGCGGGACGTCCTAGGTCACTTTCCTGCACCTGGCTTGGAGTTGTAGGTCTGTGGCCAACTTCTGGTTGCGAATACTGTACCACATCAAAAATATAATCGGGCAGGAGTTGCCTTTCACACCATTGGTGGCGCTGCTGGGAGTCGTTCATTACACACCTTCTCAGCTGAGGAAGCTTGCAGCGCTTCTACTGTTGATGGCAAAGAGACAGGTGGCTCTACACTGGGGGGCCACGTCCCCCCCGTCAGCACCAGAATGAGTTAAAAATGTTACGTATTGTAGGGACCAATTGTCCTGCTATTGGGAACTCTTACCGACGCAATCTCGACCTGAGGACATCTGGGGCCCATTCACGAGCTGTTTGGGCTCCGCAGCTGCGGACGATCCATGACATTATAAACATTGGAGATTGGACCTCGTCTTATGATAAGCAAATCGTAGGGGTAAAACACACAATTATGGCTCTAAAGCACTGTTTATAACTGGTGAGTCATATGTTGCAAGGGATAACCATTAACTACTGCGAAGTGGACATGCATCAATGTTATGTGGTGTAATTTGTATCCCTGTGGGGCCGGCTTCCTCTCTAACCAAATAATGTACTGCAATGTTGTGTTATTGTTTATTGTCTTAACGAAATGCTAACAAAAACAATTTTCAAAAAAGTATACTACTGCGCCGGGCAGCAGATGCAGGCATTTTATTGGCTGAATGGTGCTTCAGACACCCCGCAGTTATTCGTTGTAAAAGCGGCTGCTGAGCCCCATTCACTATCATAGTACCTCTTTGAGACACCAACCAGACGCTATAACGTCATTGACCCAATGGGGTGTGGTGGAGCAGGTAAAGCAAAAATTTGTATACCTTCTTTATTTGCATGACAAAATACTAATTACGTAACTATTCTAAATATTAACCTGCATTAACTGTTTTGAGTGTTACTACTAACCAACCGTTACACCTTAATAAACACGAATTACACGTGGGACTAAGTTTCTAATTGCATGGCTAATAATTCTAATGATTAACTGTGGTACGCATACTAACCGTAGGACGTGTTAGGAAATTACTAATATATATTGGGATTAGTGTGGGATTAAACATTAGGATCTTCATTTCAGTATATTAATTACTTTGTATGTGTGTTTTGCTTAGGTTGGCATTGGGGCCTACTAGGCCGCGATATTCAAAATGGAGTTCGGAAGTGGCCACCGTCGTGTGAGCACAATGTCTACTGCGCAGACTCAGATGGCTCTGAAGATCCCCAGGCGACCGTGTTCCTCGTCAAGGATAGGAACGTGGAGGATTGCCAGAACTCAGCTAGTGTGAATGACAGAAAAGACAATGGCGACCTGTATACAGAGGTCTACATGTTGTTACTTCGGAACGTTTCGCATGAGAACAGTACAAACTAAAAGATGACTTGTTCGATTCCCTGGGAACCAAGAAAACCTGGGAACTGCGTTCAATATTTCAAATTTTAGGAGTTTAGCCAATCAGGACGTTTTGATTCTTAGAGAATGTTGCCGATTATCTTAGAGTTTACTATAAAAGGGGAACTTTAGAAGAGGGTATAGACAAGTGCGTTCCAGAAGTGCATTCCAAACTTTCCGTTGGTGACTGCTGATCGATTTGCTGCACGATTGCTTGGTGCTTTGGATACCTTTGGGACTGTGTTGTGCCAAGCGAAAGAACTTTCCCGGACTTACTTGGATTTTAGCCTGCATTTGATTGGAGGATTTCACCAGAGAGAATTGATTTATGCAGGGCTGACAGGTTTCGGGGAAATGGTCACCGATATCAAAATTTAGGTAAATATAATTGTATGTCAATTTGTGCTAACGAGTCATGGAAAAGATGCAGATTTGATTAAATGCTGACTATGCCAGAGAAAGGGAATTAATTAGATAAACTAAACACTGATTAACAGAAAATGAGTTTGTGAATCTTTTAATAAGGTATTGATTAAAGGTTCCAAAGCTTTAAATGTGTGTTTTAGCTGGTTCTAAATCACCATCAACCAGTCCAACTAATTGGTCCGTCGACCAAGTGGTGGAGTGCCTTGATGTTAAAGTTAGGATTCTATAAGTACTGATGTATATAATATATAATGTAAAGATTTTTCTCCTATAGGTTATAAGGTACCCCCACATGTCCAGCTCTTCTTTCTTCCTGTGTGCAGACTCGAGTGAGACGTATGAGTGTTGGTGTTATGGGCCCCACCAATGAATGCGTGTATGAATGAGTTAGTGTGGTGACGGGTCTGTGACGCAGCGAGGATATGTAAATTTGCCCTTTCCGCTGGAGCAGTTTTTCTGGTAGCAGAGTTATGGTTTTATTGCATTGGTTTGGTTATTATTGATGATTGATTTATGTACTAAAATTCTATGTTGAGTCGCGTCGCGGTTTATGTTGTTTTTGAAGACTTCCGGGATGTAGGAAGTTGGATGCCCTGTAGGTACTCGGGGAAAACGTGTGGCAAGTGAAGTCGCACGGTGTATTGTCTGGTTGCCCTGTAGGTACACGGGGAAATGTGTGACGAGTGAAGTCGCACAACGCATTGTCTGGTTTCGAGTTGGTAACATCGTCTTGTGTTATCGTTAGGGACATTTCTGTGTGAATGTGCGTGAGTGCAATAGCAACAGGTTCTCTCGTGAAACTCTTGCCTTAATTCTTAGGAGCAGTGTAGTCTCCACATGTGTTTTATCCCCAGAGAAACGGTTCACCTTTTTGCTTGTTAGAAGGGGAAGGTAGAGGGAAGTGCGACTTTATCGGCAAAACTGAATAATTCTGTGGTAAGGTAGAGGGAAGCGCTGCCTTCGGGAAATACAGAATTCTTGTGTAAATGGACAAAACTATCTCTTTGGTTTAGCGAAACAGGCAATGGTGGTGTTTTTATGTCGTTACTAACAGATTTTGATTGAAGAAAACGTAAGAAAAGTTTGCAGATAAATTTTGCAAAGGAGGGGTCAGCAGAAGCAGGAGTAACGAGACAAGCTGACCTCAGAAAAACCGCGCTGGGATTGGCCAGCCTTAGAGAGACGAAGCTTTCACAAATTGGTGCGCTGGTGTGAGCCGCGCTAGGATTGGAGAATTACCAGTGTGACGTAGACGCTCCGGATTGGTGCGTTAGTGTGAGTCGCGCTGGGATTGGAGAATTACAGAGTGACGCAGATGCTCCGAATTGGTGCGTTAGTGTGAGTCGGGCTGGGGTTGGACAGCAAACAGAATAGTCGTAGAGAAGCGATCCAGGAGTAAAGAACAAGAAAAATGATGTATTACGATCCACCAGAGAAAGAAAAAGTCATGGTTTGGAAAAATCAAGAACCTATTTAAAAGGGATAAGCCAATTGTGTTTAGGGAAGGACAGCTACTTCCCCCACCGAAATTGCCCGCATCCTTTATGGTAGCGAAATATGGGTACCATACATGTATTTGGCTAGATAATTGGGCAAAGTATACAAAAGAGGATGGAGTTTTAGCATTTCCCGAAAGTGGTTCATTCAATTTAGCTGTATTACGGAACTTAAGAGAAAGGATGATGAGATTAGAACCGAGACTTAGACCTACTCAGTTTGAAGCTTTAACGGAATGGGAAGAAGAGATGTATGAAAGGGAATGGCAGCGGAGTGGCAGAAGGTATAATTACATGTTTGGTAGACCGTGTGGACAAGAAAGTCATGATGACCGAATGAGGAGATGGCGGAGTGCAAACATGACTGATGGGATGTTTCCATTAAGAAACGCTGAAGAAACTAGTGGTAGGAAGTGTACAGAGAAGAGAAACAATACAGGGGTAGAAGGTTACAAGTATGGTGTGAATGAATCAGAGGATGATGTGCTACAGGACATGTTTTATAAAAATCCTCCTCCGTATCAACCAAATTCCACGTTGCTGACGCCGATGGCACCAGTAAAAGACACACCGAGAAATAAAACTTTTGAGCAAACGCCACCTGATTTAGGGAAAAATAATCCATTTAGAGACTCTGAAATAGCACAACCTGTCAGGATAGTAAATGAAAACTCAGCTGATCTGGCTAGAACCACCCTGGAATTAACTGAGAAGATTAGGGAATTAACCAAAAATATGGAAGCCGTAACTGTACCTGTAACTATAGGACCAGTGATGCCTGTCTTTGATAAACTGAATGGTAGTGAGCATTGTTTAACAGTTCCTTACAATAGTAATAAACAAATTGAGACGGGAAAAAGAGATTCAGGAGAAAATCCATGGGGAAAATTAGTAGGAACCTCAGGGTTAAGTACTCCTAAATATCTGACAATGAATCAAAGTCCAGCAAGTAAGACGCTGCTGACAACAGAATCGGCACCAGAGACACCAGAAAGAAGTATAGAGCGAATAAGAAATGAAAGAATTCCTGTAGGTCCCACTTCTGATGAATTAAGCGATTGGTTAAGGAGTTTACAGCGAAAGGATACAGAACATCAACCTTTAGATGTGGCAAAATTAAAAATAACTTTAGAGGAATTAATAGTAGGGACTATTCCAACTAAAAAATTAAAAGCACATCAGGATGAAGAGCTAATGTTTCTTTGTAAAAGTATAACTTGGAGAGCGAGGAGTTTGCATGAGAAACTGGAAGAGACTGCAAGCGAAATGGGCATTGATTTCTAGAAAATAAGATCGCTACAGAAGCCATATAGAGTAGATTTCTCTGAGAAGGATATCGAAAATTTGAATACTGCAGGAAGGTTGACTTAAATTAAAGAACTAATTGCATTGCTAAGGAAATGGGGTGATTTGGATAGAAGGAAAAGTAGGTGGTTTCGAAAGAGGGATGATGCAACAGATAAGACCTTTTCGGCATTCCCGGTAAGAGAAATAGAGACGGTGGTAACAGAATGTCCCATGAGGGAGATCCCAGGAGGGGGTTATGTGCATGTTCCTTGGACTAGACAGGATATTTTGTCATTTACAAACGACTTCCCCAGGCTCCGGGAGAAGCCTGTGGAATTGTATTGACAAGTGGAAAGGTTTGTTAAACTATCAAAAGTGCTGTGAATAGATTTGAATGGTCTGTTCGATATAATTGTACCGGCAGATCTATGGGCGGAATGTAAAATTACAGTAGGTTGGCCCACTCAAAAGTATCCTAGGGATCCTAAAACAGGTGCCCCTGATCCAGAAGTATGAGAAAATATGAACAGATAATCACCTTTTTGAAAAATAAAGTGCCTCCAAAAGAAACTGATTGGGTAAAAATTGATAGAACTCACCAGGAAGTTATAGAATCTGTCCATGCCTATTATGAAAGATTGCTGTTAGCCTTTAAACAATACAGTGGTGATGAGAAATTGAGTGAAAAGGATTTAAGTCATTTTGTATATCGATTTGTATATGGGTTGAGACCTGAAGTAAGCGAAATGATTAAACAGCATACGGTAGATTGGCAAAATAAAGAGATAGATGAAGTACTGAGACATGCAAAATATTTTAGTGACAAAATTGAAGCAAAGCAACGCAAGCTGAAAGAGAAGGCCATGTGGGCTCAGGTTAAAGTAACAGAAAGGCAAGAAGCCCAGCCGATCGAACAAGCAAATGGCATGGGGCCTGTGAGACAAAAACCTAATATTGGAAAAGGAAAGGGACAGATTAGTTTAGACGAAGCCAAAAAGAAGTGGCCATGTCATAATTGCGGAAATTTAGGGCATTGGAAATCCGAGTGTAAATTGCCCCTGAGTGCTAATGGCGATAATGCATCATTGAATTCACAGGTGCAGAATGAGGTAAGTTGTCAACCGCCGCGACAGCAGCAGGTTGTTGCCCAACAGTGTCAGGTGCCAAAGCCACCTTTTCCACAGAGCATAAACCCTCAGAGATACAGTAATGAGACAGGATTCTACACCGAGGAACAGGTAACAAAGCTACTGCGTGCTAGTGCTGTTTCGCAGTATTGGCTGCAGCGCAATAAGAGTGAGTCAGAAGAGAGTTATTGACGGTGCCGAGGAGAGGAAGAGGAGTGCGTACTTGGCGCAACTCTAGAGGTAGACCAGACAGACCCTTTTGTGGATGGAAAGGTAAATGATGAAAATATTACTTTCCTAGTAGATACTGGAGCTACTCGTTTGACTGTTAGATCAGTTGACGTCAAAAATCTTCCTCTCTCGGATGACACGATCCAAGTAGTTGGAGTTTCAAACAGACAGATTAAAATGTATCTTACCGA
Source organism: Triturus cristatus (assembly GCF_964204655.1). Taxonomy (NCBI): domain Eukaryota; kingdom Metazoa; phylum Chordata; class Amphibia; order Caudata; family Salamandridae; genus Triturus; species Triturus cristatus. Next base: position 333,275,943 of record NC_140591.1, on the reverse strand, counting down.
ACCTGTTAAGGTTAAAATAGGGAAATTTACTGACATGCACCGATTTGACGTGTGTGATACTAGCCCTGTAAATTTGTTAGGAAGGGACTTGTGTAAAATGAACTGCACGATTTTCTGTACTCCTGATGGCATAGCTTTTGAAACTCTTGATGAGGATGTACTGTATAGAATGACCATGGCCAATATGGAACCCGAAGTTACTGAGGCGTTTGTTGTATTTGACTCCGAGGAATTGCCTCAGGAATTAAAGAAAACAGTGAAACCCGAGGTATGGGGTTTCACGGGAGAAGACATGGGATTGATGAAAAGAGTAGACCCTGTGAAGATAACTGTAAAAGAAGGAATAAGTTACCCAAATATTCCCCAATATAAATTGACACCAGAAATAATTGCAGGAGTAACTCCTGTAATAGACAAAATGATTGAACAGGGAATTTTGAGAGAGATAATGAGTAGTCCATGTAATTCACCAATCATGGGTTTGAAAAAGCCTAACGGAACTTTCAGGATAGTACAAGACTTGAGAAAAGTGAATAAAATTGTTGTACCTTGTTGTCCCATTGTCCCAAACCCTTCAGTGATTCTATATCAGATTCCCCATGATGCAGACTGGTACACGGTCATTGACCTGTGTCACGCTTTCTTTTCAATCCCATTGCACCCTGACAGCCAACAGATTTTTGCGTTCCAGTTCGGCGAACGTACCTTGGCATGGTGCCGAATCCCACAGGGGTATACAGAAAGTCCATCGATATTTAATCAGATTCTAAAGAAATCCCTGGAAGATTTAGAAATGCCTGAAAGTTCAGTACTAGTGCAGTACATCGATGACTAACTGGTGACATCGAGAACACGAGAAGCCTGTGTGGTACATACAGTTGCATTACTGAATCATTTGGCAGATGGGGGACTTAAAGTATCCCCATCGAAATTACAATTTTTCAAAAAAGAAGTACAATATTCAGGTCATAAAATCGAGAAAGGTCTGAGAAAGATATCAAAGAAGAGACAGATGTTCAGGAAGTTCTGAACCAAGATTGTGGAAACGAGGACAAAGACGATCAAATGCCAGACTGAAGTGGCAAAAGAAGATGCAGAGAGACTGAATTACCGGACGAGGCATATAACCGAAAGAACCAAGTAGGCTCTTAGAGCCTTGGGTTTAGATAAAGTTAGTTGTGAATAAAAGAGGCTAAGTCAAAAGACACTGATCATTTCCGAAATGGCAAACACAGAAGGTAGAAAACCTACATGTGGGTTCCTTCGAAGATGGTGCAAAGTGTGTTGTTGTTGTTGTACAGGATTACTAATGCTTCTGTGGAGTATATTAGCTATAATAATTTCGTTTAAAGTAACCTTTGAGAAACTAGAGAATCACACGGAGAATAAGACTAATATAGAAAAGGTTTATGATACTCATGCAACTAGATTGATAGATAGAAGCGACTTACATAAGGATAGGTCCATAACTGATTCTTCTAATAATTTTTTTTCAAAGTTATTGTATGAATATGCGAAAACTATGGATGTTAGAGATTGTTATTTTTGCATGCAGTTACCTGCATCAGTGTCAGAGGGTGTTACCTATCACCACCTTCCTGTGACATACGGGATAACATGTAGTGTATTAGCAAGTTTTTTATAAAACAAGGAAATTAGCGTACTAATATTCTGATGTAGATAATGTTTTCTCACAAGTACCCGTAGTTCCTGAACTGAATAAGATAAAACCTGGTAAAACATTAGGTGCATATTTTTTAGAAACTAGAGAATTAACTTTAGAAGAAGTGTTTAAGAATAATCTTACTTGTAGTCTGAGGAAGGAAGAAAATACCTTTTTGGTCATGGTAGAAGAGAGGAGAATTAAGATGCAAAGAAAGGTACCTGAGGATAAGAGAGAGACAACAGTTTGGGACGTAGAAAGAAAAAACCTTTTAAAGGGAGAAATGAGTCCCACAATGGCTTTGGATTGGCCTCAGAGAGGGAAATTGTATATCAGAAGAAATGAAACTGTTTATGATAATTATTTTATAGGTGCGAGTGAATGCCATGATACATATAGAATCATGGGAGGATGGGGATTTAAAGGAAGAAACAATCCAGTATTCCCTGGCAGGGGTGTGGAATTTAACAAAATATCTACTTGTCCATGGGGCAGGTTGCTTCATAAATCTACTTGTCCTGTAACAAAATCCACCTGTCCCTTTTGTGCTATGTAATGCAGTGACAAATTATGGCAGCAATCTCATTATATAAGAGCTCTACTATAGCCTCTCTGATTATGCCAGGGCTCCTTCCATAGTAGGGTTTGAATGCTAGCAATCCCCTTCCATTGCCACGTTTCCGCAATCTACATACTGGGGCTGAAGGTAATGGTAAGCAACAGTTCCAGGGTTCAGATTTTTCTCATGAGCAAATGTACACCTGCATATTTGCTCATGCTAAAATGCAGTTCACAAATATTTTCTAGGAGTATTTTTTCTTGGCCTACTTCTGTAAAGTCTTGTGAATTCACGAAAACTGTATATCTGCACTTAATGCAAGGACATGGGTGCACTCCTAAGACTTTATTTAACAGTTGGGCACCTAATTAGGTCTGGCTTTAACAATGGCATTTTGTGTTTATTACAATTCTGTCTGTGTCTCTCTCTCTCTCTCTCTCTGTCAGCTAGCTTCACGGTGAGTGACCACATTCTGTTCCTTCACAAGGAACATATCGACACACAGTAGTTTTGTTCAGTGCCAGGAACTACTGTGGCAATGTGTGCTTTTTTGAGACTAAAACAATTTTTGCTTTTGCCAATGTTTGTTATAATGGTGAGAGCCCGGCAGCTCCCACACCAATAAGGTTTTACAAAAACCATGACAAAATAAGCCTTGCTTTGAGAAAACTAAAAGGCTGATCAACAATGTCAGACCTACTGGCTTTACCAGTGCTTGTTTATTTTTGTTTTCCATAATCTTATTAAAAATGGTTACACTGATTTTTCATTATGAATATTTTGGGGAAATACTAGCATACTTCAACACACTTTACTAAATGATGTTGCAAAGAAATGGTACCTAAAATTTACAGTTAGAGGCATTGAATGAGCAAACCGCTCAATCCTAGCTCACATGCGGTCATGCATGATTTGCAGTTCTGCATTGTGACATTTAAGCACAGATATTTCCAGGGGTGTGGAATTTAACAAAATATCTACTTGTCCATGGGGCAGGTTGCTTCATAAATCTACTTGTCCTCCTGTAACAAAATCCACTTGTCCCTTTTGTGCCATGTAATGCAGTGACAAATTATGGCAGCGATCTCATTATATAAGAGCTCTAATATAGCCTCTCTGATTATGCCAGGGCTCCTTCCATAGTAGGGTTTGAATACTAGCAATCCCCTTACGTTGCCACGTTTCTGCAATCTACATACTGGGGCTGAAGGTAAGCAACAGTTCCAGGGCTGAGTCTGCAAACCTACTACCTTGCATGTTTTAAGGGTTTTCACCAACTCTTCTCTAATCTTTTCCCATACTGGGAAAGGTTGGAAATTTACTCCTGACAATGACAGACATAAAACTTCTTCCAGGGTTGGGAAAAAAGAGGTTGGAGGGAAAGTGAACTTGTAAACATTCAGATTATTCACATGAGCAAATATACACCTGCATATTTGCTCATGCTAAAATGCAGTTCACAAATATTTTCTAGGAGGAGTATTTTTTCTTGGCCTACTTCTGTAAAGTCTTTTGAATTCACAAACTGTATATCTGCACTAAATGCATGGACATGGGTGCACTCTTAAGACTTTATTTAACAGTTGGGCACCTAATTAGGTCTGGCTTTAACAATGGCCTTTTGTGTTTATTATAATTCTGTCTGTGTCTCTCTCTCTCTCTCTCTCTCTGTCAGCTAACTTCACTGTGAGGGACCGCATTCTGTTCCTTCACAAGGAACATATCGACACACAGTAGTTTTGTTCAGTGCCAGGAACTACTGTGGCAATGTGTGCTTTTTTGAGACTAAAACAATTTTTGCTTTTGCCAATGTTTGTTATAATGGTGAGAGCCCGGCAGCTCCCACACCAATAAGGTTTTACAAAAACCATAACAAAATAAGCCTTGCTTTGAGAAAACCAAAAGTCTGGCCAACAATGTCAGACCTACTGGCTTTACCAATGCTTGTTTATTTACTGGCTTTACCAATGCTTGTTTATTTTTGTTTTCCATAATCTTATTAAAAGTGGTTACACCGATTTTTCATTATGAATATTTTGGGGAAATACTAGCATACATCAACACACTTTACTATATGATGCTGCAAAGAAATGGTACCTAAAATTTTACAGTAGTTTAGTGAAATGTTACATTTTTTTGTGAACATTTTATTTTGAAAGCAAAGAATGATCGATCTTGATTTCCAGCTTCTGCAAATATTTGCATCTAATCAGAGAGCATTCTGGGAGCATTATAGATAGCCTTATATTGCTAAACATTGAAAATGTGTGTACACATTTTTACACTGGAGCCACTGTCAGTAGAGCAGTCTGAGCTTCAACATTTACATTTAGTGTGCTCACCCTAATAAGAAAGGCTTTGCATTAATGAACTATAAATACAAGTTTGAACAGCATTAACACATGGTCACAAATACTACCTTGATGGCAGGCACTGCCTTTCCCTGGTCCATAATGTGGTACTGTAAACTGGCAGCCAAAGGGTTTGTGCTGTAGGGGGTTGGGCCTACTTGTCCCATGGACAAAATACACATGAAAACTTGTTGTCCTTGAGCCCACACAATATGTCCCGGGCATTGGGCTATAGGAATTCCACATCCCTGCCCTGGATTATATTTCATCTGCGGGAATAAAGCTTATTATCGGTTGCCGGGCCATTGGTATGGCATGTTACCTAGGCCTGGTCTTCCAGAAAATATTTAATGTGGGAAGGGGAAAAGATGGTGTGCACGAGATAGGTAGGCAACTAACACGTAGAAGGAGGGAAAGTTGGTCAGAAATTGTAGGGGATATTTTTGGAGCACTGATACCAGCCGTTGGAATATCTCTGAATGCACATAAAATTCGAAAATTGTCTACAGTAGTGGATCGCTTATTGACAAGCACTGCTGGAGGGTTCTTACTGGTAAATACCGAAATAGTTGCCATGAGAGCCATGGTGATGCAAAATCGACTTGCCCTTGATATTATTTTGGCAAAAGAGGGAGGAGTCTGCGGAATGCTGAAGGTGCAACATTGTTGTACTTACATTCCTGATGAAAGTCAAAATTTAAAGAAATATATTAAGAAGAACAGATTTGCATGAGGAAATTGTTCCATTGGAGGTTGAAAGTGTTTGGGAAAGGATTGGTAAAGGGTTTTCTGCTATAAAAAGCTTCTTAATGAGAATAGGTAGTTCATGTGTAGGTAAAATTCTAATGCCAGTGACTTGTGTGGTAATACTAATATTGATTTTGAGATTAGGATGTGTATGTATAAAAAGAAAATAGCTACAAAATAAAATAAAAAGAGAAGTTGCATGGAAAAGAGAGAAAGAAACAAGGGAAAGAGAAATGGGAGTTATAGAATTGGAAGAGTAGAAAGAAAATATGTATAAGAAAACAAGAGAGGATGAGGTAGGGGAAACAATGATGTGACTTAACAAAATGTAAGAGAACTGAGAAATCATTTCCATAAAAATTAACCTGAAAATTTGTGGGATTTGTCGTGATATTAAAAATCACCAAAGGGGGGATTGGTGGAGCAGGTAAAGCAAAAATGTGTATACCTTCTCTATTTGCATGACAAAATACTAATTACGTAACTATTCTAAATATTAACCTGTATTAACTGTTTTGAGTATTACTACTAACCAACCTTTACACACTTAATAAACACGAATTACACGTGGGACTAAGTTGCTAATTGCATGGCTAATAAATCTAATGATTAACTGTGGTACGCATATTAACCGTAGGACGTGTTTTGATAGAAATTGCATGATTTATGTTGCTTTTGTAATGGTTTGCGTTCCTGGTATTGCGGAATGGTGAGTATTACTGCTTTAAATGTTGCTATAAGCTAGGAAATTACTAATATATATTGGGGTTAGTGTGGGATTAAACATTAGGATCTTCATTTCCGTATATTAATTACTTTTTATGTTTGTTTTGATTAAGTTGGCATTCGGGCCTACTAGGCCGCGATATTCAAAATGGAGTTCGGAAGTGGCCACCGTCGTGTGAGCGCGATGTCTACTGCGCAGACTCGGATGGCTCTGAAGATCTCCAGGCGACCTCCAATTTGGGCACCGTGTACCTTGTCAAGGATAGGAACGTGGAGGATTGACAGAACTCAGCTAGTGTGAATGACAGAAAAGACAATGACGACCTGAATTCAGAGGTCTACATGTTGTTACTTCGGAACGTTTCACATGAGAACAGTACAAACTAAAAGATGACATGTTCGATTCCCTGGGAACCAAGAAAACCTGGGAACTGCGTTCAATATTTCAAATTTGAGGAGTTTAGCCAATCAGGATGTTTCGATTCTTAAAGAATGTTGCCGATTATCTTAGAGTTTACTATAAAAGGGGAACTTTAGAAGAGGGTATAGACTAGTGCGTTCCAGAAGTGCGTTCCAAGCTTTCCGTTGGTGACTGCTGATCGATTTGCTGCGTGATTGCTTGGTCCTTTGGATACCTTTGGCACTGTGTTGTGCCGAGCGAAAGAACTTTCCCGGACTTACTTGGGTTTTAGCCTGCATTTGATTGGAGGATTTCACCAGAGAGAATTGATTTATGCAGGGCTGACAGGTTTCGGGGAAATGGTCACCGATATCAAAATGTAGGTAAATATAATTGTATGTCAATTTGTGCTAAAGATTCATGGAAAATATGCAGATTTGATTAAATGCTGACTATGCCAGAGAAAGTGAATTAATTAGATAAACTAAACATTGATTAACAGAAAATGAGTTTGTGATTCTTTTAATAAGGTATTGATTAAAGGTTCTGAAGATTTAAATGTTTTTTAGCTGGTTCTAAATCACCATCAACCAGTCCAACTAATTGGTCCGTCGACCATGTGGTGGAGTGCCTTGATGTTAAGGTTAGGATTCTATAGGTACTGATGTATATAATGTAAAGATTTTTCTCCTATAGGTAATAAGGTATCCCCACATGTCCAGCGCTTCTTTCCTCCTGTGTGCAGACTCGAGTGAGACGTATGAGTGTTGGTGTTATGGGCCCCACCAATGAATGCATGTATGAATGCGTTAGTGCGGTGACGGGTCTGTGACGCAGCGAGGATATGTAAATTTTCCCTTTCCGCTGGAGCAGGTGCACAAGGAGTTTACTTTGGAGAGCGGCTGGCATGGGAGGCTTCTCCTTACTCTACTCCCCAAAAGTACCTCTGGGAATGTGTGGGTGGTTAATAATGAGAAAAGAGAAAGAGTTAATTATAGCAATGCATGCATTGGTTATAAACACTCTTGGTGACTTTTCTTTTTAGATGGGACGGTAAGGCAGTGGGATACACTCCAGATGGACATCCTGACAGCTGCCCTACTGACAAGATTAAATTTTTTTCATGCACGCCGTGCGCTACGAGCAATAATAGGAGAGGGCATGTCAGAAACAACTGAATTCCCACCACTAATGCATTTGCTGCGCGCGCAAACCCCGCAGCACATGATTTCGATACTATGCACTCTCGTTAACGCAGATACAGGTCCCTCTAATTCAAAATCCCTCCTGGAATGACGCACAGAATTGCAGATAGATATCACTGACGAACAGTGGGCATATTGCTGCACGTGTACTAAGGACATTTCACAAAACGAAAGACATCGCCTTATACACTTTAAGTTTTTACAGAGAACATAATACACTCCAGCTCTTATGTTCAAGTGTGGACTTAGAGACGATGATAGATGCATGAGATGCGGAGCGACCGATGTGAATTTCACATACCTTGCATGGAATTTCCCAGGAGTCCAAAGGGTCTGGGAAGAGGTACATGCTGCACAACAAGACATAGCAGGAGTGAGTCTGCGCCTGACCCCACTAGTGGCTCTGTTGGGTTTCACAAAGGAGTTCTCTAAAAGTACACGCAAACTACTAGCGCTCGGTATCCTAATTGCAAAGCAAAGGGTTGCTATGCAATGGATGAAAGGGCCTATGCCCACAATAAAAGAATGGTGCACCGATTTGTCTCATTGTAATATCCACTCTGAAAACTTGACGCTCTCATGCCTATAAGGTGCCAACCCAAGAACATTCGGGAACCGTTTCGGTAATATTTGGCTCGCAGCTCAACTGACGAAGTAGGTGAAGACAAAGACAGTATGGGGGTTGGTTGAATTGGGGGTGGCGCTGTAGATTGGAACTGCTGCCCCGACGATGTTGCTACAGTGTGTTGTTGCTGACCAGTTTACAATGGTAAAAGTCAAAATATTTCCCCTGGGCGTAGAATTTGCTAACGCCTTTAACTCCATTTTGTGGTTGTCTGTTTCCTGTGTGTTATATACAGAACTAATGTACAGGGCTATTGCCCCCCTAATTTCAATTATCAAATGTCTTGCCAAAAATAAAACAAAATGTTTACATGTATTCAATTGTAACTGTCAGAATTGATTCTTTTTCTTGTGGCTGTCGCTACATTTAAGGGGGTGCGGGCCGGGAGCAAACACCCCGTGGGCTCCGCTGGACTCAATACCTGTGGAAAATAGATGCCGTCTGTTGGAAGGTAGGATCCTTCTAGCATGGTTACCCACACTTTTTGCCTAGTGTTGCTCGGTTTTCTGACTATTCTGACGGGGATCCTACTAATCAGGAACCCAGTCACTTTGCTTCCTCCCTAAATTTGACTGTGGTAAGTACTTTGGTACCTTCACAATTTGTTACTGTTGTACCCATGTAAGTCTCTGATATATGGCACTAAGGTACCCAAGGCATAGGTACACCAGGGGTCTCCAATGGGCTGCAGCATGTATTATCCCACCCATGAGAGACCACTCAAAACGGTGAATACAGGCCTGCCATTGCAACCTGTGTAAGTTGGTGCTGGCACCACTTACAACGGATAGAAGTTTCCTTATATCTGAGGTCACTGCACCTAAAACCTAAAAGTCACCCCTGTGGCAGGCTCTTCAGTCTTGAGGGCAGGGTGCTTGGTTACAAGTATGAAGGTGCCCCTGCATGAGCAGGGCCCCTCTACAACCCTAGAGTCGATTCTCCAGGCTTTGTAAGAGTGGTCAGCCATTTAATACATATAGTGGACATCAAGTCAAATGGTGTCAAACATGTTAGAATCCTACCCCAACACTGATTCCAATGTTGGATGTAGGATCCCATGTGCTGAGGAGCTCCCCTAGGGTGCACCCCTTGTATTCATGGTGCCAGCCTTTTAGGGTCTAACACCAAGCTAGTGCTGCAGCCAACCACGCACGTTTCTGCCCTCCTGCTGCTGAACTGAGCTTGAGCAGGGGAAGGCAGAACAATAGGTTTCCTGCCACAGGGAGGTGTGACTACCTCCCAGATAGGACTTATTGTATAGGGCTGGGGTGGGGGCGGTTGCCAGCGCCACCAGACGGCTTCGAAAAGCACATTTGGTGTCTTTGCGTACTCCAGTTTGAGACAGTTAAGGGAGCCATTGGTGCCTGATCTGGCGCGAGCCTGCACAGAGGACCTGGGAGTATCCTCCCCTCTGTCCAACCCTTCCTCTGGGAGGGATCCTTGAATTGTCCCAACCCTTTCCCTAGGGTACTTAAGGGCTTACCTGTGGGTGGTTCTTCAGTTTCGTCGTGGGACAAGATTCAAATCCGAAACCAATCCAACTTCAACTATCTGGGCACCTTGGACTTCGTTGGACTTTGCCCGGAACTGCATCAAGGAAGGCTGCTTGTCTTGTCGTCCTTCCAGTATACTATGTTGTCTGTGCCTGTGCTTCATCCAGGTTCTTCTCCAGGCCTGTGGGCATCAAAGCCACCCAAAGTAATCTCCCTTGGAGAGAAGGAGTCACTCCCCTGCATCTGCAGGCTCCGCAACCAAGCTGACCGGTCTACTGCTCCTGAAGTTCTATGGACTCCGAAAGGCTCAGAAACACAGCTGGTGATTCTGCAACTCCCTCGAGCCCTGCACTGTCTTCTCAGCAAGTTTGAGGCCTGTATCTCTCGGCAGAACCGCTGGAACAGAACCCCTGTGCAAAGCGTCAGCTTGCTGTTACCAAGGCTTGTTGACTCTGTCCTCCAGAGATCTTCAGGCTACAATAAGCTCCAGCCTCCAACGTCTCTTCCTGCCAAGATCTTGGTCCTCACCACTTCTTCTGCACCATGGGCCTGCATTCTTGGTGAGCTATTCAAGGTCCTCTTGCGACTCATGTGCCTTCGGCCTATGGGCCTCTTGAGGGTCTTCTTTGGCTTCAGTGGGCTCCCCTGCTTGCTCTGGCCTGCTCTGACTCTTCTGCCCTGGGTGAGTTAATCACACTGCACCTTTTTCGTTTGCCACGTTTGTTGCTGCTGCCAAGGCTTGTTAATGCTCCCGCCGGACAGCCGACCCCCTAGTTCTTGACTTCCGACGTGGGACAGCTCGTAAACGGCTCCTGGTCTTCCACAGCGTATCCTGGTCCTCACAGCTGCAGCGACAAGGTCAACGTCATCACTCCTCCATCTTCCGCCATCGGTGGTCATTGATCTTTCATGCCTCCTGGTCACTTCCGAGTGGCATAGACTCTGTCCCCTCTGCTTGCAGGTACTCCTCTTCAAGAATCCATCCTTGGATTCCACCGGACTCTTTCACCTTCTCCAGTGACACTTTTACTGAAGTCCTCCATTGTGGTCCACGGCGGTTTCCGATGTCACTTCGCACCTATGCACCCAGCTTCCCTGGTGTCGGTGTCCTGGTTCCTGGGATATCCACGGGTGGGGTGACTCTCCAACCTTCTCCACAGGGTTTCTTCAGGGTCTGCTGGAAAGGGTCCTTCTTCTTAAAAACTGCAACCGCAACTTTACCTTTGACTGCACACAGCCTCCGTGGGGTTCCTGGCTACTTACCTTAGGTGGTTCCTTGTGTCCCCAGCTCTTCTCAGTCTTCTGGTCCAAATTCCGACTTAAGTTGCAATTCACATTCCATTACTTTAGTATATAGTTTGGTCTCCCCCTGGAGATCAATGTGTATTTGTGCTTACTTACTTGTTTGAAATATTTGGTGTTGATATGTCCGGGTAGGAGATATACCAATTTGTTAGTGAGTGTGTGTATAATACATATACCTATTTTTATAACTACACTATGTGGTCCTTTTTCGTTTAACCTACACTATGTGATTAGTTCTTTTAAAACTAGCTGCTTAACACTCCTTCTGGACTAAGCCTGAATGCTGCTCTCTGCAGCTACCACTTGGAGAACGTTCTATATTTGTCAAAGACCACTATAATCACCTTAAGCGTTGCCTGGATTAGTGCAAGGTGCTTCACTTAAATAGGTGTGCACCTTATACTAAGCCAGCCTCCGACATTGGTGTGCAGCGGTTGGTATTTAAGCCTGCACTGTTTTACCAGCAAATCTAGGTATGAATTAAATGAAAAACCATCACTAGCATTAGGCCCATATAAAATATTTTTGTATCACTAAGTTCTACTGAACTTTTAGATTGGGTATTAAGGGCCTAGAACAACCCTATCTCCAATCTTTTGAAATTTAATTTTCACTACTGTAGGTAGATGCAACACCACACTACACCTAGTCACTGTCTTTGATGGGGATCCCGGTGGGTCCCAAACCTCTAGCCATAGTGGTCTTAAGTTCCAGCAACTGAGGACCCTGTGTACCTCTAGAAAGTTAGAGACCGGTAGAAACCCCAACACTGAACAACTCTTAGAGTTGCTTCTGCTGGATGATCTCCAGAATCCTGATGGGTCAGAAATTCAGGACAAAGTGGGTGTGGATGCTCCAGACAATAGGTCAGGAGGTGGTGCCCAGGGTGACCTCAATTCTCAGCATGACCAGGAGGAGTCTGATAACTCCAAACTGATGAACTCTGATCCCTTTGGGAATAGTACTGATAGTAGAGAGGGTGCCCCTAGAGGTAGGTCCACCTTTATTACTCCTGGGAGGGTTCAGAAAATGCAGGGGAGGTCTCGGTCCTCCTCTGTCAATTCCAATGCCTATAACAATTCAATGGGGATCTCCATCTCTAGCAAGAGGGAGGACTCCTTAGCCCTTTAACTGCTGGGCCTTTTCGCCCCTAGGGCTGAGCCCTTTTTTGGCTATTTGTAGTAGTTTGCTTTTAGGCCTCTGTACCTTTTTGACCACATAAGGTATCCACGCCTAATTTGCGTCCTTTTCTTCCAGCATCATGGGGATTTTAAAGGTACCCAGGGTTTGTGGATTCCCCTGGAAGGGTCCCAGATTTTAGCCAAAATACAGCTAAATTTTGGTTTTTTGGTGAAAAATGGGGGAAAAGTCCTTCATATGAAAGTGTCTGGGGGTTTCAAAAAAGGGTTTATGGGACTGAAATCTCCATTTTCCCAGCTTTTAGGGAACAACAGACTTTTGTCAGAAAACCAAAAAGTTTTACACAGTTTTGGCATTTTTCTGGGACATAGCCTATTTTTGCTATTTTCTGTGCTTTCAACCTCCTTCCAGTTAATGGTAGAAATGGGTATGAAATCAATAATGGGTCCTGGAAATCTATACATTTTAGAAAAGTAGACAAAATGCTGAATTCAGCAAGGGATCATTTGTGTAAATCCTTCAAGGTTTCTTTATAGAAACTAACAGTTAAATATAGTAAAAATGGAAGATTAGTTGAAAAACACAGCCTTTTGTGTCAAAGTTTTCACCTGTAACTTCTTCTAATTATGACAGCTCTTTGAATGCAATATACCGTTACAACCACTGGACCTTACTGGTTGTGGGGATATATAGGACTTGTAGGTTCACCAAGAACCCGACGAACCCAGAGCCAAAAACTGAGGAGCGTCTTCCAATGGTTTTTTATTATGTACCGGGTATATAGCAAGTATTTTGGGAAAATGTATACATGGAAAATTCGGTATGAAAGACTCCTTATGTATTTCTGAAATGGGAACAAAATATAGAGTTTAGAAACAGTAGATATTTGCACATTTCCGAAATTGGGAATACTCATACTAGCATGAGAATTTTCGGTCATTTTTCAAAATGACTTTTTTTTTACACATTGTCTTTCATTTGGAAGGCAGAAATGCATCGAATTCTATAGGTAAAAACTGTTGCTTTACAAATCTGAATTACCCTAAGTCTCCCGATAAAAATGGTACCTCACTTGTGTGGGTAGGCGTAGTGCCCACGACAGGAAACGGGTGAAAATGCAACATGAACACACCACATTTTCACAATGAAAAATTATCCTTTTTTTGCAAAGTGCCTAGCTGTCGTTGAGAAAAGAACCCAACTACCTACGTTTCAGGAAACGGCTCAAAGCTCACTTGTTCCCTTAAATTTAATTTTCCTCCTTCTGATACCTGCCGTCCCCCCCTCTCAGCCGCCCAACCCACAGAGGTAGGGATCTCTAGCGCTGGGATACCCCAGGGTGACTACGCGCTCTATAAATTTTTTTAATAATAATTTGAACCTTTGCTCTGCCGGCACCCAGGGAAACCTAGCAAACCTATATATTTTTGAAAACTAGACACCAAGGGGAATCCAGGATGGGGTGACTTGACTGGCTCTCACCAGTTTCTCTTACCCAGAATCCCTTGCAAACCTAAACAATTGTCCAAAAAAACAAATTTTCTCGCATTTCTGTGGTGGAAAGTTCTGGAATCTGCATGGATCCACAAATTTCCACCCACCCCGCGTTCCCCAAAGTCTTCCGAGTAAAATGGTATCTCACTTGTGTGGGTAGGCCTAGTGCCCGCGACAGGAAATGGCGCAAAACGCAACGTGGACACACCCCAATTTCACAGTGAAAAATGAGCCTTTTTTGGCAAAGTGCCTAGCTGTAGTTTTTTAACCCTAGCTCTTGCCGCACCTAGGGAAACCTAACAAACCTAAACATTTTTGAAAACTAGACTCCCAGGGGAATCCAGGATGGGGTGACTTGACTGGCTCCCACCAGGTTCTGTTACCCAGAACCCCTTGCAAACCTAAACAATTGTCCAAAAAAAAACACATTTTCCTCACATTTCTGTGGTGGAAAGTTCTGGAATCTGCGTGGATCCACAAATTTCCACCCACCCCACGTTCCCCAAAGTCTTCCGAGGAAAAATGGTACCTCACTTGTGTGGGTAGGCCTAGTGCCCGCAACAGGAAACGGCGCAAAACGCAACGTGAACACACCACAATTTCACAGTGAAAAACTACCCTTTTTTGGCAAAGTGCCTAGCTGTAGATTTTGAACCCTAGCTCTGCCGGCACCTTGGGAAACCTATCAAACCTACACAATTTTAAAAACTAGACACCCAGGGGAATCCAGGATGGGGTGACTTGACTGCCTCTCACCAGGTTCTGTTACCCAGAATCCCTTGCAAACCTAAAAAACGTTTTTAAAAAAACAAATTTTCCTCACATTTCTGTGGTGGAAAGTTCTGGAATCTGCGTAGATCCACAAAATTCTACCCACCCCATGTTCCCCAAAGTCTTCCGATAAAAATGGTACCTCACTTGTGTGGGAGGCCCAAGTACCCGCGACAGGCTAGGGCCCAAAACGCATTGAGGCGACATTAAAATTGCCTATCACAAAACGCAACGTGGACACACAACATTTTGGCAGTGAAAACTGACCTATTTTCAACAAAGTGCCTAGCTGTAGATTTTGAACCTTAGCTCTGCCGACACCTAGGGAAACCTAGCAAACCTATACATTTTTCAAAAGCAGACACCCAGGGGAATTCAGGATGAGGTGACTTGGCTGGCTCTCACCAGGTTCTGTTACCCCGAATCCTTTGCAAACCTAAAAAATTGTCCAACAAACCCCATTTTCCTCACATTTCTGTGGTGGAAAGTTCTGGAATCTGCGTGGATGCACAAATTTCCACCCACCCCGCGTTCCCCAAAGTCTTCTGAGAAAAATGGTACCTCACTTGTGTGGGAGGCCCAAGTACCCGCGACAGGCTAGGGCCCAAAACGCATTGAGGCGACATTAAAATTGCCTATCACAAAACAACCTGGTTTTGTGAGGCGGTCACCTCGGTTTTTGGCCCGGTGCTCGGCGGCCAGCTAGGGAACCCTATCAAACCCACACATTTCTGAAAACTAGACACCGGGGGGGTTCCAGGGAGGAACAGCTTGCGTGGATTCCCCAACGTTTTCTTACCCAGGATCCCCTGCAAAACTCACATTTAGCTGAAAAAATCACTTTTCCCACATATTTTTGTGTGGGAAAGGAGTAGCCTGTCGCGGGTACTTGGGCCTCCCACAGGAGTGAGGTACCATTTTTATCGGGAGACCTTGGGGAACACTGGAAGGTAGGAAATGCATGTCTGCCCGGCGATGCCACAACTTTCCCACACAAAAATGTGTGGAAAAAGTGATTTTTTCAGCTAAATGTGAGGTTTGCAGAGGATTCTGGGTAAGAAAACGTTGGGGGATCCACGCAAGCCATACTTCCTTGGAATCCCCCGGGTGTCTAGTTTTCAGAAATGTGTGGGCTTGATAGGTTTCCCTAGCTGGCCGCCGAGCACCGGGCCAAAAACCGAGGTGACCCCCCTCGCAAAACCAGGTTTTTTTGTGATAGCCAATTTTGAAGTCGCCTCAATACGTTTTGGGCCCTAGCCTGTCGCGGGTACTTGGGCCTTCCACACGAGTGAGGTACCATTTTTATCTGGAGACCTTGGGGAACACTGGGTGGTAGGAAATGCGTGTCTGCCCGGCGATTCCACAACTTTCCCACACAAAAATGTGTGAAAAAAGTGATTTTTTCAGCTAAATTTGCCATACCTCCCTGGAACCCCCCGAGTGTCTAGTTTTCAGAAATGTGTGGGTTTGATAGGTTTCCCTAGCTGACCGCCGACCACCAGGCAAAAAACCGAGGTGATCCCCCTCGCAAAACCAGGTTGTTTTGTGATAGCCAATTTTGAAGTCGCCTCAATACGTTTTGGGCCCTAGCCTGTCGCGGGTCCTAGGGCCTCCCACACGAGTGAGGCACCATTATTATTGGGAGACCTGGGGGAACGCTAGGTGGTAGGAAATTCGTGTCAGCTCGGTGTTGCCACAACTTTCTCACACAAAAATGTGTGGAAAAAGTGATTTTTTCCAACTAAATATGAGGCTAGCAGGGCATGTTGGGTAAAAAAAAGCAGTGAGAGCCACGCAAGTCATTCACCCTTGTACTTCCCCCTCTGTCTACTACTCAAAAATGTAAAGGTTTGCCTAGGTGACGACTGAGCTAGGGCAGAAAGTCCCCTGCTACCCATTTTGACAAAAAATAAAATCTTACAAAAGGCCATTAAACCGACACAAATATAAATCTAATACTAATTTGATAAAGCTAATCCACCATTTTACACTGGTTGGTTTTAGCACCTCCAGAAACGCTGGCTTCAAAGCACAAATACTTATCAAAGTATATAAATATTGAAGGCAAGGCTTCTGAAGGGGAGCCATAAAGCCACTTCACGGCACCAACCACTTTATGGTCCATTCACACACCACACACAAGACTTCCATACCGCCAGCCATGTGCCCAAACAACCATTTCACTTGCACTCAAACAAACATACTGCCGCCATGCAAGGGCCCATCACATTCATATGCCACAAGACATAATGACTTTGACTATATTTTACCACCTGTCAAGTCTCCACCTCCCTCTTCCAGAACGTTATCGAACGCATGCCCAGTGAACCTATACTAATGGCTTCCATGACAGCCACATGAGGCTCAGGAAGACATGTCTTTCATGCACCTTTAGTGCACTCACTATGCTAAATCCAACTCCTTCCAGTTTGTGGATGCAAGTTGGGGGGTGCTCGAGTATGCCGCAAAGCCATTCCTCGAGTTGAGCAAGCATATCTATATGTCCTGAGTCCTGACTAACCCTGTCCAATTGTTAAGAGACCCTATACTAATGCCTTCCATCTCTAGATACTTGAAGCTTGACGGAATATTTCTGTCATGAGCTTTCAATGCTCTCACAATGCTCTATCCAACTCCTTCCAGTTTGTGGATGCAAGTTGGGGGTTGCCGAGTATGCCGCAAAAACATTTCTCGAGCTGAGCAAGCATATCTACCTTTGAAACTAAGGCAAACTTGCTGGAAAATGTTTAAAAACTTCCTAAAGAGAACATCATAAACTACGAAGAATGGTTGAATGTGAAACACGGGTACTCCATGACCACGGGGCATATGTTCTGTCCACCAGTATGTGCAGCATGGGGACTATAATGCACTTGTCAATTGATGAACAGAACAACTACCACGTTCTGAAAGCAGATAAAGGTGTTGAGAAGTCCATGATATCATGAAGTAGAGGAAGAAATATCCTGCAGCTGCTTACGTAGTGAAGGAGTGGCCCACAGACCGTGGGTATCCATTCACACCAACTGAAAGGTTAACCTATTGGCAGCTCCACCTCAGTCAATTTCTCAGTATTTTGCTTTAGAGTGATACAACATAAAGCAAGTAGGAAAACAGAAGGCAGGCTTACTTGGGCACTGGGGACAGTAAACACGAGTCTCCTGCCTCTTTCCCTGCATCGAGCACACTTTACAACGACGACATGGTCGCTCCTTTTTGGGTGTTGCAGGAATTTTATCTGCAAAGTGTCGCTCCTGCAGCCTTGCCCCGTCCTCCAGAACATATCAAGTGGAGGCTTCTGCTTCTGTAGCAGTAAGACTTTCAATCACAGACAACTGAAAGTCAAGGAAAGACATGAGTCTTCCTGTGGTGGTCTCACGATAAACAACATACGCATTGTATGTTGCCATCTGAATCAGGTGCGTAAACAGTTTCTTATACCAAGTGCAAGTTTTACGACTCGCATTGTATGGCTGAAGAACCTGGTCGTTCTTGTCCACTCCGCCCATGTACTTGTTGTAATCAAGTATACAGGTGGGCTTGTGGACTTCGGCCATCTGACCCCAAACCGTGACAGGGGAAGTGCTCTCAGCATGAATTGTAGTGAGCACGTACAAGTCACGCCTATCTGAGAACTTGACTGTGAGCAGTTCGTTGGAACGCAACGCAGTGCTCTTGGATTTCTGGAGCTTCTTGCAAACAAGCTCCTGCGGGAATCCTTTGCAGTGACAAGGAATTGTATCGCAAGCCACGGTGCCAGCTTTGTAGAGCTCATTGAACAGCTCTACTCTTGTATAGAAATTGTCCACATAAAGGTTATAACCTTTGTGAAGAAGTGGCTGGACAAGCTCCCATACGATCTTTCCTGTGACCCCTAGCATGGGAGGGCAACCTACAAGGTTAAGAGTAGTGTCCTTCCCTGTATACACTCTCAAGCTGTACACATAGCCAGTCGAGCTCTCACACAGCATGTACAGCTTGATGCCATAGCGAGTGCGTTTGCTCGGAATGTACTGCCTAAACAGCAGCCGCACTTTATACAAGATCAAGGACTCATCAATGGCTATATTCTTTCCAGGAGTATAAACCTCTGGAAACCTGGCAGACAAATGATCCACGACAGGCC
This sequence comes from Triturus cristatus, assembly GCF_964204655.1. Taxonomy (NCBI): domain Eukaryota; kingdom Metazoa; phylum Chordata; class Amphibia; order Caudata; family Salamandridae; genus Triturus; species Triturus cristatus. The sequence continues at coordinate 333,257,338 of NC_140591.1, read as the reverse complement.
GAATTTTGAACAACCTGTCATGGTATGGATGGTCCAGGGGCAATGCAGCAGAATTGTCATTGAAATGCAGCATGCACTGCAGTAGCAAAACACGATCTCTGCTCATGTATGGTGCCAAGATGGGGGTTAACCAAACCGTGCGAGTAGACCAGTAGGATAGCAAGGTTGGTTTATGCACTACCCCCATTTTAAGCGTGAGGCCTAAAAATATCTTCAACTCCCCTACAGAAGTGGGAGTACACTTGTGCACCCTAGAATGAGGCCCACGAGTGCCTCCTTCCTCCCTCAGAAATTGTTCGGCACGCAAATTTGTTTGCTGCACAATTTCGTCTAGGAAGTCAACCCCAAAAAAGAGATGGAAGTAGTCATTTGGCAACAAATTTGCAGTATCTACTTTACATCCAGCGTCACCAGTAAAAGGCGGAATTTGGGGCTGAACTAAATTGGGAGGCTGCCAAGCCGTCTGTGCTTGTGGACGCACGTGCCTGCACTCTGGGTTGCTCTAACCTGTTACGGGTGTCCTGCTGCACAGACTGTGCTGGCAAAGGGATAGCAAGACTGACATCGTCTCCTTCAGAATCGCTGGACGATGAGTCATCGGATGGAACTGCGCCGACTGAAAAGTCATTCCCGGATTCGGCTCCATTGTCCTCTCCCTCAGATGCTGTCTCAGTATCTGCTGTCTCAGTCTCTGATCCTGCCTCAGAGCTGGACTCCAGAACCAGATTTGTGGCCTGGGCAGCATTCATCCAACGATATGCCATCTCTACTAGTGCCTAAACTATCCTTTTAAAACAATATCCTACGTAGAAGGCAGATAGATTGTTGGTTTTAAAGTGTAGGTGGGTGTGTGCGTGAGTGAAGTGTTTAAATCAATAATGACGAAGTCACCTTACCTGTGCGAAATCCTTACGCTCTCCAAAAAGACTAAGAAAGAGAGAAAAAAGACACAGTATTACTTTACCTTGCCACATACCCATCATCGCAGCCCTTTAGCACTGGTGGGAGCCAGTGCGACCATCATTTTGGCGCCAAGATGCCTACGGGTGAACGTGTACTTTACAATTGCACACTATGACCTCCTTTGATGCGCCCACTACCATCCTTGCAAACGTGCCCCTCATCTCTCCATAGCCCCTCTCTCACATACATTTAATCTGTTACAAAGTGTTTCTACTGCGTGGATTTACTAATCCACTTAGCTGTCTACATAATACAGATCTGTTCGTTTCAGCATACCCTTTATGGCAACAAAACTGCCACTACACAAAAGTTAGATATCTCTATCTAGCAGAAATTTTTTTTTTGTACTCTACAGCAGTACCACACTTTACTGCCTTTCAGGTAACTTCCAAGAGACTCATTATAGTTCTTTCACAGTCTCATAATTTCAGCACTGAGAAATATCTCTGTAAATAAATATTTATATATATAGATATATAACAATTAATTCCCAATGTCAGCGCGCTCAATACCTGGTGCAGGCAGCAACGGGTAGAATCCTTACCCGATATTTAAATTCAGAAACACAAACGATGCTGCACTCCAGAGACAGGTTTCAGAGTTGCTTTATTTTCACCACCACCGGTCGTGGTGAAAATAAAGCAACTCTGAAGCCAATCTCTGGAATACGGCATCCTTTGTGTTTCTGAATATATATATATCCATATGAATCATGACGAGAAAAGGCGCCCTTTCAGGTGGACCAGGGCTTCGTAGCGACATCCCCGCTTTACTATTCCAAATGAAAATCATGCCGTCTTATAGCACAAAGGAAGCCCTCCAGTCAAGAAAGCAGGTAACAAAAGTTGTTTTAATTAATGGCCAGCAGTCAAAGAGTACATGTATCTACATATATATATATATATATATATATATATATATATGTATGTAGATACATATATATATATCATTCTCTCCAGGGCCGGCATTAGTGCTGGTAGCGCACTGTGCGACAATGTCTGCTGGTGCCCCACCAATGACCACCTCTGCCATGGATTCCCTCACTAGCACCCTTTAACAGTGCCCCTCAAGTCTCAATAACCACTGTCTCTCAGATTCATTTAGTTTTATAGCAACACTCACACCAGTGTATGGTGTCAGAGCACTTTACACCACACACACATTGCACAGAGACATTTGTACATAAGTTTATAGGAAATGCTACATCAGACAGGACAAGGTGTAGTGTAGCAGTAACATGCCATCTATACTGGCAGGCAATATAGTTTAAGTCCTTATTCTGGGAAAGCACAAATCCAGATTTTAAAACGTACCATCATTGTTAGAGGTTCTCTTTCATAATAAAAATGACTTTCTACCCAAATGAACCCTTTTCACAAGATTAAGATGATGAAAGACTGGGCAAAAAAACATAAAGCTCTAACATAGCCATTAAAGTTTACATGCCGCATTAGTATGACAGTTTAGCCCAATAAAAGCACGAAAAACAAAAGGGCACAGAAGCAGTAACCCACTAACCTCTTTACATAATATGCACTTTGTTATGTGCATGCCTATGGCTCCCCTGGGAGCCGCTGGTGGACCCCACAGAAATGCCCATATTTTTCTTAATAAATAATTGCCCCCACAGGGCATCGGCCACTGAGCAGAAGGACTGACCCCCTGCCAATATCACTTTCTTTTAAAAAAAATCTTTTTGTTTTAATATTTGGGGTGCGATCGCGCCCCCCCAGGGAAAGCCTGGCAAATTAATTTTTAAATATGCCCCCATACACGATTGCATTTCCCCCACAGGGGGTCGGCCACTGAGCAGAAGGACCGACCCCCTGCCAATATCTTCGCCATTTTGAAAAATAAAAAAGGTGTTTTTCTTTCCTTTTTGGAGGGTGATCGCGCCCCCCAGGGAAAGCCAAGTAAATTAATTTAAAAATTTGCCGCCGGGAGGGGGGCCGACCTATCACCACGAAGGCCGACCCCCCCAAAGACATCCCAGGTGTCTAGTGGGGTTTCCTGGCCGTGGATCGCAGCGCTGCTGCGATCCACGGCCAGGAAACCCTTTCAGGAAGGCCTCGTTTCAAAGGGGAGACTCTCCCCTTTCAAACGAGACCTCCCTGAAAGCTGGGGAGGCCGTTTCCAGCCAGATTTCCCCATCGGAGTCGAGCGCGGCCTTACCTGCTGCTGTCCTCGGCTCTGGTGGGGAAATCAGTGACGTCAGAGCGCCTCGCGGCGCGCTGACATCACAGATGGGTGGGAGGGGGGACGGGGGAAGACAAAAAAAAACTGGTGCGATGCACCGGACCATTAATTACTGCCCTTCCTGGTGACGTCCAATGGACGTGCGCAGCACCAGAGAGGATGTGCTTGTGTCGGCCACCAAAAGGGTTAGAGAGGGAATACCATCTATTCAAACTTGAGAGAGCAAAGCTCAAGCAAGAGCAGTTGTCCCTTGATATGGAGAACCTGGAAGTTCAGAGGGCTAGGAAGAATTTGGACCTAGAGCCCAATAGTGGCAGCACTAGTATACCTAGAGTCAGGGAAACTTCTTTTGATGCCAGGAACCTGAGCGGGATAGTCCCTCCTTACCAGGATGGGGATGATATCCATAAATGGATTACTGCTTTGGAGAGGGCCTGCAAAGTTCAGAAGGTCCCTCTAGGGCAGTGGGTAGCTATCCTGTGGCTCTCATTTGGGAACAAGGGTAGAGACTAGCTCCTCACTTTTAGAGAAAAGGATGCAGATAATTACTCAGTCTTGAAAAGTACCCTCATAGATGGGTTTGGTTAACCACTGAACAGTACAGGGTTAAGTTCAGAGACACACAGAAGGCGCACACCCAAGACAGTGCTATTAAGGCTCTAGAAGGCTGGCTTCATGGATGTAATATGCATGATTACACAGGACTGTACAATTTACTAGTGAGGGAGCATATCCTTATTTATTGTCAAAATCAGCAACTGCACCAGTACCTGGTGGACTCTGATCTAACCTCGCCCCAAGAATTTGGAAAGAAGGCAAACAAATGGGTTCGTACCAGGGTTAAGACTAAGTCTCAAGGTGATGGTGACCAGAAGAAAGATTCTTCCAAGGCCCAAGAGAAAGGTGAAGAAAAGTCTAAAGAGAGATCCTCTGAGGGTCCCCAAAAATCTTCCTCTGGGGGTGGGTCCCACTCCTCTTCCTCCCCTCCCCTGGTAAGACACCTTATTGCTATATCCGCAAAGAGAAAGACCCCAAGGCCAGCAACAAGGATACCACTACTACTCCCACTGCTACAACTACACCCCCTAGTGCCCCAGTAGTAGCACCCCAAGTGGTAGTTGTGCACCCAAAAATGTAGTTGTGTATTTGTGCTTACTTACCTGTTTACATTTCAAAGTATTGTGTATTGATATGTTCGGGTAGGAGATATACCAATGTGTTAGTGAGTGTGTGTATAATAAATATAGCTATATTTTATAATTACACTGTGTGGTTCTTTTTCGTTTAACCTACATTATATGATTAGTTTTGGTAAAACACACTGCTTAACACTCCTTCTGGATTAAGCCTGAAGGCTACTCTCCTCAACTGCCACTTAGAGAGCTTTCTATGGTTGTCCAAGACCACTAACATTGCCATAAGGGTTGTCTGGATTAGTGCAAGGTGCTTCACTTAAATAAGTGTGAACTATATAATAAGCCAGCCTCCTATACCGTCGTTGAGTCCACTTGGAAGAAGATGAACTGGCATTGCGCTCGGACTCCTCGGGCTGGCCCTTAGTGCGGCAGTCACTTTGAAAAGTGGGAAGATGGTGTCTCACTTGGCACAGAGGCTCCCAGGACTGGTTGTTGCTTCTCCCTTTCCAAAAGGGCTGCGCTGTGGGAATTCTACCATGGTGTAGCGGTCATCGTGGGCGCTAACCAGTCCCCGAGTTCCAGGCTCTTCGGAGCAAGCACTCAACCTTCTACTGCTGGCGATGAGGCACGCTCCCACAAAGCGGAGCACTTGTTTTTGCAGAACTGCCTCTGCAGTAGTGATGTAAATCGGAAAGCAGATAACGAGGTCTTTGACGTCTCTGAGACCTCGTGGAGAACATGGGGCAAGCCTTTGGAGTCACTATGTGTTTAGTCCTTGGTCCTTTGGCAGGGCAGATGGCAGCAGGGCAGCTCAGCACAGCAGAGTGGCAACTCTTCCGCACAGCAGTGTTTACTCCAGCAGAGTTCTTTCCAGGTCCAGTAGCGTACTGATTTGATAGTAAGAGCCCTGGTACTTATAGCCAAAAGTGCATTTGATGTAGTGGGTGACTGCAAAGGAACTCTCTGAAGTGCAAAAGGATTCCTTCCAACCCAGTACTGGCTCCAGGCTACCAGTAGGGGTACATCAGCCCTTTATGTGAGAGCAGGACACAACCTACTCAAATGTAAGTGTAGACTACCTCTCCCTCTCCCTGCCCAGGAAGACTATCAGTATGCAGATGTATCCCCTGTCACACACAGCCCATCCTGTGTTGTGAATGTCTAGAGAGTATGCACAAATTGTAGGTGTCACTCAGTCCAGACGTGTATTAGAGGTAGGCTGCAGGCACACAAAGCAAAGTTAAAAACAGAGAAATGTCAACTGTATAAAAGTGGCATTTCTAAAATGGTAATGCCAAATCCAACTTTTCCATTACAGAGGATTTCTCACCACCATTCCAAAGATATTAAACATGAAGTAGCTACTCCTTTCAAATCAAGAATTACAGCTTAAAAAGTATTTTAAAGAATCCCCAATGCTAACCTATGGAAGGAGTAGGTCTCACAGCAGTAAACAAACAAATTTAGCTGTTTGTCACTTCCAGGACATGTAAAACTTAAAAGTACATGCCCTGCCTTTTAGTTACACAGCACCCTGCCATTAGGTTCACTCAGGGCCTACCTTAGGGGTGACTTAGGTGTAATAAAAGGGGAGTTTGAGGATAGGCAAGTGGTTTTCAATGTCCGGTTTAAGTCACAGTAAACTACACACACTGCCCTCGCAATATCAGGCCTGAGACAGGTTTGAAAGGCTACTTGTGTTGGTGGCACATTCAGTGCTGCAGGTCCACTAGCAGAATTTAGATTACAGGCCCTGGGAATTTGGTATACCATGTTACAAGAGCGCTACAGGTAAATTAAATATGCAAGTCAGGTACACAACTATGTCAACATGTTAAGGGGAGAAGCGCATGCACTTTACCACTGGTTCGCACTAGTAAAGTGCTCAGAGTCCTAAAGCCAACAAAAAGATACAGCAATAAATGGGAAGCAAAATGCAAAAAGTTGGGGGAAGACCACCCTAAGGATGACAGGTCTAACACAGGGTCACAGCACGCTACGTGGGTCTCTGTACTCTGGTGATACAATTTTGCCAGCCGTTTTGTCCCTTCCATTGATACAGTAGGGGATATCAATACCGTCAATATCAACAGAAGGAAACAGTCCAACAGGCTTCCCAGCTATCTCAGGGTCGAGGCCATGGATCCAACAGACAACATAGAGAGCAGGGGCAGCCTGCAGCCCTGACCCTATCCCTTCAGTCATAAAAGCCTCAAACCTACTCTAGTGGGTCATCTCAGACACACAGGGAGGCAGGATCCAGCATTTTCTCCCAGATGGCAAGCAATCACTTGGGATAAGTTGGTCCTGCAAATTGTCCATTGAACCTATACCCTCCAATTTATCTGCATCCCACCGCAGTCATAATGGCTGATAGAGAACAATGCAAACACAAAAACATGATGGACGTGGTGCTGAAACTTTTCAAACACTCCAGTCAAGATATCTGGGTTAAATCCATCTTTCTTTTGCTCTCCAGGCCACCCCAGTTTGGGCTCAGGCATAGGCAAATCAGTCTTGACCCTGCTCCCCATGGGAACAGTCCAGCCCAAACTGCCAGTCCCGGTCCTCCCTGGACCAGAAACAATGGAGAACAATCTCTCTGTCTTCCAGCAGTAAGTGCAGGTCCTTCTGGCCAAACGAGCCATAGAGAGGGTACCGGCATAAGAAATCGCTACGAACTGTTAGTGCTGCTATTTATTGGTGCAGAAGGACAGAGGCTTTTGTCCTATTTTAGACCTTCACCCACTCAATGCCTTTCTGTGGAAGGGAATATTAAAGATGCTCACCTTGACCCAGATCTTGTCTGACCTCGAGCCTGGAGACTGGATGGTAGTGATGGACCTGTAGAACACTTATTTCCACATCCCCGTCTTGCAGGCGCTATTAATTCACAGTGGGGCAAGAGCATTTTCAGTTCATAATGCCCCCCTTTGGGCCTCAAGTGCGCCTTTAATGTTTACGAAAGTGATGGCGGTGGCTTCAGGGCATCTTTGAAGGTCAGGGACTCCAGTCTTCCCTCATCTCAATGACTGGCTGCTGAAGGCGTGCTTACCCCAGGCAGTCACCACCCACCTGCAGACTACAGCAAACCTCCTAACATCATTGGGGTTCAGGATCAATATACGGAAGCGTTGGACTTGGCCCTATTTGCAGGGTCACCCCAACCTTTATGCCTTCATTCCCTTCCTTGCTGAAGCCATATTTATTGGCTTTTAGGACTCTGTATTTTGACAGTGCTAAGTGCTTGTGCTCTCTCCCTAAAGCATGGTTCAACTGGCTCACATCTGATTGGGACATTAAATTTACTTGTAAGTGCCTAGTAAAGTGGTGCTACATGTACCCAGGCCCTGTAAATTAAATGCCACTAGTGGGCCTCATTGTGCCACCAACTGAAGTAGCCCCTTACAACATGTCTGCCAATGCAGTCTGTAGTGCATTTTTGAACTGCTATTTTGACCTGGCAACATAATCTTTTGCTAGGCCTAAACCTTCCCTTTTAATACACATAAATCAGGTAGGCTCTAAAGGGGCATAGGGCAGGGTGCATTATTCTTAAGTTTTACATGTCCTGGCACTGAAAAATTGCTACATTTGTGTTTCACTATTGTGAGGTCTCTCTGTTCCATTGGATAACATTGGGTTACCTTATTACATTTAATAAGTGTTAACGTTTGATTAGGAGCAAATAGAAATGTCATGTTTGGAATCAAATGAATTGTCATTTAAATCCTCTTTAATGGTAAAGTAGGATTTTAAGTCCCAATTCTGAAAATGCGATTTTTAGAAAGGTTTCATTTCTTGCCTTAACCATTTGTTGCCTGTATCCTGGATCACATGACTATGTGTAGTTGACAGGGTGTTGGCAGGATGGGCCTTCCTGACCAGATGGGAGGGGCGAAGCTGTCACCTAACACACTTTCACTTCACAGGAGCTCCTTCAACACACACACAAAGAACTTTGATATCCTGGCACTAAGACAGGGACAAAATTACAGAACCAGATCTGGGAGGAAGTCTAGACGTTTTTCCCACCTCAAAGCTGGAACCAGGTATAAATATTGTCCCCAAACCAACTCTTCAGATCACTTCTGGACCTGTGGATTTACACATTTAAAAATACTACTTTTAGAAAGTTGGCATTTTCCTTCCCCAAAACTTCTAAGACCTTCAAGGAGTTTCCAGCTGCCTGGGCTTATTAATGGCTCCCCTATTAAAAATGCGTATTGGGTCCAGGCAGTAAACCATAGGGGACTAGGTGTGGGCAGGATGGTCCATCACACCAGGATGGGCGCAGAGCTGTTCCCTGCCCCACTTACATTTCAAAGGGCTTACCTCCAGCACACACAAAGAAATCTAGCACTGGTCTTTTATGACCCTAGACGCCTTTGAGCTTTGGCAGGGGAAGGGAAGATCTTTTCCGAATCAGATGTGGGGGTAACGTAGAAATTCCCCCACTTCAATGGATGGCACTAAGTATAAATAGTGGACCTTCTGAGGCACTCTTCAGTACAACCATGGACCTGCAGACTGTAGAGGAAGGACTGTCTTGTCCTCCAGAGGACTTCCCTACTACTCGAGGCTTGCCTTGTTTCCATAGGACTGCCCTGCTACTTGGGGCCTGTCTTGTTTTTCAAAGTACTGCCCTGCTGCATGAGGCCTGTCCTGCTCTCTGCCATGGAAGACTGGACGTATTCCCTTCATCCCAGGCTACCTGAGTGATTCCAAGGGTTAGTTGGCTGACCGCCTGGTCTGAGCTACAGGGACACACAAACTCCAGAGGCCTCCCTGTAACTGCCCAGCTGACCTACTGCAAATAGGCCTGTCTGGACCAGCCTGAGCCCTGCCGCCCTCTGCTGAAGGAGACCCTCATCCCCAAGAGGTGCCTCCCCAGGTCCTGGACCCTTGGCTGACATCACAGTGCACTCCTTAACAAGAAAGGAGAAATCCTAAAGTTCTGAACTTCTCATGCCGGATTTTGTGAAGGAAACTTTTTTAGCAGGACTAACTTGGTACTTGTATCCGGTCCACACTCCATCACGGTCGGTCTGAACTTGTGACTGTCCCCTGGTCTAGTACGACTAGATGACTGCAAGTGACACTTTAAAATTGCATATCCCTGGATCTACTAATTATATTTGTGTCTTTTTTGGCCTCATTTGGTTTATTAAAACTGACTATTTTTCTAAATTGGTTTGGGATTTTTCTTTGTGTTGTGTTTTTACTTCATTACTGGCTGAGTGCTGCATAAATACTTTACACTTTGCCGCCAAGTTAAGGTTAAGTACTTTGTGCCAAGCTACCAGAGGGTTAAGCACAGGTTAATTCACCCTGACAAGGATTGTAGTTGGTGGAACTTCGAAGCGTAGCTAGGTTGATCTTGCGCAAAATCAATGGTTGTATGAGAAGAGCGGAAAGAGTGCTCAAGGGAACAGAAAGGGATACGGCCACCCACGTCCCAATACTCCTCCGGCACAACAGGCACACAGAGGATAAACACAAAACAAGGTATCGTTCCCGAGCATAAACAAATAAGTATTAAACAAATTATATTAATATTTCGACGAAAATTCAGTCCATATATTCAGAGGATAATCTTCTTTATTCTCTTATTCATTCCTCTGGATCTCCCCTTGTGGTCATAACACAATGGTTCGTGATAACAAGTAAACATAGATGTTGAGATAAGAAGATCAGGGCACTCGAAAAAACTGCACCAATCAAGAAAGTATAATACAGTGTTGTAAATAAGCAAAGACCCTTTTGCATACACGGAGCACGGACCCGGTGGTTTTGACCATATCACACGATCAAGGCCATCGTACCTTTCTTCCTACACTTCCACATCACACTAATACTGGGTCTTTGCCAATACTGAGATTTTAGACATCTGACTACATAATTACTGAAAAAGAGAAAATGGAAAACTTTAACTTGTGTGGATTTTATTAAAATTACTGTTCGCGAGCCTTGAAGAAGTCCCGTAGGGATGAAACGCGTCGGCTATGAACTGGCTATGAATTGTATGCTGTAATTTTAAATGAAAAATCTGAACTACCAAATAAAGAAAAACTCATCTTCAAGACTTCGAAGTTTATCGTGAATCTTTGGGGATACACTACACATCTGTTTGTTTATTGATTGTGACGAATAATTTTGTCCATTATATCTGTATTTATGTTGCGTGCTGAGCCACTTCTGTCTTTAAACATAGATGTTGCAGCCAACACGTGTTTCGTCTTGGGTAAATGGCCCAACGACTTCCTCAGGGCAAAGGTAATCTTTAGAGAAGCAATATTGCACACATTAGGTAAAACCTAAATGTGGTCCCATATAGTATGGGTTTAAATATAGAATATATCCATCCTAAATCAAAATTGCAATATATGCAAGTATCTCAGTCAACAAATTAATCACACAAATACTAGCCGTCGATTACGATCGGAGTACTCCCCTTTTTCTGATATACAACTTTTCCTTTTACGAGATGCGCAGACTGGATTAATTTGTTGACTGAGATACTTGCATATATTGCAATTTTGATTTACGATGGATATATTCTATATTTAAACCCATACTAAATGGGACCACATTTAGGTTTTACCTAATGTGTGGCGTTTTGCTTCTCTAAAGATTGCCTTTGCCCTGAGGAAGTCGTTGGGCCATTTACCCAAGACGAAACACGTGTTGGCTGCAACATCTATGTTTACTTGTTATCACGAACCATTGTGTTATGACCACAAGATGAGATGAATAAGAGAATAAAGAAGATTATCCTCTGAATATATGGACTGAATTTTCGTCGAAATATTAATATCATTTGCATAATACTTATTTGTTTATGCTCGGGAACGATACCTTGTTTTAAGTATTGTAGTTGCCTGAGTGGGGCTCCCATCCTCCTCAACCTATAACTCAATTTCTTACACAAAATCACACCTGACTCCTTTGCAGATGCTTCTGTTCATCAGAGCTATTTTGGACACAGTACAGTTTCGTGCCTTCCCCTGGAATGAATAGTTCAGAATATTCAAGCTATGAACACGATGTTTCAGCCTCTCTCCTAGATCTTAGTGAGAATGACTCTGAGGCTGCTGCATTCTGCTGGTTAAGAATGTCAGGTGGCATAAGCTGGCCTCTGCAATGGTAGCTGAAGCCCGAGTGGGCACAGAACCAGGGGGATCTATCCGATCAAGTCCAGAATTCAGAGGACACGGCTAGAAATCTGCAGTAGTGGCTAATGGACCACGATTGGGTCAGCAGCAGACCTCTTTCATTACCCCACCCAGAGGAGACAGTGCTTCTGGGTTTATTGGAGGCCATTTGGGAAAGATTGATATCAGAGGTATTTGGTCTCCAGCAGAGGCCCGACTCCGTATCAACCTACTGGAGTTGTGGTCCATCCGTTTGACATTGAAAACCTTCCTGCCATCCATCGAAGGGAGGCTGGTAGTCTTAATGGCCTGAGCCACATGGGCAGATGCAAGTCAAAGGTCTAGGTCAAGGTCGCCGTAGTCCAGCAGCGTGGCATAGGAGAGCAAAACGGCTGACGCGTAGGATGAGCGCTCCTGAGATGCCACTATCCTGCAACAATTACTTGTCCCCGGGCTCTACATCCACCTGTCGGCTTGCCACTGGTTCTGATCGTGTCCCGGGTGATCGACTGGGACGGAGGTCTGGTGAGCTCGGGGCACTCTCTGTGTGTCTGCGGGGGAAGCATCCCGGACTGGGACTTGTGAGATGGCAGCTGCCATTTGGGTCCACTCACTGCAACGGCCGGGTGAAGCGCTGGTCGGCGACTCATTGAGGTTCTCTGCTACCTTGCAGGAGGCCAGAGGATGGTTGCTGCCAGGTCGCCTGCAGAGAGCTGCCATTGCAAAGACCTGAGTCGGGGAAAGCAGAGGAAGGGAAAGTGAGGATGTACGTGTGGTGGTGATCGGTGGCTACTGCCAAATACCACTGGCTGAACTGCAGTGACTGAAGGTGCGGGACCTGCCAGTGCAAGTCGCCCCTACCGCCTTGGGGAAGGCTGGGGCCTGGTGCTGTGGTAATTGAGGCCGTAGGTCCCTACAGCAAGAGAAGGGAGTACTGTTGTGGCCAACACCCAACCGAGGAGGATCTGACACCTTTGATGTCCGTTCACTGGCATCCTGACGCCGGCAGCAGATGGCTGTATGACACCCAGGGGGAATGTGTTGGGGCCCCCTAATGAGAGGACTGGGACGTGGACCTCTGTGCGTCACCGGAGAGCCCTGTGGTAGGAGCTGGAGTGAGGCCTGGGGGAGTGACTGGAATGTGGCCGCTGGACTGGCATGTTCTGGTGGGTATACCTTAACCCCAGGGCAGTCACGGGGCGCTGAGGTGGCATGGCCCTTGCATCATAATGAGGGAGGGCCTGCAATGCTGGGGCTACTGGGACACATTGCCTGTGAATAATTGCCCTAGTCCCACCTGGAGGGTGGTGCTTGAACAAGCGGCCCTTACTGACGGACTTCTTGGAGTTCTGTTGCCTGGCAGCGTTATTGTTGCAGGCCATCCGATGGGACGGAACGCCCTGGTGTTCCTGCTTCCTAACCTACCTGCATATAGGGACGCCCAGTGTTGAGGACTAGTGTGGATCCGGGTGGCCTTGACACTATGGGCAGAATTGGGGGAGTGCCATCAGGTGGGGCATCTGGCGGGTCTGGCCGCAAAGACGCAGGGCGATGCACAGGGGCGGGGTGATGCTGAGGCTATACTGTAGGTGATCTGAGAATCACACACACACTGGAGCAGAAGGTTGATGCCAAAGCAATTGATGTGGGCCTCCTAAGGCTGATCACAGAAAACTGGCAGACAGAGAGGGACACACAGGGTCCACTATAGCAGGAGGAGGCCAACAGTCACCGCCCTACAACAGCAGATGGAGGACATGTGCCTTGACCTTACGCCTGCTGCAAGATCGAACAGAGGGTCGGTCCCTCCGTAATAAAATAAGGATAGTCGGGCTGCCCAGGTGCATCGAGGGTCAATCGGCAGAGCTATTTTTGATGACTAGCTGCTGAAAGAAGTGCTCACCATCACCCAATCCAGATTCTTCACGGCGTAGCTGGCCCACAGGGTCTCGTCTCACCTACTACTCCCGGACGCCCCTCTGCAGCCAATGGTGGCCATATTGTTGAATTATTGGGACAAAGACGATATCCTGCAGCAGACACGCACTCACAGCCCCTGGGATCCTGCTGGACACCAGATATACCTGTATCCGCATAACACATCCCCAGTACAGGAAAAACACCTCAGATTCTCAGGGCCTAAACAAATGTTAAGAACCTCAGTTATCACCTGCAGACGGATCTACCCTGTGAAACTATGTGTAACAGCGAAAAATAAAAAAAAATTCTTTACCAGCCCAGAAGATATTTGGATTTGGTTGGAGGATCAGGGCCACGATGTCTCGCAGGCTCGAAGGTTTAAGCAGGATGCCGCCCGCACCAAGAAACATCGGAAAAGGGGTACACAGCCATCTCCTGGAACTCCCTCAAGAGAACACGCATTGGCGGAGAGGGCAGTCCTGGTGTCCAACATCAGGGCCCAGAGGGACGCTTCCCCGTGGTGGGGTCCAGCGACACGACTCATCTGAGAGATACTCTGACACCAGCTCATGGAAAGGACAGAACCGCCCACTGAAAGGCCCCGTGGTTACTCCCAGATCCTGACGACTTGATCTAAATAACTGGTGATCGCACAGACTGCCATACGTACTGTGGGAGCCTTCTCAGCGGCGCTCGGCTATAACTTTGCGGTAGGAAGGTGCCGGAATAGTCTCCCCGACTACCCGGCGGGCCTCCCTCCAACATTTGGTGGCCAGTGGCGGGATCCGAGCAAACGCAATCGTACAAGCAAGTAACGCAACCACTACCTGACCAGACGAGAAGAGAAAAAGGGAACCATGGATGGCCAAGAAGCAACCATGACCGCAACCTTCCAGTTGGAGAAACTGGAGGAATACACCCACAAGGAACTCAAACAATTCTGCAAAGACAAAGGGATCCCAACCACAGGATTGGGCACCAAGGAGGAAATGCAGAAAGCCCTGAAAGCCTGGGCAGAACCCGAGACCCCTCCATCCCGAGCCGAAGGGACCTCGGCCCGGGACGGAATCCTGCCGACCACGGCCCCGACAAACGGGGAGCGAACCACCCCAGACACCAGCCTTTCCCCCGAAGAGATACGAGAACGGGAAAGGGCCCGGACACACGAAATGGATCTTGCCCGACTCCGGCTGGACGGTGAGCTCCTACTGGCGGAGAAAAAGATAGCCCTGGAGCAACTACGACTACAAGAAGAAATCGAGGAGAAGAAAAGGCATCGGGAGCTAGAGGAGAGACGGCTAACCCTCGAGCACGAGAGGAGCCTTAAAGAACTTGAACTAAAAGCTAAAACTGGGGAGACCAGCAACCCCGGAGCCCGGGACGCTCTGCCCCCGACCGAGCCAAAGGTTCACATCCTCAAGGATGTCGTCAAGGAGTACTATAAAAATGACGACATCCAGCAATGGTTCTGAGCGTACGAAGTCGCCATGACCTCCCATCGGGTACCCCGGAAGGATTGGGGCGCCGGCCTATGGGGGAGGTTCCTCAGCGAGGGACGGGATACCCTGCTGCAACTCCCCGACGCAGTGATGACCTCGTACGACTACATGAAGGAAGCCCTACTCACCCGCTACGGACTGTCGGCCGAGATGTACCGGCAACGCTTCCGGGACTGCAAGAAGATCCCTGGTACCACATGGGTCGAATACGTGGACTTCTTCAGCCGAGCGTTGGAGGGATGGATCAAAGGGAGCAAGGTCACCTCATATAACGAACTATTCGACCTCATTGTCTGGGAGCACCTCGCCAACAACTGCTTTGTGGAACTAAGGCAACACCTCCTGGACAGTAAACTGACCGAGCCCCGGAAGCTCGCCGCCGAAGCGGACCGATGGGTCAACACCCGGGTCCCCCGGAACCCCGTGGGGGACTACCAACGGCGCACCACGGGACCTCCCCGCCAGCGAGGCGGAGGAGGGGGGTCCCACCGCAGTCGAGAATTCCCAGCCGGGCCGCCCAGAAGTCCGCCACGAGGGCAAGCAACCAACCCCGCTTCCCCGACCCAGGGCCGAAGAGGGACCCCTATCGCCCGGTCTGGACCACGACCGACAGTAACCTGCTTCGGATGCCAACAGACCGGCCATTATGCAAGTGACCCGGCTTGCCCCATGAACCGACGGAACGGGGCCACCTCCCCGACAAATTGCCGCCGCAGCCCTGGGGGAGGGAGAGGACGAGGAGGAGAACTACGACGACGGGTCCCCCGAGTGGGAACCAGCCGCCATGTCGCTTGTATGCCTAGGCTCCCGAGAAATGGTGCCCCGCGCCACCATCCCAAGCAACACCCAGAAGTACCAACAGTGGGTCACCATCAATGGGCATCTGGTGACCCCCGAACAGATCCTACCACATGTCCTCTGCCCTGTCCGGACCGCCGACAACACCGAGAGCATGTGCCGGATGGCCCGAATCCCCTTCGAGTGGGGAGGAGTGTCCGGCACCCTAAAAGTGACTGTCCGCGACGACGCCCCGGTGGACTGCCTCCTGGGGAACGACCTAGAGAGCTCCCCCTGGGCCCAGGTGGAGCGCCGAGAGCATCTGGGGATGCTAGGACTACCCGAGTGGGCCTGCGCCACCACTCGGTCCATGACCGTCCAGCCAGCTGCGGCCCCGGCCCCTGACAAACCGGCGGGCCCCGAACCATCCACCTCCTCCAGCCCGGAGGAACCTGACGAGGAGGCCGGGCCCTCCGAACTTTCTTCCAACGAGGCCGCTCCCCTCAGCGAGATCCCCGAGCTGGCCCAGTGGCGCCACGACGGGGGCCCCACCCGTGAACAATTCCAGCAAGAACAGAAGGGCTGCCCGTCCCTCGAGGGGGCCCGACAGCAGGCGGCCGCCCAGGCTGCGGGGGACCCCTCGGGAACCCACTGGGTCTATTGGGACAATGACTTATTGTATAGCGAGCAGAAAGTCGCCGAACTAGGGGCCAGCCGGGTGCTGGTGGTCCCCCTCCGATTTCGAGAATTCCTCTTGAACCTGGCACATGACGTGCCCCTCGCCGGACATCTCGGGCGGGAGAAGACCTACAGCCGCCTCGTGACCCATTTCTATTGGCCCCGAATGAGACGAGACGTGGACCAGCACTGCCGGTCCTGCCCGACCTGCCAAGCTAGCGGGAAGACTGGGGGACGCGTGAAAGCCCCCCTGCAACCATTTCCAGCCGTCCACACCCCGTTCGAACGAGTGGGGATAGACATCGTGGGGCCCCTCGACCCCCGGACTGCCCTGGGCCACCGCTTCATCCTGGTACTGGTCGACCACGCCACCCGGTACCCAGAAGCTGTTCCCCTCCGGACTGTGACCGCTCCAGTGGTGGGCCGGGCCCTGATGGGCATCTTCTCCAGGGTGGGGTTCCCCCGAGAAGTGGTGAGCGACAGGGGGACGAACTTTATCTCGAAGTACATGAGATCCCTCTGGCAACAATGTGGGGTCACCTATAAATTCACCACCCCTTACCACCCCCAGGGGAACGGACTGGTCGAGCGGTTCAACCGAACCCTGAAGGGGATGATCAAGGGCCTGGAAGAGCCCCTCAGGAGGAGATGGGATGTCCTGTTGCCCTGCCTCCTGTTCGCCTACCGGGAGGTACCCCAGAAGTCCCTGGGCTTCAGCCCCTTCGAACTGTTATATGGGCACCCCGTCCGAGGGCCCCTCAGCCTGGTCAAGGAGGGTTGGGAGGCGAACGTCCAGAGTGCCCCGCCCGACGTCTACCGGTACCTCCTGACCTTGCGGAACCAGACTCGAAAGTTCCGTGCCCTGGCAGAAGCCAACCTTGAAGCCAGCCAAGAAGATATGAAACGCTGGTATGACGAGAATGCCTCAGCCGTCGAGTTTGAGCCGGGCCAGCAAGTCTGGGTCATGTCACCTGTGGACCCCTGCGCCCTGCAGGACAAGTGGACCGGGCCCTTCAAGATAGTTGAAAGGAAGAGCCCCGTCACGTACCTGGTCGATATGGAGTCTCCGAGGAACCCCCTCAGGGTCCTGCACGCCAACCGGCTCAAGCCCCATTTTGCCCGAACTGAACTAAGCTTACTACTGGCTACCAACGATGGGGGTGAAAGTGACTCCGAGCCCCTACCAGACCTCCTGGGGTCCTCGAGCCAAGACGGCTCCTTGGAGGGCGTCCACCTCTCCGCCACCCTGACACCAGAACAGCGCCATGATTGCCAGAAGCTACTGCAACCCTTCGCTGCCCTCTTTTCTCTCACGCCCGGGGTAACCCCCTGGTGCGTCCATGACGTGGACACGGGGGATAGCCCCCCTGTATGACACCGCGCTTATAGAGTGCCTGACCGAGTCCGGGCCTGCATCAAGACCGAGGTCGCCAAGATGCTCGCCCTCGGAGTCATCGAGCCTTCCGACAGCCCGTGGGCCAGCCCGGTAGTCTTGGTGCCGAAGGCCGCCGCCCCCGGCACGGCCCCCGAACTCAGATTCTGTGTCGACTACCGGGGCCTGAACACAGTTACCAAGACCGATGCCCACCCTTTGCCACGAGCCGATGAGCTGATTGATCGCTTAGGGGCCGCCCGCTACCTAAGCACCTTTGATCTCACTGCTGGGTACTGGCAGATCAAGCTCACTCCCGGCACACAAGAACGATCAGCTTTCTCTACCCCCGACGGCCACTACCACTTCCGGGTGATGCCCTTCGGCATGAAGAACGCCCCAGCGACCTTTCAGAGGCTGGTAAATAAGGTCCTGGCCGGTCTCGAAGCCTTCAGCGCAGCCTACCTCGATGACATTGCTGTCTTCAGCGACCACTGGGCCGCGCACCTAGGACACCTTGGGGAAGTCCTGGCCGCTCTCCAAAGAGCCGGCCTCACAATTAAGGCCAACAAGTGCCAGATCGGTCAAGGATCTGTGACCTATCTGGGCCATCAGGTGGGGAGTGGCCAGGTGGCCCCCCTCCGGTTAAAAGTGGACGCCATCCAGGCGTGGGAGCCCCCCGCCACCCAAACCGCTGTCCGGGCATTCCTGGGCCTCACAGGCTACTACCGACGCTTCATAAAGGATTACGGCAGCATTGTGGGCCCCCTTACGGAACTCACTTCAAAGAAACAACCCAAGGCGGTGCACTGGACGCCCCGCTGCCAGACCGCGTTTGATACTCTCAAAGCAGCCATGTGCACTGCCCCTGTGCTACAGGCCCCCGACTACAGCAAGGAATTTGTAGTCCAGACCGATGCCTCGGAGTACGGGATCGGGGCAGTCCTCTCCCAGCTGGACGCCAAGGGCCTCAACCGACCGGTGGCCTTTATCAGCCGCCGACTGCTGCCGCGAGAACAGAGGTGGAGCACCATCGAGCGGGAGGCCTTCGCTGTGGTATGGGCTCTCAAGAAGCTCCGGCCCTACCTTTTCGGTACCCACTTCAGGGTCCAGACTGACCACCGGCCCTTGCAGTGGCTCATGCAAATGCGGGGCGAGAACCCCAAGCTGTTACGCTGGTCCATCTCGCTACAAGGGATGGACTTCACTGTTGAACACCGGCCCGGCAACGACCACGCCAATGCTGACGGCCTGTCCCGATTCTTCCGCCTCGGCGAGGAGAACCCCCAAGAAGATGGGTGACTCTCCCTGCCTTCAGCTGGGGGGGACGCGTGTGGGAGCCGGCCTCGTGGCGTGGTCCTGTTTCCCCGCGCTAAGCCGCACGAGGTCCCATGCACATCGGGGCTCCTCCATCTTGGATTGCACGTCACTCCACGTGACCACCTGTATGACCCTGCTCTACCCGGCCTCGGTCCCAGCGAGGCCCGACATCGAGACGCCAACCCCTGGCTCGGGGGATACCACGTGAGCCCTTCCCACTCTCGGCGGAGGGCAGTATCGATGGGACCCCCTACCGTCTCTCCACACCTGGGTGTGATCACCCCACAGCTCTCTGGGGCCTGGCGCCTCTCCTGCTGGGCGTCTGGCCGCCCCCTACCCATCCTCTCCGCCCCCTCCGGGCGCACGGGTCCGGACATCAAAGGGCTCTCGTCCTATATCTGGGGCGACCCGACAACAGGGCAGTAGTTGTATCCTGGAGTCGAGAGCCCTGCTGATCGGATCGCGGCTGACCCCACGAAGAAGACTCACCCGGAACCACCCCTTGAGCCCTGCTGACGACGTCGCGGCTCCACCGTGCTTAAAGACCTTCACGAACCCTTGGGGCCCTGCTGACGCTGTCGCGGCCCGACCTTGTTGAACCTTACCACCGGAGCCCAGCTGACCTCGTCGCGGCTCGACCGAAGCGGACCTACCACCAGAGCCCTGCTGACCGTGTCGCGGCTCGACCTAAGCGGAACTACCATCCGAGCCCTGCAGACGACGTCGCGGCTCTCCACGTCCGAGCCGCTCTGAGACCAGCATCCAAGGTCTGGCGCAGAGCCCTCCCGTGCCTGGCTGGCACTAAGACTGTCCCGCTACCCTATCCTCTTGAACGAACACTGAGACTCTGACAGGATCCCTCGATCCCTCTGTAAATATTGCCCGTATTACTGCTGATAAAGAATCTAATCTCGCAACTACTATTGAGTCCTGTGTGGTGGTGTTACTGGGCCTAGTACGATCATAGGAGAAAGACCTCCCCGAGGAGGCTTCTCAGCGGCGCTCGGCTATAACTTTGCGGTAGGAAGGTGCCGGAATAGTCTCCCCGACTACCCGGCGGGCCTCCCTCCAACACGTACCACTTCAGAAGGACCCTGGGATGTACTTCTTTTCTGGGCATGGTGATAAGGACTACGGTACACAAACTTGCTCTGATACCTACCGCCACAGAACCAAGTGACTACACAAGTATTTTGGACTGTTATTGGTAATGTTGGTGTTTGTGTTTCAAATGGTTAAAATGGACGAGGTGTGTTACGCCTCAACCAGAGGGAGGGAGGGACACCTGCACACTGCACAATAATTAACGGAAGCTACTCCATTTTATGATGTTAAATAAAATGTGATGCCTTCCTCTATTCTTCTGTGTCCTTGCATACATTTCTGAACTGGATCCGACTGGGTTCAATATATCAATGAATGTAATTGAATTATTCTTAAACTTAACAATTGTAGCCTTGCTACCTGAGGATCCTTGACCTCACCAGACCATTGTCTTTCCAAACTAATTACTTACCCCAGTTCACAAACGTGTGGGGTCCCCTTGTTTTTTAAACGCACAATAGACGGGAGGGCACACTCCCTTGCAAGTATATTTGCCCCAACATCAAACAGCTTCACTGTCTTGATGTACTATCTCCGTCCTGCACAGATCCATTGATTCGCATCGGCTGTGGGTGGTAGACTTTAACTTTGTCTTTGACTGTGACCTGGATCGGTCGATCTCGTCCTTGCCATCGGGACGTTGTGGCTCACTGACACGGGGTTCCGGCAATGGGCTTCACACTGGGCAATAGTGGACCTCTGGTGAGAATCGTACCGAAGGTTACGAATACTCTTTACTCAGGGGTACATGGGATCCATACTACACTGGGTATCCGTAACTCAGAATATCTTTGCTGGACAGCTTCAGACCACAACTCCATCTTGGTAATGCTGATACTGGACAAGGCCGCTGACAGCGGTGCAGACTTGGCGCCTACAACATGATGCTTTACTAGCTCTGCCCTTCAATGCTGCCATTGAGGACTTGATAGATGAATATTTTTTAGGCAACAAAGGTACAGCTACTCATAAAAATGTGGAGTGGAGTGGCCTTTAGGCCTGTCATATGGGGTATTTTATTAAGACCTCCTATGGCACAAAACGGACGCTGCTGGAGGTGCTGCAGCTGGAGGAGCTGGGTGCAGTGAGAAATCCAGCTGACAGGACGAGTCTGTTGGACTTTACTAAAATTAACCAGGCATCACTGGAGCACCTCCGCTGTCTGCATTATAAAAAATTCCTCAGGGCTGCACTTGCCCTTAGCGCTCGCGACCAGCCACGCATATGTTGGCCCTCACCTGCACTCACACAACCCCATGGGATGGCATGGCTCAGACCCAGACATCGCCCGCCATGTTTGCGGACACTGAGACCAGGGCTTCTCTCCACGTCCTGTCTTGGAACGTTAACGGTCTCCTAGATAGGCTGAAACGCACCGCTGTCCTGCGCTATGCGCATCGCCCCCACATTGACATCCTTCTCATTCTAGAAACACATCTCCTGGGTAACTGCTGCCCCTTTCTTGCCCGTTACGGGTATGACAGAGTGTGGCATTCTGGCTTCTCCAGAGGCTCCCGCGGGGTGGCCATTCTCATGAGACGCAACCTGCCCTTCGTCCTGTCCCGGGTAACCCACAACCCTCAGGGCACATAAGTGGCGGTGTGCGGCTCTCTGGCTGGCTTTCCTCTCAACCTCATGTCCATATACTCGCCCCCCTAAATGCTTACCTCCACATTGGCTCAGACCTCTGCCCTCCTGACCACTCTCTCTATGGGCGCCACGGTTGTGGGCGGGGACTTCAATGCGGTCTCCCTACCGGCTGTAGACACAACGGGCCCTCCTTCCGCTGCCCGCTTTGCGCAAGCAAAACAGTTGAGGACTTGGACCGAGTCATTGGGCCTCTGTGACGTGTGGCGAATGTGGCACCCGCGCACCACCCACTTTACTCATACCTCCGCAGCCCACCACACGCAGGCACGCATAGACATGATCTTTCTCCCCGCCACTGACTGTTCGACAGTTATAGACGCTCGTATTCTACCTAGGGGAATTTCTGACCACTCCCCGGTGTCCCTCAGTACAGGGACTCCCCCTCCATCAACCCGCCAAACGTGGAGGATGACTGCTTGGTTCCTCCAGGACAAGGAATTTAAGAGGGTGGTAGGGAAGGAACTCGAGCAATACTTTCTTACCAATGAGGGATCCATGACCTTCCTGGATATCCTATGGGAGGCGGGGAAGGCAACCATACGGGCTTTGCGAAGGGGCAACTTACGAAACAGAGGCAGGAGCAACACTGGGAAATTACCACGAGGGGAGCGCAGGCGCTTCGCCTGGAACAGTCCCTTTCCCTGTCTGAAGACGCCATCCAACGTCAGCAGCTAGCCCTTCTCTGGACCGAGATTAAGCAACTATCTCTATGGAGGTCCTCGGTGGCACGAATCTATGGCTGGGGGGACAAAAATGGCACGATTTTGCACAGGTTGGCCACTTTTCCCAGGGCGAATCGCATAATTCCTGAACTAGTAGATGAACAGGGTTCGGCTCACACTGCCCCTTTAGCGATGGCGCGCACATTTGCTAGTTACTACCGGCGTCTGTACGCAGCACACACCCCTGACTTATTGCTCCACGTTCTCCTTGAAAGGAGCCACGTTGGTCTCCCCCGGCTGGAGGCAGCAGCTCAGAGGGACCTGGACCGCCCCATCTCTAGGAAAGAAATTGGGGAAGCAATTTCTCTTACATCTCCAGGTAAGACTCCGGGACCGGACGGCCTTCCCCAAGAATACTACGCGGCATATCGCGACACATTGATGCCCCACCTGGCTGGCCTTTTTCAGGAAGCCATTGATAAGGGCTCCTTTTCGCCTGAGATGGACACTGCCACTATTGTAGTCCTCCCGAAATCCCAGCCTCCCTCTCGTCTATGCGGGGGACTACCGTCCAATATCCCTCCTTAATATGAAGATCAAACTCTATGCCACCATCCTGCCCAACGATTGAAGCCGTACTTGCCCTCGCTGGTCCACCCAGACCAATGCAGCTTTATGCCCGAACGCATGACCCGTCACTGCCTCCGGAGGGTACAGCTGGCTCTGGCCCATCGACACTTACTCACTCCGTACTTGGCCCTTCTCTTCATAGACTTCGAAAAAGCTTTCGACTCGGTGGACTGGGCGTACCTCCAGGACGTGTTGATCGAGATGGGATTCGGGCCAGAGTTCCGGGCACTGGTCCAAGTACTCTATGCGCAGCCGCACGCACGGGTGCTGGTGAATGGCGTTCTGTCCGAGGCCTTTCCCATTGCTAGGGGCACGCGGCAGGGCTGCCCCCTTTCGCCCCTGCTGTTTGTCCTGGCGATGGACCCTCTGGGGTCCCTGGTGCGGGCTGACGCCCGCATTAGGGTCTGGGAGTGGCCCAATACCGACACGGACAAGATCGCGTTATATGCAGATGATGTTTTTGCTCTTTCTGGCGGAACCCGTTTCCTCTGGGCCACGCTGTTTCCAGTTGTTACAGGCGTTTGGGCAGGCCTCGGGCCTTCGGCTGAACCCCGGGACGTCAGTATTGGTCCCACTTCACCTGTCGAGGGTCTGCTACGACTGGCAGTCTAGTATTCCCCTCCGACGCAACTCCTTTAAATATCTGGGAGTATGGATTACTCTGCTCCCAGAGCTGGGCTGGTCCCTCAATGTAACCCCACTGGTCAAAAAGGCCAAAGAGGACCTTAAAAAATGGAAGACACTCCCCCTGAACCCCTTGGGTCGGGTCGCTTTGTTTAGAATGTTGATCCTTCCCAGGTTCCTCTATGTCCTCCAAAACACCCCGTACTCCTTCCCTAGGTTCTGGTTTAAGGAGCTGGATGGCGTGGTTACAAAATTTTCATGTGGCGGCTGGAGGGCCCGCCTGGCTCTCTCCACATGTTGGATCCCCTCCTTTGACGGGGGCATGGGTATGACGCATCTATATCTATACGTTTTAGCCACATGTTTGCTGGTGGTCCACAGTTGATTTAGTAGGGGTTGGAGCGACCCGGCCTACCGGCTGGAACTGTCTGAAATGGGTTTCTCTAAAGTCCAGGCCATGATGTATGGGGGACCCATCCCGGCCCAAATGCCAGATGTGACGCGTTCTGTACTGCAGGCTTGGCGGGCTTTGTTGCGTCATACCGGCTGGTCCGGTAGATTGACTCAGTGCACCCCCCTTTGGCACAGGGCTTGGCTCCGGGAAAAAGATTGAAAGCAGAGGAGACTGCACCACCAGAATCAGTCACTAGCAATATGCAATATTGCCCACCTGCTGCTTGTTGAAAATAGATTGGATGAGAGGCAATATAATAGCACAGGTAAACCTAGTGAACAAAATGTTACAACACAAAACAAATCACATATCAATGTTTTGTATCTTCCGTCTTTAATTTTCCTTGTTGCACTTCATAAAAACAGCCAGCCAACGCGTTTCGCCCAAACATGGGCTTCTTCAGGTCATGAAAATATGAGTGTAAGGTATATCTTCTGGTGAGCAAGTCAACAAGCAATAGGACATGGATTCTGTTGAACTAAAGTATGCGGCTAATATTAACACTCAATAATTTTTTTTACAGACATTGATTGAATACTCTTGCCTCATTGAGTGTCATTTCATCATACTTTAGTTGATTTGTTTTGTGTTGTGACATTTTGTTCACTTGGTTTACCTGTGCTATTATATTGCCTCTCATCCAATCTATTTTCTTGGCTCCGGGAAGTTAGTGGCTTGCGGGGGTTCAAAACCTGGAATCTCATCGGCATCCCTTAGCTTGGGGACTTTTGGGTTAGGGGTCATATGCACTCCTTTCAAGACATGCGCATCCGTTATTCCCTACACCCCTCCCAATTTTATAAATATTTACAGTTAAGACACGCCCTCGAAGTACACATTGTTGCCGACACTCGGCTCCCAGAATACAGCCCCACGGAGGCCCAGACTCTGTTGGGGGACTTGGGCAGGGGGGCATCTCCTGTATGTACCGCACTCTAATCAATAACACTCCTACCTCCTTGGACAAATTGAGGGATCAATGGGTGGAATGGGTGGGCCCATTGGATGAGGTGGACTGGCGCGATGTGCTTATGACGCCCAAGGCAATTACTGCCTCCGCCAAACTTAGACTAATCCAATTAAACTACCTACATGCCGCGTACCTCACTCCATTGCGCCTTCACCGAGCGGGCTTACGCACTGATGCGTCATGTGCAAGGTGCGGCCAGGCCTCAGCAGTTTTTTTTTATATGGTCTGGTCCTGTCCTCGGCTGGCGAGTTTTTGGGGGTCCATTGAAGAGGAGCTTACAGAGGTCCTGGGGTGGGCGGTTCCTCACGACCCACGTCACTCACTGTTGGGGATCACAGACGGGCTAGATGGGTCCCGGAATGACAAGACCTTCTTTAACACAGTTATGATTGTTGCTTGCTAAGTGTGACATAGCGGCGGCATGGATATGTCCAGACTCACCAGCTCTGGGGAAGTGGCGCAGGGGAGTGGACTGGTGCGCGACACAAGAAAAGGTCTTATACAAGGCACGCGGATGCCCTAAGAAATATCGGAGGGTGTGGGGTAAATGGCTGGGCGCTGTCGAGGACATTGATTGATTTACTTTACCTTTTTACTGACATACATTCCGTGGGGGGTGGAATTGAGGGGTGCATAGATTTCGACGATGTAAATGACTATTTGCCTTTCGTGATTATGCTGATTTTTTGTATGTTCTCAAATTCAATAAAAATGTGCATATCAAAAAACTAAAAAATTCCACACTCGCCAATACAGAGAAGGGTACAAGGCAGGCTGTCTCCTGGGGTGGCTGGTCCGATCAGACATCCCCCAGAGACCTACTGTGGCTAAGAGCACATGATGGATGGATTGCTGCAACGCAACTGGACAAAACCAAAGGGGATGATGGACGGAGTGTTGAACAATGCAAGCACTCACCCCCAGTCAACTGATCTGGGTTTAATCCATCATCATTCTTTAGCTCACTCCGCCACTCCAGTTCAGACATGGCCATATGCAAATCAGTCTGACCCTGTGCCTCATGGGAACAGTCCAGCCCGAACTGCCAAGCCATGTCTTCCCTGGACCGGAAACAAGCATCCTGGGACCGGTTTCTGGCTAATCAGCCGTCATCAGCCAAGCTAGCTTGAATTCAGTGACAAAGTAAGCAAGGGACCCACATCTGGACAGCAACGCAACTGGACATCAATAAGGTATATGTAGAATACAAGGATATGAGCACCGGCATTTTGGGCTAAACAGGCGCACTGGCGTATCGTTAGTTGAATCTCAATTCTCCAAACGCTCAACTTTTCGTGACCTCACTGCCTAGAAGCCCCAATCAACACAAGGTAAAATCAACAACTAAAACGGAGCGTAGATTTATAAAAATAAGTGTCCTTTCGTTAGTCCACAAGATTATACTATTTCTGAACAATCCACCCAATAATAATGATTCAATGAAATGTAGTCATTCAGGAGTCTTGTAAATCTTTTTGAATCCAACTTTATTCAATATTTCAATTCACAGGAGTAGTTCATTCAGCTCAGCCAACGTGTTTCATCCCTTTAGGACGTCAGTGTCAATTTACTGAAAGGTGTGTGATCCTCTCCTTATTCCACTATTCTTCATAGAGAGATGTTCACGGTGAAGGGTGGTGTATTACCCCCAGTTCTATCTTCATCCTTCGTGCTTCCCGTGTGTAATTCCACCAAATTAGCAACACTGTATGCAGCCAAATGGGTCCCTCAGCCTGCCCGACACGCCCGATTTCTGAGAACCATGCAGTTTCAAATCACTTTTCGCCACTCAAACGACAACTCTGAAGGAAGACTTGGGTGTCCCAGAACTCAAGCTGCCCATAGATCAACTGGCGAGAGGGAAGACACCCGGAGTTGATGCCCTTCCCTCAGAATCCTATGCCACCTACCAATCCAGACTGCCAACCTGACTACAGACCATGTACAAGGGAGCGTTCCAATGTGGGCAGCACCCAGAATCAAGGAGTGAAGCTGTCATATTTCCAGGATCCCCTGGATGGTCATATAGACCGCTCTCCTTTTCTCCCGACAGAATACAAAATACTCTGAGAGGCAACTGCAAACTGACCCCTGCCCTACCTACCGGGCCTGGTTCACCCACACCAGCACCTGTTGAGCCTGGGCAGGAATACTCATACCAATACCCAGCGGCTGTTCCATATTATGGATATGGTGGGTCATGGCCCAGGGACCCCCTATGTGGCATCCCTGGATACTGAATTGGCTTTTAAAACCCTACCTGATTGCCGTGCTTCAGGCTCTGGGGATTAAAGGGCACATACTGAAATTAATACAACCCTTGTACACTAAGCCCCTTGCCAGCAGGGCTCGAGTCGGGGTACCACGCGGGTGGACGGCGTCCCCCCACTTATTTTACCAGGTTTTTCCGGGTGGACGCCGTCCCCCCTGCCCAAAAGCTGGACGGCATTGTGTGAGCAGAGAGCCCGGGTGGGAGGGAAGTTTCCCGTAAATTACCAAAGATATGCTAATATTTGTAATTGGAGACTTTAAGAGGCACCGGTGGTGTGTGCAGGCTGGAGTGATTGGGAGGCGGAGCGAGCAGGCGTTGGCGGTTAACGCTTGGAATGTGTGTCCTTCTGTATCTTGTGCACTTTTGAGCACTTCGTTGTGCAACTGGGGCACCCCCTCCGGGGAGTGGGGGGGAGGGGGGGTTGCAAAGGACATCGAGGAACAGACCAGGGGTAGCAGTGCTGTGAAATGCCCCGTCATCTAAAGGCATATGAATACTCATGAGATTCCTGTTGTGACGTCACTTCCGGTGACAGCGCCCCCCCACTTCTTTTCATGAGATTCCTGTTGTGACGTCACTTCCGGTGGCAGCGTCCTCCCACTTCTTTTTTTAGGACTTGTGCCCTGCTTGCCAGAGTCCGCCCCGGAACGGTTTACTTAGATAAGAGGCCGCTCACAGATGCTCCACGGGGTGTCCTCTCTCCCCTATTTTATTTGTATCGGCGCTGGAACCGCTAGCCTGTCTTCTACGTGAAAAAGGCCCAGATTGGGGATCAGCGTAGGAAACGGATACCATGCGGCGCTTGGTGTGAGGATAACGCTGTACTGTTCCCGATGGGCCTGGGAGCTAGTCTACCCATCCTGGGACAACTACTGTAGGGGTTCAGGGAGATGTCAGGACTACGAGTAACTTGGAAGAAGTTGCTTGTTTCTGCTGCGTCTTGCACTGTCCTTGAGAGGCAGGCCTGGTTCTAGCAGGAGGGCTAGGCCCACCTAAACATGACTTTCTGCCCTCCCAGCCGGCAAAAGAGGCCACGAGGATGGCCAAACATTGTGAGGATTTTTCACATTGTTTACATTAATTGTCAATTTGGGGTAGCGTTGTCACCTTTCCAAAAGAAAATACCGGCTATTTGTTGCGGTTTTAAGAGTGTGCACAGGCATGGGCATGATACTAAATAGAACTATGAATAAAATTGTACGTATACATTTGTAGCATGACTTTTCTGTCTGTTTTTACTATATTTAATAGTCAGGAATCTCTGCAGCTCGAGAATCCATTTAAAGGTGTTTTCCATTCAAAAGTGTTTTCCATTTATATTTGCTGTTTGAATTAGGTACAGATAAGGGTAAAAAATTCCTTCTTTAGATGGTTTTGCTAATTTTTGTACCGGTGGTGCCAGTAAAAAATCAGCCAGGTGGTAACCCTAGTCAGGTGTAATTAAGGAACCTCTAGAACACATTATAAAATGCTGTATGTACACTCCAACTACGTGTCAACACATCAAGAATTGATTCATCTGTGTTATGGACTCTATCTCACTGTTTGATCTGTAGCTGTAATCGTTGAAATTAAATTCTTACTGACAACTTAGTCAGTGGAAACTGTATTTTGGTGTTGTGCTCAGTTGTTCCAAGTACATTATAAAATGCATTGTTTTGATAAATGCAATTCTAAATATGCACTGTAAAGGGGAAAATGCTGACTTTAGATGATTTTCTCTATTTTTACACTAGCTGAGACATTAAAATATTCATGTCATAAGAAAACGACAATGTGGCAACCGTACCTCATGTCGGAAGCAAGCAGCAGTTAGGCGGTGTGTATGGGGGAGTGGTGACAGGGTGTTACCCACCAATGATGCAGCAGGTGCAGTGGCACCAGAACCCAGAGCTGTGGGCGTCCTATTGCACCTCAGTTATATAACATAACATGTATATTTGTAGAATTAATGTTCACCCAAGGGTATCTTGACACTGAATAACAGATGTTTATTGTTACCCAACTCAATGGTACTCATTTTATTGACTTCAGAAGGATGAAAGGCTGAGTGGGCCTGCTGGGACTTGAACCTGTGACCATGAGGTTGAACACAGGCCTCTACAGTGGACGCATTAGTCCACCAGACCCGGCTGTTTCTGTGTGGGAATTCTGAAGGTGTTTATGTATTTTAGTCTGTGTATGATGCACACAGTAATATACTGTAGGATGTGGCATGCATTATAATATTCCCATAGTGGCAGGGTATGCCTAATTGCATAAGCAGCCACAAGGGAAACATAAATGTCCGACCATTATCTAAGAAAAATGTGGAATTATCTTCTTCAGATGAACACATCATTTTTCATGTAAAACTAAGAAAAACGATTAATGATCTCCTTTCATATGACGTCAGCACCCTAATACAAGTGGTATCTAAAACAGACATTTTTCTACATTGTGTTATTGGATTAGTCATGTTTTATTATGGCTTTTATCATAACTCCAGCTATGTCAATCATTGTGATGTTATATGGGTTAAGGTCATGTGACATCACTCTGTAGGACGATTGAGGGTCAAAGTTCATACGATGTCACTTTTTGTGATGTCATTTAGGTCAAGGATGTGTGATGTCATTTACGCTACCCCTGGCATTTTTGTGAATCGATGTCCATATGTAACTCTAGGGCTTGTAGTCTACCTTCAGAATTGTTATAAATTGGGCCCGCATTGGCCCACCCTCACTAACCCTTTGCCCACCCAGATAAAAATTCCTAGAACCGAGCCTGTTGGGACGCTCTCTGTTTTAACACACAGATCGAGACTTGAAGGGTGTCCACTTGAATAAATGTGTCATACGTATTAGGGATACAATGTCCTTCTGGCATCGCCTTACACTATCCCCTTTGGAGAGGGTGGCCATACTGAAGATGATCGCTCTCCCTAGACTCTTGTATTTCTTTCTGGCCCTCTCCCTCACCTTGCCGAAAACAGTCTTCAGGGAGCTGAGGTCTTTATTTTCGGAATTAATTTGGGGAGCCCAAAGATGACGGCTCTCAATAAAAAAAACTATGAACCCCCTGGTCATGGGCGGTATGGGCACCCCCAACCCAGAAATGTATTGTTTGCAGCTCAGCTGGTATGGCTGGAACGCTGGCTGGGGGTGGAATCGGACCCGGAAAGACAAGATCTTCTGGACATACTAAAACATGGGAGCCTCCTGAGCACCTTGTGCCAAAGAACCACTCCAAGCACCCCATACACCAGGGCATTCCCATCAATAAAAGCATGCTTGGAACCAGGCGGAGATCAGTACCATGTGAGACTTATACAGGGAGGGGGAACTCCTAAGTTCTGAGACCCTGTTGAAGAGAATTAGGGGGTACATGGTGGGCAGTTCTTATTATATCGTGCACTAAGGACAGCGCAAGTTGACACAGGGGGAGCGGGAACACAAGAGCCCGATAGAGCAGAGGCCTTATCCACATTATTGATAAACGGGGCGAACTGAAAGGCGGTAACATGTAAGCATAGGGCGCTAGGCCCAGTGTTGCACGCCCCCACTGAAACAATCAAAATTAAATGGGAACAAAAGATGGGTGAAGATGACTCCACCAAAGAATGGGGCAAGATATTGGAATACACAAAGGGGGTCAGTAGGAACCCCCGCTTTAAGTATACCCCAAATTAATTATCTCCATTGCACATACCTGTCCCCAGCCTGTATAGCCAAAATGTACCAAGGGCTTCCGGTGGCCTGCCCTCGTTATCAGGCAGAAGACAGATTTATTTCACATGGTGTGGGACTGTCCCCTCATGCAAACTTACTGGAAGACCCTGACTGCTTTTGTAACAGGCCAGACAGGCAGGCAATTGCCAGCAACGGTGACAGGGAGCCGACTGGGCAGATTTAGTAGACCCAAAAAGACAGACACACACCTCAAATTCTCACCCTTGCCTTACTCTAAGCCTAGCGTAATGAGCTGGGAGGCCGCCACGGCCCCACGATTGCGAAATGACCAGAAATAGATAAAATCGCGCACCGCCGAAGTCAATGTCACGACCCGCATTCACTGGCAGTCAGTCACAGGCACACTGACCACAGAATGGGACACGCTCCTGTTGGCCTTACAAGCCAAGCCGGCTGACGGACCGCCGTAACTGCCCACCGAGACACTGGAGAATGCTTATAACACCAGAACCAGGTAACAGCGTCACGGTTTAGCGGCAGACAAACCAGACGTCCCGGACTTGCGGGGGCAGTCCCGGGTTTTCGACAGGTGTCCCTGCAGGTTTCGGTAAATTTGGCTAATGTCCCGGCTTTTCGAGAGAGTAAACTGAAAACAATGACACGCATTTTTATAGGTGTTCCACAGCGGGGCTAGTTAGCAGCTGTTATGAGTAAGCAATTCAATCAGGAGGTAGGTATGATGCTGGTTTAAAAAATACATGGTATTTATTTTCTCAGTGTCTCTTCTGTGTTTCAATGTTGATGAACGCTGTCATTCTTTGCCACTTTGTTGATGTAAAATTGTGGTCCTTACTCTATTTTTAAGAAATGTCCCGGGTTTTGGGTCGCAGGATATGGGGTTGAGTGGGGGGAATCGTCTGATCATTAATTAATACCGGCATAATTACCGTCACAAAAGAGGATAGGGGGATGTCTTGTTTAGCCACCTGGTGGAAATGGAGTGTCTTGTTTACGTGGAAGCTGCAACCTGTCGAGAATCGTGTGGGGGCGGGGGGGGGGGGGGGGTAATTGTAATACGATGTTCGATATGCTATGTATCTGAATTTAATGGGCTGATTCGTAACCGTTCTAATGATGGACATCTTGATTTTCTACCTTCCTTAGAATGTTCTCAGACTGCAAAAATGTGCTCATACCTTGTAATTGATGATTGGTGCCGTGCAATGGTGCGTGTTTATTGGCCTCTGATATTTGTACCTCACAGTGGTTTTGAGTAGATAATGGAATTCTCTCCCAGTCAAGCTTCGCCTAATTCAATCGGATTCGGAGTTCAGGAAAGCGCTGAAGGCCAGGTTATTTAACTAGAGCTATTCTCTCTAGTTCTATTCCTTAGCGCCTAGACACCTCTGTTAGAGGTAGCTGCCGTGCTTTACAAATGCTCTTTATTATTATTATTATTATTTTGTAAGAGAAGAGACTCTAACAAAATTGTCAATATCATTAAAAAATTCTGGCCCATCCATAGACAGATATGTGATTTCTTTCTGCAGCCTCTCTTCTTTTACAAAAGAGTAAAAAAACATATTAGAGACCATCTGGTCATGACAGCACCATCAATAAAAGACCACAGACCGATATTCTGTCGTGTTGGGGTCTGAACCCCATTAAGGGCCATTTTAAATGCACCAACTGTGTGGTATGTCAGTGCGCATCTAAAGTTCATGGCAATGTTAACATTATACTGAAACACCATGCCATCTGCTTATCCAGTAATGTGGTCTATTGCATTTGGTGCCCTTGTGGTTTAATCTATGTTGGTCAAATCTCACAACAGGTGAAAGTCAGCATTAGCCAACACACAGGTTGAATTAGGTGTAAGTTTGAGAATGCCCCTTTGTGGTGCATTTTTTAAAATATGGCCACACTCCAGGTGACATCAGGTAGCGGGTCATTGAGAAAGCATTACCATCACCTCGGGGAGATGTGGTGTACACATGGGTCGATAAATGCAATTTGATAAGGCAGGACTGAATAACATAAAAAAGTGGTGCAACTTTATCTCCTAATGGACAAATTGACAAGCCATGTACATTTCAGCATTCTGCTTTGTGTTGAACTTTGACATTCAAACTGGAATAAGGGAGAAAAAGAAATTGTAAATAAGGACTTTGTGCAATTCTGCTTTTGTAATTTTCTTTAGCTCCGTCTTATTCTTCGTCCTTGGTGATATATTATAGATTTGAGCAGTGCTCTTTCATGTGATTTTCCCATTTTATTTTAATTTTAATATATCTTATTCCTTTATATGAACCTCCTTTGCCACCTTCCGTCTTTGTCCTTTTAATTCATGGTTGGCCCGGAAGGACGCACTTCTATTTATTTTATTATAATCTCCTCATGGTACATAATTTGTATCTTTGACAGAGGCCCATGAATAATTCTTCATTGTTGTTTTGTACCTCGGACACAGCATGCACTTTATCGGTCCCCTGTTATGCCTCTGCGCGCCACGTCCTCTTAGAAGGAGGCTTTGCGCTCCACGCCTCACTCTGGTGAGATGCCATAATTGTAAGTGGTGTACACGCGGTGTAAGGCTTCACGCTGCACAGTTATGGTACATCGCGTCCGCAGCAATTCTGCATCGCTCCGAATGAAGAGAGAATGCGTGGCCTCATTAACAAAGCCTCTTGTTCTTTATCAGGCTAATTCTCACGGGTGAGTATCCTCTGCGTGCTCAATCAACTAATTAGTCTTAAATTAATTGGTTTGTAATTCACGGAGGTATGTGTTTTTATCCTCATAGGTAAAATCTCGTGAGCTTACCATCTACTCCTGTATTATCGTTGGTGCTTTCAGTTGGTGGTTCTTAGTTCTACACACACAGGAATTTATTTTTGTGTTCATTTTTTAGCTCAATTAATGGCTTACGTAGCTTTTAGTCGACAGTACTCGCAAACCCAAATTGGCTATTCTTTTGATAATTCATAACATTGTGTGAATATACAACAGTGTTATTTGTCCAACAAGATAGATTTATATGGTTGTTTGCTTACCAATCCACCTTGGATTTTGGCTCATTGTCTCACTCTCACCTTTTTCCTTGGTTATGGTTGTATCTCACTTGGGGGTCACTTTGCACTGGTAGTGCTCCAATATTCATTTTAAAGTGTGATTTATAGGTGAATAAATTCAGTTTTTGAATGGAAATCTACGATTATGTTTGTCATGTCATCATACTACAGTTATGTTGCTGCTTCATTCAAAATTCCAAAACACGAGTTCCATGTGAACTTCTGGGAGGATTTGTCTTTGTAATGCCCAGGTCCGCATTGGGTTGCTCTTGTTTGATTTATATGTCATTAGGAAGGCAGCAGAAACTTTAGTGTTGACTCTGCTCACTCTAGAAACTAGGGTTAATATTTCAACAGAAGTGCTCCAGCCTACACCCCATTCTGCAGAGCCTCTGCCTCCTTTTAATGAAGCCCCGCTGGATACTCTACTTGTATGTGATGCTCAGGTGGTCTTAGGGCAGGTCATCCAGTCGGGCTTCAACAGTGCAGACTCCATCGCCAGAGCACTGGGGACATCAGTATTGATGTGTAGATATGCATGGCTCAGGCCATCATGGCTCTCTAGCGCTGTCTAATCAACCCTGATGGACGTGATGTTTTATGGTTCCAAACATACGGAGGCAGGATGGATGCAGCCTTGGAGCATTTCGAAACTAGCTCAGCCACTGCTCAATCCCTTGGTTTGTGACCCCAAAAGAGAAACAAACAGGGATTTCACAAGTTTCAATTCAGAAAAGGTCTCAACTTCTTTCAGCATCAGGCATCCATTACACAGCAGCAGACCCAGAACCCAGAATTGTGCAGCAGGACAGGGGGCGCAGGAAGGGCAGAGGTCTGATCCTTCTCACCACTGGAGGGAAGCAGCTCTAGTCTGCTCTTGTTGGGACACTCGAGAGCGGTAGTAAGCCAGGTAACCACAGTCCACAGGCCTGGAGGGCCTTAGCTTAGAAACAATGGGTCCTACAAATTGTGGAAAAGGGGTATACCCTACCATTCCACCAGTCCTCTCACTGGATTCCCCCTCCCCAACCAGACGTCTCACAGTAACTCCATCTACTTAAGCAAGAGATGAAAGACTTGCTTCAGAAAGCAGCTGTGGAGTTGGTTCCAGAGCAGGAGACTGGATAAGTACTCCCAGTACTTCCTTGTTACAAATAGGAACGGCGGTCTTCGTCTGATCCTGTACCTCACGGTCTTGAACCTCTTCCACCGGGAAGCGAAGATCAAGATGTTGTCCCCAGCTCAGGTTCTTCCAGCGCTGGATCTAGGAGACTAGATGGTGTCACTCGACTTGCAGGATATTTTCACATATCAATTTTGAGGTTCCATAGAAAGGACTTGCGATTCATGCTAGGCACAACTCACGATCAGTTTGAGGGGCTTCCATTCTGCCTAACTGGGACCAGGGTCTTCACAAAGGAGATGGCAGTGATGGCAGCGTAGCTCAGAAGGTCAGGGATTATATTTTTTTCCCTACCTGGATGACCGACTCTTAAAAAGTCAGGACTCTGAAGATGTGCTGTCGCATCTGCAGTCTGCAGCATCTCTGCTGCATGACCTGGGGCTCTCCATGAATCTGCTCAAATCTCACTTCGAGCTATCCGTACCTCCTGTTTATAGGGGTAGCACCGGACTGTCAGCAGTTGGACAATATAATGGAGTACTTACCCATAAGCCCAGATGCCTCGCTGCTCCCCTCTGGGACGGCTCAAGCGCTCACTAGGAAAGGAACAGATAAAGAGAGATTAGACAGAGAAAATGGACTGTATAAAGACAGAGACAAAGGACTTCCTCTATCTAGAGTGACCAACCGTCTGTAAATTTCACGGACCGTCCGTAAATTGGACCTCACGTCCACCATCTCACAGTCGCCCCACGTCCAGGCACTGTGCATCATGCATGACTCATGCCTTCCACTTTTTCAGATTGCCTATGTGCAGGGGCATAGTGAACCCTGCCCCGCCCCACCCCTTGCTTTAGGAATTACAGCTATTTGCTTACTTATATACTATTGTGCAACCTCCTCTGATGTGTCCGTAAAACTTACCTTTTGTCCTGAATTTTGACCTCCTGTCCTGAATTTTTGTCCTGAATTTTGACCCTTTGTCCTGAATTTTTACACTCACTGTCCTGAATTTGCACCCATGCCAGTTGGTCACCCTACCTCTATCCCCACAGGCAGAGAAGTAGAAAGAGAGGGGACACGAAGGAAGGAAGTCAGGCAGAGGACCAATAAAGAGAGACCAATAAAGAGGAGGCCCAAAGAAGCTACAGCATGGAACTGGAAAGAGGAGACCCCAGAGTGGTGGCGGTGTTTGGAGAACACTACAAAGTAATGCAAAGGAGACCACACTGCAAGAACCAACGGAGGGAGTCCCGTTCTCCAGCTGCCATGCCTCCCGGGAGAGTTGGATACCGGAGAGGTACTCGACTCCTGCCAAATTGACCGAGGAGCGTGGCTTTGTCAGGTGAGCCATCACATGTGCGAATGGAGAAAACCCAGTGACAAGGGAGTAGGGTGAGGAAGTCCCATTGAGGGCAGGTGGAACAACAAAGTAGTTTTTGTGTGTGTTTTTTATTGAGAGTAGGCGACACTCCAGAGCACATGAGCTGAATGGCAAGTGAACCTTATTTGTATTGTGGAGATAGAATTCGAGGAAGTGAAAGAGAGAAACAGTGACTCCCCTTAGAGCCATATTATATGTTTTTTTCACCTTTCATTTTGATTTATGTTACAGCACTTCCCCAAGGACACAAGAATAGAGGAAACTTGATATCTTGAAAAGCCCTGAAATGAGAAGAAAATATGAAATGACAGGAAGAGTAACCCAAAAAGAAGAAAACACAAGATAGTAATACCATAGGAAACAAGAGAAAGAATAAAGCATAAAGATCGGGAAGTATAGAGAGACTAGAGGAAAGATATAGAAGAAAAACTTACCTGGCCTTCTTTATTTTCCGAATTTCAGTGTGAGAACCCCTACTAACAGACGAAATAAGACTGCCACCGAATCCCTGTAAGGCATTCCAGAGAAGATATTTTTTTGACTAATAAAACAAAAGAACAAACTAATTGGCTTCACAGTTTTTTCCCACACTCACACCCATAACATGCATACAACCTTTATGCAAGCTTTTCCACCTGCACAGAGAATATGGACCATCCATGCATTGCTCCTGCACTTTCATTAAAGTGCTCTATTTCAGTGCTCTGTGTCATACAACTGTTCGATCTGCTAGCTATTTGCATTCTCTTCGTAACACATGCCCACTGGCACATAAGGGCCCTCAAGCGGTGCCTCCGCAGTCAGTGGTTCCAACACAAGATTTGTCAGACCCCATAGTGGTTTTCAGGGATGCTGGTGGGCTGCGGAGGAGAACCTGTCCAGAGGGATGTCCTTTCAACCCTCTCCAGGTGCGATGCCATTAGTATTAAAATCACAAAAAATGCCCCAATGGACCAGCACGTGGTCAGTGGAACCGATTATCCAACTACAAAAAAAGGGGGGCTCTCTAGTGAAAGGTTGCACCCAACTCAACCATGAATGGGAGGAAGGAAAACACTCTATGTTTAATTACCATCACACACCCTAGTGGTGTCATGCTTCATCATTGGGTCACCCCGACGCCTAAAAGTCGGGGTGGGCTCAACCACAGTGTTGGGAGTTGGTGGTACCAATTAGGTATGAGAAGCGGGGCGAGATCTTGAACAGAAGACCACCCACAGTATCCTACCGGTCCTGTGTGATACACTCAACCTCCCCAAGAAGGATGGAGGATCACACATAACGGATAAATTATCTGTTACATGCACATGAGGAGTAGCTACTCTGCCCTCACTTCATTGATAGGAAAGGGACTCCCATCTTTATAATTCTCAAGGGGGGTTATCCTTTGCCCTGAAGAAAGTCCAGGACCTACACGGCCACCCAGGACTGAAACATGTCGGCACTAGGGTCTTAGGACGATAACACTCCTACGGACCCGTTTTAAAGATTTTTAATAATCCAGACAGACCCAAGAATAAAGGGAAACTAGGGGTCTGCATGAGGTCTTTGAATCTTTAATCCCCCTGGTCTTCATTTATTGAAAGAGCTCCCAACACTGTTGTTGAGCCCACCCCGACTTTTAGGCGTCGGGGTGACCCGATGATGAAGCATGACACCACTAGGGTGTGTGAGGGTAATTAAACAAAGAGTGTTTTCCTTCCTCCCATTCATGGTTGAGTTAGGTGCAACCTTTCACTAGAGAGATCCCCCCTCTTTTTTTATACAGTTGGATAATTGGTTCCACTGACCACGTGCTGGTCCATTGGGGTATTTTTTGTGATTATAATTCTGCTTCGGGAGGGCATACTCCGACTGAGAAACCTCTCAAACTCTTCAGGTACGGGGATACTTCCCCAATACCTTATTGTGTATACGCGATGCCAGTAGTGACAAATGCCTCCGTTCTATGGTGGGGTCATTTGGAGGACCTAAAGATCAGAAGCCACTGATCTTCAACAGAGCAGAACTCGAACGTCAAGTTTGAACTTAGGGCGATTTCTCTCAGTGCTTAAGGTATACCTCTCTTCACTTCGAGGTCAATGGGTCCAGATCTTGACAGGCAATACAAATACGATATGGTGTATCACCAAGCGGGTGGAATAGGGATCTCAACCTCTGTCTGAAGATGCTGAAATTATGGTCTTGGGTGCACCAACACGGGATCTGGATGGTGGCGAATCATCAGACCAGCTTTATGACCACCAGGGCCAATGACATGAGTTGGCATCATCTTGCTCCACCTATAGGTAGTGAAGAGCATCTTTGATCAGTGTGGCGTGCCCATGTGGGTCTCTTAGCCACTCACCCTTTACATTGCTTGAAGTTCTGTGAACTTGAGTATCCAACACAAATAACTTTTGGTGACTTGTTTCAGTTGAAGTGGAATTGTTTTCTTCACTATGCGTGAATCATCTTAGTTTCTCTAGATTAGCTAAGAAGGGTGTTGTACGCAGACCTTCTACTCCTCTTCCTTTGTGCCCCACTCTTTCTTCCTCTCAGGGTGAACCTTCTTTTCCAATTGGAAAGACAGGTCCTTTATCCGATTCTCAAGAGACTACACCTTAATGCGTGGAGATTGAGTGGGAATAGTTAACTGTTTTTCACCTGCCTGAGGTGGATGTCATCTTATTTGCCCATATACCTCCCACTATTTCTGTTTACTCTTAGAGGTGGCGCAGGTTTGTCACATGGTTTTTTTGCCACCACACTGACCCTCGGAAAGAGCAACTGATGTTCTGAAAATTGCTCTTTCTTTGACCCAAGATTGATGTGCTCTAGTTGCCGTAAAGAAGGATCTGGATGCCATGTCTACTTTTCTCTGCCTCTCGGGCTATCACCCATTTTCAAGTCCCCCATTATGTTAAGGTTCTTGAAAGAACTGACCAACATGTTTTCTCCCACTCTTTGTTATGCACCATAGTGGCCTCTTCTCCTCAATGCTTGCTCTTTCTTCCTATAGGGCTGCTGTGTGTGCATGACGGTGGAGCAAGAAAAGGAAAAACATTCTAAGATGGCTGATGTGCATGCATGTAGACGCACCATAGCAATCTTGCAATACTTTTTTTATTGCATTAAGAATAAGCTTTACTTCATGGCTGCCGCACATGTGCACACATACATAATGGCCTTGTTGGATTGAAATTTTTTAACCGGGCCGGCTTTAGCACTGGTGGCACCCAGTGTGACTGTCTTTTTTGGCGCGCAAATGACGACCTTCTCCACAGATTACCTCACTACCACCCCCCAACAGTGCCCTTCATCTGTCTATAGCCCCTCTTTCACATGTATTTCATTTGTTTTATAGGGCTACTCACACTAGTGTAGGGTATCAAAGCATTTAACATGACAAATGCATTATTCAGAGACAATGAATCATACTTTTGTAAATCCGTTTATCAGAAAGGTTGCAAGAGACAATGAGGGCTACAGGGTGTACGAATCACTTGTTATCCATAGCGCTAGATAGTATATTTTAAGAGTGCTTAGCCTGGAGAAGCACAAACTCTAGATTTAAAACGTAACACAGTTGTTGGGGTTGACTTTACTAATACGAATTTATTTCTACCCAAATGGAGCCCTTTTTAGCAAAATTAGGGCTAATGAAAGACGAGGGAAATAACATAGGGCACCATTAGCATGCCATAGCCCCGGGAAATGGGACCGCCTGCAATGCATGCGGCAGTCCCTCAGTTACAATTAGGGTCCGCCCGCCACACTGGCGGGCACATCCCGCATTGTTAACATTGTGGCGGGCGGTGCAGAAAGCACCGCCCGCCGCAATGCCAAGAACGCATGTCGTGCACTTCCATGCACAACATGGCAGGCACCGCGCGGTGCCTGCAATGTTGTGCATGGAACTGCAGGGTGTTACCATATTTACCCCCCATGTGCACCCCCCAGGATCCCTGGGGGCCTGCTATGGGCCCCCAATGGCAAAAACCGCCTGCCTTTCCGCCACGGAAAGCCAGTTCCCCGCCTGCATAATAATAAGGATGGCGGTGTCCACCAGACACCGCCACCATATCAAATGCTTTTCTGCCCGGTAGGCAATCGGGCGGATTGCCTACTGGCGGAAAACCGGCGGATGGTCTTCCCGTCCGCTGGGTTCCCCCTCCGCCATGGTAATGTGGCGGGAGGCAAATTGGCAGCGGGCGGAGGTTTTTTGCGGGCGGATCGCCACCGCCATACGGGCGGTGGTGATCCGCCCTCTATACTAATGGGCCTCATAGTGTTCTAACCAATACCTTGGAGATTGTATGCAGCTCTTTGATGACAGTTCATAGCTCACTGTGCTATATTAGGATTTTAATTTATGAACTGAAAATAATAAGAGTCTCTGTAGCAAAAGCAGTAACCCTCTGAGATTTTTACATAAAATACAATTCTGTGGTCAGCATGCTACATGTACTTTGCAGCAGGCATATTAACACAGTGCGCTACTTTATGATGAGTCAAAACTGCCTCTACAGAAAAACTCCGATCACTCCCAAGCAGATACATTAATCACCAGAGTTATCTTCACATTTGTATTGTTGCCTGAAACTTGCTGGACACACAAAGACCTCTGCAGAAGGTGCTATTAAACCCTAACATATTTAAAAACTCAGCACCCCCTGATCTCGGAGCTCAGTGTGGTGGCACTGGCTGCACTGCCCTAAAGCCGTCCCTGTTTTTTAACTAGAAAGAAAAATGATGAGAGGGGTGGTCAGCCGAGAGCAATTACGCACATGCTCTGAGCTCGCTCCTCTGAGCCCAGCATCATTGGGTGCGGCACAGCCGAATCAGCGACATCGCCGACCCTTTGGAGGAGCCTCTTGGTAGGTGGGTGCCATGAGGATTACTTTTGCCCTGTGCCTCTGATCTGCGAGACGGTGTGGGCTATAGGTGGCATCAACGGAAGAAACGGCCAGCGCGCAGTAGCCATGCCTGAGGCAATACAGGGGTCGCAGCAGTATTATACAGAGGCCTGAACATGCTAGGGGATGGTCCCTTGAGCAGTCCTGGCTGTGGTGTGCTGGTGGGCTACTTCTAGTTTGGCCCGTTTCACCGGGTCCGGTCTGCTGACCTGTAAGGTGGTGGCGGAGTCTCTGGGGGCCTGATGGGGCTTGTTTTCATGCGACCTCCCGGACAGTGGAAAGTGTGAGCAGACTGGACATAGTGCCGCATTGGCAGAGACAAAAAGAACTATTGATGGACAGAATGCAGAACAATGTCATACATTCACCCCAGTACAGAGATCTGGGCCTAAATCCATAGTTTTTTTTGCTCACTATGCCATTCCAGTTTAGACCCAGCCATATGCAAATCAGTCTTGATCCTGTGCCCAATGGGAACAGTCCAGCCCGAACTGCCAGGCCAGGTCCACCCTGGACTGGAAACAAGCATCCTAGGACCGGTTTTGGGGTTACACCCCTCTTCAGCCAGGATAGCTTGATTCCAGTGGCATGGAGAGCACGGAACCCACGTCTGAGCATACCTGTCCCACTCAGGGTGACAAATGCAAACACAACAGTTGATGGACAGAATGCAGAACAATGTCATACATTCACCCCGGTACAGAGATCTGGGCCTAAATCCATCGTTTTTTGCTCACCATGCCATTCCAGTTTAGACCCAGCCATATGCAAATCAGTCTTGACCCTGTGCCCAATGGGAACAGTCCAGCCCGAACTGCCAGGTCAGGTCCTCCCTGGACTGGAAACAAGCATCCTAGGACCGGTTTCGGGGTTTCACCCCTCTTCAGCCAGGATAGCTTTATTCCAGTGGCATGGAGAGCACGGGACTCACGTCTGAGCATACCCGTCCCACTCGGGGTGACAAATGCAAAAAGAACTATTGATGGACAGAATGCAGAACAATGTCATACATTCACCCCGGTACAGAGATCTGGGCCTAAATCCATCGTTTTTTTGCTCACCATGCCATTCCAGTTTAGACCCAGCCATATGCAAATCAGTCTTGACCCTGTGCCCAATGGGAACAGTCCAGTCCGAACTGCCAGGCCAGGTCCACCCTGGACTGGAAACAAGCATCCTAGGACCGGTTTTGGGGTTTCACCCCTCTTCAGCCAGGATAGCTTGATTCCAGTGGCATGGAGAGTACGGAACTAACGTCTGAGCATACCTGTCCCACTCAGGGTGACAAATGCAAACACAACAGTTGATGGACAGAATGCAGAACAATGTCATACATTCACCCCGGTACAGAGATCTGGGCCTAAATCCATCGTTTTTTTGCTCACCATGCCATTCCAGTTTAGACCCAGCCATATGCAAATCAGTCTTGACCCTGTGCCCAATGGGAACAGTCCAGTCCGAACTGCCAGGCCAGGTCCACCCTGGACTGGAAACAAGTATCCTAGGACCGGTTTTGGGGTTTCACCCCTCTTCATCCAGGATAGCTTGATTCCAGTGGCATGGAGAGCACGGAACTCACGTCTGAGCATACCCGTCCCACTCGGGGTGACAAATGCAAAAAGAACCATTGATGGACAGAATGCTGAACAATGTCATACATTCACCCCAGTACAGAGATCTCGGCCTAAATCCATCGTTTTTGGCATTGGCAGAGAAGCATGTCGCTTTCCCTCCTGCTAATTGGGCGCCAACGAGCCTTAGTGAGCCTTGGCTCCATGAAAGAGTGCTGGAATACACTAGGCGTTACCTTGCAAGCATGCTACAATTGCATAAACTGTAATCTCGACTGAGGACAATTCTCTTGGCGTGACCTCAAGGGACTGGCATCACCCTCCTAGCTTACTACCCTACCAT
Organism: Triturus cristatus; assembly: GCF_964204655.1. Taxonomy (NCBI): domain Eukaryota; kingdom Metazoa; phylum Chordata; class Amphibia; order Caudata; family Salamandridae; genus Triturus; species Triturus cristatus. The sequence goes on along the minus strand of NC_140591.1, from coordinate 333,213,896 downwards.
TGAGAAGAGAATTCCTGCCCAGAGCTAACAACTGCTGCCAATGCAACCTGGACGGTTCTGCGTTGTAACATACTGCTGCTGAGAGACATTGGGCAAACCACGACGGCAGGTTATTCACTGTTGGGGGAGATTGCTGTTGCAGGTATGCCCCATAAATGCCCAACAACCTGTGTGCTAAGGTAGGGGAGCACTACCCCATGCAGGAAACACTTAACTGAGTGCACCATCTTTTATTTGCCTCTCACCTTAGGCAAAGCAGCAGTTTTGACTGCTGATCAGCACAACACTACCAATAAGTATGCCAGAACCTCTCCAAAGACTCCGTAGGGAGACAGTGAAGGTACCGCAGAAGCACAAATTACCTTTGAACAGATTCTCTAAGCCATAGAGGATCTCCGCACTAATATGGAGAAGCAAATAGGCGGAATAGGAGCGGAGGTGTAGCTGCTCCAAGATGTGCGGAAAATCGCAGACAGAGTCACGGACACCAAAAACCAGATCTCCAGTGCAGAAAACACGACTACCTCACTGTTCAATGACGTCATCAAACTCCAGGAAAAAATAAGTTGCCTCAAATGTAGAGTGGATGATGGTTGGTATACCAGAGGTGGTAGAGGGGTCAAACATGGAGGCCTTCTTGGACATATGGCTGAAAACGTAGCTTCTGAGGGGGCTTTGTCATCTTGCTTCATTATAGAGTGGGCACATATAGGTCCTTGTCAACTAGGCCGCCCCCCTGGGGTACCACCGCGACCACTCATAGCCTGGTTCCTAAACTACGCTGAAAGTGATTCCATACTGCGAAAAGCCCGCCTTCAGGCCACTTTACAAGTGAATTCCGCATGAGTCAGTATTTACCCGGACTACACTCTTCACGTACAGCAATAACGATGATCCAATACCGTGGAGAAGCAGAAGCTGAAGACAATGCAACTGACTTACATGCTAATGTTTCCAGCAAAATTAAAGGTCATACATGGCGGGAAAATGAACTTCTTCTAAATGCCCCGGGCGGTCTGGGACTGGCTGGAGGTGGGGTAGCCAAGTCAGTGAGGCTGGCCTGGAGGAATCCCCTGACTACACACAAGGAGATCCAGTAAAACCTGCACTGAGTGAGGTAGAGCAGATCAAAAAGGCCAAGACGGGGGCAAACTCCCATAAGGAATACTGCAGAGATCCAAAGCCCTTGCCACAGAGCATGTAGGATGGACACAGTGACGGGGAAGAATGTATCCACACCAGCACTCAGCTCCGGCGGGGCTGCCCAGAATGTGCAACAAATTGCCTTTTCTATATTCTTTTTGTTATTGGACAGTATATGCTCTGATTTGGCGGGAGCATGCCTGATCGATTGGGTTACTATGAACTGTATATGTGACAGTGGATCTTGTTAGTAGAAACAGCTGAGTCGACTCTGCAGAATTGTATGCATATGTAGCATCTGTGGATCAACACTGGAGCCACTCTCCCAGTAGGATACATACACGTAGTTGGGGATGGGCGATGGATGCTTCATGTTTAGAAGTGTAGGGATGGGGGAGTTGTGAGGTTTTCCAGGTTAGTTAGTATAGGAACCTGTTCACATAGTACACTAAGAAGTCTCGGCCCCTTTTGCCCCCACAGAAGACATTCAGATGACATTAGGAACCCCCATGACAGCACATTGCAACACATTTAGAATATTCTTGTGGAATGTCAATGGCCTCAATAATAAAATATACACTACAGGTGATTTTGTTGCAAGAGACTCACCTGCTTGACAGTTATTGTCACTTTCTATTGCATGTAGACTACACTAGAATATATAACTCCAGATAAACCACCACCTCCAAGTGGGGCAGCCATTCTCCTTCATAAACTGCTCCCATTACAGGTCACGAAGACACATCACGATCACCTACGTATATTCACCGCTATAGAAGGAACCCTTGACGACTGTTGCTGGACCGTGGCTTTAATTTATGCTCACACCCACCCCACCCTGGTGGAGAATATCCTTCAAGGACTTGCGGAAGTACTTCTTCAAACCCCACCGGGACAGACGGTTGTGGGAGGGGACTTTAGTTCCATCTTAGACCCTACGCTGGACACCAGTATCACCCACTCATGTAGCTCCACACTGCTGGGAGCCAGAGACCCTTCACTGGCTCTAACAGGCTCTCATTCGCACAGCTCCTCCTCTAGGATAGATTATCTCTTTCTCCCTTCGGTTCAGGCCGGTCAGTTGGTGCATGCCCAGATCCTTGCACCCTACCATACCACGCCCCAATAACGATTTTGTTGAAATTACAATGCACTCTGCCAACTGGGCTGTGGCGGCTGAATGCTTGTTGGTTGTGAGACACTACTTTCGCTGACTTCCTTGGGCAACAGATTGATAGCTATGTTGAACTTAACAAGGGCACTGTGCACCGACAGTGCTCTGGGAAGCACTAAAGGCAGTCATAAGAGGGCAGGTTCTAGACTTCCAAACGGCAGCTAAACAGCACAAATACAGTGAAATAATAGAGCTGGAGCCGTTCATCTACAGGAATGAGACGGAGGGAGGGTACAGCACAAGTTAAAAATGCTGTGACTGACGCTTATGCAGTGGCTGTTAGATTCAACATCCCTCTCCGATGCTGCGACTCAATATAGGATCTATGAGATGGGGGAAAAAGCAGGTAAACTGCTATATTGGCTTGCAGACAGGAAGCAAGGACTTCATATAGTCCCATCATTAAAGTGACCTAGACAAATAGACTAACAGATCACTTGCCACTCTGCGTATTACTATGCCCAGCTCTATACTAGGCAGCCTGTGCCTTCGATTGAACGCATACACACCAGATTATAGACACCCTCATTGTACCCAGACACTCCAATCTTGACAGGCATTCTCTAGACAAACCTCTGACCAAAGAGGAGCTCCAGATGGCAATCCAGTCACTCCTGGCGGGGAAAACGCTGTCCCCCAATGGTTCCCAACTCGAACTACATAAGAAATACTTCTTCCGACTGACCCCATGATTGATGAGACTATTCTTCAAGGCAATCGAGTCCGGTGAGTTGTCCCATGATCTTTGCGGGGCTAATATTTCTGTAATCCTAAAGCCAGGGAAGCCACCGGACGAATGTTCATCATACAGGCCTTTATCCCTTATTAACCTGGAGTCGAAACTCCTAGCAAAGATACTACCTAACAGGGTACTTAAAGTACTGAACAGTGGTGCACTATGTTCAAAACTGGTTTATGCCATAGCATAGCACCTTTAACCACCACAGGGCCAGCCCTAACCACCTGAACCAGGGGCAATCAATATTTAATCCAAACAATGGTTCAGAATGTTCATAAAATTATCATAGCACAAACATATATAAACAATTAATGAGACAAAAATGATGTGTATAGCGGTGCACACACCGAAATACAAGAGAAGAGAGAGAAGAGGGGCCCAGATAAGAAAAAACATACAAAATGTATTCAATAAAATGTGTCAAGAGGCTCAGAATTATAAGCTGGTACATATAACATATAGTAAACATACATAACCAGACAAGTGGCAGACTAGGAGAAATTACATAAAAGCCGGAGTTTCGGGACAACAGCGAAACTACAACAAACAAAACAATGTGTCCTCCATTAATTGCGGCCACAATTACGTTGACGGCGTTTCAACCTTTGTCATTAGTACATGGTCATCTTCAGGACATAAAATTAACTGAGCATCCCAATAAACAATCTCTAAAATACAGAAATAAGATAATAGCATTTATTTAGCTACTTGTTCTTAAAAACAGGCCAGAAAAAATAATAAGGATCTTAAGAAAGTGTGCTTTCCTAAAAACACTAAAAGAACTTAAAAAAGAAGGGGAAAAGAGAGCCCTCACACCACACCCAATTCGTGATAACAAAAGTTGTGTTAATAATAACCTGTGCACAAAGAATGATAAGAAATCGTGCCACTCAAGCAAAAAGCGTAAAAAACGTCAATCCTCACACGAGTCAAAGTACATATGTGCATTCTATTTCAGCACCGTACTTACTTGCAATTGTGTACAGGAGAGCAAGCAAAGTAGATATCAATGATTATTCTAAAAGTTCTATGGAAAAGAGATTAAAAAATCTATAAGTCTCATATTTGTTAATGGGACTTATAGCATGGTGAATATATTGAAGTCACTTATATATTATTTAAAAAAAAGTTTTCATTTTAATTCTGCTCATTAAGTGGCCTTCATAGCTGGAATAAATGTATAAAAGGCAAGGAGCAATAAATATATAGTGGCTCGATCCGCGATATAGATCACAACAGACGGGTTTATTAGTCCCAAAACGCTACAATTTTATTGATGTTAATATATTCAACTTGTTTAACAAACATAAAAGGCCACCATTATAGCATCATCAATATCAGTAACTCCAACAACAGTCTCACAAGTTATATAAATCGTATAATACTTGCTAAAATTAATAAAGCAGCCCTGGCCAGCGAAGGATAAATCCTTTTCTTGATGCACCCGTCAAGCGCACGAACTAAATGACAGAAACAACACTCCTTAGTAAACCGAAGAGTTGTTGTAAAAATAATTAGTTAAATAAGTTGTTCCACGGGGCAAAAAACAAGTGAAGCCCCAGGGTATAAAAATACAACTGCGCTTACCGGAAATTAATTCACACCGCGCAGCAACTCGATTGCAGGATAATGACAAGAATTTAGAAAATAAAAGAGGACTCGCGTGCATCAACTGCCTACACCCGTGCCATTTTAGATAGGGGTAGCGAGACAAAAACGCTTCAATTTTCAGGTTGTGCGTTTGGGGAGTCATCCCAAAACAAGATGTTAATACCAACACCAAGTGACAAGATTTATATAATATGAATAAATTAAACTGTGTAAAAAATAATAATAATTAAAATAAACGATATCATTATCAGTTTACATAATATCAATTCATTATCAGTTTCAAAAATGTTTTCTCTCTTTTGTCAAGGAAGAGGAAGAAATCACAATAAGAGTCCTGTAATTTTAAATTACATAGTAAAAATCAACATTTTTTGAACAACATGATTTTCAAAAATAATTCGACCATCATATATCGCATTTTCCATCAGAGTATGTGACTACTTATTATTCATATTAGTAACACATAGTCAAAATGTCTCATTAACATTAAGTACAAAGAGTTCATATGTATATATGGCAACCGGAACATAGATTCTCTCTAGACCAGTATTCTTATAATATACAATCTTTTTCAAAACTCAGGTCATGGTAATTTATTAATAAATTCAAACAATACATATTAATTTATATCAATTCACGTTGTCAACAGTGCTACAAAATGGTAAATGTCACACATAACAGATAATAATAAGTTGACTCATCAGAATGCCATACATTAAAGATCAGCAATGAATCAGCCCACTACGTTTCATGAGAGCCTGAAATTGCTATTAAAGATCCTACCCAAAGGTTAAAGAATGACATTCTTCCATAGTGTTCAAACCTTTGTTTATACTATCACAGCGGAGGATCCAACGACATTCGCATTTATTCAGAATATTGGCAATGCTGCCACCCTTCGAAGGAGTATGCACTACTTCAATAACTTGCCATCGAATGTCTGAAGGCGCATGGTTTAGTTCCAAAAAATGGGCCACCAAGGGCGCATTCTCTGTCTTACATCTGATACGGCTTTTATGCTGGCCCAAACGTATTTTAACTTTTTGAGTTGTTTGCCCGATATAAATCAGGTCACAAGGGCACCAAATAGCGTATATCACGTTTTGGGTGTTACAATTAGAGTGTTCCCGCAGGTCATGACAGATATTGGCATGGATGAATTGTTTTGTATTCAGACTGGAATCACACATGAGGCAGCCGCCACATTTGTAATGTCCCACAATTTTGTTCAGACCCCACATAGTTGTTAAATTAGGGGTTTCAGCTCGAGGAAAAGCTGCTCTAACCAAATGGTCACGCAAATTCTTCCCTCTTTTAAATGAAAAGAGGGGTTCTTCACTAGTAACTCCTGTGGACATAACTGAAGGTCAATGTTTTCGAATAATTGCCGAAATGCAATTTCTTTGAGTTCCAAAGGTGGTAACACATGAAATCCTATTAGTTTTTTTTTAGTTTTAGGCATCAGCAAGAATTCACGGTGATTATACCATGCTTTTTTCATGGATCTCTTAACCAATTTTCTCGGATACCCACGCTGTCTTAATTTCTCTGCCAATTTACCTGCTTCTTGGAAATAGTCATCCCACAAGAAACAATTTCTGCGAATACGCAGAAACTGCCCGAAGGGCAAGCCATCCCTCAAGCCTCTCGGGTGATTGCAGTGCTTACCCCGCTGGGCGCACCTCTAGCCTCAGCTTCTCAGGCTTCCCCACGGCTGCGCAGAATGGGCCCGAGTCGATTTAGCCCACACACTGCTGCAGCTCTACGCAAAGGAGCTGAAGCTATTCTCGGCCAAGAATGCTTCTGGGTTCTCGGCAAGCCATCCAGAAGCAGGATCAGCACTGCCAGCGCCAACAGTGCCCCGGGGGAAGCTCTTCGCCGCAGGATAAAAAACTGTAAGTGGACTTTTAAGAACCGGGTTTGAGTACCACGTTTTTCTATCTGCAATTATAACAGGAGAATAACATCCTAATGCATTGCTTTGCTCCTCTGCCAAATTGATCACCTCATCCTACAGACTTTCTATTTTCTGTCACACACCTGAAGCTTGAGCTACTCTTACTTCGCCCGCTCGCGTAACTCTGCGTAGTGCGCCTGAGTTTTTGGGTCACTTCGCGGAGTTCCACGTAGCAGAACTCCACCCAGGCCTAGTCTTGGTGTCTGGGTGTGGTGCTAGAAAGAGCTATAAGAGCCATAAGGCTTTTCCATTTGGTTTCACTTTGTTCGGAAGTAACTGGTGCAGATTGTTTACTAAATCCCATTATAGGTGCATCATGCTTGGCAAAGTAGACTAATGCACATGGCTTGGAGGGGAGCACAATGCGCCCTGTTGACATTACTTTACCTTTGCACTTCCTGTGCAGCAATGGCAGAGGCACACACAGGTAAGAAGCTTCTATTGACGCATGTCACTAGCACTGCCCTTCGCAGCACTGACACAGGCAAGACATCTGTCACCTCCTATCCCTCCCACCAGGGGAGACTCTTTAGCCACTGAACCCCTTTCATTTGTTACTGGCACAGGACGGCGCCGGCACCCCCTTTGTCCATTGGAGAATTGTCTAGCCGAACTACAGGTAAGAGTCCACCCATACACAGGTAAGAAAGAGGAGGCAACATGCAGTCATTTGGCATTTTCTATACTGAGAGCCACGTCTACTCTGGGAAAATCATCTCAAGCTGCTAGCAAATATTTTTGCAGTAGAATAATGGCATATTTATTAACATTACACTAGTTACAACCCAACTTATGGCCACTCATTTGCTAGATTTTTGCTTGTCACAAACTGCAATTCTCTTGGCCGTTTCACATACAAAACCTGTCGCAGAATAGAGGACCAGCCAAGGGGAGCACTTCGCAAGCCCCATCTTACTATTTCTTAAAACCCATCTAACACAAAAGAACAATGGCCCTACGATGTAACAGCTAACTTTGTCAAATCACCTACTGCATAACCAATCATAGGTCATGGCCTCATGCCCCGCAGTCAAAAACATCCAAACTACACAGTGTGCCCCATTCTAAATCCCAAGCAAAAACAAATAATGTGTGCATTTCCTTTTATATGCAGTTTTATTTAAACTTAAATACCAGTTCACATTAAACTGCAACTGAATTTCGAATGCACCATCATTAACTCTCCAACAGTTTTGTGCAAAAGTGAAACACTTCAAACAATTAACAGTTTGTGAATTTTTGGTCCAGATAGTAAGTAAGTAATAATTTTAATGCTCAGTTAATAATAAACTTACAATATAACACATTTTACATTCCATGCTTAAAATCACATAGGGGCCGATTCCGATCCGGCCGGAAAAACTACGAGCCGTACACGTGTTTTCGGACTGACTCATACAGCTGCACGAGCGAGCAAGTACGATGCGAGCTACGTGAGATTCACCGACCGAGTCGTTTCCTGGTCCGAACCGCTTCGTACGTCTCGGTCAGAAGCTAACCGTGGCGTGCAATGGATGCAATTTACAACCGAGCCAGTACGATGCACGCGTCAGGCAGCCTGTGCGAGCCGGAGTGTCCGGCTCGCCAAAGCTCCCAGAGTCGGACTTCGGGGGTCCGTGTCAGCCCCCCTGTGACCCGCAGCCCTACGACTCGGACACAGGGGGAGACCTATGGGTCTCCCCAACACAGGCATGTACGGTGCGGATGGCACCGAAGCGTACCCACTGTAGGGGGCGCACTTGTTCAAGACGTACCCATTCAGTTAATGGGCGCACATGTACGCGTCGTACAACTGGCTCCCATTGACTTCTATGGGAGTCCGACCGAACCTAGTTCAGACATGGCCATATGCAAATCAGTCTGACCCTGTGCCTCATGGGAACAGTCCAGCCCGAACTGCCAAGCCATGTCTTCCCTGGGCTGGAAACAAGCATCCTGGGACCGGTTTCTGGCTAATTAGCCGTCATCAGCCAGTCTAGCTTGAATCCACTGGCAAAGTGAGCAAGGAACCCACGTCTGGGCATACCCTGACAACTTAGGGCGAACAAAGCAAAACCAAAGGGGATGATGGATGGAGTGTTGAACATAGCAGTAGTAGGCGGCTCTGGAAGACATTGTCCAGAGTTGCAGTATTTCTATATGTGGGTTTTTGTTTGCCATTAGAGGTTCCCAGTTGATAGCATGTGTGGAGAATCAAGTTCCATAACGCAGTCTTCTAGTTGATGTTGATTTACTCCCTTCTGGTCTCCGACTGTTTGTCCGAAATTTCAAAAATTGAAGTCATCTGCTAGGATGATCTTGTGGTCCAAGTGCTGATAAATGATCTTGCGTATTTGTTCACAAAGGTCCATAACCACCTTTTTTCGTGGATTGATGTATATATTCAGCAATATTGTGGGAATTGGTTGGCCACCTATTTCTAGGTCACGGAGTTCCAAAGCTTGCAAGTCATTATTGAGGGTTTTTTGCTCTCTTACTTTGAGTTGTAGTTCAAGTTTTACAAAGACGGATAACTGATGAGCGGGCCTTCCAAAGAGATTATTCTTCTGGATGATTTTGTGACTAGCATGGTGGCCTGGAATAGGAGTAGGCACGTTGGTCTAAGTTTCCTGTAAGCAGGGCTTAAGTAATTAAGGTCTTCTTTTTGTTCTAAAACATTGACTAGGCTTGCAACATTCTAACTGATCACCCTGATGCAGGCCCTCACCCTGTTTGTATTAGATCACATGAGATTAGGGGCACTAGCCCATGGAGTATGCACACTCCGAGCCAACAGCAGGGGAAACATCCTTTACCACACAACCATTACAACGCGGTATGGTTACATCGTGGTTTTTACAACGAAAGTCGTTACACCGACTTGCACTGGAGGGCGCTCTAGACTAAGGAATAGTGTGAATTACTATTCCAACACCTCCCCTACTGTACGTAGACTGGAGTTGGAATAGTAATTCACACTATTCCTAAATCCAGCGCCCTCCAACGCAAGTCGATGTAACGACTTGCTTTGTCAAAACCGCGATGTAACATACCGCGTTGTGATGGTACGTGTTGTACCATCATACATCCACCAGCAGTCTCCCGTAGTGATATTACTATTTATTGTGGCACCCACCTACCTGATGACGTATTACTGATTCAAACTGATGTAATGATATACATGCATACTGTACTTTGAGCTTGTGCAATAAAAAGATTTATAAAAATAAAAAAAGAGATATTAGGGGCACTGTTGACCCTTGGATGTTAAAGCTGCGGGTAGCCATCCCCAGGTTGGCTGTACGTCCGAAAGAGATTTTCCTTTTGGATAAGTGGCTATTGTGTTTTCACATTGTCTATTTATCAATTACATTGTTATTTTCCTTTATCAATTGGACTGTTACTATCCTTTCCAGACATGATTCTATAGTAGGACATTATATGAAAGAGTCTATTTTCATTTTTAAAATGGGTTTTTTATTCGTTGTTTACTTTAATTATCAGTCAGTAGTCATGACTAATTAGAGCTGTAGAACACATCTTAAAGTGTTCCCTTCTCACATTTAGGGGCCGATTCCGATGTCAGACGGACCTGAGTCTGTCCGACATCGGTCAGGAACAGTGACCGACCACCCCACTGTCGTCGGTCATGGCCCTGACCCTGTTCGGTCGCAATCGTATCCCACACAATGGGAGCATGCATTCCGGGCGGAATGCATGCCCGCATTGTGCAATGGAGGGGTCCAGTCCATCCTTACACCCTGTGGCCGGCACCCCAGGGTCCCTGCCACCGGGTGCAGGGATCTACATAGGGGCGCCATAGGTGCCCCCAGGCTGCCTTTCGGCAGCTTTGCACCCATGGGGACCCTACTGGGGGCCCTCAAAGACAGTTTCCGACTGCCTCTCCATGCCGGAAAGACCGGCACGAAATGGCAGTGAGAAACTGCCATCGTACTCCCTCGGTAGTAAAGAGGCAGCCGGGGGAGTACTGAAGGATTTCCAGACGGCGGACAGGCTCTCTGAGCCTGTCGTCAGCCATTCGGAAATCCGAGTCGGATTCCTTTCCGACCGAGGCCATCGGAATGGCTCGGTCGGAAAGGAATCCGGCCGGCACATTCTGATGCGGGTGGAAGGGTTTTGAACGTCGTTTGGAGCCCTTCTGTGGTATTGTGGGCCTCCGGCCCACATGCTAGTTAAGTAACGCACACAGAGGCATGCTTAGTGTGTTGGTAACTGGCCACGAGCACGTGCACCCAGGCCCTTTTATTAACAGGCTCACGTCACTCGTGACGCCTGTGAGGGATGCGTGTGGGGTGCAATTGTGCCCACTCCCATAGGGGAGTGGCTACTAACTCTGTGCCTGTCGAGAGACTAGAACGTGTCTCGCAGGACACAACATTCCTCCCAAATTTTTATAAAAACAAAAGCTCCCTAGTCCAACCTGTATGGATAAACAACAATGAAATATGCACCACAGGATCCATCCGCTTCTTGGGTCAGGCATCCGGAAGACAGCAGACCAGGACTGGTGACTCCTACTGTGGCAGGACAATCTCAGCAGGCACTCATCGTTTAACTTGAGCGGCTCAGGACACAAACGCTTGCTTGAAGACGTCAACTGCGCATTAGTACAGGGCCAGTGTACGCATGTCCATTAGTCCAAGGTAGCTTCCTTTTGCTGACGTGGAGGATGGTATGTGGTGGGTAACAACAGTTCATTTACTCAGTGCGTCAAGATCAGGGTTGGAGTCAGTTGGTGAAAGCTCACCGAACTGTTGCAGGTTTACATGAAGTCTCTATTGGACTGTAGTGCTGTGTCTGGTGACCTGTTGGTGGGGCATTGTCTATTCTAGCTCTCCCGCCTGGGGAGGCCCTTCGTTGGGCTTACCACAGGACTGCTGGCAGCCTGCAATGGGACCGCGTGTGTGCCGGCTGTGGGCAGCTGCAAACCGCCGAGGAGCCACAAGCCAGTCTCTCGCACAAACCTCAAGGGTGTATGGGTCTTGGTCAGGACAAGCTCTCACTGCCGCAGTTCAGGTGCAGACCAGGTTAGCAGGTAGCCTCTGAGTCTTCTTGTTGGCTAGTTTGGCAATAGTGTAGGACTCCGACTCATGTGTATTCAAGATGGTTTTGTTTGACGCACTTGATGAGGACTGGCATGATGGCATTGCCAGCCGTGTGGTGAATCTGGACAATGGCGATGGGTGATGACTTGCTTTGATGGTTGCAGGCCTTTAGTCTGGAGTCGATCACCTGAAGCAGGGAGTGGCCAGGTACTTCCATGATCTCTGGGGAGACACTTGCAATCATATACTTGGGCGTCTTGGGCTGTTAGGACTTTGATGACGGAGGAGTGATGAACACGCTAGGAAACGTGAGGCATGAGACTCGGTTCGCGAATGCTGTGCAGCTTACCCTCGGATTCCCGCTGTGCGGTTGCCAGTTCCTCTTCAGGTTATCCCCCTTTTCCTTTGCTGTCGCTATGTCAGGACTCACTCCTGTTGTAGCTTGGGTTTTCTTCATCGTCTGGCCCTGCCACTCACAGCTTCCCCTTCTGACTTCAGCTGTTTGTCCGATTCTTGGTGTGGACCCTCCGGTCACACTTCCACGTTTCTTGCTGAGTGCCGTGTCATGCACATGGCACTGATGATGTAGTTGCCATTGGGCCTGGACGACAGGTAGCGATGATTATCTGGGAGACAAGGTTTCTGGAGGGAAGTCGTAGCGACATGACTGCCTCTTCTGAATCTGTTCTTGCACCTCTGGCGTGTGCGTGATGCTGGCCGACACTCGGGGCTGGACGGTCTCACTGTGAAGCGATCAGAGTAACGTGGTTTGCGCTTTCTGCGGCTTACGTTTGGTTCTCCCATGGCGCTGTCGCCAGGGCCTTCAGTCTGCCTTGGTGGCTGTCTGGTGTCTTTGGAGGTGCTATTGGCTTGTGGTGCTACGAGTCCTCGTGCTTCTCCTCTCCTTGTCCTTAACGCCCATGTGTTTGTCCAGCTCATAGGTGACACGATTGCCACTCGTCTGCTTTTTCTCCGGGTGCAATGACATGCACCATATTCTAACACGGCCAACGGGGCTGTTGAACTTCAATGGTCTCCGGACCACTCAGGTGAACCTTCAGTCACTCTTTTCGGCTGCCTGGCGAGCAGCCATTCATCTTGGGTGCTCTTTCTTCAGGCAGCTTCTTGACGCTCCTACTCCGGGTGTTCCCTCTCCAGGGAATGACTTCCACAGGCAGTAGGGAGCGAAGCTCCTACTCCGGGTGTTCCCTCTCCAGGGAATGGCTTCCACGGGCAGTAGAGCGCTGTGGTGGCGGCTGGCCACTTGTGGTGTATGACTCGCCTCTCGTCAGCCTTGGGTCACTGACGACTCCTGCTTAAGGCAGTGTGAGAGAGGACACTGTGCTGCGTTTGGCCCCTTCTGGGCTCCGTTGCTGCTGTGGAGATGTATGGAATCTCCCTGCTGGTTCCAACAGTGCTTCTCTGTGGAGCGGTCTCTCTCCTTCCTGGGCATCCGCTCATGCTGTCAACTTCACGGGAGCGGCCTTCTGTGCATTTCTGCCCTTGTGTGCTCCGTCTCCTTCTCCTGGCACTTGGTGTGCCTGCTCTATGGCTTGCAGTGGTGCACGGTCACCACTGCGGTGGGTGGCGCAATTTCCTCGCGTGGCATCAGACGGCCTCTCGGGTTTCGTCTACGGCGCATTTTCTCCTTGCGCCTTCATGGGCTTGATTGCTTTTCGGTCCTATCACCTTCATTGGACCTTGCTTGTCCCCTTGATGCTTATCTTAGTCAGGGCGGCCCTGGGGTGGTTGGCAGCGTCCTTCTTAACTGCGGAAGCTTTGTAGCTATTTGAGTGCTCTCTACTGTTGGGCCTCGACATGGCACAAGTGCCTCTTCATTTTATGTGTTTGCACTGTTCATGCCACTTTACATGTTGCTGCAGGTTAGGGGGATCTTCTTCTGACTGGCTGTGCTTTCCTGCGATGTGGTGCTATAAGGGTAAGCGGCCACTAGGTGGCACTGAAGTGTTCTGCAGTTATGTGGATGAAAAAGTACCCTCTTTTATTCTCTGGGGACAGCTCTATTGTCCTTGTCCACTTGATTCTCTTTTCACATGATGTACACTTGGATAGCCCCTTCAGCTGGGAGACGGTGCGTGAGACGTCCCCTAGGTGGGGCTGCAGCCACTCCTGGTTTGAAAACTTGCTGCTGGCCTTGTGTGACCGGCCAGCGTCCTTGCCTCAGTACCCCTCAGATGGAGTGCAGCTACCTTGCACACAGTGCTGTTGAAACAGGCACATAACGATCAGTAGGGGGGTAGCGGCCTCAGGCTCAAATGCAGCTCTGTCCTGTCTTCTGACATGGAGCTAGGGGTACCGCTTACGTAATGATGTGGGGCATGTTCACTACCGAATCAATGCTGGCCCCAGTGTATTTCACTCATGAGGGGGAGCACAAGTGCTCGTTCATTTAGAGGATTGCTTGCTGTCCAACTGTGGGTGGGGTACTTTAAACTATCTGCTAGGTGGCGCCGCAGTCGCTCTTTCCTTGGTGCCGGCCCTCAGCTGCTGGTGCTGCTGAACGCTCTTTCACACACACCGGGCAGCCGCTTGTTGTGATCCTGTGCTCTGCTAAGGTATTGAGCACAACATCGCTCGAGTGTGACAGGCCTCGTCTGGAGCTAGCAGCGTGAAGAGTAAAACCCAGTTTAGTCATTGGAAGGCACTCGATGCCGGCTGACTGGTTTCTCCTATGGCGGTAGGGACACGTGGTGATGCAGCTCCCGTCCTCTTGCACCACGCTGGTGTAATCGCTACACTTTGCAACTGCACTTCCGCTTTGACCCTCCAATGCTGACGGCGGCAGGTAGGCAGCCCGCGGGCCACACCGGCTTATGGACGCCGGTGCAGGGGTGGACCAGAGCAACCGCAGCAGGGCCTTTCGAGTGAGTGCTTATTTATTTATCTGTCTCGGCCGGCGGGTACTGTCTCAGCTGCGGGTGGACTCCCCAGGTGGCGGGTGCTTTCATTTATTGCGGAGCGCGTCTCCGCTCCTGTGCTGCGACAATGGGGATGCTGGTGCTGCAGAAAGCATGAAGGCTTTGATTCTGTGGTGCCTGGTAGTTAAGAGCTGTATTCTCTCCTGCGGCAATCTCTTGCTGACTACAGGCCGTGCAGGGGCTGGAGACGCGAATCACTGTCTCCCAAGGTCGCCGATCACGGCATGCGGATGAGGCGCCTCACCTCCCAATCGACAAGGCTTCAGGGGACGACCAGGCAGCAGGGGTGCATGTATCGAAGCAGCATGTTCGGCATCTGCGATGACGCGCTTGGGTGGCATATGTCTCCCGCTATACTTTTCTCACTCGCAGGCTGCAAGGTCTGCTTTGGCCGGTCTCACGGCCATGCTCAGGGGTTGTAGGGTTGCGCAATACCACGCTTAGTGCTGGCTGTACCTCACCTCAGTGGGGTCAAGGGACGCTTCCTTTGTTTGGCGCCGGCTTCCTATCACGCTGCCTGGTCTTCCAGCAGGTGGGTGGCAGCGGGGCACCGGATTATGGAAGTTGAGCCTTCTCTTCCCTTTTCTCGTTTGCAGTCAGAGACTCATGCGCTCAGCTGGCGTGGGGGAGCTTTATGCCCTCGCCATTGTTCCCCCCGACCAAGCACAAAATGGCCAATGCCGCACACATGGGGCTCGATCCCCTCGTCGCCAATGTGGTGTTGTGGGCCCCTGGCCCACATGCTAGTTAAGTAACGCACACAGAGGCATGCTTAGTGTGTTGGTAACTGGCCACGAGCACATGCACCCGGGCCCTTTTATTACCAGGCTCACGTAACTTGTGACGCCTGGGAGAGATGCATGTGGGGGTGCAAGTGTGCCCACTCCCATAGGGGAGTGGCTACTAACTCTGTGCCTGTCGAGACACTAGAACGTGTCTCGCACGACACAACACCCTTCCGACTGGAATCGGAATCGTCCCCTTACTGTTTAAAGTATGTACTGATAAAATCGAAAAACACCGGCTTTAGGTGAGTTTTCTATTTTGTTTGTATCGACTGAGGTATTAAAATGCTGGTTGGAGAAATTAAAAATGCTGGAAATGTCAGTATAAAACTGGTCAAGTAGCAACCCTAGGGGAAAGTGTTATGATGAGCTGATGACTGTATCGAAGGCGGCTGTCAGGTTGGTGAGATTGAGTTTGGCTATTCAGATGAGTGAGGTAATTTGAGGAATGAGGCAGCCGCTGGTGGACTAAAGGACACCTAAACATAGCTGCAGAAGACCCTCTCGATTTTTAGTGGCTGAGTAGAGAATAAACCTGTTGAGAACCTGATGCGTCAGGATTTTTTTTGTTTTTTTAACAGAAATGGGGTTGGGAGCACAGACGGTGTTTGGAATGTGATGAGGGGGCAGGTGTTAGTTTTGCAGTAGTTTTAGAAGTATTATGCCACACTTGAACTGTGTGGGTAGATGCTGGCAGGGCTTTAAGTGGGCAAAAAAACTGGGAGTGCTCTAAAAGGGGCGTGACAAATTTATTAAAGGGTTGTGGCCTATCCGAGTAGGGGCGTGGTCTAAATCAAGATAACTAGCATTGTGTGCTTAAGAAAATCATGAAGTCACATCCAGCAAAGGATAATAAAAAGGGCAAAAAGGTATATTTATTAAGTATAAGCCATAAAATACCAAACACTTTAAAAAACACTGTCTGGGCATTGGTTGCACTTCAATAGTACCAGTTTAGTACCTAAATATAGGAATAAGCAACAAAAAGGTGACAAGTCCAGTTTTGCAAATGACCTTCCACTGCCCGGCAACCAGTGTCACTGCCTTTGTAATAACTTTTGAACTGTTTGGGCTAGACACAATTTTCGTTTTTGTGAAAATCTGCAGTTTATGCAGCAGATGATGGATTATGTGGCAAATGCGGAAAATCTATAATCATGCATAAATCTCTGCGGCCCCACAATCGCATAATTCCAGGGGCCCTGCCTATAACCTCACCATCTAAACCAAGCCAGCAGACAGGAGTGCTTTATAAACCATTAAATAAAGTGGATATTGAGAATACAGCCTACGTTTTGCTTCTGGGCATGTGCTCAGGTGGAATAAAGAACAACGCATTTTGTGCCTTTTCCTGTTGAAGATCAGAATGACAGTAGCAGCCCCCCACAGAAGGCATTTAACAACAATATTGCAAAAGGAGGCAGTTGTCGACAATTGCCTTCTTTGTGGGATTAAAAGGGGTGACGGATCCCACTAAGGACATCCGAGTCAGACGGGCTATAAAAGGCTGGGAGCGACTGGCGCAAGGGGTGAAGGATAACAGGAGACCCATAGATGCCAGAAGGCTGGTAAATATCTTGGGAGTGTTACCACAGGTGTGTGTGTCAGCATACGAAGTGCACCTGCTGAGATTAGCGTATTCTTTAGCCTTCTTTGGGGCATTCCGGATATCTGAGCTTATACCAGGCTCTAAGGCGGACATAAAAGGGGGAATCTTTATGGGTGATGTGGTGGTGGCCGCGGACTTACTGCAGGTTAGAGTGAGGAGGTCAAAAACTGACCCTCTGGGGAAAGGCGTGTGGGTCCAGCTAAGAGCAGTACAGGGGGCATGTTATTGCCCGGTGGTGTTGGTAGAGAAGTTCTTGCAGATGAGGCCTGGGGGCAGAGATGATAGGCTCCTTCTGCATGCGGATGGAATGCCGCTGACAAGATTTCAGTTCACGCGCTTATGTAGACGCGCTCTGGGTCTGTTGGGCGAAGAGACTGCTCATTTCACATCACATTCATTCAGAATTGGGGCGGCCACGACAGCAGCGAATTTAGGACTCTCATCAGAAACAATCAAGAGAGTGGGCAGATGGAATTCATCTTGTTTTGAGCGTTATGTTCGACCGCAGTTGGTATAGGTAGGGGTCTGGTTTCGGCATTTTGGTACTGATGCTCCTCTTCTTTTTCTCTCTATTTGTTTCTGGGACTTCATGCAGTGGTTGCAGGTATGCTGGTGTGGAGACTCAGTCATACAAAGAGCAGGGCAATGGTTCAGCACGTCCGGGGAAGAGAGAACACAAAGGGTCATGGGAGTCAATCATATTTGGATGGGGACTGACGGGCAACGTTTGGAGGACGTCACAGCCCATTTGCAGAGTGCGCTTGACATGGGTATGCCCATTCCAGACGTGCTGGTGATTCACTCGGGAGGTGAAAGCATGATTCCATGTGGCAGGAGGGGGGTGAAGGAGTCTCTGTTTTCTACATTCTCATGGGTAAGGAGGGTCTTACCAGACACCACCATATTTTGGTCAGAGGTGCTCACGCGGAGGGTCTGGGGTGGCGACGTGCCATCAGCCGCTGTGAACACGTCCGTGAGGAAACTGAATAGGGAGGTGGAAAAACTGTTGAGAGGTTCGCAGATACGTTCCATTAGGCATAGCTTGCTGCAGGCATTAAACACTGAATTGTATCAGGAAGATGGGTTACATTTGTCTAAGACAGGGTTGGAGTTGTTTGTCCAAACCATTTTGGGGGCCATCGCGTTACAGCTAGAAGGGAAGCAGGGCCATATTGTTACATCTGGAAAGGGAAGCAGTGGTTGGGGGAGGGCGAGGCCGCCAGTTGGCTCCTTGTCCTGTGGCGGGGTCCCGGGCAAGAGAGAAAGGGCGGGGACTTCTTTTGGCAAAAATGGGCTGACCCTGCAATATGCAGGTAGTCATTGGGGCTCATGGGCTGGTGGGAGAGGGGGCCGTCCTGCTGGTGGCCCTGGACTCTCCGGCCCTACCCTAGTAGCCGGTGCTGGGAGGAAGCAAGATGGAGAGAGCGGTTGTGCAGGAAGGCGCTAAGCAGTGCTCTGTTGGTCGCGTCTAAAGGGTAGACGACGGATAGTTACCTCAAATGGAAGTAGTGGAAAAAGGTTGGGTTGTGGCCTGCTGGTACAACACCCCTCAAGAGTGGATCTAGTGATGCCGAATTGTATATACATGGTAACCTGGGGCACACTGTATACGGCGCCATCTTATGTTCAGTAATGTGTGATGGTTTTGATTTAATAAAAGTTGGTAAAAATGTTGAAGGTTTATCAACAATAAAAGATGGTGTTATTAGTCAAATAATAAAAGCTACGCAGGGAACACCAATCACTTGTAAAGTGTTTTGTGGGGGGAAAAGGGGGTATAAAGGTGTTAAGGACGAATTGCACGTTATATGCCCACTAGTACTTAGTTATGTAGGTAGGAAGTGGGGTTTTCCCAAACAAGTTGTGCTTCGTTATTCAATCTTTTCTACGCATACGCAGTGCTTTCTATGAAGTTGCTTTACCACCGCATATATAAATCAATAAACAGAACAAGTCAGCATTGGCAGTGAGAGTGTTTTGAAAAAGATGAATGGCGCTTTGCGGCGGAATGAGAAAGCTGCGGGGAAGGGGATTTAAAAAACGGCCATTAAAATACTCACGTTGCGGGCTTGCTGGCTGGGAGGGCAAGTCTTGTGTAGCTTCAGAAGGATCCTGGCTGAGGCAGCTCTGATGCGGAGGCAGGGTCCCGATGGTGCTGGTAGGGCTGGGGAGGCATCACAAAGGTAAGTTTCATTTTCACTGCTGCTGGATTCTGTTGTAGACCCTCGTCCCTCGCTTGCTTTAAGGCAGAGCAGGGTCACACTGGTTGCTGGAGAAATCTTGCTGCAGGCTGTAAAAGCAGGGTTGTGCCGGTTCTAACCAGCTGTTGTTGTGCTGACGGCTGGCACGATGACGTAGGTGGCGCTGCGTATTCAAAGAGAAGGGAAATCCCGAGAGAAAGTATCTCTCTTCAAAGGATTTCCCTTCCTGCTACAATGCCTTAAGCAGTGCGTGCGCATGCTCACCCGAAACACCAGCAAAAACCGGGACGTCTGGTCACCCTACCTTTGAGGCCTGAAAATAGAGCCCCCTAGTGACCCGTTTCGAGGCCCCCCAAAAAAACTGGGGGTGCTCAGACCCCCACAAACCCCCCCACAAACCCCACCCACTTAAAGCCCTGGATGCTGGTGATTGAAGACAGCCTGAGTAATAGAAAGAGAAGAGGATTCATAGGAAACGAGTTAGGAGTTGATGACGTGAAAAATGGAGTTGTCAGAATTGAGTATGCAAATTATCCCAACTGGAGACACGTGCGAGAAGAAGGTGAGGTGTGCTCGTTTGTGCGAAGGGATGAAAGTGAGAGGAGGCGGAGCTTCGACCAGCGAGGAGAGGGAGAAAGTAATGTGTTTGGTCATGGATTGTCAGCCGAGGCAATAGAAAGGATGTGGTCCGTCGGCTAGAGCGGCCTACTTTGGTGGTGGAAACCAGCGTTCGAGCCTCGGGGTCGTGTTCACATCCTGTGATTCTGGGCAAATCACTTAATCTCGCCGTGGCTGAATGTGTAAGGTAACCGTGCTCATGTAAATCGCTCCAATACCTTCGGGTCGAGTTCATGCTATATATATCTGCAAAAAAATAGCGACTAATAGTGGTACATATATGTTTAATCGGGCTTAACTGTGAGTAAACTGCCCTTAATTCTTAAGAACACCAAGATTACCTGAACGAATCTTACTGGTGAATTTAAAAATACTTGGTGGGAGTTCCAAAAGGTGTCTAAAACGGGCATCTGGAGATAGATTAATGTTTACATTTTATGATGTGTGTGCAGTGATATGAAAGACTTGTGTTTTTTTCTCATGTAGTACATCCGAGAAGTCTGACTTGCTTTGATTTATCATTTGAGTGGGATTACAAACCTTGTTCTTCTTCAATTAACTTATTTGTGAGTATTGTTGGGCTGAGTGATCGCATTTCATATGGACACCACTAGATGGAGGAATTGACTAAGTGATAGAAAAAGACCAATAAATCCAAGACCAAAATGAATGTTTGATATTTGAGCTGTAGTATATACACTGGGAGCCTCGTTTATGAGCTTTGCTGGACTGCTTGACAGGGAAAGGGCACAAATGCATATGGGTTACAGCCATTAAAGGAAATAGCTATATATTGAGAAAGAATACTGAAGTAACTGCATAGATCATTTACATTGATTCTTGCTATTTGAGAACGTGTTCCACACTAGATGGGTATGTTTTTATAAAAGTCTAACGATATAATGAATGGGAGTGGTAGTTGGTGTTTTGGATGGCCAATAGTGAGTGTGATGTAGTGGTTTTAGAGAGATACATCAGTTGGTGTGCGAACTGCAGATTACTGTTCACTTTATATATTATATTATATTTTTTGAGATACATTGTCCAATGTTTTGTTAAACATTGCAATATGATTTCGCGTAAATTGTGGAATATTTTGATTTATAGAATGACTTTGGACAACAATATTAAATAATATCCATATGTAACGAATGAGCTTTTCTGAGCATAACTTATTTCCTGACTTTAATGCAGGAGTAAATTAAGGGAAGACGAGGGGTTTTAGTAAAGTGTTCCAGGGTATTCCTGGGTGCACAAAGCCCTGTCAGAGGAGGCAGATTTGAGGCGCCGAGCTCCTGTAAAGGGGGGGCCGCTCGGCCCTCCTGCCCACATGGCGGTGCGGCGCTCCCCCCTCCCCCGGCCTCTCGGTGGTGGGGGTGCGTCGCGGGTCTATGACGCACGCGGCGCGCCCCCACCACCGATAGGCTGATGCCTCCCCCGTGACCCGGAAGCAGCTGTACAGCTTCCGGGGCAGGGGGGTGGGTCGGCCAGGGGGCGGGCCGGCTGGGCCGGCGACCCCCTGGTGGCACAGCACCTTAAGAGGCCCGGGGAGCGAGCTGGGTGCCCTCTTGCTCCTGGCTCGCTCCCCGCATACCCCGTGTGCCCCACGCTCGGGGCGTGTAATTTTCTGTTGTCCTTTGTTCCCTCTGCAGGTTCGCTCGTGGGGAGATCCGTCCGATCGGCTGTGGGCCGTCGCGTGGCTAGGCGTGGGCTTCCAGGTTCGGAGGCGGCGGTTCGGGGCGGGAGCGGCCCGGTGACTTGCGTGAGCAGGCGGAGCGGAGTGAGCGAGGAGACCGGCGTTGCTGTCTATCGTCCGGTAGGGTTGTGGAGGCACGAGCCGTAGCTCAGAGGCACTGTTGTCGGCCTTTGGTGTTGCGGGTCCCTAGGAGGCAAGGGCTCGATCCCCAGCGGTGGAGGCAGTGTCATTTCTGACAGGCTCAATCTGTGGCGGTTGTTTGGTGCGAGGAGGTGGCTCAACAGGAAACCGGGGTTCGAGCCTCCTGTGGGCTGCATCATTTGTGTGAGATTTGATTAGGGATCGGTTGTAGATCGGGGTGCGGGTGGGCCGGCCTCTCCCTCTCGGTGAGTGTATTCTGTCGGCAGGAGGGTTTTTTGCATTGGTTTTTTCCCTGGGGGGGCGAAGCAGGACCCAGCAGGGCAACCACTGGAGGGGAGACCAATGAGAAGGTGCTTGTTTTGACTGTTGAAAGCCGGTTTTGAAGCTGATTTTTGAGACTGGGCTGGTTGTGAGACTGGGTGGGGGTTTCGGGTTGCTGAAAGTTTTTCCAGGCACTGGGATTGATTCCACAAAGTCTTTTTGCAAGCTACTAATATTTGTTTTCTCGTAGGAAGCTTGACTGTGGTGTTTTTCCAGTGGCAGACAACAGATCACAGGCGCAGAGCGCAGCAACGGGCTGAGGACACACGGGTCATCGCTGGTAAGGGGAGTGAGGCGGGCCTGCACTTCATTGCTTCTGGGGGGCCGCCGGGCTTGAGACCTTTCTACGAGGGGTTGGCGCTCGCCCACACGCTAAGACTAGCTTGGTGTGTTTTGCGGTCACAGTTGCATGGTGCTTACGGCCATCTTCACATCCTCCATCTGAAAGAAGGTACAATTGCCTGGGTTGGCTAGGATTAGTTTAGGGGGCACGAGTTAATAAGAGTGCCCGCATGGAGCAAATGATGCAGACTATGATGCGCAAGATGACCGCAATTGATAGGCGCTTGGGTAAGGTGGATGAGTTAGGTAGGAGTGTGGCAGAAATTAATCAGAGGTTGGATGGGCCTCCTGGACCACAAGGCAGGCCATGAAGGATAATCAACCCACCACAGCCTAGAGGTGATTTTGTCACCCCTCCTAAGAGGGGCAAGTCCAAGAAAACTGCAAGCACAACGTCCAAGAATACAGCTGAGGGGGAGGGAATGCCAGGGGTAGTGCCTATGGATACTCCCTTGATGCCCCCAATGGCACCGGCTGGGCCAGCTCCTCCTACGCCAGCATTGCCGGTTGCCCCACTCGGGGTCATTGCCCCCGTCACCCCCGTGAACATTGCCCCCGTTGGGGTCCCAACCCCCCCGAATAACTTGGTCCCGGTGAAATTGGCATCCCAGATAGCCGCCGTTTTACCCTGGTTACAGTTAGGGGGGGTATTGCCATCTTCTCAAGATCATTCAGCGGAAGCCTTGAAACTGGTTGAGATGATTAAGTTGGCCAGGGCGGGTGAAGGGGCACCATTGGCACCAATTACTCCCCAAACAGGTTCCACCAGCGAGCAGACGGCAAAGAAGGATGGTGCTACGTCACAAGGCATTGACAGTGGTAAGGAGGTGGCTTTGCCATTACTTAAGGATGGTGCTATGCCCTCAAGGAAGGAGAATTTGGCACAGCATGTGTCTTAGGCTGTGAAAGAGATGATCTGGGCAGGCAAATATATCAACATGTTCTCCTTGCTGATTGATAATAGGGAACTTGAATATGCCAAGTCACAAAAGGAATGGATGTTGCCCAGTGAATGGAGAATAGAGTTGGTTAAGTTCAGAGTTGAGGAGACATTTATTAACTGGATGAGGGCCTTTTCCGTGTTCAGTGCCATTACAGCTGAAAGGTCACCCAATTTACAAGCAGAAATGGCCTGCTACCAGAGCAGGATTGCCATGTGGAGCGAGACACAAGTGGGGAACGGGTGGAAGGAATATGACATTTCATTCAGGAAAGCTAAAGAATTCAATCCCTCTTTAACATGGGATATGGTGGATTCCCTGTCATGGTACAACCAGATAACTGGGGGGGCAGCAGCGATGGGGGCAACAGGTGCACAGAAAATATACCCGGCCAAGCCCCAACAGCCCTTTCGGCATGTGCAAGGAAGTGAGGTACCAGGAAAGGGTAAGGGTTGGGGGGAAAAAAAGGGCGTATGTTGGGATTTCAACAAACGGTCCTGCACTAGGGCAGCGGGCACATGTAGGTTCAAACATGCCTGTTCCTTGTGTGGGCACCCCTCACACCCCGAGACTTCCTGCAGATTTAAGGGTGGCAACCAGGGGTCCAGGGGGAGAAGGAAACCTGAATAGACAAGAGGGGGGTTTAGTATCACACACTCCCATTGATGTCATGGCAATGATTCCCTGGCTGAACAGATACCCAGATCACGCAGCGGCTAAATTACTTCAGGAGGGATTTTCTTGGGGTTTCAGGAAACCGGCAGGAGGGTACACAGGTAAGACAGAGTGCAGGAACCAACTGTCTGTAAAGCATAACCCAGGGGTAGTGGCTGCAAAAATCGAAAAAGAATTACGCCTGGGTAGGATAGCAGGACCCTATGATGAGGTGCCAGTGCCCAACTTTGTTTGTTCCCCACTTGGTGTTGTCCCCAAAAAAGAGAAAGGCGAATATAGACTCATTCATAATCTCTCAGCCCCAAGGGGGGCATCCTTGAATGATGCGTTAGATGAGAATGTCTGCAGTGTAAAATATGCCTCTTTTGACCAAGCGGTGGAGTTGCTTAGGGGCCTGGGTTCAGGGGCATTGATGGCCAAATCTGACATCGAGTCTGCATTTCGTCTTCTCCCTGTACATCAGGGGGATCACCACCTTTTGGGGTTCAAGTTTGATGGGAAGTATTACATGGACAAATGCATGCCTATGGGTTGTTCAATCTCTTGTGCCTATTTCAAGACGTTCAGTTCCTTCTTGGAATGGGTAATGAAGCAGGCAACCGGGCATCAACAGGTCATGCACTACCTGGATGACTTTCTCTTCCTTGGCGCGGCTGGGTCTCGGGAGTGTGCGCGGGCATTGCAGGAATTTTGCGTGCTCATGCGGGCTCTTGGGGTCCCGCTGGCGCCGGGGAAGACCGTGGGGCCAGCTACTTGCTTAGAATTTCTGGGCATTGAAATAGACTCTGTGGAGGGTTGTTTCAGGCTCCCAAATGAGAAAGTATCAAAATTCAAGGCGGCACTACGCGCGTGCCTGGCCAAAGAGAAGGTCTCTTTACAACAGCTCCAGGAAACAGTGGGCCAGTTGAATTTCGCGTTGAGGGTGATACCAATGGCTCGCCCCTTTTCTCGCTCAATTGCGCAGGCTATGAAAGGTCTGCGAGAAAAACATCACCGCACTAGACTGTCACTTGAGGTACGCCAGGACATGCAGATATGGATGGCATTCCTGGAGGGCTTCAATGCCGCAGGGTTGGGTGGTCCGGCCCCCCCACTACCTCAGCAGAGTTAGGTTTATGGACTGACGCTGCTGGGAGTGTTGGGTTTGGTGCTATCCTTGGAAACAAGTGGGTCACCCACAGGTGGCCGGACGAATGGGTGTACAGTGAGTTGACAACCAACATTGGCTTTCTGGAGCTGTTCCCCATATGGGTTGCACTAATGGTCTGGCCAGAACATCTGCGTAACAAATCAGTGATATTCTGGTCAGACAACATGACGGTGGTGGGGTGTATCAATCAGCAAGCGGCACGCTGTAGGTTCATACTCCGCCTCTTGAAAGAGATTGTGTTGAGATGCTTGAAATTGAATGTTATATTTAGGGCAAAACATGTACCAGGTGTCCTTAATAATGCAGCTGATGCACTCTCTCGCCAAAAAATGCAGGTATTCAGGGAACATCTTCCATCAGCAGAGCCTACACTTCC
Organism: Triturus cristatus; assembly: GCF_964204655.1. Taxonomy (NCBI): domain Eukaryota; kingdom Metazoa; phylum Chordata; class Amphibia; order Caudata; family Salamandridae; genus Triturus; species Triturus cristatus. The sequence continues at coordinate 333,188,433 of NC_140591.1, read as the reverse complement.
CGTCAGCACTCTGGCTGATTGGTGCCCCAAATTACAGGACCTCGTGGCTGCTAGCCTAGCTCCCAAGACAAGGACAGCGTATGAAGGGGCGTTCGGTTCATATTGCACTTTCTTGGGGCGAGACTGGGAATCCAAATGGGCTCTAGAGAATAGTTTTACAGATTATCTGGGTAAATTGCATCAGGAGGGTCGCTCAGTGGCAACAGCTAACAGGCATAGGGCAGCTGTCTCCTTCTACGCACAGGCAAAGGGAGTAAAAGACCCCACTAACAGCTTTGTGGTGCGGAAGGGTTTGAGGGGTTGGCGCCGCTTGCAGGGTGGCACGGCTGACACTAGAAAACCAATAGGCTTGGGGAGGCTGACGGCATTATTGCCTGCATTGCATGACGTCTGTAGTTCAGACTGGGAGATACAATTGTTTAAAGCAGCTTTCACATTAGCCTTTTATGGAGCTTTGAGACTGAGCGAGTTGGTTGCAGCCTCCAAGGCGGATAGGCAGGGGGGTATCCAATTCCTGAACACAACAATACAGGGAGACACATTGTGGGTGACAATTTTGAGATCAAAAACTGATCAGGAGGCGCGGGGGAGACTGTGGTACTGCACAGGGCGAGGGCTAATCCTTGCTGCCCGGTACACCATGTGGAGACTTTCATCAGGCAGCGAGGTGGATTGTTGGGTGGGTCGCTCTTATTACACGCTGACGGCACCCCTTTAACCAAATACCAGTTTAGAAGAGTCATGGAGTTGACTATTACCAGGGTAGGCCTTGACCCGAAGGAATTTGGCACACACTCATTTAGGATAGGCGCAGCCACTGAGGCAATCACAAGGGGTCTGCATGTGAACAGTGTTAAAAGAATTGGGAGATGGTCACCCAATTCCAATTGCTATAAACGGTATGTGCGAGTACACATGTTGTAAAGTACCTAGAGTTTTGCTGACATTGGGTTGTTTTTTCTGGTTTTTGCAGTTTCTTCGCTCTGTGACGCAGGCGGAGAACTTGTTTCGGGTCATCATCAAGATTCATCGGCGACTCATCGCGGCGGGAACAGTCAGGAACACAGGACGCGGTCAGGCAGGGTTTGGATTGTTGGTCATTCATATGTTAATCGTGCTAAACATGTCTTTTTTACAGGCAAGGGTAGAAGGGAGCTAGAGCACAAAGGTTTGTCCATCTCCTTCGTTGGGAGGGGGGGTCTCTGCCTCAGTCAGTTCCGGGGATTCTTTGCAGAGTTGGTCGCCCAACATGCAGCACCACCGGCGGTGGTGATTCTTCATCTGGGGGGGAATGACCTTGCTAGACTGGGTAGGAGGGTCCTCCTGGAAGAGATCATCTCAGCAGCGGGTTGGGTAAGGAGGGTGTGCCCTGACTGCACTGTAGTCTGGTCCCAGCTGATACCGCGGCTGCAGTGGCGTGGGGGTGATTCCGTCAGGGCATTGAATCACTCGGTAAAGAGGATCAATACCAAGTTAGAAAAACTTTTCCGAACCACGCACTTACAGACCATCCCACATGGGACGATTTGGGGGGATGAATTGTACTTAAAGGATGGGGTCCATTTGACTGAGGCAGGGAATAAAATATGGTGTGATAATATCCTAGCTTGGTTGAAGGGCTTTGTGAGGCAGGGATGACCTTCAGGCGGGAGTTGTGGGGGGGGCCAGATCGTCGGGAAACAATGCTGGCCTGTGGCGGTAAGGTCATGATCGGTGAGCAGCATTTAAGGTCCTAGGGGGGGCGTCACCATCCACGGAGGGGGCGGCCCAGGGGGAGGGGCCACTGGTCCCTCCTAGAACTTCAGGGGCAGGAATATCCGCTAGCTGCTAAAGATGCGGGGGAGGGAGTCACACTTTCCTTAGGCTGGTAGCCACCCCGCACATACATCACGACGTAAGCAAATGACGCAGAGTGTAAAGGCCCTCCTTGTTGGTTAAATGCAGTTCACGATGCCGACGGGGTAGGCGGTCCCCTCTCGCGCATGCGCACCTGCAGGTAAGGGCGTGGCTAATAGGACTTGACACCGGTTAGCGACCCTGTCGTCGGGCCAGAAATGTTAGAATGCAAAATTCAGGCAGGATTTTAGATTCGGATAGGAAACACGCTGTATTAGACTTTTGTTAAGGTTAGCCTTGGATATTTGTCTTCAATACTGTGGATCTAATGTTATGAATTTTGCGTTTCTTAACATATTGATGTAATGTTGATATTCATCCTTTATTGTTTTGTATAATAAATGCGGCCGGGGCGTCCCTGACCCCCCGCCTTCCAAAGACAACTTGCCTATGTCAATCCTTCAAGGTGTGGTGTGGGAAGCTGGGAGGGGAGGGTAGCCAGTCACGGACAATGTGTAAAGGGGGGGCCGCTCGGCCCTCCCGCCCACATGGCGGTGCGGCGCTCCCCCCACCACCGATAGGCTGATGCCTCCCCCGTGACCCGGAAGCAGCTGTACAGCTTCCGGGGCAGGGGGGGCGGGTCGGCCAGGGGGCGGGCCGGCTGGGCCGGCGACCCCCTGGTGGCACAGCACCTTAAGAGGCCCGGGGAGCGAGCTGGGTGCCCTCTTGCTCCTGGCTCGCTCCCCGCATACCTCGTGTGTCCCACGCTCGGGGCGTGAAATTTTCCCACCCACCAGCCCAAACAACAAGTTACTAGACAATGCTAGTCGGAGGTACCATGTAAGTTTGACCTAGGCCTTTTTACCGTTACATGTGTAGGATGTTGACGTGATTGTATGGTTGTACATAGGCCCCCTTTTTTCTCCTTGGTCATATCTGAACTTAGGCCTTTTTTCCCGTTTTTTAGCTGTAATTGGTTGTGATCAAATATGGATGTTGTGTGTACTTAGGCCTTTTTCCCGTTAGAGCTGTGATTATGTTGCCATTAAAAGTGTAATATTGTGTGTACTTAGGCCTTTTTTCCCATTAGTACAGCATGCTTTGTATTACTATGGTTTTAGTTTAGTGTAGTTGTCCTTTAGCGAGTTCTTTTCCCCTTTTTTCCCTAGGTTCCTTGTCGTATTTATTAGGGTTGGTCAGGCGGTAAGGTCATGATCGGTGAGCAGCAATTTAAGGTCCTAGGGGGGGCGTCACCATCCACGGAGGGGGCGGCCCAGGAGGAGGGGCCACTGGTCCCTCCTAGAGCTTCAGGGGCAGGAATATCCGCTAGCTGCTAAAGATGCGGGGGAGGGAGTCACGCTTTCCTTAGGCTGGTAGCCACCCCGCACATACATCATGACGTCAGCAAATGACGCAGAGTGTAAGGGCCCTCCTTGTTGGTTAAATGGAGTTCACGATGCCGACGGGTTAGGCGGTCCCCTGTCGCGCATGCGCACCTGTAGGTAAGGGCGTGGCTAATAGGACTTGACACCGGTTAGCGACCTTGCCGTCGGCCAGAAATGTTAGAATGCAAAATTCAGGCAGGATGTTAGATTCGGATAGGAAACACGCTGTATTAGACTTTTGTTAAGGTTAGCCTTGGATATTTGTCTTCAATACTGTGGATCTAATGTTATGAATTTTGCGTTTCTTAACATATTGATGTAATGTTGATATTCATCCTTTATTGTTTTGTATAATAAATACGGCCGGGGGGTCCCAACTTGCCTATGTTAATCCTTCAAGGTGTGGTGTGGGAAGCTGGGAGGGGAGGGTAGCCAGTCACGGACCATGAGCCCTGAACCCCGTGAAAAAGGAGGCGGGTAAAGAGTGCTTCCTTGTTTAGTTAGGTTAACGTGATTCTAAACTATTTTGAACTTTTTCCCAATATGGCGGTTTTATGGCAGTGTCTAGAGCTGCACGCTGTGTGAATGTCTGCCATGAGCAGCCATGTGGGCAGAAGATTAATGGAGAAGTAATGGTGCTACCAGCAAACTCCGTAATTGGGGAACCAACACTGATTGAGTCTCGGTGTCGCCTCAACATCCTTGTATCCCAAGAAGGCACCTCACAGCAGAAAAGTAAGTAGAACTCTCTTTATGCAGTCCCGAATCTAGAAGCCCTGTCTCACGCAGGAGACAAAGCAATTAAGAACACAACACATCCCCTTTCCATAATAGCATTCCAAATTAATTATAAAAATACCCACAACAAAACCTAGCCCACAAAACTGGCGACCCCCCCAGACTTAAAATATAACCCATAATATAATAATTAAATGCACTGTTTCTTGACACTAACTTAAAATATAACACATATTAGAACATTGGAATGTTGGTAACTCCATTGAAAACAATGGAACGCTCTGGGCTTATAATGGCTGGTATAAGCCCGGAGCACCAACATTCCAATGTGTCTTTGTTCACAGCTCTGGCTGTGAACAAAGACTTCAGGGAGCCTGAGGGGATTTCAATCCCCTCGCGCTCCCAAGGCTTTGTTTTGTTAGAACATTCTGCCCTCTTGTGGGAGAATGTTCTAATAGCCTTATAGCCCTTCGTAGCAGGGCTATACCGGCTTTTAAAGTCCCTCTGCTTTGTTAAAGTCCCTCGCCTTCGGCTTGGGCCTTTAACGCTGCAGCGGTCCTTTAATAGCCGGTATAGCCCGCTACGGCGGGCTATAAGACTATATTAGAACATTGGAATGTGCAGCACTCCATTGTAGACAATGGAGTGCTCCATGCTTCTACGGGCCGGTAAAGGCCCGCAGAGCAACATTCCAATGTTTTACAAAAGCCTCTCGAAGTTCGAGGGGATTTAAATCCCCTCGAGCTTCGAGAAGCCTTTGTTTAATTTGTAAGAACATTCTGCCCTCCAGTGGCAGAATGTTCTAATAGCCTTATAGCCCTTCGTAGCAGGGCTATACCGCTATTAAAGTCCCGCTGCTTTTGTTAAAGTCCCTCACCTTCGGCTCGGGCCTTTAACGCTGCAGCGGGCCTTTAATAGCCGGTATAGCCCGCAACGACGGGCTATAAGGCTATAATAAAACAATTTAAATTCACTGGTTTCTTGACATTGCAACCAGATTTACTTTGCACCCGGTTACCTTGATCTCCGAAATAGGTTTAATTTCTTCCCTCGGCCTCCTGACCACCACTGCAGTAGATATCCTCTACATCCTGTCTATTCCTTTCTCCCACAACTTTATCACACCTTGTGTACTTCTCACTCAGTTACTCATACCGCTTCTTCCTCGTATTATCATCACCTTCCATCTCAACCCCCTACATCTTGCCATCCTGCTCATATGCCGTACACGTCCATCACTCAACTTAGCAGTATTTGCATCAACTTACTCCATTCTCAAGGGTTTTGAAAATGTGCATTCTGCCTCGCTCACCTTCCCTGTTTTTTTTTTTACTCGTACCATTTCACACACTTGCATTCTCATATCTTTAACACCGGATTTACTGTCATTATACACTTTATACTTATCCTGCGCCTCTGGTGACCATTGAACTTATCTGGAATTCTCCATCCTCCCCTGAGTATCCTTATTGAATGGATGCATGACTGTAAAGCGACTGTAACCTGAAATACATCAATTTCTTCTTTTTATTATTTGCCATCTGCAAAGCACCCTTGAGCACACTGTTGAACCTCTCAACTTTACCATTCCCTTTTGGATAATACAGCAAATTACATTTATGCTCCACACAATTGTGTTGAAAAATCTATTCGACTTCTGCTGCCTTAAATTGTGGCCCATTATCAGTAATCACATTCCTTGGTAAACCTTCCCTCTGGAACAAGTCAACCAGAAATGTAAGAGCAATTTCTGCATTAGCAACTTCCACAAAAGCCACTTCCGGCCATTTCTAGATATAATCCATGGCAAACAAAATATGGACACAATCACCACTCTCATTTGTCATAGGACCTATGATATCCTCTCCAATGTTTCTCAAGCCATACTAGAACCTTCCACCGGAACTAAAGGTGGCCGCAGTGCGGTTTTAGATTTGTCTGCACATTCACCTTCCACACACTCCCTTACCACCCATCCCACATCAGCATCCATTGCAGGCCACCAGTATCTTTCCTTTATACTTTTCTTACTCTTCACAATGCCTAAATGTCGTTTGGGACATAATTCCACAATTTTATTCCTCTAACCTTGTGGTGGTACCATTCTCTTACCCTTAGCAAAATACCATTCCACACAGAGAACTCATCACGAACTTTGCAAAATTGTTGACACCCTTCCTCCAAACATTTTGTCTCTGTCCATCCTTCCATGATATACAATGTTACGCGTTTTATTTGAGAAGTTTTATATACCGCTTGCTAGACCCGGAGGTATCAGACCGCTTTACATGAGAAAGAACATTGTTTCAGAACATAGTTACACAGTTACATCAGTTGCTGGAGCATAGTTACATGAGTTACAAAAGCATAGCATAGGCATAAGGATAAACAAAGCAGGCGGGGGAGAGAAATATAGGGGAGAGAGGAAAGGAATAGGGGAGGTAGACAAAGAATGAAGGAGGGAAGAGGTTCGGGAGGTGGTAGGAGACACTGTGTGGAGACGAGGAAGTAACAGTGTCTGACATCCGGCTGGGTAGGTGAAGGCTCCCAGCGGTAAAGGGATCATTCCAAGTCCTCCGTTATGTGTGATTCCCTTGTCGCGGTGGACTCTCTCAGCGGGTTCTCTGAGATTCCAGGGCATAAATGCTAGATCCCTCCCCAACAAGGGGAGAGGAGTGCTTTGGTCATGGGCACACTCTGAAGAATGAAGGAGGGAATAGGTGGGGGAGGGGGTAGGAAACCCAGCGGAAACACAGTGTCCAACATCCAGCTGGGTAGGAGACTGCTCCCAGCGGTAAGGGGATCTTTCCCAGTCCTCTGCTATGTGTGACTTCCTTGTCGCTGTGGAGTCTCGCAGAGGGGTTTCTGAGACTCCAGGGCATAAAAGCTGGATCCATCCCCAACAAGGGGAGTAGGAGTGCTTTAGACAAGGGCACACCTATGGAGGCCATTTTAGGGACAGTGGGGCTGGTAGAGAAAGACCCTCACTGTAGAAGGGGAAATGCGAGTTGGGTCATTGGTTCAGTAGCCTGGGAGACTGCTGCCCCCAAGCAGCCAATGAGGATGGTAGTAGGTGAAGATCAGTAAATTAATATGTGTTGGGAGCCATTTTGATCTACACTGTAGAAGCTAAGGATTATATTATAGCCACAAAGGACCTAAACACCACTATGGGAAAGTGGCGCAATGGCGTCGATCTCGGCTCCGAGGCTATGTCAGTGATGTTTCAGTCAGGTAGCTGACTGAGATGGGCAACGGGCCGGAGGAGTAAACACCATTCACCGTGGTGTCACTGTGGTGTCCTGAGTGATCGCCGTCTCAGGGTTTGCGTTCCGGAGGAGCATTGGCATTTTGTGGAGAAGAAAACAGACTAATAAAAAGTGGCGCCACTGCGACGATTTTTCCCATCTCCGCACCTAGGCTTCGCCCACAGCCTTCGCTGCCATTCGAGCGTATATCTATTGCCAGGACACACTTAATGGACTTGCCAATAGTCTCAGGATATGCCTCCAAATGCTTACTTAGGCCCATTTCCCCCTGCCCAGGGGACCCCAGACCAGCACTTAGGGCAGTCACTCCGGCTAGCGCCCTTCTTACCCCGCTGGGATCTGATTTGCTGCTGGGCCAACTCTCTCACCCGGTGTCCAAGCTGTGACTGCGTCTGGGCAGTTGCCTGCGGAGGATCCAACATTCCGCGTCCCGTTCCCATGCACCACTGTAGGCCGCTAATTTCTCTCCCGCCGCGAGAGAGGGGGGGAGGTCCGGTCCGTCTCGTCGCTGATGGCGCCCTCCAAGCCCCGCTCCCCTTTGACACACCAGATCGCTGGCGATGGGGCCGGCTTCCACAGCGACCACGGTAAGTGTGCGGTGCACGGTCGCCGCCCTTGTATTTCAGCTGTAGGATTTCAACCTCGGTCGAGTTCCTCCGGCTGCAGGTCTTGATCGGGCACAGCCATCTTGTGCTCCAGCTTTGTCGCAATCTTTCTCGTGCGGCAGATTTCCTGAAGCGCCCTTGGTGAGTGCGAGGAGTCTGGTCGTCGCCTCTGTGTTCTGGTTGCAGTCTCAACCTCGGACTAGCCCCTACGGCTGCAGGCCTCCGAGTCAGAGAGCGGGCACCACCATCTTGTGCTTCAGCTACGCTGCGATCACCTTCACGCGTTCTAGGTTAGCATCCTTTTTTTTTTTTTTTTTTTTTTTTTTTTTGGAAACCGTTTATTACAAATCTCAAGAATATACAGGTATGGGCCTACAACCTTCCGGCCGGCCGCTAGGATGTCAGGAGCATATGACATACGTTCATAAAACACTTGGTGTTGCAGAGGAGCATAATCAGGAGGTATCAATGCCGTGGGCCATATCAGTCAGACCCCACAATACGGTTTCATTTTATACAAACAACAAGAAAAAATCACACCCACAAGGCAACCCGCAATCGACAGTAGCAGCACGTGCTCCCCGAATGGGGGATCCCAAGTATCCACAGGAGTCTAAAGAGGGGAAGGGGAACAGAGCAAGGACTGGGGGAACCCTGTGCCCGGGGCTGGGGGAAGGAGTCAGCTAAGGGGACGGGGCTGGTGAGGCAGCAGGCAGCAGTGGTGGCGCGCAGATACCCCCGCGATAGGCGTTCCAGGGGCCCCATACTTTCACCCATGTCCCAGGCTTACCCCTCGCCACATACACCACCTTTTCTCGAAACATGCACCAGTCCATGTGTTCTTTCCAGGCCGACACCGCCGGGGGCTTCTGGGATCCCCACAGTTGAGCAATATCACGCTTAGCTACCATATATCCCAGAGTCACCCACCACATCTGCGGAGCCGAGTAGTCAGTTGGTTCCCACACATTCAACAGGCACCTCCTCGCTTCAGGCAGCAGCGGGACACGCGTAACCACTCGCAGGACCTCGTGCACACCACGCCAAAATCGCTCCACCTTCGGACATTCCCACAAAATATGCAGAAAGGTCGCCAAAGCACCACACCCACGCTTACACAGCCCATCCTCAGCATAGCCCATACGCAGAAGCCTTGGCCCCGTCATGTAGACCCGGTGGAGTATCTTAAGCTGGACGAAGCGAAGGCGAGCCGGTATGGCCACCTCCTTCGGAGAGGCCACCGCGGAGATCCAGTCCTCGTCGTCCAACTCCAGCCCATCGGCAACCCAAGCCTCTCGGAGGCCAGTTAGCAAGCCCGAGCGGTCATTGATCAGCTTTTTGTAAATAAGTGAGATCGTGCTGTCTGGGACATGGCCATCTAGCACTCTGTCCTCCAGGGGGGAAGACTCCGGGATGGAGGCAACGTCTGGGAAGACGGAGCCCAGTGCATGACGGACCTGCAGGTACCGAAAGTATTCACTGTCCTGCAGCTGAAACTCCGTCTGCAGCATCTCGAATGTTTTAAATCCCCCCCTCGTCCAGAGATCCCCAACTTTACTGATGCCTATCATGTCCCACTTCTCGAAGCCCTTCGAGGTCCACAGGGAGCCCAACCTCTCAGATGCGTACAGCGGTGACGCCCGGGTCAAACGGTCCTTCCACCCCATAGCTGCATTAGCCGCGTGCCATACTCGGACCATGACACGCGTAGGTCCCGTCAGGCGAGCGTCGGGCGCGCCAGAGTAGAGCGCTCGATTGTAGTCGCCACCGGGCAATAGCATCTTGTCCATTTCAAATGCCGGGTTCAAGGCGGGCCCGCAGAGGCCATGGTTGATTGCAGCTAACTGGGAGGCCCAGTAATACCGTTTAATATCCGGGAGGGCAATCCCCCCGTCGTACCATGGGAGCGTCAACTTCGCCAGGGCAATACGCGGCCTCCCGTCCCAGAACAGGCGGCGCTGTAGACTCTCCACCTCACGGAAGTAGCGCGCCGGGACGGGAGCCTCCCCGGAGAGCACATACACACATGATTTAGCCCAGTTGATGACAAGGCCTGAGTTGCGGCCAAATGAACGTAAAACATCAACCAGGACTATTAGTGATTTACGTGGGGAGGCTAGGTACAAAAGGATGTCGTCAGCGTATAGGGACACGCGGTCCTCGTACTCGGGGGTCCAACGGAGACCACGGATGGAAGGATGCCACCGCAGCCACTCCGCCAGGGGCTCCAAGACCAGCGCAAACAGGAGCGGCGACAAGGGGCAGCCCTGCCGCGTGCCCCGGCCCAGCTCGAATGGGGCCGATACTCTTCCGTTTACCACCACCTGCGCCAATGGGCCCGAATACAACAATTTGACCCAACTGATGAAACCCGGGCCAAATCCAAACTTCGCCAGCATCGCCCAAATGTATGGCCACTCAAGCGTGTCAAACGCCATGGTGGCGTCTAAGGACGCCAGTATGGCCGGCTCCCGCACGAATGGAACACGTGCGAGCACCCCGTGCAAGCGCCGCAGATTAAGGGCCGTGTTGCGATGGGGAATAAAGCCGGACTGGTCTTGATGGACCAGATCGCCCACCACGCCGACCAGCCGATTGGCCAGCACCTTGGCAAGAATTTTGGGCTCCGCATTTAAGAGCGAGATAGGCCGATAGGATGTAACCCGGTCCCGAGGTCTCCCTTCCTTGTGGATCACCACGATTGTAGCCAGACGCTGGTCCAGCGGAAGGGAGCCCAGCGAGTGGGCCGCCAGGAACATCGCGCGAAGGTGGGGTGCCAATGCATCCGGTCGAAACTTATACAACTCGATAGGGATGCCATTCGGGCCCATGGCCTTGCCAGAGGCGACCGAGCGTATGGCGAGGGCAATTTCGTCGGAGGTGGGAGCGGCATCCAACGACACCCTGTCCTCCTCCGAAAGGGAAGGGAGCGCAACATCCCTAAGCAGGGCATGGGAATCCTCCTCCGAGCAGGGAGAAACCGGGGAATACACTTCACGGAAATAATCCGTGAAACAGGAGACAATTTCTTCTGGCTCGGTTACACTCACACCATCCATCCTCTCAATCAGCGGGACCACACGATTCGCTCTTTCCTTTTTATCCAACCACGCGAGCAGTTTACCAGCCTTATCACCCACATCATACAGTCGCCACTGTTGCTCCCTACTGAGGCCCCTGGCCGCCTCCGTGACGAGGGCCCTGTAGGCCGCCTGCTTAAGCTGTAGGACATGTAGCGCAGCATCTGTCACCCCACCCTCTAGATCACCCTCCAATTCGACAATTTCGGCCTCCACCCGGGTCACCTCCTCCCGCTCGCGCCTCCGGGCATGGGAAATAAGGGATAGGGCCTCCCCTCTGAGAACTGTCTTGAAGGCTTCCCACAGGGAGATAGCCGAAGGGGCGGACCCCACATTCTCATCAAAGTATCGCTGTAAGGATTTAATCAAGTCAGCGCGAATGATGGGGTCGCGCAGGTACCAGGCATTGATTGGAACTACCCTGCCCTCACCCCTCGGGCAGACATCAATGTGTAACAGGAGCGGGGAGTGATCTGAGATACCCCGCGCCAAATGGCGCACCTCTCCTACCCTCCCAACATAGGCCGCCGGGACAAGGACATAATCAAGCCGTGAGAGGCTACCATGGGCCCCCGAGTGGAAAGTGTACTGCAGCTGCGTGGGATGTTTTAAGCGCCAGCAGTCCACCAATCCCAGTGTATCCAAGAGGCCGGACAGCCACGCCTGTGCCCGGGGGAGGTCCCTAGGGGGGTGACGATCCACAGTCCCAGAAACCACCGCATTGAAGTCCCCCCCAACCACCAGAAGCCCCCCCGGAAGGCCAAGGAGGAGGCGCCCCAGGTCTGCAAAAGTGGTCGACTGTAGCCCCGGTGGGACGTATACTGATACAAAGACAACTACTTTGCCCTCCATTCTCCCCACCAAGACAGTGTAGCGTCCCCTATCATCATGGAGCACCTCATCAATTTCCAACGGGAGCGAGTTCTTCACCATGATGCCCACACCCCGTGAGCCCGACGTGAAGCCCGAGTGGGCCACTAAACGGTAGCCACGCCGATTCATGGCACAAAAAGAATTACCAATAAGGTGTGTCTCCTGCAGAAAGACTACATCGGGTGAGATTCGTTTCAAATACTGCAGGACCACACCTCGTTTGATCCTATCACCCAGTCCATTAACGTTCCAAGACAACAAAGTCAAGTCCCTACCCCCCATCACACACAAAAGCCATCATTCGTCCCCCCGAGAGCACCTTAAGACCAATACAAACAAGCATTTGCAATGCAATAGGTCTCGCATTTGCAAAAGTTTAAGCTATTGGCATTGTTCATGACAATGCCTTTTTTAATCTATTTTATAAAAAAACACATAATGGCATTTATTTATCATTTAAAAAGCCAATAGCTAGTGTTGCATTATTCTTAGCAATGCCAGATGCTCACACTTTTATAATGCGAGACCTATTGCATTGCAAATGCTGGTTTACATCTGCCTTTCTTTCTTGATTTAACTTCCTCTACGCTGTATCGTGGCTTAGACTTGTACACAGGGTCTCCAGGTTCACAGATAGCTTAGATGCCACCAGGAATTGTAGTTGTCAAGGAGGCCTTGGTGGACATGTTTGACCTTCTGATGTAGTTTAAAGGTGTGGTTAAAAAAGGTGTGCTATCTTAACAGACCCAGGTTGCATCATCTGTTTCAAATACCCTGGTTGTCCTAAATATATCCAAGCAACCGCTACTGCTTTTAGCTTCCCTGGAACATTCATATGATAGCGTATATGTGTAGGCATTATTACAGGTCACTGTTATTTGGGCACGGTCCCGATGGTGGTGATAAATTTGTCTGCAGCTTTCCATCTACTCATGGAATCTGAGTGTAAAATGTGCAGAAACCAAATGATAAGGGGGGTCAAACCCTACTTTTCTTCAGCTACAGCTCTTCAATCACTTTGACAGATGCAGCTTACCATTCTAGCATCAATGATATTCTGATTGTCCTTTCCCTGTTGGTTGGCAAAGCACAATGCTTTCACCACCTTTGGACCTTGATACATAAAGACTCTTCGGTGTTGGCATTTGTAAAATAAGGCTAGAAACGTAAAGTACCAGAATGCTGCTTTCTCTTTCCTCCTCTGACTAAGAGCATTTTTGCACTTCTTGATGTATAAGTACTCTTGACAATCACGTGCATCGGTCGTTAACTAGAAAATCTTTGAGTGGTGGGTTTGTACCTGTGATATTTCGGGTTTATGTAAATAAACAGATTAGGCCCATTCAGTATTTATCTTTGTTAATGTCAATCTGTACCTACTGCCATTTATTAAAAATTGAAAAGGAGACAGTGCTGTGAATTTGGCAGGAGTACTCATGTTGTACTTTCATGTGGGCGAGAGGAGCATCTGCCTCTGTTAACACTTTAGAAGCAGCAGGCTGGCTTGGATTCCCACTACTAAGGTATTACCCAGGGTGGATTAATGTCCCTGCTGCCCTGAGAGAATGGTACAGCACACCAGCTTTTTTCTAAAGCTAGTCTTCAAGTAGACCGTGTCTGACGTCTGCACATGCAAACCATTTTTGTGGTGAAAGATGAGATTTTGCAATCTATTGCATTCATGTTGTACTGCATGCCAGAATCTAAATAAGAGTTCAATTTGCGCCCCGCTTTAGATTAGAAAGAAGAGCCTCAGTCCAGGTGTGTTATGATGAATCCAGTAGTTTCTGGGTGTGGTCTGGGTTTAGCATAGACAGAACATATTATAAGGGTGTCGGCTTGATATCAAAGAGGCACTTCTGAGAGGCTTTATTTCAACGGTCTTTCAGAGTCTCATTAGAAGAGAACTAAGGGCCTGATGTACAAAGCCATTTTGCATTTTTTTTCAGAATCGCAGAGTTTATGCCAACAATTCATTAAAGCATTTCCAGACTGTAAAATGGTTTTACTGACTCTTTCTGAATTGCCGATAGCAATGGGCATCAAAGGGGCTTCCCTCGCAATTGTGAAACACGATGTATCAATGGCTTGGTTTGTAACACCAGTTGGTGTTGCAAACCATTGATAAGTTACTGAATTATCAAAAAAAGCATTTACAATGCAATGGTCTCGCCTTTTGCATAAATTGGAGCTATTGGTATTGTAAACGACAAACTTTTTTATTTATGGGTTGGTTTTTAAAACAGATAAATAAATGGCATAGTCATTTACAATGCCAATAGCTTTAGCAAAGGCGAGACCTATTGCATCTATACACACACACACACACACACACACACACACACCCACACACGCACACGCGCGCGCACACACACACACACACACACGCACACACACCGAGCCCCACACACACAATCCTTTGGTGAATATGTAGTGTTGGAAGGGGTCCACAGGGGGCACAGCGGTGGGGAAACGAGTGGGACAGAGGGCAAAAGGGGCAAAAAAGGGAAAAAAACGAGTGGCGCAGAAGGGCACAGAAAAACGAAAGGAACAGACGGCAGAAAGGCACAAAAAACGAGGAAAAACGAGTGGCACAGAGGGCAGAAGGGCACAAAAAAACGAGTGGAACAGAGGGCACAAACAACGAGAGGACCAGAGGGCAGAAAGTCACAAAAAAAAAAAGAGGGAAACGAGTGGAACAGAGGACAGAAAGGCACAAAAAAAAGAGTGGAAAACGAGTGGCACAGAGGGCAGAAAGGCACAAAAAAGAGTGGCACAGAGGGCAGAAGGGCACAAAAGACGAGAGAAGCAGAGGGCAGAAAGGCACAAAAAAACGAGTGGAACAGAGGGCAGAAGGGCACAAAAACGAGTGGAACAGAGGGCAGAAGGGCACAAAAACGAGAGGAGCAGAGGGCAGAAAGGAACAAAAAAAAGAGGGAAAACGAGTGTAACAGAGGACAGAAAGGCACAAAAAGAGGGAAAACGAGTGGAACAGAGGGCAGAAAGGCACAAAAAACGAGGAAAAACGAGTGGCACAGAGGGCAGAAGGGCACAAAAAAACGAGTAGAACAGAGGGCACAAACAACGAGAGGGGCAGAAAGGCACAAAAAAAAGAGGGAAACGAGTGGAACAGAGGGCAGAAGGGCACAAAAACGAGAGTGGAACAGAGGGCAGACGGGCACAAAAACGAGAGGAGCAGAGGGCAGAAAGGAACAAAAAAAGATGGAAAACGAGTGGCACAGAGGGCAGAAAGGCAGCGCCACAAACAAAACATTTCAAGTAAATTAAAAAAATCGTAAATCACACTGTGAACATATAAATGAAGGCATGCGTTCTGGCAAGATGGATTGGGGAAACTCCATACTTGGGTTTCAAACGTACAAGCACAACAATGTCAATAAATAAAATAAAACTCTGAAAGGAGCCTACCTTTTAAACCAGCGGTGACGGTGGGGAGGGGTGTCGGGCGGGGGCAGCAAGACAGAGACTTGCAGGGTGGGAGGAGAAAGGGAAAACTGAAAGCACGAGTGCACAACAATGTCAACAAGCCCGGCGGAGCGTGGGCGCGAGCGCTTGGGGCGGGGGAGCGGACCCTTTGCGAGTGGAACAGAGGGCAGAAGGGCACAAAAACGAGAGTGGAACAGAGGGCAGACGGGCACAAAAACGAGAGGAGCAGAGGGCAGAAAGGAACAAAAAAAGATGGAAAACGAGTGGCACAGAGGGCAGAAAGGCAGCGCCACAAACAAAACATTTCAAGTAAATTAAAAAAATCGTAAATCACACTGTGAACATATAAATGAAGGCATGCGTTCTGGCAAGATGGATTGAACAATGTCAACAAGCCCGGCGGAGCGTGGGTGCGAGCGCTTGGGGCGGGGGAGCGGACCCTTTGCGAGTGGAACAGAGGACAGAAGGGCACAAAAACGAGAGTGGAACAGAGGGCAGACGGGCACAAAAACGAGAGGAGCAGAGGGCAGAAAGGAACAAAAAAAGATGGAAAACGAGTGGCACAGAGGGCAGAAAGGCAGCGCCACAAACAAAACATTTCAAGTAAATTAAAAAAATCGTAAATCACACTGTGAACATATAAATGAAGGCATGCGTTCTGGCAAGATGGATTGGGGAAACTCCATACTTGGGTTTCAAACGTACAAGCACAACAATGTCAATAAATAAAATAAAACTCTGAAAGGAGCCTACCTTTTAAACCAGCGGTGACGGTGGGGAGGGGTGTCGGGCGGGGGCAGCAAGACAGAGACTTGCAGGGTGGGAGGAGAAAGGGAAAACTGAAAGCACGAGTGCACAACAATGTCAACAAGCCCGGCGGAGCGTGGGCGCGAGCGCTTGGGGCGGGGGAGCGGACCCTTTGAAGTGCTTCAAAGGAGCCAAAGCTATAGAGAAGGGAGGGGGGAGTGGAAGCAGCTGTGCACGTGCATGTGATCGTGCACTCAAGGTTTAGGCCAGCCAAAACAGTGGGTAGCACTTTGAAAATCCCACATATAAAATGTCTCTTGCGAGACCTAAAAAGGGTTTGCCTTGTGGTAAAAACGAACAACACCCCACCCCAACCCACCCACCCCAACAGAACTCCCCCCTCCCTGCACCCCTGCATGAGCCCGAACAGCCCCCCCAAAGTGCAGTGTGCCTGTCGCCCCATAGATGGTTAAACTAACTAAGCCCCCAGAGGAGGAGGGAGAACCCCCAAGAGACCCCACACGACCTCCACAGGAGGGGAACTTACTCGAACAGACGAACAGTCCAAAGTGACATCAATTTTGTCCAGAGCGAGGCCTAATATTAGTCCCTCAGTCCTGATCCGGCGAGCCCTCTCCCCCAACCGCTCCCCCCCCACCCCCTCGAGCCCGATCCCCAGACAAAGTATCCAGCCAGTCCCCAGCCGCTTCGGGACGATCAAAAAAGTGCGTGCGGCCATCCACCTCCAGCCGCAACTTAGCTGGGAAAAGCATCGCATACTTGAGGTTTAGGTCCCGTAGACGACGTTTGACTCCGAGAAAGCTCAGTCTCTGCTTTTGGACCGCTGGAGTGAAATCAGGATAAAAATTGATGTCCATATTGTCGAGTCTGACCGGTCCCTGTAGTCTGGAGGATTGCAGAATAGCATCTCTGTCCCGAAAGTTGAAAATCCGGGCAATGAGAGGCCTCGGAGGGGCTCCGGTCTTAGGCCTTCCCCCGGGAACCCTGTGGGCCCGTTCCACCGCGAAGAATTTACTCAGCCCCCGGGGCTGGAGATGGGTGAGAATCAAGTCCTCCACGAATAGGTCCGCCGCCGCCTCCTCACGTCCCTCAGGCACCCCGATAATGCGGACATTGTTCCTCCGGGCCCGACCCTCGGAATCCTCCAAGCGGCGGTCCATCAGCGCACTCGCCTGGCCAAGCCGGCGCACCTCCTTTTGGAGGGTCGCCACATCTGTCGTGAGGCCCGATGTGGTGTGGGCCAAAGAATCGACCCGATCATTGGTCTTGGATAGATCGGCCCTCACCAAGCCAACATCCACGAGGACCGAGTCTATCTTCTGCGCCAGTGTATCAAAACGCTGGCTCACCGAGGCCTTCATCTCGGCGATAGCACCCATGACATCCCGCAGGGTCAGATCCGCGGGCAGAGCAGGAGCATCAGTCGGGCCCTCAGGGGACCTACGCGGCACCTCGGGAGATCCCTTCTGGAGGGTGTAGCGGTCCATGCTGTTAGACTGCTGGGCTGCGCCACGTCGGGTCGATTTCACCTTTGCCTGGTCACCATCTTGCTTTGTGGACATGGTTCCAGTCCCCCGATCGTGCCAATCACGTCGTAAAGGGCAGGCAAGCCGGTTCACGGGCTCCGGGGGGGGGCACCACAGATCCGCGGGGTGGATCACAGCCGGCGGGCCGGCAGGGTACCCCAACGAGGCCACACCACCTCACAGTGCCCCGCGACCCAACCTCGCCAAGACAGCAAGGAGGGTGCAAAAGCGAAAGTGAAAGTGCGGGGTACGCGAGTCGCCGAGCCCTGCCCGCCGCTGTTGTTCACTTTGTCTCCGGATAGCCCCACAGATCTAATCCGGGGTCCGGCGTGGAGAAGGCCGCAAACCTCGATCGATGTTCCCACCGGTGTCCGAGGTCCAATTTGGAAGCGGAAAACGGGTGCCACCTCAGCTCGGGCTCACCAAAACAGTCCCCTCATCTAGGACAGGATATTTTCAGGATATGTGTAGGAGGTCACGGAGGTCCTCGGGAGCCTCGTACCTACGCGGCCATCTTGGTTGCGCGCTAGGCTCCTCCTCCTAGGTTAGCATCCTTATTCAGAGCTTCACTCCATTTATTTTAGTGATAGCACTCTGTTCTTCATCTCCTGTCCAAGCCACTCTAAACTCTTCTTCATTTCCTTAAGGTACCTCGCATAATAGTAAAAGAAGTCAGCTAAAACAGTACACCACCTTGTTTTTTACACCTGGTACATTCTGCATCTTGGAGGTATAATCCATAAGCCTTATGGATAACCTGGCAATTCTGGGTGCACATGTTAACAATCCTTCAGTGGAAAACATTTTTACCAGAGATTAATGATCACATCTAATCAAGACTTCAAAACCCCATAAAAGCGGCGTGGGCAAGATGGCGGCTGACTAGGAGCGTTTCTCTAGCTCACTTCCACCCGACCACCAAGCACTGTGGCCACTCTCGCTGTCCCCCGCATTGTATCATAAAGAACTGTGCTTGGAACACCCCCTGCCACCATTACACCTACCATAAAGTCCCAGCGGAATGAGATGGTGGGGAAGACGAGACCTGCTGACATCTGTGGCCTGCCACATGCAGCATGGCCACTGTTGGAAGGCGTTCCCCGGGGAGGCTGCGGAATGCGTTCCCGACCACCCGGAGGCCCACCTTACCCAGAGTTAGGCCGAGCAAGAGCAGGGAGGCCCTTCCTGGAAGGGTCTCGCACCTAGGATCGCACACGCTGCGCTTACTCTCTTCTTTGGATAGAGGGACACCACACAGTAATTCGTTGCAAGATAATATGCTTTTATCGGGGTTGTCAGGGATCTTTATGATCCGGCAGGCAGGTGCAGAATTAATGCCACAAGCGGCAGCGATCTCGTGATGAGGGGAAAAAGGGTAGCGGGACAGTCTTTGAATCGGTGTCTCTGCGAGGTCCGGCGCACAGCTCTCAATCCTCGAGCTGAGGGGATGTTGCTTCTCTCGGCAATCTCTGCCGATTCTCTTGGAGGAGCGGGCCGCGAGTCACTCAGCAGGCACCGGAGGGTCGTAGTTCAGGGAGCCGCGACGGCGTCAGCAGGGCTCAGATGGTTCAGAGATCGGGGAGCCGCGACAGCGTCAGCAGGGCTCAGATGGTTCAGAGTTCGGGGAGCCGCGACAGCGTCAGCAGGGCTCAGATGGTTCAGAGTTCGGGGAGCCGCGACAGCGTCAGCAGGGCTCAGATGGTTCAGAGTTCGGGGAGCCGCGACAGCGTCAGCAGGGCTCAGATGGTTCAGAGTTCGGGTAGCGTTCTTCTGTTCGGGGAGCGATCGAGCCGCGACCAAGTCAGCAGGCTCTCGTCAGTCCAGGTCTTCTCTGCTCCCGTCCCGTCAGCACCCCTTGTTATACTCCCCCTCCTCTTTGAAGTCCGGAGTCCTCGCGGAGAGGGGTCTGGTCCTGGGGGGGCGGTGTGACGGGGTTTCCTGTCGCTCGGCCCTTTGATCTGTTCAGGTGGGTCCGGGAGGGACTCCAGACACCCAGCAGGCGAGGCGCCCGCTCACCGGGGGCCTGGTGGGCGATCGAAACCACCCTCGGGGGAGAGGCCAGAGGTGTGACAGGGTCGGCGCCTCTCGGTCTGGTTTGGGGGGTTTCGCTCTCCCTCGGCCGGGCATGCGTGTTGGGGATCTGGTCGGCCCTCGGGATGTTGGCCCACGGGAGCCGGAAGGCCGTGTCCACGAGGTTCGGCGTGGTTGTAGGGTAACTTGCTGGTCGGGAGGGCCCACGCCACGAGGCCGGTCTCACAGCCACAACTACCTGGTTGTGCTGAAGGCCCAGCGAGACCCACAGCTCAGTTTAATAGTTACCCCCTGGCTTATCTCTCCTTCCCCACAAGATCACATTCCTCTACCAGTGCTCTTTTGTAATCCCAGATGCCTCAGGGGAGTGATGGCCTACCCCCTACTACCTTGCCCCATGTCTCTGAGCACCTACACCCCTGCTTTGCACATGGCCAAGATCCTTTGCCTTAATGTACATGGGTTAAACATGCCCACAAAAAGCCGAGTGCTGCTGTCCATGCTTCACAACTTTGGCTGCGACATGTGAACAAGTTCTTGCTCAGGGGCTCATGCTCCTCAAAAGCCTTCATCGGTTACTACACTTGCCATACTATGTTCAGTTAAGGACTCCTATGATCTTGCATATTCTGTGACGACCTGGCCCTCTTACTGACCGCTGGCCTTTTTGAGACCCACTGCATCTTGGTTAGCTCTCGATCTTCTATAAATAAATAAATGTGTCTCCTGAAAGAGATGCAATTGTCGTAGAAGAATTGGCCGAGAATGAGGTCTGACTGGTATGATCGACAATATTACTCCACAGGGCACAGTAAGAGGGCAGGAGTAGCAATGTTGTTAGCAATGAAATTTCCGGGAAAAGTCAAACACTCGCAAGCAGAGCTTCCTGGGAGGCTTCTCTCCCTATTGATCACCCTCCATGCTCACCCATTTACCCTTGCAACACTCTTTTGCCCTAATGACAGGCAGCAGCAGTTCATCACAAATGCCCTGAGCCTAGTCATCTCCTCCGCAGATGCAGGCAATCTAATGGGAGGTGATTTTAACCTTGTCTCTGACACAGAATTAGATAGATCAGGGCCTTTACACTGCAGTGGCTCCGAGACATAGTTCTTACTAACATGTGGAGGATTCAGCACCCTCTGGCATGTGATTACTCATTCTTCTCTGCAGTACATCAAACATATGCCCGCGTAGACTTCTTCCTAGTCTCCCCTCATGTTTTGACAGCTACCAAGCATTCTGAGATTGGAGTGCTGGTATTATCCAACCACTTCCCCCTAGTGTCCCTTTCCTTTCACTTCCCGGACTAACCACCCCGTGGCTATTGGCGACCTAATAACTCTCGACACACAACTCCACCTTTCAGGAGGTCCGGAAATCCATCCAGCACTTTCTACAGACTAATCGCACACCACACACCACACTCCTGTCTCCTTGTTATGGTAGATCTCAAAGGTGGGTATGTCTGTGTGTGGAAATTGTGGCATAGTTCCCAGGACATGCCGCCTGCTGTTGCAGCCACTGCAGCAAGGGCACAAGAAGTTTCCTGATTTGGCAACACACACACATCAAAGATGCTCCTCCCTTCCTCCATCACCCATTCATTTGGCCGTCATCAGCTTGTCTGTGCCACAGTTGCGGCCACGCCGTCCCAAAGGCTGGACCGTCTGCACATGCAACGTGCACATTGCACGAGCCTCATGTCCTTGCATGACCCACATCACACTACAGTCTGATGTTGCAGCCACCCTCCAAGCAATGTCCATCCACAAATCTGCCGCCAGCTCTCAGGCATACACTAAGCGCACACACAACACCTATGCATGATGAGTGTGCAACCCCGACTGCCTACACAGTGCTGCCACGCCTTCCAGGCCCTGTCACACCCACCAGGTCATGTCCCTCCTACTCCCCACCGGCTCTGTACCCCGGCAAGGACATGGGAGTGGGACTCAAGGCTTCTGCATGTAGTATGCTGTCGTTGTGAGGCACATGGCACAGGTATCATCTCTCATCGTGTCAAACTACAATGTGTCCAGGACCCCCCCCCCCTCCACCATCACATGCGCACACAACCTCATCATCAACTCGTATGCCATTGACAGCCAGGTGCTCCTCGCCCTCACCAAGGGCGCAGACATTGCCAGTTCCAATATTCTAGATTGCATGGGATCCATTGATGAATGGCAGAACAGCAGCCACCTGAGGCTGGACTTGTACAGGACTGAGGTCAACATCTGAGGATTGTCCCCTTACAGCTGGGTCAACTGCTTGTGTCCCACCCGCAGAAGCCCCGCACAAGCACCCAGTGTCCATGCACACAAGATGGTGTGCATCACGGATTGCTTGCTCACATTAGCCATGGTAATCACCAGCATCTGTGCCTCAGACTGCAACACCCTCTGCATTATGAACATGATCTCCAGATAGATCCACTCCAAGGGAAGACGGACCATCCCCCAGGTCCACGACAACATCCGTGTCAAATACTGCCCTGCCCTCTACGGGGCAGCCACATCCAAACTTCCAGGACACTTGTCCACATCCAGGCTGCATCTGCACATCTCAGCTGCAACATCCCGTGCCCCAGCCACATCACCGTCCAGCAGAGATAGCTGCTATGGATCACTGTGTGCTGCAGGATGACCTTCAGACTCCCCACCCACACTCAGGAGGCAGGCCACAACCCCGACCCAACACCAACCTTGTACCACTGTCATCCGAGACCCCGTAGTGCCATCTCCGTGCATCCAACCTTGACCTGGCCACCATTCTTCAGATCCACCGTACTCCAGCATGCAGGACATAGTTCTCCCACCTGGGAACACATACCTGAGACTCCCTCCCCGGGAACCTCCGAATGAGGCATGACCTCTACGCCTTAATGGTACTCTTCCAAATAGGTCTGTCGGCACAGTATTGCATGCACCCCCTCAGCAGCTTGAGGCCAACACAGGTGAGTATTGTGCTCCATGTCTGCATTGAATGATACATTGTGACCCATGTGTGTCCTGTACCAGACTCCGATCCCAGGGTATGGATGTGTGGAGTTAATTCAACACTCAGGCATAGTTTGACATTTACACACACATATGTTGGGGAATAATGCCAAATGACAGCAACATCTCATGACAAAATAAAGTATTTATTTTTGGTGGGGTAAGTCTTTTGGTAGATGAAGTAAGGTGCTCTACCGGGTGCATAGAATCCAAAGTTCACAGGGGGAGATGGCATCCTTGTCAGTTGGAGTCATCAGAGTCCAGACCACAGTGTTGGTCATCATTGGTCAGACTGTGACCAGCAAGTCCATGTGGCAGAGAATGTCATTGGGTGAGGTGGTGCTGTTGCGCCAGAGGGCCAGGTGCCAGGCCAGGTGACCTGGGAGATGTGGATGGTCCGCTGACTCTCACGGTCTTTTCTGTGGACGACCCACCTTCCTCCGGGGACCCTCAGATGCAGGCCTTGACGATGTGTATGATGCTCCGTCGGACGAATCCTCCTCCTCCTCCTCCCTCCCTGTGGCTGGTGCTGGTCTTCGCCTGGTGTCACATGGAGGGTTGCCCATGTTGTCGGCAATCTGACGGAGTGAACGGCTCATGTCCATTTGCACCGCCAAGAGCTTAGCCAGTCTTGCCTCCATCCGTCCTTGGTGTTGTTGTTGACTGGCATGTTGCTCGGCCTGCAGGTTCTTCATCTCGTCGAGAGTCCCCTTCATCTCTGTGAGGCTCGACACTACCTGGCTGATGCCCCTGGTGTCACGCTGGTATGTGTCCAGGATGTGGCGTATGTGTGACATACCGGTTCCCTCAGCTGGCTGGTCAGGTTCGCGCCTCCGCCTGCCTCCACTCCCACCACCCCTGCCCACACGAGCCTGGCCTGCCGTTGTGGGCACATCTGGTCTACGGGACCCCTGAGGGATGGCATTATTGGGGTTGTCTGCCTCCTCCTGGGTGCCCGGAGAACCTTGTCCCTCCTGGTCAGACTGGCTGTGTTGTTCAGTGCGAGCAGGGCTCCTGGGTGTCTCCTGGGATGTGGCAGGAATGGGGGTGGTGGTTGGCACAGATGTACCTGACGCAGGTGCTGCAGGGGCTTGGGCACCAGAGGGGCCAGGTTGGTCGAGGTCATCCACGGAGTGGTGAGAGTCGTCGCTGCCCGTGGGATCATCTTCACGCTGAGCCTGGGACTGTGATTGTTCCCCCCCATTGTTGGGGGGAGGTCGATGACGTTGCCCTGTGTGTTAGAGAGAGACAATGTTAATGCTGTTTCATACCACATCCATGTTTCATACATATTCAAGTTGTCACAGATCCTCCAGGTAGTTGGATGTGCCTAGCATTCCTCTCAGTGTCCACTTGGGGATGGTTAAGGTGGGGGTGGACAGTTTGGTATGTTCTCCTGAGTGTTTGACCAGTAGAATTTTGGCTCGGATGCTTATTTGGCGATGGATTGGTCTTGTTGTGTCACATGTCCATTGTGAGAGTGGGTAAATCCGTTGCCTGCCCCGGGGGTGTGTGCTTGTGTGAGGGGGGGTGTGTGACCGGGCCTGCTGTTGGGTGTAGTGTGATTTGTCATTGGGTCTCCCACGTGATGTGTCTGTCCCCTCATGGTGCATGCTGGCATGACAGTGAGTTTGAGTGCCTGTGCTAGATATCTGATCTTGTGTAGTTGGTGTTTGAGTGTACAGTGGTCACAGAGGGCCTTGTGCTGCATACAGCAGGGCCAAGTGTCAGCTACCTTGTCAGTACTTTGCCAGTCCCTGTGCATTGGGCATGGTGCATGGGTATGTACCTAGGCCATATGGGCTGAGGGCATTGGTGTCTGCTTCGGAGTTGCACAATGTGTTGTGTGAGCCCCACCCTCCCAGCATCTCGGACATCCAGTCTTGGGTTTGTGGTTGGTGTGGCCTGGGACATGGCATTGCCTTTATTTGTGAATGGGGCATGGAGACGTTAGTGGTATGAGCGTGGTTTTAGAGTGTGGTTGTGTGCGGTGAGGGCTTGGGGGAAGTTGCGTGCATTTGGTGTATTTGTGGTGTGGATGGCATTCCCCCCATGTTACGTGAGTTGTTTGTGTACTCACCAGGCTCTGCGACTCCTTCAACTCCGTGTTCTCCCACCGGCGGAAGCATGGCCATCACCTTCTCCTCCCAGGGATGGTAATGTACGGGTCTGCGGGGCAGCCCGCCTCCAGTGATGTTACTCTGGGCGTATTGCTCGTTCATTTTCCTCTTGATTGCCCTGCGCAGATCGTACCACCTGGCTTGGCATTCATGCCTGGTCATTCACCTTATCGACGATCCTCTGCCACAGGCTTGTTTTTTGGGCTATGCTGGTCTGTCTGACCAATGTTCCAAACAGCTGTGGCTCGACTCTGATGACTTTGTTGACGAGGAGGTCCAGCTCCGCCCTTGTGAACTTTGGATTCTTGTCTGTGGGCATGGTGTGGGGTGTGGGTGTGGATGGTTGTGGGTGTGTGGGTGTGAATGTGACAGTGTGTGTGTGAATGTGAAGAGGGGGTGTTTGTGAATGAGGTTGTGTGAAGGTGTGTAAGTGAAGGTGTAGTTAAGGTGTAAGTAAGGTGCAGTTGTTTGTCTGTGGGGTCTGTCAGCAGTGGGTCTGTTGCAAAGGCTCATGGGTTGTGTGTGTGGGCCCTTTTTATTGGTCCATTTGTGGGTGTGGCTGGGTTTGAATTTGTGGTGGGTGTGTTATAAGAGGTGGTTGTGATTTAGGGCCTCTGTTTGCCTGTTTGGATGTGCCAGGTCAGTCATAGAGATGTATTTTGTCATGTTGACGTGTTTTGTGGTGTTGTGCGAGTCGAATTGACCATCCTTGTGCTGTTTTACAGTGTCCTGGTTCTGTACGAGTCTTTTTCGCGTAGGTAAGGTCCGTACATACGCGATGCTGGGTGAGGGTGCTGGGGTACGGTGTTGGGGTACGGTGCGTACAGGTACGGGGCTGGGGTACGAGCCTGGGGTGCGTCGCGTACAGGTGGGGGGGCTGTGCTAAGGTGTTGGGGTATGGTGCGTACAGGTACGGGGCTGGGCTAAGGTGTTGGGGTACGGTGCGTACAGGTACGTGGCTGGGCTACGGTGTTGGGGTACGGTGTGTACAGGTCTGGGCCTGTGCTACGGTGTTGGGGTACGGTGCATACAGGTACGGGGCTGGGCTACGGTGTTGGGGTGCGGTGCGTACAGGTACGGGGCTGGGCTACGGTGTTGGGGTACAGTGCGTACAGGTGCGGGGCTGTGCTACGGTGTTGGGGTATGGTGCGTACAGGTACGGGGATGTGCTACGGTGTTGGGGTACGGTGTGTACAGGTGCGGGGCTGTGCTACGGTGTTGGGGTACGGTGCGTACAGGTGCGGGGATGTGCTAGGGTGTTGGAGTACAGTGCGTACAGGTGCGGGGCTGGGCTACGGTGTTGGGGTACGGTGCGTACAGGTACGGGGCTGGGCTATGGTGTTGGGGTACGGTGCGTACAGGTACGGGGCTGGGAGACGGGCCTGGGGTGCGGCGCGTACAGGTGGGGGGCTGGGGTACGGTCCTGGGGTACAGGGCGTACAGGTGCGGGGCTGGGAAACGGGCCTGGGGTGCGGCGCGTACAGGTGCGGGGCTGCGCTACGGTGTTGGGGTACGGTGCGGAGGGGGGTACGGTGCTGACATATGGGGGTACGGTGCTGACATGTGCGGGGTGAGGGGGGCTGTACAACTCGTATCCGGGCACAAGTTTACCCGTGTACATGTTGGCTACAGCGTTCGCTCCGTACGGGGCCTTTTACATGCGGTTGTGTATTCGGACGGGCGGTACGGATCGTACTTGCGCGCTCGGACTTCTGTTTTACGATTTGCACGTAAAAATGTCCAGCTCCCTATCGGACACTTTTCCCGACGCTATTCGGACGTAAAAATTTACGGCTCCCTCTCGGACCATTTTCTCGACGCAATTCGTATGTATTTTCCACGTACGAATCGTACTTCGCAGTTTGTACGGTACTTGTACGATTCGTACGTGAAAATATACGGATACGAGTCGTACGCAAATTTTTTTCCCCGGATCGGAATCGACACCTAATTGTATTTTATTTTGTTAAAATGTATTTTAATATTATTAATTTATAGGGGCCGATTAGGATGGCGGGCAGACTTTAGTCCGCCCACCACCCTAGCGATGCTGGGTCCGACCATCAGTGGTGCGGCGGTCCCGCACCTGCAATAAGATGCCACCATGGCGGTGGCATCCTCCATTCCCAGCATTGTGGCGGGCGATCCGCCCTACATCCTAATCGACCCCATAATATTTTATATATATATATATATATATATATATATATATATATATATATATATATATATATATATATATATATATAAATCTCGATATTTTGTACATCTAGATTTTTTACATCAATAGTTTTTAGTCAATAGTTTTGTACTTATCTGTTTAAGTATAGGGAGTCGATATTTTTTAAGTCTATATTTTTTCATCGATATTTCAAAACATCGATGGTGTGTCAGTGAACCGACCTTGTGTAATGCAACTAGTGCTAATGTAACACTTTCGGGTTGAGTTCACGCTATGTAAAACTGCAACCAGAAAAAAAACCCATTTCCTGCAACTCAGAAGCATGCTGCAAGCTCACGAATCTCTTGAAGTAGCATGATCTATGTCATCTGGTGGCAGGCTGATAAACCAGGAAGAGCTGCTGGGAGCTTACAGAGAGGAGGAATGACTTTGGCGGACATCTTGGAAGAGAGTCTTTACTTGAACAGACGAAGTTAGGCACATACTTTATACTGCTCAACCAGCATCCTGATTTGGGAGAAATGCTTGTTATTGCAGGGTAAAGTTTGCAGAGGCTGCTGTGCACACCCAGGAGACATAAACTGGTGGTAGGGTTGCCACCTGTCCTTGTTTCTACCTGCACCAGTGACATTTTGATGTTCCTGCCAGTACAAAAATATGCAAAATCACCAAAAGTCAATATTTTTAGCCTTTATCTGTACAGACTTTGTACACCAAATACAAACAGAAAGCACTTTTTAATGTGTTGTAGAGCTGCGTTAATGGTCCATGACTAATAACTAAACAAAGGCAGAAATGCCATGATAAAAATGAATCCATATGATTTTATTTAAAAAAGTATTTAGTATCATGTACCAGACTTTTCAGAATCATCAAACAACAACAAATGGTCGGTATTTTTCTCTTGGAAAGATGGCAACCTTAGCTGGTGGGAGCAGAGTAGAAAGTGGCTGATTCATGGCACAACGAACAAGCTGCAAGGATGCTGGTAATTTAACACAGGGGCTGAAGCAAATACAGGGAAGCTAAAGTCCAGCTCTAATGCACTTGTGAGAGAAAGGGAATTTGTGAACTGACTGCAGGAACTCTTTTGATGGCTCCCTAAGTCAACTCACACAGTTCTAAAACCCATGCAGCTAGGAAAAATTCTGTCACTCAAAATGCCTGATAATTCAAGTACCAATGGCTGTCCTAGGGGTTGACGTAAAAAGGGAAGGACAATGGCAGCCAGACCAATGGCTGGAGAGGGTGGAACCATTGCCCCATCAATAAATAGAATCCTGGGGGCTGAGCCAAATGTGATTGGCAATATGCAGCCAATGGTTGAAGGAGAGTGTACCAAATCCCACTACTCGCACAATATAAATAATAGTTTTTTAAATAAAAATAAAAGGTCTTGGCTTACGCCAGACCTAACAATGAGAAAAGATCGGAAGCGAAAATATATCCATGGTAAGGATCAAAATGCTGGTAGAGCTTCAGAAAGGCTGGTAGTGAGAAACTACAAACAGTGATGAAAATGCAAAAGAAAAAGGCTAGATGGGAAAAAAACAGAAGGCAACTAAAAAGAATTGATTGTAAATATCTGGAGAAACATAACGACATGACTTAGAACAGGCAAACATGATAAACACTTGCCTCAGGCTGAATAAGGGACCCTTTCTTGGCTTTGTGGCCCCATGAGAGGGTGGGCCCCCCCTGCACTTTAGGGACCTGCATTACTTCCCTGGTGTGACCCAAAGTTGACTCGGGTAAACCACTGCAGCATTACCTTTAGCTGGGTGAGAACTGCCAGCTGTGGAAGCCCAATTTTCTTATGAGCACAGGCCTTTCTACCTGTGGTCTGGTGGGAGACTGCCTAATAGCTCATACTGCTAAAGATCCATCTAGTCCCCCAAAAAAGGGGGATCCTTCAGTAAAGTCAAGTTTAGGTAGTGCCCGTACTGTATATAATGGTTTTATTCTAATTGAATAAATGGTGGAGCTCATTTGGGACACAATGTGCAAGGTAATGCAGGAGTGTGGACACCCTGCAGGCTGTGCTTTTTTCATAGTGGAAATAATAGCGTGTCATTGCTATGATCAGGATACCTTCTCAAAACCAGTCTTAACTGAGAGGAAGGTGTTCCATCCCATTATCTTGGTTAGTGTAGGTTTACACTGCTGGGTTAAAATCATCCACCTAATAATGGTGGTCTTCCGCTGGGGAGGTTTGCTTGGCTCAGAAAAATCTATTTCTCAAATATCTATTTATTGTTTTTTCAAGTTACATGAGTTAGCAAAACACATAGGGGGTCATTAGCATGGCGGGCAGATACCGCCGGGAAATGGGACCACCCGCAAATGCATGCGGCGGTCCCGCACATCCCATCCTGAACGCACCGCCTGCCGCAATGCCAGAAATGAAAGTTGTGCATTTGACAGTACAACGTGACAGGCACCACGCGGTAAAATGCAGGGGGGTACCATAAGTACCCCCCATGTGCGCCCCCTACCCCCTAGAATCCCTGGGGGCCTGCAACAGGTCCCCAATGTTGAGAACCGCATGCCTTTCTGTGGCGGCAGAAAGGCATGTCCCTGCATGTATTCTAATATGGATGGCGGTGTCTACCAGACACCGCCACCATATTAACAGCTTTTCCGCCCGGTCGACTCATCGACCGGGCAGAAAACCGGCGGACGGTCTTTCTGTCTGCCGGGGTCCCCCCCACCATGGTAATGTGGCAGGGGGAAATTTGCATGCGGGTGGGGGGAATATGTTGGGCGGATCACCACCGCCATGCGGGCGGTGGCGATCCGCCCGTCATACTAACGGGCCCCATAGTTGGGTAACCTATGTTGTACATTCCAACCAATAGCTATATCAATACACAGCATTCTTTCGGCAAAAAGGGTGCTCCATGTAACCGAATTTCATGTTTGAGTATTGCCAGGCCAGAAAATAGGTCAGGTTGTGTAGCCGGAGGGAATGCCGGATTGTACTAAATCAGCGTGAATGGGGAAGGGAACGTCGTCCAGGTGGTTAATTTATTTACCTCATCCCAAGTCTTGAGGGTCGATCTCATAAGGGTGCTTTGGTAGGCATTTTGGGGGCGACCTGACCTAGGTTTCCAGAGAATATCCCAGGTCACTCTGCCTAATACTGCCCTATCCATTTAAATCCAGTGCTTGTCTGACTCACATCGGGACCATTAAATAATTACTCTTAATTTGGCTGCCTTGTAATAAAAATGGAAATACGGGAGTGCGAGACCCCCCTCTCCAATTCTGCCAAATAAATTGTGTTTGCCTTGTTGGCAGGGACAGCAAATAGGCTCAGTCAAGGTCCACAGGGAGGCTTTGAAAGAGGTGGAGAAATTTCAGTAAAATCGGCATCTTGATTGCATATATTCTGCTGAGCCACGACATATACATGTGAGTAGAATGCTTGGTGTTTAGTGTAGCATTGTCGGAGCTCCATAAGAATGCTGATACGGAGGACCGACAAAGCTACACTTAACGCCGAACAGGTGACAAACACGGACCTGGCGCGATTATATAGAGAACCAAGCATTCTACTTACTTTTTGGCATAAGACAGACTCGTCCACGTCAGGTCTCGAACCTGAACCATTGGAATTTATTTTATTGCCCTGGGATATTGATATACGGCTCTGAGGAAGGAATCAGAATGGTCTATTGGCCTCCCTTATATAACATGGGTGTGCCTTATATTGGTTCACAGAGAGACACACAGCCCTGATGAAGTCGTTATATTCGACAAAACATGTGTTGGATACAGGAAAGAATTTGATGTTTTGAACACTGAAAATGATTCACAATAAATGATCCCTGGAGTCCAAGATTTGGAACACCATAATGTTAGTGTGGAAATTGGAATTTCTCAAGCACATACTTTTGACAAACTGAAAACTGTGAAAACTCAAAATATTTAAACTGCACATAGTGTGTGCCTAAGGGTTTTGTATGACTTTGTTTATGACCCCTGATTTTCAGGGTGTCTGATTCGGAGTGTAGGGTAAACATTCCTTCCTGTTGTGCACCATTCTAATTAGCGATTTAAAATACTGTGTTAAACTGCCAGGTGAGCGTCATTGTTAGATCCCGCTTTTACCCCCCTTATTGCTGTTCCTCATCTAGTGTTAGTTGTTCCCTAGTCCTTTGTTTATTAAGGGGCCAATTCCGATTCCGGCCGCAAACCTACCGACCGACACGGACCCGGACTGGATACCGACCGACACGGACCAGCACCGTACGACCCGTGCAGTACGATGCAACGTGTGTGAATTACAGCCGACACATATGGAACACAAGCCGTATGACCGAGCCGTAGGGACAATAGTGAACCGGCCGGAAAACCAACGCGATTTTCACCGACCGACACAAACCCGGAATGAACCCGACCGACCCGTACCCGCGATGTCTGATCCGCGCAGTACGATGCAATGCGTGTAAAACCAGACCGACTCGCACGGAGACCAAGCGGCACGACCGACACGCACAGATAACCGGGCCCACAAGTAATAGAGACCTTTGCGACCGACGCATATGAAACAAAGAAGATAGGCAGCGTGAACGAGGTGGAGAAGCCCGCACGAGACAACATTAGCGTCTGTATCCGTCAGATGAACGTCTCCTTCATGCCTACAAAACCCAAAGGAAAAAAAGACAAAAAAAGGACCAAACAAGCAATAACAAAGCCAAGAAATATCAAATAAAAAAAACTGGTACAAAGACACACCCACAACTCCAACTATATAAAGGACTACAATCACTACCATCATCCCTTGCAAACAGGAGACACAGCCAGCAGCAAACACCATTACACAGCAACCACAGACACACTCACAACTCACCCATCACACAACTCGCACACCATCATCACCTCATCAAAATGCACACACACATACAGCCAGCAAAACCAACACCAACCCACCCTCACTTGCACCCTCACACACACATCACTCACCACCACCACCCCCCATCACCATGCCCCCAAAGAAGAATCCAAAGTTCAAAGATAGTGAGTTAGAAGTGCTGGTAGACATGATCATCAGAGTAGAGCTACATTTTTTTGGTACATTGTTTCAAAGGACCCCCATGTCACAGAAAACCAAGATGTGGGCGAGGACTGTGGACCAGGTGAACGCTCAAGCACCAGCAAGGCGCACAAAGGACAATATCCAGAACAGGTGGTATGACGTGCGCAGGAAGGTCAAGAAACTCATCGAAAAAGATCATGCCCTGAGTCAGTGCACCGGCGGTGGCCCTCCTGCCAAACCAGTCTACTGTAGGACCTTGGAGGAGAAGGTGCGGGACATCCTACCACCAGAGAGCATCCATGGGCTAACAGACATACCAGAGCCAGGTGAGTACACAAACAACATACCCAAGATTGTGTGGCAAGGGGACAGTGAAACCATGCACCGCAAGCAAAGCTACACTAACCAAGAGATAATCATCCCAAGATGTGTATGCCAGTCAGACAGACACAATACCTGCCATCTCATAGTGACTTGGAACTGTGTCATGACATGCACCAACCTACATACAAATAGAGCAAGGCAGTGGCACAAAGTCAAATCGACACTGCCAGACAGTTTGCCACCACAAACACACTACCTCACAGTGCAGTTGACTGACAGGAAGGAATAGTGGGGATGCAGGTGAAGTGAGTGTATCCAGAAGCATGATGGGGCCTGTAGTCAAAGATAATGCTCCCCCTCCTGATTGGCCCATCAAGACCTCTCTGAAACATGCCCACATCACAGGGAGTGGAAAATGACTGACAAGATGGCTGACAAAGGGTCCTGCTGTGGGGAGCACAAGGCCCTGCTGGGGCATGTGCGCAAATCAGAAGCAGGACACCACTGACTGACATCCTGAAAGACAACTTGCATGCCCTACAATGGAAGCACGTTTCATGATGGGATGTCTGGCCAGGTGGGAAGGAGGACTGACAGCTCTGACCATACTTACCAGCATGTGGAGACACACCCCGTCCTCAACACAAACTCCACACAACTCACCGGGTAGAATGCATTGACCCACACCTCTGTGAAATATCAGCAAAAGATATCCCGTACTGGGTGCTGCTGTGTGAAGCACAGGAGCTCTCTTTGGACTTGTATACTATTGTGGTGTGCTGCGTTGCCTATTTAGTGTAGCCAAGAGTATGATGGGAGTTGCAGTCACAGACAATCTACACCCACCCACATGGCCCAGCAAGTTCTAACTGAACCATACTCGCCCCACAGGGAGTGGGAAGGGACTGACAGGATGTGTGACACCGCCACCACCACCACCACCATCACCACCCTCCCATCGGCTCCCATCCCAGAGGTCCCTGTAGGCTCCCGTGTTCGGGAGCATGTCTCCTTTGTGCCAGGCACCACACCCCCTGCCCCTGTGTCCCCTGCTGCCCTGAGTGAGGAGTCTGTGGACTTACTTAGACAGATCCATGTAGGGCAGACTCGATGCTGAAGGTCCTCCATGCATACACAAGTCTGTTGACGCAACTGGTGTCGTTCATGGAGGGCATTTCATCGGGCATGTCTGCCCTACAGAGGACCAATCAGTCCATGGCCTCCTCCCTGACGGCAGCAGTGTCCCTCCTCCAACAGTCCCGCACCCCTCCTACCCCTGCACCACCCACGATTCCTAGCAGCCTACCTGTCCCAAGCACACAAACACCTGCACATTCTCACAGAGCCACAGACACGGGCAGCACACAAACACCCAAACCAAGGTCTAGACGTGCACACAAGCAAGCGCAGGGGACTGATACCACACTCACAGGGGCTGGTTTGCAGACACACACACAGTCATCCACAACCACTCCGCAGTCCTCAGAAACCTCTCTCTCCCAGCCCCCTTCCCTAGCCTCACCTGCAACCCCATCTCCACAGAAGCTCTTCCTCGGTGACCTTGGCCTCTTCCCCACCGACCCAGCAGATCCTGATTATAAGGGGAAGAGGAAGTCCCCACACACAGAGGGGAGTGCCCCTCATACCCGGACACCCTCCCCCAGGCGCAGTCAGACTGAGACTCCCACCCGCAAGTCCCCCCAGAGCCGGAAGAGCAAGACCCCCCGCCACCACGCAGCTCCAAGGCAAAGTCTCTGTTCTCCATTCCCCAGGCCACCACTCCAGAGGTTCCCCCGCCACTCCCCCCCTACCACTTGCTCCTCCACACCTGGTCAGACGGTTAGTGCCATGTCCCCCCCCTGTCCTGCCGACCTCACCTGCACCCCATTCCGCTCCCATGGATGTAGGCACTGCAGTGGAGTCCACAACCACCCCGTCTGATTTGGGCACTGCAGTGGGGACCCAATCCACTCCATCTGACCTGCCCACTGGAGTTGTGCTGGCACCCACCCCATCTGACTTGTGCCCCACAGTTGTGACTGCACCCACCACTTCAGTCAGCTCCACTGCAGTTGTAAGTGTCTCGCCTGCATCCACCACCTCTTCACTGCCTCCTTCTGCTGCGCCCTGATCCTGTCCCTGCGGTGCCTGGCCTGCCCCCATGTATGCCCCTCCGAGGGGATCACCCCGGTCCTTAGCAGTGCAGGCAAGCAATGTGTGACAGTTGTCACTCTAGTTCACTCCTTGGCATTTGGACATGGACTGGCCATTGGCCCTTTGTTTGAACAGACGTTTAACTTTTAATATGCTGAATAAAGCTTTTTTTTTTATCCCTGTGAACTTGATTTAGCTGTACATTATGTTGATGATGTTTAACATGCCCTTGCACCTGTATTGCTTGGTTTCCAATGTTGAATACTGATGTGTTGATGTGAGGTATTCCATGTGGTCCATGAGATATGTATCCTCTTCTGGTGGGTATCCATGTCATCCTTTGCAGCTACCTGAGTGTGTCATGATCAACTATTTGTGGACATCTCTGTGAACATTTCATTTGCATGGTCACATCTCTGGCTTGCACACATGCACATATGATGTGCTTCCCATTGTCCAGTTTGTCAATTTCACAGACTTTGTGCACATCACCACTGGACCTACAGGTGTGGGCATCATTGGTATAGGAGCAACTGGGTCCTCTGTGCAACTTGCTAGACACCGGGGGCCTGGTGGGCGATCGAAACCACCCTCGGGGGAGAGGCCAGAGGTGTGACAGGGTCGGCGCCTCTCGGTCTGGTTTGGGGGGTTTCGCTCTCCCTCGGCCGGGCATGCGTGTTGGGGATCTGGTCGGCCCTCGGGATGTTGGCCCACGGGAGCCGGAAGGCCGTGTCCACGAGGTTCGGCGTGGTTGTAGGGTAACTTGCTGGTCGGGAGGGCCCACGCCACGAGGCCGGTCTCACAGCCACAACTACCTGGTTGTGCTGAAGGCCCAGCGAGACCCACAGCTCAGTTTAATAGTTACCCCCTGGCTTATCTCTCCTTCCCCACAAGATCACATTCCTCTACCAGTGCTCTTTTGTAATCCCAGATGCCTCAGGGGAGTGATGGCCTACCCCCTACTACCTTGCCCCATGTCTCTGAGCACCTACACCCCTGCTTTGCACATGGCCAAGATCCTTTGCCTTAACGTACATGGGTTAAACATGCCCACAAAAAGCCGAGTGCTGCTGTCCATGCTTCACAACTTTGGCTGCGACATGTGAACAAGTTCTTGCTCAGGGGCTCATGCTCCTCAAAAGCCTTCATCGGTTACTACACTTGCCATACTATGTTCAGTTATGGACTCCTATGATCTTGCATATTCTGTGACGACCTGGCCCTCTTACTGACCGCTGGCCTTTTTGAGACCCACTGCGTCTTGGTTAGCTCTCGATCTTCTATAAATAAATAAATGTGTCTCCTGAAAGAGATGCAATTGTCGTAGAAGAATTGGCCGAGAATGAGGTCTGACTGGTATGATCGACAATATTACTCCACAGGGCACAGTAAGAGGGCAGGAGTAGCAATGTTGTTAGCAATGAAATTTCCGGGAAAAGTCAAACACTCGCAAGCAGAGCTTCCTGGGAGGCTTCTCTCCCTATTGATCACCCTCCATGCTCACCCATTTACCCTTGCAACACTCTTTTGCCCTAATGACAGGCAGCAGCAGTTCATCACAAATGCCCTGAGCCTAGTCATCTCCTCCGCAGATGCAGGCAATCTAATGGGAGGTGATTTTAACCTTGTCTCTGACACAGAATTAGATAGATCAGGGCCTTTACACTGCAGTGGCTCCGAGACATAGTTCTTACTAACATGTGGAGGATTCAGCACCCTCTGGCATGTGATTACTCATTCTTCTCTGCAGTACATCAAACATATGCCCGCGTAGACTTCTTCCTAGTCTCCCCTCATGTTTTGACAGCTACCAAGCATTCTGAGATTGGAGTGCCGGTATTATCCAACCACTTCCCCCTAGTGTCCCTTTCCTTTCACTTCCCGGACTAACCACCCCGTGGCTATTGGCGACCTAATAACTCTCGACACACAACTCCACCTTTCAGGAGGTCCGGAAATCCATCCAGCACTTTCTACAGACTAATCGCACACCACACACCACACTCCTGTCTCCTTGTTATGGTAGATCTCAAAGGTGGGTATGTCTGTGTGTGGAAATTGTGGCATAGTTCCCAGGACATGCCGCCTGCTGTTGCAGCCACTGCAGCAAGGGCACAAGAAGTTTCCTGATTTGGCAACACACACACATCAAAGATGCTCCTCCCTTCCTCCATCACCCATTCATTTGGCCGTCATCAGCTTGTCTGTGCCACAGTTGTGGCCACGCCGTCCCAAAGGCTGGACCGTCTGCACATGCAACGTGCACATTGCACGAGCCTCATGTCCTTGCATGACCCACATCACACTACAGTCTGATGTTGCAGCCACCCTCCAAGCAATGTCCATCCACACATCTGCCGCCAGCTCTCAGGCATACACTAAGCGCACACACAACACCTATGCATGATGAGTGTGCAACCCGACTGCCTACACAGTGCTGCCACGCCTTCCAGGCCCTGTCACACCCACCAGGTCATGTCCCTCCTACTCCCCACCGGCTCTGTACCCCGGCAAGGACATGGGAATGGGACTCAAGGCTTCTGCATGTAGTATGCTGTCGTTGTGAGGCACATGGCACAGGTATCATCTCTCATCGTGTCAAACTACAATGTGTCCAGGACCCCCCCCCCTCCACCATCACATGCGCACACAACCTCATCATCAACTCGTATGCCATTGACAGCCAGGTGCTCCTCGCCCTCACCAAGGGCGCAGACATTGCCAGTTCCAATATTCTAGATTGCATGGGATCCATTGATGAATGGCAGAACAGCAGCCACCTGAGGCTGGACTTGTACAGGACTGAGGTCAACATCTGAGGATTGTCCCCTTACAGCTGGGTCAACTGCTTGTGTCCCACCCGCAGAAGCCCCGCACAAGCACCCAGTGTCCATGCACACAAGATGGTGTGCATCACGGATTGCTTGCTCACATTAGCCATGGTAATCACCAGCATCTGTGCCTCAGACTGCAACACCCTCTGCATTATGAACATGATCTCCAGATAGATCCACTCCAAGGAAAGACGGACCATCCCCCAGGTCCACGACAACATCCGTGTCAAATACTGCCCTGCCCTCTACGGGGCAGCCACATCCAAACTTCCAGGACACTTGTCCACATCCAGGCTGCATCTGCACATCTCAGCTGCAACATCCCGTGCCCCAGCCACATCACCGTCCAGCAGAGATAGCTGCTATGGATCACTGTGTGCTGCAGGATGACCTTCAGACTCCCCACCCACACTCAGGAGGCAGGCCACAACCCCGACCCAACACCAACCTTGTACCACTGTCATCCGAGACCCCGTAGTGCCATCTCCGTGCATCCAACCTTGACCTGGCCACCATTCTTCAGATCCACCGTACTCCAGCATGCAGGACATAGTTCTCCCACCTGGGAACACATACCTGAGACTCCCTCCCCGGGAACCTCCGAATGAGGCATGACCTCTACGCCTTAATGGTACTCTTCCAAATAGGTCTGTCGGCACAGTATTGCATGCACCCCCTCAGCAGCTTGAGGCCAACACAGGTGAGTATTGTGCTCCATGTCTGCATTGAATGATACATTGTGACCCATGTGTGTCCTGTACCAGACTCCGATCCCAGGGTATGGATGTGTGGAGTTAATTCAACACTCAGGCATAGTTTGACATTTACACACACATATGTTGGGGAATAATGCCAAATGACAGCAACATCTCATGACAAAATAAAGTATTTATTTTTGGTGGGGTAAGTCTTTTGGTAGATGAAGTAAGGTGCTCTACCGGGTGCATAGAATCCAAAGTTCACAGGGGGAGATGGCATCCTTGTCAGTTGGAGTCATCAGAGTCCAGACCACAGTGTTGGTCATCATTGGTCAGACTGTGACCAGCAAGTCCATGTGGCAGAGAATGTCATTGGGTGAGGTGGTGCTGTTGCGCCAGAGGGCCAGGTGCCAGGCCAGGTGACCTGGGAGATGTGGATGGTCCGCTGACTCTCACGGTCTTTTCTGTGGACGACCCACCTTCCTCCGGGGACCCTCAGATGCAGGCCTTGACGATGTGTATGATGCTCCGTCGGACGAATCCTCCTCCTCCTCCTCCCTCCCTGTGGCTGGTGCTGGTCTTCGCCTGGTGTCACATGGAGGGTTGCCCATGTTGTCGGCAATCTGACGGAGTGAACGGCTCATGTCCATTTGCACCGCCAAGAGCTTAGCCAGTCTTGCCTCCATCCGTCCTTGGTGTTGTTGTTGACTGGCATGTTGCTCGGCCTGCAGGTTCTTCATCTCGTCGAGAGTCCCCTTCATCTCTGTGAGGCTCGACACTACCTGGCTGATGCCCCTGGTGTCACGCTGGTATGTGTCCAGGATGTGGCGTATGTGTGACATACCGGTTCCCTCAGCTGGCTGGTCAGGTTCGCGCCTCCGCCTGCCTCCACTCCCACCACCCCTGCCCACACGAGCCTGGCCTGCCGTTGTGGGCACATCTGGTCTACGGGACCCCTGAGGGATGGCATTATTGGGGTTGTCTGCCTCCTCCTGGGTGCCCGGAGAACCTTGTCCCTCCTGGTCAGACTGGCTGTGTTGTTCAGTGCGAGCAGGGCTCCTGGGTGTCTCCTGGGATGTGGCAGGAATGGGGGTGGTGGTTGGCACAGATGTACCTGACGCAGGTGCTGCAGGGGCTTGGGCACCAGAGGGGCCAGGTTGGTCGAGGTCATCCACGGAGTGGTGAGAGTCGTCGCTGCCCGTGGGATCATCTTCACGCTGAGCCTGGGACTGTGATTGTTCCCCCCCATTGTTGGGGGGAGGTCGATGACGTTGCCCTGTGTGTTAGAGAGAGACAATGTTAATGCTGTTTCATACCACATCCATGTTTCATACATATTCAAGTTGTCACAGATCCTCCAGGTAGTTGGATGTGCCTAGCATTCCTCTCAGTGTCCATTTGGGGATGGTTAAGGTGGGGGTGGACAGTTTGGTATGTTCTCCTGAGTGTTTGACCAGTAGAATTTTGGCTCGGATGCTTATTTGGCGATGGATTGGTCTTGTTGTGTCACATGTCCATTGTGAGAGTGGGTAAATCCGTTGCCTGCCCCGGGGGTGTGTGCTTGTGTGAGGGGGGGGGTGTGTGACCGGGCCTGCTGTTGGGTGTAGTGTGATTTGTCATTGGGTCTCCCACGTGATGTGTCTGTCCCCTCATGGTGCATGCTGGCATGACAGTGAGTTTGAGTGCCTGTGCTAGATATCTGATCTTGTGTAGTTGGTGTTTGAGTGTACAGTGGTCACAGAAGGGCCTTGTGCTGCATACAGCAGGGCCAAGTGTCAGCTACCTTGTCAGTACTTTGCCAGTCCCTGTGCATTGGGCATGGTGCATGGGTATGTACCTAGGCCATATGGGCTGAGGGCATTGGTGTCTGCTTCGGAGTTGCACAATGTGTTGTGTGAGCCCCACCCTCCCAGCATCTCGGACATCCAGTCTTGGGTTTGTGGTTGGTGTGGCCTGGGACATGGCATTGCCTTTATTTGTGAATGGGGCATGGAGACGTTAGTGGTATGAGCGTGGTTTTAGAGTGTGGTTGTGTGCGGTGAGGGCTTGGGGGAAGTTGCGTGCATTTGGTGTATTTGTGGTGTGGATGGCATTCCCCCCATGTTACGTGAGTTGTTTGTGTACTCACCAGGCTCTGCGACTCCTTCAACTCCGTGTTCTCCCACCGGCGGAAGCATGGCCATCACCTTCTCCTCCCAGGGATGGTAATGTATGGGTCTGCGGGGCAGCCCGCCTCCAGTGATGTTACTCTGGGCGTATTGCTCGTTCATTTTCCTCTTGATTGCCCTGCGCAGATCGTACCACCTGGCTTGGCATTCATGCCTGGTCATTCACCTTATCGACGATCCTCTGCCACAGGCTTGTTTTTTGGGCTATGCTGGTCTGTCTGACCAATGTTCCAAACAGCTGTGGCTCGACTCTGATGACTTTGTTGACAAGGAGGTCCAGCTCCGCCCTTGTGAACTTTGGATTCTTGTCTGTGGGCATGGTGTGGGGTGTGGGTGTGGATGGTTGTGGGTGTGTGGGTGTGAATGTGACAGTGTGTGTGTGAATGTGAAGAGGGGGTGTTTGTGAATGAGGTTGTGTGAAGGTGTGTAAGTGAAGGTGTAGTTAAGGTGTAAGTAAGGTGCAGTTGTTTGTCTGTGGGGTCTGTCAGCAGTGGGTCTGTTGCAAAGGCTCATGGGTTGTGTGTGTGGGCCCTTTTTATTGGTCCATTTGTGGGTGTGGCTGGGTTTGAATTTGTGGTGGGTGTGTTATAAGAGGTGGTTGTGATTTAGGGCCTCTGTTTGCCTGTTTGGATGTGCCAGGTCAGTCATAGAGATGTATTTTGTCATGTTGACGTGTTTTGTGGTGTTGTGCGAGTCGAATTGACCATCCTTGTGCTGTTTTACAGTGTCCTGGTTCTGTACGAGTCTTTTTCGCGTAGGTAAGGTCCGTACATACGCGATGCTGGGTGAGGGTGCTGGGGTACGGTGTTGGGGTACGGTGCGTACAGGTACGGGGCTGGGGTACGAGCCTGGGGTGCGTCGCGTACAGGTGGGGGGGCTGTGCTAAGGTGTTGGGGTATGGTGCGTACAGGTACGGGGCTGGGCTAAGGTGTTGGGGTACGGTGCGTACAGGTACGTGGCTGGGCTACGGTGTTGGGGTACGGTGTGTACAGGTCTGGGCCTGTGCTACGGTGTTGGGGTACGGTGCGTACAGGTACGGGGCTGGGCTACGGTGTTGGGGTGCGGTGCGTACAGGTACGGGGCTGGGCTACGGTGTTGGGGTACAGTGCGTACAGGTGCGGGGCTGTGCTACGGTGTTGGGGTATGGTGCGTACAGGTACGGGGATGTGCTACGGTGTTGGGGTACGGTGTGTACAGGTGCGGGGCTGTGCTACGGTGTTGGGGTACGGTGCGTACAGGTGCGGGGATGTGCTAGGGTGTTGGAGTACAGTGCGTACAGGTGCGGGGCTGGGCTACGGTGTTGGGGTACGGTGTGTACAGGTACGGGGCTGGGCTATGGTGTTGGGGTACGGTGCGTACAGGTACGGGGCTGGGAGACGGGCCTGGGGTGCGGCGCGTACAGGTGGGGGGCTGGGGTACGGTCCTGGGGTACAGGGCGTACAGGTGCGGGGCTGGGAAACGGGCCTGGGGTGCGGCGCGTACAGGTGCGGGGCTGCGCTACGGTGTTGGGGTACGGTGCGGAGGGGGGTACGGTGCTGACATATGGGGGTACGGTGCTGACATGTGCGGGGTGAGGGGGGCTGTACAACTCGTATCCGGGCACAAGTTTACCCGTGTACATGTTGGCTACAGCGTTCGCTCCGTACGGGGCCTTTTACATGCGGTTGTGTATTCGGACGGGCGGTACGGATCGTACTTGCGCGCTCGGACTTCTGTTTTACGATTTGCACGTAAAAATGTCCAGCTCCCTATCGGACACTTTTCCCGACGCTATTCGGACGTAAAAATTTACGGCTCCCTCTCGGACCATTTTCTCGACGCAATTCGTATGTATTTTCCACGTACGAATCGTACTTCGCAGTTTGT
Organism: Triturus cristatus; assembly: GCF_964204655.1. Lineage (NCBI taxonomy): Eukaryota > Metazoa > Chordata > Amphibia > Caudata > Salamandridae > Triturus > Triturus cristatus. The sequence goes on along the minus strand of NC_140591.1, from coordinate 333,146,486 downwards.
ACGGTACTTGTACGATTCGTACGTGAAAATATACGGATACGAGTCGTACGCAAATTTTTTTCCCCGGATCGGAATCGACACCTAATTGTATTTTATTTTGTTAAAATGTATTTTAATATTATTAATTTATAGGGGCCGATTAGGATGGCGGGCGGACTTTAGTCCGCCCACCACCCTAGCGATGCTGGGTCCGACCATCAGTGGTGCGGCGGTCCCGCACCTGCAATAAGATGCCACCATGGCGGTGGCATCCTCCATTCCCAGCATTGTGGCGGGCGATCCGCCCTACATCCTAATCGACCCCATAATATTATATATATATATATATATATATATATATATATATATATATATATATATATAAATCTCGATATTTTGTACATCTAGATTTTTTACATCAATAGTTTTTAGTCGATAGTTTTGTACTTATCTGTTTAAGTATAGGGAGTCGATATTTTTTAAGTCTATATTTTTTCATCGATATTTCAAAACATCGATGGTGTGTCAGTGAACCGACCTTGTGTAATGCAACTAGTGCTAATGTAACACTTTCGGGTTGAGTTCACGCTATGTAAAACTGCAACCAGAAAAAAAACCCATTTCCTGCAACTCAGAAGCATGCTGCAAGCTCACGAATCTCTTGAAGTAGCATGATCTATGTCATCTGGTGGCAGGCTGATAAACCAGGAAGAGCTGCTGGGAGCTTACAGAGAGGAGGAATGACTTTGGCGGACATCTTGGAAGAGAGTCTTTACTTGAACAGACGAAGTTAGGCACATACTTTATACTGCTCAACCAGCATCCTGATTTGGGAGAAATGCTTGTTATTGCAGGGTAAAGTTTGCAGAGGCTGCTGTGCACACCCAGGAGACATAAACTGGTGGTAGGGTTGCCACCTGTCCTTGTTTCTACCTGCACCAGTGACATTTTGATGTTCCTGCCAGTACAAAAATATGCAAAATCACCAAAAGTCAATATTTTTAGCCTTTATCTGTACAGACTTTGTACACCAAATACAAACAGAAAGCACTTTTTAATGTGTTGTAGAGCTGCGTTAATGGTCCATGACTAATAACTAAACAAAGGCAGAAATGCCATGATAAAAATGAATCCATATGATTTTATTTAAAAAAGTATTTAGTATCATGTACCAGACTTTTCAGAATCATCAAACAACAACAAATGGTCGGTATTTTTCTCTTGGAAAGATGGCAACCTTAGCTGGTGGGAGCAGAGTAGAAAGTGGCTGATTCATGGCACAACGAACAAGCTGCAAGGATGCTGGTAATTTAACACAGGGGCTGAAGCAAATACAGGGAAGCTAAAGTCCAGCTCTAATGCACTTGTGAGAGAAAGGGAATTTGTGAACTGACTGCAGGAACTCTTTTGATGGCTCCCTAAGTCAACTCACACAGTTCTAAAACCCATGCAGCTAGGAAAAATTCTGTCACTCAAAATGCCTGATAATTCAAGTACCAATGGCTGTCCTAGGGGTTGACGTAAAAAGGGAAGGACAATGGCAGCCAGACCAATGGCTGGAGAGGGTGGAACCATTGCCCCATCAATAAATAGAATCCTGGGGGCTGAGCCAAATGTGATTGGCAATATGCAGCCAATGGTTGAAGGAGAGTGTACCAAATCCCACTACTCGCACAATATAAATAATAGTTTTTTAAATAAAAATAAAAGGTCTTGGCTTACGCCAGACCTAACAATGAGAAAAGATCGGAAGCGAAAATATATCCATGGTAAGGATCAAAATGCTGGTAGAGCTTCAGAAAGGCTGGTAGTGAGAAACTACAAACAGTGATGAAAATGCAAAAGAAAAAGGCTAGATGGGAAAAAAACAGAAGGCAACTAAAAAGAATTGATTGTAAATATCTGGAGAAACATAACGACATGACTTAGAACAGGCAAACATGATAAACACTTGCCTCAGGCTGAATAAGGGACCCTTTCTTGGCTTTGTGGCCCCATGAGAGGGTGGGCCCCCCCTGCACTTTAGGGACCTGCATTACTTCCCTGGTGTGACCCAAAGTTGACTCGGGTAAACCACTGCAGCATTACCTTTAGCTGGGTGAGAACTGCCAGCTGTGGAAGCCCAATTTTCTTATGAGCACAGGCCTTTCTACCTGTGGTCTGGTGGGAGACTGCCTAATAGCTCATACTGCTAAAGATCCATCTAGTCCCCCAAAAAAGGGGGATCCTTCAGTAAAGTCAAGTTTAGGTAGTGCCCGTACTGTATATAATGGTTTTATTCTAATTGAATAAATGGTGGAGCTCATTTGGGACACAATGTGCAAGGTAATGCAGGAGTGTGGACACCCTGCAGGCTGTGCTTTTTTCATAGTGGAAATAATAGCGTGTCATTGCTATGATCAGGATACCTTCTCAAAACCAGTCTTAACTGAGAGGAAGGTGTTCCATCCCATTATCTTGGTTAGTGTAGGTTTACACTGCTGGGTTAAAATCATCCACCTAATAATGGTGGTCTTCCGCTGGGGAGGTTTGCTTGGCTCAAAAAAATCTATTTCTCAAATATCTATTTATTGTTTTTTCAAGTTACATGAGTTAGCAAAACACATAGGGGGTCATTAGCATGGCGGGCAGATACCGCCGGGAAATGGGACCACCCGCAAATGCATGCGGCGGTCCCGCACATCCCATCCTGAACGCACCGCCTGCCGCAATGCCAGAAATGAAAGTTGTGCATTTGACAGTACAACGTGACAGGCACCACGCGGTAAAATGCAGGGGGGTACCATAAGTACCCCCCATGTGCGCCCCCTACCCCCTAGAATCCCTGGGGGCCTGCAACAGGTCCCCAATGTTGAGAACCGCATGCCTTTCTGTGGCGGCAGAAAGGCATGTCCCTGCATGTATTCTAATATGGATGGCGGTGTCTACCAGACACCGCCACCATATTAACAGCTTTTCCGCCCGGTCGACTCATCGACCGGGCAGAAAACCGGCGGACGGTCTTTCTGTCTGCCGGGGTCCCCCCCACCATGGTAATGTGGCAGGGGGAAATTTGCATGCGGGTGGGGGGAATATGTTGGGCGGATCACCACCGCCATGCGGGCGGTGGCGATCCGCCCGTCATACTAACGGGCCCCATAGTTGGGTAACCTATGTTGTACATTCCAACCAATAGCTATATCAATACACAGCATTCTTTCGGCAAAAAGGGTGCTCCATGTAACCGAATTTCATGTTTGAGTATTGCCAGGCCAGAAAATAGGTCAGGTTGTGTAGCCGGAGGGAATGCCGGATTGTACTAAATCAGCGTGAATGGGGAAGGGAACGTCGTCCAGGTGGTTAATTTATTTACCTCATCCCAAGTCTTGAGGGTCGATCTCATAAGGGTGCTTTGGTAGGCATTTTGGGGGCGACCTGACCTAGGTTTCCAGAGAATATCCCAGGTCACTCTGCCTAATACTGCCCTATCCATTTAAATCCAGTGCTTGTCTGACTCACATCGGGACCATTAAATAATTACTCTTAATTTGGCTGCCTTGTAATAAAAATGGAAATACGGGAGTGCGAGACCCCCCTCTCCAATTCTGCCAAATAAATTGTGTTTGCCTTGTTGGCAGGGACAGCAAATAGGCTCAGTCAAGGTCCACAGGGAGGCTTTGAAAGAGGTGGAGAAATTTCAGTAAAATCGGCATCTTGATTGCATATATTCTGCTGAGCCATGACATATACATGTGAGTAGAATGCTTGGTGTTTAGTGTAGCATTGTCGGAGCTCCATAAGAATGCTGATACGGAGGACCGACAAAGCTACACTTAACGCCGAACAGGTGACAAACACGGACCTGGCGCGATTATATAGAGAACCAAGCATTCTACTTACTTTTTGGCATAAGACAGACTCGTCCACGTCAGGTCTCGAACCTGAACCATTGGAATTTATTTTATTGCCCTGGGATATTGATATACGGCTCTGAGGAAGGAATCAGAATGGTCTATTGGCCTCCCTTATATAACATGGGTGTGCCTTATATTGGTTCACAGAGAGACACACAGCCTTGATGAAGTCGTTATATTCGACAAAACATGTGTTGGATACAGGAAAGAATTTGATGTTTTGAACACTGAAAATGATTCACAATAAATGATCCCTGGAGTCCAAGATTTGGAACACCATAATGTTAGTGTGGAAATTGGAATTTCTCAAGCACATACTTTTGACAAACTGAAAACTGTGAAAACTCAAAATATTTAAACTGCACATAGTGTGTGCCTAAGGGTTTTGTATGACTTTGTTTATGACCCCTGATTTTCAGGGTGTCTGATTCGGAGTGTAGGGTAAACATTCCTTCCTGTTGTGCACCATTCTAATTAGCGATTTAAAATACTGTGTTAAACTGCCAGGTGAGCGTCATTGTTAGATCCCGCTTTTACCCCCCTTATTGCTGTTCCTCATCTAGTGTTAGTTGTTCCCTAGTCCTTTGTTTATTAAGGGGCCAATTCCGATTCCGGCCGCAAACGAACCGACCGACACGGACCCGGACTGGATACCGACCGACACGGACCAGCACCGTACGACCCGTGCAGTACGATGCAACGTGTGTGAATTACAGCCGACACATATGGAACACAAGCCGTATGACCGAGCCGTAGGGACAATAGTGAACCGGCCGGAAAACCAACGCGATTTTCACCGACCGACACGAACCCGGAATGAACCCGACCGACCCGTACCCGCGATGTCTGATCCGCGCAGTACGATGCAATGCGTGTAAAACCAGACCGACTCGCACGGAGACCAAGCGGCACGACCGACACGCACAGACAACCGGGCCCACAAGTAATAGAGACCTTTGCGACCGACGCATATGAAACAAAGAAGATAGGCAGCGTGAACGAGGTGGAGAAGCCCGCACGAGACAACATTAGCGTCTGTATCCGTCAGATGAACGTCTCCTTCATGCCTACAAAACCCAAAGGAAAAAAAGACAAAAAAAGGACCAAACAAGCAATAACAAAGCCAAGAAATATCAAATAAAAAAAACTGGTACAAAGACACACCCACAACTCCAACTATATAAAGGACTACAATCACTACCATCATCCCTTGCAAACAGGAGACACAGCCAGCAGCAAACACCATTACACAGCAACCACAGACACACTCACAACTCACCCATCACACAACTCGCACACCATCATCACCTCATCAAAATGCACACACACATACAGCCAGCAAAACCAACACCAACCCACCCTCACTTGCACCCTCACACACACATCACTCACCACCACCACCCCCCATCACCATGCCCCCAAAGAAGAATCCAAAGTTCAAAGATAGTGAGTTAGAAGTGCTGGTAGACATGATCATCAGAGTAGAGCTACATTTTTTTGGTACATTGTTTCAAAGGACCCCCATGTCACAGAAAACCAAGATGTGGGCGAGGACTGTGGACCAGGTGAACGCTCAAGCACCAGCAAGGCGCACAAAGGACAATATCCAGAACAGGTGGTATGACGTGCGCAGGAAGGTCAAGAAACTCATCGAAAAAGATCATGCCCTGAGTCAGTGCACCGGCGGTGGCCCTCCTGCCAAACCAGTCTACTGTAGGACCTTGGAGGAGAAGGTGCGGGACATCCTACCACCAGAGAGCATCCATGGGCTAACAGACATACCAGAGCCAGGTGAGTACACAAACAACATACCCAAGATTGTGTGGCAAGGGGACAGTGAAACCATGCACCGCAAGCAAAGCTACACTAACCAAGAGATAATCATCCCAAGATGTGTATGCCAGTCAGACAGACACAATACCTGCCATCTCATAGTGACTTGGAACTGTGTCATGACATGCACCAACCTACATACAAATAGAGCAAGGCAGTGGCACAAAGTCAAATCGACACTGCCAGACAGTTTGCCACCACAAACACACTACCTCACAGTGCAGTTGACTGACAGGAAGGAATAGTGGGGATGCAGGTGAAGTGAGTGTATCCAGAAGCATGATGGGGCCTGTAGTCAAAGATAATGCTCCCCCTCCTGATTGGCCCATCAAGACCTCTCTGAAACATGCCCACATCACAGGGAGTGGAAAATGACTGACAAGATGGCTGACAAAGGGTCCTGCTGTGGGGAGCACAAGGCCCTGCTGGGGCATGTGCGCAAATCAGAAGCAGGACACCACTGACTGACATCCTGAAAGACAACTTGCATGCCCTACAATGGAAGCACGTTTCATGATGGGATGTCTGGCCAGGTGGGAAGGAGGACTGACAGCTCTGACCATACTTACCAGCATGTGGAGACACACCCCGTCCTCAACACAAACTCCACACAACTCACCGGGTAGAATGCATTGACCCACACCTCTGTGAAATATCAGCAAAAGATATCCCGTACTGGGTGCTGCTGTGTGAAGCACAGGGGCTCTCTTTGGACTTGTATACTATTGTGGTGTGCTGCGTTGCCTATTTAGTGTAGCCAAGAGTATGATGGGAGTTGCAGTCACAGACAATCTACACCCACCCACATGGCCCAGCAAGTTCTAACTGAACCATACTCGCCCCACAGGGAGTGGGAAGGGACTGACAGGATGTGTGACACCGCCACCACCACCACCACCATCACCACCCTCCCATCGGCTCCCATCCCAGAGGTCCCTGTAGGCTCCCGTGTTCGGGAGCATGTCTCCTTTGTGCCAGGCACCACACCCCCTGCCCCTGTGTCCCCTGCTGCCCTGAGTGAGGAGTCTGTGGACTTACTTAGACAGATCCATGTAGGGCAGACTCGATGCTGAAGGTCCTCCATGCATACACAAGTCTGTTGACGCAACTGGTGTCGTTCATGGAGGGCATTTCATCGGGCATGTCTGCCCTACAGAGGACCAATCAGTCCATGGCCTCCTCCCTGACGGCAGCAGTGTCCCTCCTCCAACAGTCCCGCACCCCTCCTACCCCTGCACCACCCACGATTCCTAGCAGCCTACCTGTCCCAAGCACACAAACACCTGCACATTCTCACAGAGCCACAGACACGGGCAGCACACAAACACCCAAACCAAGGTCTAGACGTGCACACAAGCAAGCGCAGGGGACTGATACCACACTCACAGGGGCTGGTTTGCAGACACACACACAGTCATCCACAACCACTCCGCAGTCCTCAGAAACCTCTCTCTCCCAGCCCCCTTCCCTAGCCTCACCTGCAACCCCATCTCCACAGAAGCTCTTCCTCGGTGACCTTGGCCTCTTCCCCACCGACCCAGCAGATCCTGATTATACGGGGAAGAGGAAGTCCCCACACACAGAGGGGAGTGCCCCTCATACCCGGACACCCTCCCCCAGGCGCAGTCAGACTGAGACTCCCACCCGCAAGTCCCCCCAGAGCCGGAAGAGCAAGACCCCCCGCCACCACGCAGCTCCAAGGCAAAGTCTCTGTTCTCCATTCCCCAGGCCACCACTCCAGAGGTTCCCCCGCCACTCCCCCCCTACCACTTGCTCCTCCACACCTGGTCAGACGGTTAGTGCCATGTCCCTCCCCTGTCCTGCCGACCTCACCTGCACCCCATTCCGCTCCCATGGATGTAGGCACTGCAGTGGAGTCCACAACCACCCCGTCTGACTTGGGCACTGCAGTGGGGACCCAATCCACTCCATCTGACCTGCCCACTGGAGTTGTGCTGGCACCCACCCCATCTGACTTGTGCCCCACAGTTGTGACTGCACCCACCACTTCAGTCAGCTCCACTGCAGTTGTAAGTGTCTCGCCTGCATCCACCACCTCTTCACTGCCTCCTTCTGCTGCGCCCTGATCCTGTCCCTGCGGTGCCTGGCCTGCCCCCATGTATGCCCCTCCGAGGGGATCACCCCGGTCCTTAGCAGTGCAGGCAAGCAATGTGTGACAGTTGTCACTCTAGTTCACTCCTTGGCATTTGGACATGGACTGGCCATTGGCCCTTTGTTTGAACAGACGTTTAACTTTTAATATGCTGAATAAAGCTTTTTTTTTTTATCCCTGTGAACTTGATTTAGCTGTACATTATGTTGATGATGTTTAACATGCCCTTGCACCTGTATTGCTTGGTTTCCAATGTTGAATACTGATGTGTTGATGTGAGGTATTCCATGTGGTCCATGAGATATGTATCCTCTTCTGGTGGGTATCCATGTCATCCTTTGCAGCTACCTGAGTGTGTCATGATCAACTATTTGTGGACATCTCTGTGAACATTTCATTTGCATGGTCACATCTCTGGCTTGCACACATGCACATATGATGTGCTTCCCATTGTCCAGTTTGTCAATTTCACAGACTTTGTGCACATCACCACTAGACCTACAGGTGTGGGCATCAGTGGTATAGGAGCAACTGGGTCCTCTGTGCAACTTGCTAGACATATGTTTTGAGTATGTGCAGATGACTTAGGGGAGACTCACGTACCCAGGCTGTTGTGACCAGAGCCTTCATTGTGTGGTAACTGATGGCTGACTGACCAAATGTTCTGCTGACATGAGTGAGACGTGCTGTGAATAAGTTTGGCACAGCTGGGCTTCCACAGGAGTTGGGTCCCCTCAAGTAAGTGTGTTGTCCCGTGACATAGCCTGGGCCCATGGTGTATGTTGCATAAGCATGTGTGTGTGTCCACATCCCTTTTCATACACAGGCAGTGTTCCCTTGATATGTTCCTGTTGTTGATGCTTGCTGAGTGGTACTGTGTTCATCCCATAACTTTGCCATGGGCTACCAGATGTGTGGGTGCATGACACATTACTGTTAATTGGTGTATCATCATTGGGATTTGTCAGTCCTGAGTGGTGATGATGTTGTCAGACACAGATGGGACACAGTCAGGGTTCCCCAAGGCACTTGTTTATTCGCAATATCATGTAGTTGTCCCTAGGTGGTACCTTTCAGTGACTGAGACATGTGTATGTGTGTGTGACTGCTCCCACTTGTTGGGTTCAGGGTTGCAATATTGGCAGGTGTCAGCATGTGTGCCTTGTGGTTCTCCTTGGCTTCTGCATTGTCCTGGGACTGTGGCAGGTATTATGAAGGTTACGTGAGCTTTGACGTCATGGCCATGTACCGCATACTGTGCAGTGTGTCTGTCATTCACCAGGGTTGTAAACTGTCCTTGTGTGATGATTCTGTGCACCTTAGTTCCTCCCAAAATTCCTGTGTTTGTCATGGGTGCATGTGCAATGTCACCTGTCCATGTGTGCTTTATAGGTGGGTCTCCTGCAGTGTGACAATATTATAGTGCTGGTCTAGTGAGTGTTTTCTATATTTTATGGCTCTTAGCCAGAGCATTCAGAGCCCAAACGTTCCATTAAAGTACTGTAATTACCATAATAACGAATGGCTTCCCCCACCTCGCTCCTGAACTCCGCCCTCAAAGAATGTGTTCCCTCCCAAGCCCCCTCCACTCAACCACCTTCTCCTTGCCTCAGAGCTCCCCATACATACCTCCCTTTCAGTTCGAGAAGGAATGTGTGACCTGTTCATACACCGGAGCTTCCTCCTAGTACCTGAAAAACAGAAAAGCATTAACCCCAAAACATAATCAACAGGGACAACATGTCCCCCGTCTAAACTACTGTTTAGTATGTGAAACTCATAGTAGGACGATTTAGACCGAGATTGCTATCATGACTCTAGTTTAGCAAAAATATAAAAGACAATACCATCAGTTTCAATACTTCATGCTAAAGCAGTCGTCAAACTGGTGATAGGTTTGTTATAAAAGGATACAGGAGAGTATATATAGTCTTCCAAAGTATTTGTCAATATGCCAAGTCCGTCTCTCTCATCTCCTCAATGAATTCTTTGCTGTCTGCAATGTATCGATGACTAGGCCCCTATGTGATGCCTGTGAGACCTAGACTATTTAACGTTTCCTTTTGCTTCTGTTGGGAACACTGGGAGAGCCAAAGAGTCCTATTCTGGGTTTTGTAGGTATCCGCTCTTGAGGGGCTGGATCTGCCCTTCGGATGTGGGTATCCTCAATAGTGTCATGTCCTCTGACACGTCGGTGACATGATAGGCTTTGTTGTGCAGATCAAAGGCGAGCTCAAACGGATAAGCCCAGTGATATTTGACATTCATTTGTCATTGCTTCTCTGTGACTAGCCTGAATTGTTGGCGACAGGCTAGAGTCACTGGGGCTACATCTTGATAGAGTGCACGGGTAGCCCCTTGAAAGGTCACAGTGTCCCGCTTCCTAGCAGCCTGGAGGATGGCTTCCTTCATTTTAAAAGAATGCAGCTTAGCCAATGCATCCTTGGGCACAGCTTGTCACCTGTTAATGGTTTCCCTACCCTGTGCACTCTCTCTATCTTGACCTTATGGGCATTGTGCCAAGGACCTCCGAAAAGAGCCCCACAACGAAGGCCTCTAGATCTGGCCCCTCTGCTCCTTCTTCCAGATTTCTAATCCAAGTGTTCTCTCTGTTTTTCAAATCCTCATTCTTGAGTATGGAGGCTTGTAATTGCGTTTGGAGAGATTGCGTGAGTTATCTCATTTGTTCCGTGCGTTGCTTGAGAGCAAGTGTTTTAGCCTCCACATCCAGCATTCTACTGCCCATGGAGTCGATGTCCTGTTGCAGCGAGACCAGTTTACCATTTAAGTCAGGCTTTAATGTCCCCAGGGAGGTGGCCATATCAGCTTTGAGTTCCTCTCGTAACTCCTTCTTAAAATTGTGCAATGAATAAAGAAGAAGTAAAGAGCCATGATGTTGCTCTGTTCTGCAGTCGATCGGCTGCCTTGGTAAATAGCTGGATACCCTATTACTTTGTTGTTTTTTTGGCAGCATAAAGAGAGTTTAGGGTCCGTAGGAGGGGCACTCCACTCTAGGAAATCCTCTAATAGCTGATTCTCAGGTAGGGCCACAGTGGATGGAGCGAAGATGGTGCCGTCCACACCCAAAGTGGGGCCTACTTCCCAACAGCCCTGATATTACCATCTGATCCCCGTTGAAAACTATTAAAGGGTCACAGGCAGTGTATTAGGACCCAGTAGGTGGCTTCCAGCACCCCCGCCCCAGTGTGTATTCTCATCGCACCTCAAGTCTGCCACTGATCTGAGGCTTAAAAGGTGCACTTCTAGCCCAGCTCAGGACAATGGTTTCCACTGCTCCCTCTTATGAATAAGTCTCCTTGGGGTGCACTAAGGATCCCCCTCCATAGTTTCTGTCTGCCTCGAGGTCATACAGCAGGCTGCCATGTTAGGCTCAGGCATCAGGAGCCGCTCCTCCACAGTCTTAATCATTCCTCAGTAGTGTGTCCCCGCTCAGGCCCTCTGTCTGTATCAGCAGGAGCTTCAGCCAAGGCCCAGCACCTTTTGAATTCTTTGTCTTTTTCCCTCCTGCTGCGGGGTCGGGCCGCCATTTTAAAATCAGGCAGGTCGCGGCTCCCAGCTATTCTGCTTCTCTGCTCCAGTACAGAAGTCACCCACAGTTGTGCCGTGGGCAGTCAGTAGTTACCGGAGCACCCTCCTGGAACTGGTGGGGCCCCCTCCCATTGTGGACAGGTGATTTGGGGTGGGCAGTTTTGCCTGGGCACTTCAGGTCCTGTTGCCACTTGTCAGCCGATCCGGTCCACGTCCTCCATCGCCACTCACTATCAGTTGTCTGTGGCCACCAGTTTTCTCCTGCGGTGACAGTGAGTGCAAAGGCGATGAGCCCCAACTGGAGGGCAGCAGCGGGTCTCTGCAGCATGACCTGTTCTCCAACTGTGTGGTGGTTCAAGGGGGTAGGCCTGCCCGCTGGCCCTGCATCATTCTGCTCTCGCTGATATCTGCTGTCATCTGGCCCTAGAACACTCCCAAAGGACTTTGACCGCACACAGGCCGCTCCTCAGCAGTTATGCCTTGCCGAATCTCCAGCGATGGCACCCCGCAGACATTAGTGTCCCTTAAATTCACTGAAGGTGGTAACGGAGCCATCATGGATCATGTCCACACAGCCATCTTGGCTGGTAATGCCTCTCTTAAAAAATATGTTTAACAGTTTTGACTCACCTGAGCTTGGACTCCCTGATCCAGAGACCATTGAGAATTGGATGCAAAGAAGTAAGTTGCTAAATTCACTGTTTAGGAGAGAACTTTCAACTTGAAAGAATTATGAGTTTTTGTTGACTCTGGAACCCTACTCATGTCAACAAAGTTAGATAAATACAGGACTACCTAGCCAGCAACTTGAATATTGTGTAGACTTCAAGGAGACTAGGCTTGGCTTACAGCATAAGTAAGCATTGTCAGAGATGACTGGTTTCCTGTCTTCTTGCAGAAGCTTTGGACAAGCCTGGATGTATGAAGACCTCTGGGCTGTGACCTTTGGGGGAGGGAGCAAGACTGCTATTTCTGTCAATGTATTAAGTGTCCTGACTGATGGAAATGTGCACGTGGGTGGAGAGTGATGGATCTGGGTGGAAAACATCTCAATGACCTGTAACCGCCTTGGACCACAGGATCCCTGCAGCACAGCTGGCCTACATGAATTGCCTTGGTCACAGAGGTTCAAAGACACTTTTCTGCAAACATTACATGAGGGCCTGCAGGTCCCCAGCCCTGCCCATTATCCTTAATGTGTCTATTGCTGATCTTTACATTCCCTTAGAGACTCACACTTAACTCCCTAACCCCTCCCCGCCAACCTTCGTACCCAAGTATCACACCCCCTTCCTTCGAAGTCCTTGTCTTCCTTCCCAACCTTTTGCCTCAGTAGGTTATAATTATCAGCATCCAAAAGCCCCAAGACCCTGTGTTGTTTTGGACATGTTAGGCCTCTTCTAATTCCCATTGTGATTGGCAAGTACCAGGTCCTACGACTTGTTGAAAGTATTTGTGAGGTGTAGAGTGCTCTGTGCCAATGTATCATTGCCTTGGAGTGACCAAAGTCTCTGAATCCAGAGCTCCTCTGTAGGCCAATATCATTTGCCTTGCCACTAATTATAAATGTTATATGGCTTTGCCCTTTATAGAACCTAACACGTATAAGTAATGGGGTGTTTACCCAAGGAAAATTGTCTCCGAGCATCGCTCCTCAGATGGAAACACAGTAACAGAGTTGCAGGTAGCAGAATTGCTGCCCTTCAGCAAGAACATATTCCGCTTTCACTTATTCAAAGGATTTACATTTTCAGTTGTTAAACAGATCACTCAATCTACAGCAACCTCTTTCTCCCATGCTGCAAATCCATTCCTAGGCAACCAGAACTAAATGCAGTATTTCCAAATAAGGACAGAATAGTGATGGCATTACAACTAGTCATCTTTTCTTGGCCACTTAGTTCCGAAGCTTGAATGTGGTTATTATGGCTAGGGAGGCACAGAGGCCGCAACCTACCCCTTGATCTCTTAGGACCCAGGGGATCTGTTCCAGAGAGCGCAAAGCAAGATTCTGATCAATAACGCACCACAATTTATTTAATTCCCCAAGTCACCATTCAACATATATTGAAGGTAGAAGCTTTGGTAGTAATGCAGCAGATGTGGTACACCCAACCCACCCAGTCTCGTATGAGCTGAGCACCTTGATAGAGGACAGATTTTGCTCTGCCGGATGTAGGAGTGCATTATAATCCTGAGTAGCACCCGCATATAATCTTTTATTGTGCCAATATTGGGTCATTAGTTTGTGTAATGTAATAACGTGAAAAGCGAAGTGTTCGGTATATTTCAATGTCAACATGAAGAAAAAATGTGAAAGGACGTGTGGTTAGATGAAAACGTTAAGGTTTAAAGCTCATATGTGTGGTTAGCGAAAACATTTGCAATTAGTGTGCTTATGTGACGTGCTAGTGAACATACTCAATCATAATGTTCATTCATACGCTTGCTCTATGGAAAATATGTGTCATTTCTTATGTTGGTTGAATTCTGTAGGCCTAAAGTGTAGTTCTCCCTGAGACTCAGTTAAGATTTCTAGTTAAATTCATGTGTATGCAGAATGTCTTTCTCATGCTGCTGTTGCAGGTGGAAGAAATTAATCCTTGTTAGTTTGAATAATGTCTTTGTTTTAGGAGTTAGCCTTAGGGAGGAGAAGATACATTGAACGGCGATGCTGATAATGTCATACGGTGTTTTTTGTCACTGGAGAAGAGCCAGGGATTCAAGATTATTGAGCCAAGGTCTGGGAGCATCGTTGCCACATGGAAACTTAACCAAGAGGAGGTTCCTTAGACGGATGGTGTGATGTTACGTAGAATTGTGTGACGTCTTTGCACAGGTTGATCTATTCAGCCTAGGGGCAGAGTCCGGGAGACTTCTGACTTGCCATGAGAAAGAGAGCATCTTAGAACAAGCTCTGTACCTTTATGCTACTAGACCCATTCTAAGTGAATGGACTTCTTAGGAAGCCTTCACCTGCTGACTCCTTTACAGAACTTGCTTGGGGAATGCTAATCAGGGATGTCATGTTAGCAGTAGTATAGGGACAGAATAAATGTGTTTTACTTAACGAACTATTAACATCTGTGCCGTTATCTTCTGTGTTTGGATTTTGGAACTGGTTACTCTGTGCATGCTGCACCGACTTAAGTTCACTAGTAGGAGTGGCTTTGAATTCATTCCAATGTATTTCTACACCCCCGTTTTGAGGTATTTGTATGTCCAACTGTTTTTGGCTTTGTAATAAACTAACTGAAATATAGATCAGACTCTGTGATCCTTCGGAGTCATGGTTCCTTGGAACTGTAATGTGTAATTGGCTAACGATTTTCCTCCCCTTTTCACTTTCAAGCAGACAAAAAGAGTCATCAGCCAGGGGTTCCTGAGCAGATCTAGAACATGGAACGTGGCTCCTTCAGTTGGTAGCAGTATAGGATGGTTGTCTCTTGAAGTGAGGGTAGAATCTAAAAAACTCAAAAAAGATTTAGACCCATAGAGCCCCAAAATAGGCCCCAATGATCGAGAGTAGAGAACAACTGGCTTTGGCAGAGACCGACGGAGATTGATGCTGTAAAGAGAACAGCAGTGAACAGAGGAGTGAGTATCAATAGGGATGCTATGTGTGTTAGATTGCGGGAGTGTGTTGATCGTGTGATGTCTTGCGGAGTTGGGATGAAAGTCGAGTGAATGTGGTTTTCGGATCGGACGTGGTTCAAGAGTTTTGTTTTGTTTTTGTTATCCGGCTCAAGAGTAGCCTAAAATCCCGGGATTTATTTGTGGTGTATAAAACACCAACGTGTTGTAATTGTCTGTACATTGGTTTGTTGGGAAGTCGTGAAGCGCTATCGACAACCCGCCTGAGACAGGGAAATTTGTGTGAGTGGATTTGTTAGGATCGTTTGGAAAGCCTCGTGCGCAGAGGTGGACTATATTGCTTCAAGTAACCAGCACAGGTCGAGGGTCACTGTGTGTGAACGTGCTTGAGTGATTGAATTCTATTGATCTTTTAGAAAGGCAGACAATTACTTGTTTTGATGATTGCGAGAGCTTATGGGTATGGTGAGATAGTGAAGGAGAGTGAACCGCTGCGAAGTGGAAAGATTGACGTCATGGAGTGCAGCGCTGCAATAGGTCAGTTGGTGTAACACCACGCTGGGATTGGTTGGTGATCATCCAGAATTTGAGGTGAGTATATCTTGCCGGTTGAAAAGAAAATTTGACTTGATCATGCAATGTTTTACGGTATTATGTGATCTGTACAGGGGATATAGGGGAGTGGTGACTCGAGTGGGTGAGGAAGCATCACCCGAGGATATCCCAGCACACTACATGGCAATGAACATAGGACTTTATAGCATTGTTTGGCTTACAAATTGGCATAAGATCACTGAAAAAAAGGGAGATTTGGCTTTTCGATGTTCTGGTTCATTTTGATTGGAGGTAAGATATCAGTTGAGGGGAGTGATGTCTTCATTACGACCACCATCTAGACCAACACAGTTTGAGGCACTGGATGCTTGGATGCGAGCAGCTCAGGCAAAAAACAGAGAAAAATGTCAGGGGAAGATGAGAAGGGCAATGAAAGCATACCAGGATGCGCAATGGGATGCACAGTTGAAGAGGTGGAGAGTAGACACCATTGAGGGAGAGAGATGATATCCACTGTTGGTGAAGGAGGGAGACACTCGGAGTAGGAAAGATTGCAACAGGAGCTGAAGGGACAGGGATATCAGCATTTGGAGGTGCAGAGTCAAGTGACGTCAACGCTGCTATACAGTTACCAGAAGCCCTTAGGGTACCGGTCACCATCGGA
Source organism: Triturus cristatus (assembly GCF_964204655.1). Taxonomy (NCBI): domain Eukaryota; kingdom Metazoa; phylum Chordata; class Amphibia; order Caudata; family Salamandridae; genus Triturus; species Triturus cristatus. The sequence goes on along the minus strand of NC_140591.1, from coordinate 333,130,306 downwards.
CCTGTAGCGTGTGTGTATGATCCGAGTTTAGGGGAAAACGTCAGTCAACAGCAGTCATGATTGGGAGTCAGGGTCAACCCAGGGCGTAATGTGATGATGAATGGAAACAGTCCATTTTTGATGCCCCTCGAAGCTAGTACCCCATTACCAGCAAATGCAGATCTTTTAAGGGTGATGTTGGGTCTAGTAGTACAAGTTACTGCTTGTGTAACTATATATCTGTAGGAGACATTAGTTAGTGATAGATTCCTTATCTTAGAATATCCCCAGACATCAGACTGGATCTAGAAAGTTTTCGTCAGCAGTACCCCTGTGCATCGGAAGGTGGCGTCGTGCAGCTCCGCGTCCGTTTCTGGCATCGTAAGCGCCGAGATGACATCACGAAGACTACTTAGGCGCCACCCATGCTCGCTGACGTCAGTTCTGTACATGACTTTCCGTGCCAGGAACGCAGAGCCATGCAAGAAACTGACCACTGGTGCCATGAAACTAGGGCCCTGAAAAGGATGATCTTAACCCTAGAAATCAGTTCACAGAATGGGGAGGATGGGTGGGGCGGTAAGGAATCTATCACTAACTAATGTCTCTTACAGATATATCGTTACACAAGTAGTAACTTGTGCATCTGAAAGAGACACGTTAGTGATAGATTCCTTACCTTAGAATAGATACCCCAGCAATACCAACCCCGGTGGTGGGTCTGCGAACAAAATCACACCAGAAAGTCACGGAGAACAGAACGGCCAAAGAAGCTGTCTCTCCAGACTTGGCCGTCTAGGCAGTAGTGCTTGTAAAAGTGTGCAGCGAGGCCCACGTAGCTGCCTGACAGATGTCCTGCAAGGGAACGCCGCATCCCAAAGCAGTAGTGGCTGCAGTTGCCCTGGTAGAATGGGCACACAGCCCCACAGGAGGCTCCTTCTTAGCCAACGAGTAACAGGCTTTGATGCAGAGAACGACCCACCGAGAGATGGTCCGTTTGTGCACAGCCTGACCTTTTTTGGAGCCCACGTAGCCAACAAAAAGTTTGTCATCCACCTGGAACTATTGTGTGCGCTTCAGATAGAACGAGAGAGCACGTTTTGGGTCCAGACGATGGAGCTTCTCTTCTTCTTTTGAAAGATGCAGAGGCGGAAAGAAGGTGGGCATAGTGATGGTCTGCCCAATGTGGAAGGGCATGACAACCTTTGGCAAGAAAGAAGGATGAGTCCTTAAAACCACTTTGTCCGGATGAACGGAGAGAAAAGGAGGTTTAGAAGAAAGAGCCTGGAGCTCACTCACTCGAGGAAAGTTGTCTTTAGAGTGAGAAGACGTAAATGACAGTTATGAAGTGGCTCAAAGGGAACACACATCAGATAGGTCCCATTGAGGCATTATGAAGGGCACGGGAGGAAGCGTGTGTGTAATGCCTTTCAGGAAGCGATTAACAATTGTCTGAGGTCAAAGATGGGATGCAGGCCTCCTTTCTCTTTCTTGGGGACCAGAAAGAAGTGGGAATAACAACCACGTCCTACTTCTGGCCCAGGAACGCACTTGATGGCCCCCTTGGCCAAGAGGGCTGCGACTTCCTGCTGGAGAAGCACAAAATGGTCCCCCGACATGCGGTGGAACTGAGGTGGCTTGGCTGAAGGTGTAGTCTCGAAGGGGAGGGAGTAGCCCCTTCGGACGATTTGCAGCAACCGCCTGTCTGAGGTAACGGAACACCAGTGAGGAAAGTGATGGCGAATTCAGCCGCCCACCGGCGTGGGGTTTGCCCCAAAGCTCGGACCAGGAAGGCTTTGAGGTGGAAGCTGCGGGAACGGAGGTTGACTGACCCGCACGCCAGCCCCCTGCCCCGCCTCGGCGGAAACCACGTCCACATAGAGGTTGGTTCTGCGCAGGCTTTTGGCTGAACGAACGTGTCGGGCGCCCCTTCCGTGGCCACGAAAGGAACGAAAAGCAGACGTGGTTGGGCACGGGGTGGAGAGACCTAAGGACTTGGCTGTAGCCCGGGAGTCCTTAAAGTGCTCCAGCGCACTATCTGCCTTATAGTCAAATAGACGAGTACCATCAAAGGGCACGTCCATAAGAGAACTTTGAACATCCCTGGAAAAACCAGTGGACCGCAACCAGGCATGGCGACGGAGGGCCATCATCGTGGAAATCACCCTACCCAGTGAGTCCGCGGTGTCCAGCCAACACCTAATGGCAAACTTTGCTGCATCTTTCCCCTCAGCAACAGCTTGGGAAAGCACTGTCTGAGCCTCCTCCAGACACTGAGGCAGCACCTGTGCAACCATGTCCCACACCGCATGGGAATAGTGGCCCAAGAGGCATGCGGTGTCCATCGACCCAGCCCTAAGCTGGCAGATAAACAGTTTCTTGCCGAACTGTTCTAGCTTTTTGGATTCCTTATCCGGCGGAGCAGTAGGGAATGCGCTTTGGGAAGTGGAGGCCTGGATCTCCGGGGTTTGGTCGGTGGACAGAAAAGCAAGGTCACCCGGTGCTGGCCGATGGCGCCGGGCCACATTCCTATCCACGGGAACCCCCGTGGCCGTTCTTGACAAGGTGCCCATCTAGACATCAGTTAATGCCTCATTGAACGGAAGCAGGGGCTCCGAAGAGCTCGTCGCCGGCTGAAGTACTTCAGTAAGGAGATTAGTCTTGAGGGTCACTGTAGGCAGGTCAAGGTCAAGGGCCTCAGCTGCTCTACGGAGCACCACAGTGTATGTGGCGCCCTCCTCCATAGCCACAGCAGGAGGAGAAAGAAAACCAGGGTCAGAGGAGAGGTCAAGGCCACTGGCATCCTCTAGTTCTTCTGTCCATTCCGGTTCTGACCCGCACTGCTGTGCGAGAGGGTCCTCAGACCCTCCCAGTCGTCCCCTTCCTTGACTGCCCGTGAACAAGCTGCGGCGGTGGTGGGGGGACAGGGGAATACAAATGGTCGAACAACGCCAGGAACAGTGCTGTGTCCCAATTAGGGTCCCAACTAGGAGCAGAATTGTCCGGGAACCCGGGCAAGGGCAGTGGTGGAACGAACGGAACCCACTGTGGTGCCGGGATCGGAGCCGTGGGCGGCGCCGGGCCGCTGCCACTGGCGGAGGACCCTGTGGCGCCAGAGCCGCCGGGCAGAAGAGCCGGCGGCAAGGGAGGGCCCTCAACTGGGACCGCGGGGCCCGAAGGCACGCCGGCGGGAGCCCGAGGCCTGAAGAGGTGGTCCATGGGTGCAAGAAAATCTTGCACCTGGGCAGGAGTAGCGGATCTGCGCTTGCTGGCGTGGAAAAAGAAAGAACTGACATCAGCGCACATGGGTGGCACCTAAGTAGTCTCCGTGACGTCATCTTGGCGCATACGATGGCAGCGACAGACGCGGAGCCGCACAACGCCACCCTCCGACGTGCAGGGGTACTGCTGACGAAAACTTTCCGGATCCAGTCTGACGCCTGGGGATATTCTAAGGTAAGGATTCTATCACTAACGTGTCTCTTTCAGATCAATACGATCAGTGTCATTGGAGAATTTGATTTGAGAATGTGGAAGTTCCAGTTAGAGGACCCATGTAAAAGATATCAGAGGGAGGAGCAGACCAGAAAGATTCTGGAGAGCAGCACATTTGCAGACTACAGCATTGGAAAACAGACAAAGGAATTAAAGTAGTGAAAGAGAAGGACAGAGTAGCGTCTCAAGTCAGGGTACGATTAAAGCTGCAGTGAAGGCAAAATTGCTAGACGTAGTGAGACTGAAAGCAGAAGTGCATGAGATAATCAGTGGATTCTTGTCTTTGGAGAGGATAGAACTTTATGAACAGGATGAGTTGTTATTTGTTGCAAAGGATGTCATTTGTTAAGCAAGGCGAGGACATGAGAGACTGACAGAATTTGCTCATAAATATGATTTGGATTTGTCCAAGACAAAGATGTTACAGGAAAACGATAGGTTAACCTACACTGATCAGGAACTAGAAGAGAAATGCGTCATAGTAAGAAGACACATTCGGGAGCTTGGCATAGGGATATGCGCATGGAGCTTGCGCGATAAATGGGAAGAAAGATGGTCAAAAAAGAAGAATGGAAGGAAGTTGGTGGAGATGCGCCTCTGCCAGGAGGGGGTATACCAGGGGTTGAGGCTTACCTATTGCAAGATGTACCAAGTGGAGGGTATGTGCATGTGCTTTGGAGCAGGGGCGAGTTGGCAGCATTCAAAAATAATTTTCCTCAGCTGAGGGAGAGACCTGCTGAGTGGAATAAGCAAGTTGATTGCTTTGTGAAGATTTTGCAGGTGGTGTGGATTGATTTGAACACATTGTTTGACATTGTGGTTCCTAGCGATTTATGGTCCGCTTGTAGGCTTGCTAATGATTGGCCGTCTACTGAACTAGATAGAGACCCCATAACTCATGGTCCTTCACATTTGGTTATGGAAAAGTTTGAACAGGTAATTACATGGTTACAGTCTAAGATTGCCCCACAAGATATCGATTGGGTTAAGATAGATCAAACCACCCAAGAGCCAAAGGAATCAGTACATTCTTATTATAAAGAGCTTTTGCAAGCCTTTAAGCAGAACAGTGGGTTGGATACTCTAGATCCAAAAGATATGGGACAGTTTGTTTCTAAGTTCGTGCTAGGACTGAGACCAGAGATTAGTGTCATGATTCAACAACATCAGCTGGCATAATGAGTCCGTGGACGAGATCCTATGGTATGCCAGATATTGTAGTGACAAGGTGGATTCCAAGCACAGGAAAATTAAGGACAACTTAATGTTGGTCCTGATGAGGAATGCAAATAGAGTAGAGAAGGCATAGACAAATTTGAGGAACTTTAGGTCGGAATCAGAGAAATAACTAAGGAGTGACCCAGAATGTGTAAAACCAGAAAGGGCAGGTAAGAGGGAAAAGGAACAGATTCCAAGCTGGGGGCAGACATTGGTACCCTTAAGAAAACCACTGCTTGCCATTATTGTCACAAAATCAGGCATTGTAAGCATGAGTGTCGAGCAAATCCAGCAAATCAGTTTCAGGGTGAGGAAATTGTAGAGGCACCTGATGTTATAAATACTGTGATAAGGCCTAGATGCATAAATGGGGGAGGGGTCCGAATCAGCTAGTGCAAGTTCCCTAACCTCCGAGAATTTCGCAGGGCAGCCGAGTGTATCATCAAATGCCCGTCATGGAGACTTTGGACGGATTTGATCTGGATCCATTGCAACAACAGTGCCTGAGGTGGGTGGAAGACTGTACCCTTGTGGCAGTCTTAGAGGTAGACCAAAGTGGACCGTAAGTGGAGGCAGGCGTAGATGGTCATCCCATTACATTTTTGATTGATTCTGGTGCTACCCGTTCTACTGTGAGATACGCAGTAGTCCCAAGCCTACCCCTCTTGGGACAATCGATCCAAGTTGTAAGATTTTCCAATAGGAGAATGACAACCCCATTAACAGACGAGATACCAGTGAGAATTTGAACATTCCAGGATCAACACCAGTTTGTGGTGTGCAATTCGAGTCCAGTCTGTGTGTTGGGACGTGATCTTCTGTGTAAATTGAATTGTACCGTCTATTGCACACCCATAGGAGTAGAATTGCAAACTAATGATGATGATGTTGCGTTTAAACTGGCGAACCAGAACCACTGAGTAGACATGCTCCCTGTGTGACAAGCCATGTGATCTGAGGGACACCGTCTCTTCTGTGGTGTTGGACTTTACAGGAGAAGAGATAGGATTGATTCGAGGGGTTGAGCCAGTCTGCAAACAGATCAAGCCAAACGCCGAATTTCCGAGAACGCCCTAGTACAACCCGACCCGGGAAACGGTGGCAGGGATTACACCTGAAATTGAGTCTATGATCGCACAGGGCATTATAAAGGAGATTATAGGAAGTCCATGCAATTCACCTATAATGGTGTTACAGAAATATGGTGGTAAGTACTGCATTGTTCAAGACCTGTGGAAGGTCAATTTGATAGTGATTCCATGCTGCCCTGTGGTACCGAATCCATCCATGATCCTATTTCAAATTCCTTGTGAAGCTGAATGGTTTACCGTGATTGACTTATGTCAAGCCTTCTTTTCGATACCTAACATGGGGAAAGACAATTTTTATTTGGTTTCTGGCTGGAGAACCGTGTGTTAGCATGGTCTTTAACCAGATCCTGAAAAAGAACCTTGAGAGCTTGGTGTTGCAGCAAATCTCAGTGCTCGTGCAGTACATTGACGACCTCCTAATTGCTTCGGAAACTGAGGAGGCTTGTAGGGTTGACACTATTGCTCTTCTGAATCACTTGGCAGAAAATGGACACAAGGTGTCCCAGAGCAAGCTTCAGTATTGTTTACCCAAAGTTCAGTATTTGGGTCATCGCATTGAGAAAGGCAAGAGAAAGGTGTCACGAGACTGAATTGTGGCGATCATGAAAATGAATCCGCCTACCACACAAAAGGAAGTCAGAATGTTTGGCTACTGCCGACAATGGGTCCCAAACTTCTCATTGAAGGTGAAGCCCTTACAGAGATTGACACACAAGGATGTGAGCAATCCAGTACCATGGGATAACAACGGCTTGGTTGCCTTCTTGGAGCTGAGAGAAAGCCTGTGCTGCACTCCAGCTCCAGAAATGCCTGGCTACAACAAATCATTTTCATTATTCTGTTGTGAGAAGGAGGATTGTGCTCTACCTGTGCTCACCCAGGTACATGGCCATGTCACTTCTCAGCTCCATTAGATCCTGTAGCTTCGGCATTGCCCAGATGTCTCAGATCCATTGCTGCAACTGGTGTCAGCATTGAAAGATGTGAAAGTATTGTGATGGGTCATCCTCTTACTGTTTATGTTCCACACTCAGTTGAGCTCCTGCTGACAAGAACCTAAACACAGTACTTGAATGAACAACAGGCTCACACGATATGAGCAGATCTTATTGGCTTCTGAGAATGTCACCTTGAAGGGATGTTCTGTGTTAAATATTGCTACTTTGATGCCTGTTCCTAATGTTGAAGGAGAAGAGTGTGAGGGCCATCACTGTCTGGACGTGACTGAACTCTGTACCAATCTGAGACCCGACAGTGTCGATGAGCATCTACCTGAATCTGACCAAGTCCTTTTTGTTGATGGTTCATGCTTAAGAAACAATGAGGGTTACTTGAGAGCAGCTTTTGCTGTGTGTACCATTTCTGGAGTTGCGGAAGCTGCTTGTCTACAGGGAGTACACTCCGCACAGGTAGCTGAAATAATTTCCTTGACCTGTTCATTCCTTGTTTCTGATCAAATCCGAGTCTCCCTCTATACCGACAGCCAGTATGGTTTCGGTGTGGTTCATGACTGCGGACAGGTATGGTCGCAGAGGGGGTTCTTAACATCATCAGGATCTCCTATAAGAAATGGGGAGTATGTGAGTAGATTGTTGGAAGCCATACAGAGGCAAAAGGAAGTGGCCGTCGTGAAATGAGCTGCCCATGGGAAGTGGGAGGATTTTGTGACCATGGGGACTAGATACACGGACAAAGTTGCCCGCTTTTGTGCTAATCATGCTTGCATTTTTAATGGGGATAACTCATGAGGGGTCACAGAGAGAGCCGAATTCAGCATGATGCTAGCCATAGTGGATACTTGGGATGAGGCAGGCGTCTGCAGGGAAAAGTGTAAGATCAAGAGGCAGCTGGTTGGATCAATGCAGGTTGTGAGACAAGAGATGATGGCATTTCCATTTCAACCGTTGGTAGGGCAGTGTTACCAGATTGTTTGCTGAGCCCTATGGCGAGACAAATTCATGGAGCAGTTCACATTGGAAGAGATGCGATGATGCGAGTGTCAGGCAAAAGTAGTTTAACCCGAGGGGTCGTGTGTTTGCCGAAGCAGTGTCCCATAGATGTGTTATGTGCCAACAGATGAATGCTGGAAAGAAAACTGTGGTTGCTTTGAGTCACATTGGGAAGTCTGGGAGACCTTTCAACAGAATTCAGCTTGACTTCACTGAGATGTCTAGGTGTAATGGACTGAGGTACATCCTACAAAAATGTGTCGAAAAAGTGATTTTTTCAGCTAAAATTGAGGTTTGCAGGGGATTAAGGGTAGGAAAATGTTGGGGGATTCACGCAAACCATACCTCACTAGACTCCCCAGGGTCTCTAATTTTCAGAAAGGTGTGTGTTTGGTAGGTTTCCCTAGATGGCTGCGAGCCCAGGGCCAAAAAACCAGGTGCCCCCTCTGCAAAATCAGGTCGTTTTGTGATAGGTAATTTTGAAGTCTACACAGTACAATTTGGGCCATTTCCTGTTGCTGCCACTATGCCTACTCACACAAGTGAGGTACCATTTTTATCAGGAGACCTGGGTAACCCTGGTTGGTAGGAAATTTGTGTCAGCCCGGTGATCCTACAACTTTCCCACACAGAAATGTAAGAAAAATGTGATTTGTTCAACAAAATTTGAGCTTTGCAGGGAATTTTTGGTGGAGAAACTGTGTGAGTTTGGTAGGGTTCCCTAGATGGCCGCTAAGCCCGGGGCCAAAAACCCAATTCCCCCCCCCCCCCAGCCAAACCAGGTCGTTTTATGATGGGTGATTTTGAAGTATCCACAATACGTTTAGGGCCCTTCCCTGTCGCGGATACTTGACCCACCCACACAAGTGAGGTACAATTTTTATCAGAAGACTTTGGAGAATGCGAGGTGGGTGGAAGTTTGTGGACCCTGCAGATTCTAGAACTTTCCACCACAGAAATGTGGGCAAAATCTGTTTTCCTGACAAAGTTTGAGGTTGCAAGGGATTCTGGGTAACAGAACCTGGTGAAAGCCAGACAAATCACCCCATCCTGGATTCCCCTGGGTATCTAGAGTTAAAAAATGTATAGGTTTGCTAGGTTTCCCTAGGTGCCGGCAGAGCTAGCAATCAAAATCTACAGCTCGGCACTTTGCAAAGAAAGGTCAGTTTTCACTGTAAAAATGTGTTGTGTCCATGTTGTGTTTTGGGCCGTTTCTTGTCGCGGGCACTATGCCTGCCCACACAAGTGAGGTATCATTTTTATTGGAAGACTTTGGGGAATGAGAGGGGGGGTATTTTGTGGATCCACTCAGATTCCAGAACTTTCCATCACCGAAATGTGAGGAAAATGTGTTTTTTTTTTACAAAGTTTGAGGTGTGCAAGGGACTCTGGGTAACAGAACCTGGTGAGAGCCAGATAAGTTACTCCATCCTGGATTCCCCTGGGTGTCTAGTTTTAAAAAATGTATAGGTTTGCTAGGTTTCCCAAGGGGCCGGCAGAGCTAGGGTTCAAAATCCACAGCTAGGCACTTTGAAAAAAACGGTCAGTTTTCACTGTAAAAAATGTGGTTTGTCCACTTTGCGTTTTGGGACGTTTACTGTCGCGGGCACTAGACCAACCCACGCAAGTGACGTACCATTTTTATCGGCAGACTTTGGGAATGCAGAGAGGGTTGAATTTTGTGGATCTACGCAGATTCCAGAACTTTCCATCACAGAAATGTGAGGAAAACGTGTTTTGTTTCACAAACTTTGAGGTTTGCAAGGGATTCTGGGTAACATAACCTTGTTGTCTAGTTTTAAAAAATGTATAGGTTTGCTAGGTTACCCTAGGTGCCTGCAGAGCTAGGGTTCAAATTCTACAGATAGGCACTTTGCAAAAAAGGATCAGTTTTCACTGTAAAAATGTGGGGTGTCCAAGTTGCATTTTTGCCCGTTTCCTGTCGCAGGCACTAGGTCTACCCACACAAGTGAGGGTACCATTTTTCTCAGAAGACTTTAGGGAATGCGAGGCGGGTGTAATTTTGTGGATATACACAGATTCCAGAACTTTCCATCGCAGAAATATGAGGAAAATTTGTTTTTTTATTACAAAGTTTGAGGTTTGCAAGGGGTTTTGGGTAACAGAACTTGGTGAGAGCCACTCATGTCACCCCATCCTAGATTCATCTGGGTGTGTAGGTTTAAAAAATGTATAGGTTTGTTAGTTTTCCTATGTGCCAGCTGAGCTAGGGTTAAAAATCCACAGCTAGGTACTTTGAAAAAAAGGTTCTGTTTTCACTGTAAATATGTGGAGTGGGCACGTGGCCAACCATCATGGCCGATCGGACATAACTCAGATCGGCTCCTCTCCAGGCTCTGCAAGATCTCCGCGGCATAAGGCACCTACAGCACCCAAAACCGACTCACCTGCTGTCGGAAGACATCCGACAGTGAGGGGTGTCCGCCAGGGTGAGCTGGAAGCCCCGGGTGTCGTTCCGTGAAGCAGGATCGATCTGGTGGTCGGAGCCCGCGGCGCTTCGTAAAATGGGGGCCGCTCCAGAGTCTGCTCTCTGTGACGGGCGTGGCTCCCCCGAGACCTGAGGGGAGCCGCACGACATCTGAAGGAATAGCGGACACCGGGGGGAATATTTTGCTGACCTCCCTAGCCTCTCCAAATCTCACGGCAGCACGAGTCCCGCAGAGGTGTCCGTGACGGGAGGGCGGCGCTCCAAGTCAGGACCCCCACCGGACAGAGGAGACCTTCTTGGGTGCTGTAGCCCTTAGGACCTGGCACCGACAGAAGCACCAGGTATGGAGGGAAGTGAAGGGGCACCCCCGCCACGAGCAGAGACACTGGGAACACTTGCGAGCAGCTTGCCGCCTGACCTTAAGATGGCGGCGGTCAGGCGCCATTTAACAGCCTCGTGGGGAGCCCTGAACCATGGCCCTGTAGCACGCATGCTGCCTCTGTCCCAGGCGCCCACTTAATGTGAACGAAGAGTCTCTGGGGCCCACTACTCTTCAATAAGCAATCTCTCCTATGGCGATGCTCCAGTGGCAGGGAGCTCTGTGGCATCAGACAGGAGGGAGTGTGGACTACAGAGTAGGGAGACCCACTGAGGCCCTGGGTGGCACCGAGCCTCGGACAAAAACACACCCCCTCAGGTATTATTTGCCAGTTGAGGAGAGAGCATGAGCGGACGGACAGGGGCTGCTTCCAGTCGATGAGCGGTGAGGGGCTACTACACTACTTGAAGGGGGTCCCTGGGCCCCGTGAAGCAGGTCTCTGATGCAGAGCAACCCAGGCGGTGGCTTGTGAACCCCGGGCAGCGGGCCCCCAACAAACAGACTCAAGGAATTCCCGAGATCTCCAACAAGATTTTAGCTGGACCCAGTGGTGGCCCGTGCCGTCGGCGCTACTCACACATCTTCCCTCCCAAGAACATGTCCCAACCTACGCAGGGGCGCAGAGACGGGGTGACGGGACGAGTCCCGGTTTTCCCCCCGGAGTGGTGTGTTTCTCCTTCCTGCTGTGGAGAGGCCCCGATCAAGCGGAGGACATAGGTCCATATGTCACCCAAGAAAGCACAACCAACAAAGGTCTCCAGCTTCTTCACCCACACTCCTAAAGGATAGGGCAGTGAAGGGGCAGCGCATCCAGACGGAGCGATGGGTCTAACACAGGAAGATTTGATGGCCTCACTACATGAATTTAAGCAAGAACTCAGAGACGTCATCAAGGCTGACATGGGGGCCTCTTTTGATGCGTTCAAGGCCGAAATGGGGGGCCGACTGGTGTCGCTGCAGGCGGATGTTGACTCGATAGGTGCCCATGCTCTTGACTTAGAAGTGAAGTATCAGGAACTGGAGGACCGCGTGCGTCCCTTAGAGGCCCACTCTCATGACCAGCGATCCCAGCTGAAAGCGACTGTGCTCCAATGTGAGGACCGGGAAATTGCTCCCGACGGGACAACATCCAGGTGAGGAGCTTAGAAGACGGTTGCGAAGGTCCCGATCTGGAAGCCTTCGTGGTGGGTCTCTTTTCAACGGTGCTGGGAGACTCTGAGCCAGAGGTGTGTCTTGAGCAGGTCCACAGAGTGGGGCCCGCTCTGCAGGTGATGCCAAGAAATCCAGGGACGTTCTGGAAAAATTCAGCTCCTTCAAAGTCAAGGAGCTGGTTCTTCAGGATGCACGGGCAACCGACAAAGTATCCTTCCAGGGGGCAATGTGCTCCCTTTACCAAGATGTAGCCCAAGCTACACTTGCCAGACGACAGCTATTCCGCCCTGTCACGACTGCACTAAGAGACTGCAAGGTGAAATATAGATGGACTTACCCCTTTGGATTAGCCTTCTCACTAGATAACAAGAACCACCACTGCACTGAACTGGAAGAGGCATCATCTATACTGCGTATTGAGTTGCGAGTTCCAACCCAAGCACCAGAATCAAGAGCAGTGGAGGAACCAACAGGCCCAAGGAAGCAAGGAGGGGACCCTTGGCTACAGCAGCGGAGGGCTGACAGGAACACTATGGGATGACGATGTACCAGCTCCCAGCTATATACAAGTCATATTGTTTGCAGGGGCCTTGACCGGGTTCGCGGTCTGCGGGCCTGACGAGGGCTTTAGTCTCAAGTCCTTCGGACATTGCCCATTCTATTGACTAAAGCAGAGGTTGGAGTAGGGGGTGCTCTGGCCGTCATCGGCACTGAAGATGATCCTTAGCTTCTAACATTCTGGTGCCCACATAACAGTTCTACGGGCCTTGGGGGCGGAATTTGGACTGCCTCAGGTAATGCTCGACTTACGGTTCTCCTTTGTGGTAGAGAACCCACGAGCTTACGGTTATGGACTGTACTTGTTATTGTTTGTATTGTTTGGGTGTCACAGTTCTTTATGCTTTTATGTAACATTGCTGTGGTATGAGGGGAGGTGGGTTGGGGGGGGTAGCACTCCCAGAGCTCAGTGGGTGCAACAAGCGGAAGGCCAGAACATTAGCTGATGGGGGTTAACTGCTTAACATGGAATGTGAAAGGCCTCAATTCCCCTAACAATAGGAACGGGTCTGGAAATTCTTACATGACAACCAGATTAAAATAGTGGCTTTGCAAGAGACACATCTCCCATGGAGGAACAGCAGTTGAAGCATAGGGCCTATCTGCAGATTTTTCGCTCCTCTACACACACAAAACACAATGGGGTGGCGCTCCTTTTTCATGCCTCGGTCCCATTTAAGCACCATAACACTAAAACGTTCAAAGAGGGGAGGTTCCTGATGGTTAAGGGAGAGCTACGGGGTCAAGCCTGCACCATAGCCACGATTTATGCACTTAACACAGGGCAACATGATTTTCTGCTCTCTTTTCTTGCCGCCCTAGAGGGGTTTGCACGGGGTGACATCCTATTGGTTGAGGACTTCAATCAGATATGGGACTTGGCGTTGGACACCTCAAACTCCCAGAGGGCACCAGGGGGGATATTCAGCAAAACACTTAAAGAAGCTCTTATGGGGTTGGGGTCAGTAGATGCATGGAGGTTGGCCCATCCCGCGACCCGTGATTACTCCTTCTTCTCGCACTCGCACAGGACATACTCCAGGATTGACCATGCATTCATAAGCCATTCCCTTCTCTATACAGTGGCGGGATCCCAATTTCATCCGATTTGCCTCTCCCATCAGGCATCACTAGAGCTGGTTCTTGACTGGCCTGCCCCACATTTCAAACTCACCAGGTGGTATTTCCACAAATTTCTGTGTAGAGACAGACTCCTCAGGGATGAGCTAAGAAAAGCAATTATAGAGTTCTTTGACCTCAATGACCCGGAGCACACCTCCCTAGCTAACAATTAGGATGCCTTCAAGGTAGTTATTGGGGGGAAGTGTATTGAGCTAGAGGCCACGCTTTAGACGCAACGCAAAGGAGAAAACCTTCTTCTTGAGGGTGAGCTTTGCACTGCCGAGAATGCCCATAAGTCTAATCCTTCGGTACAATCCCTCCGTAAGGTTACTCAGGCCAAGGGCAAGCTTCAAGATATCTATACTAATGGGGCTGAAAAGACCCTCCTACAACTACAAGCCTGCAGTTATGAGGGAAGGAACAAGGTGGGCTCGCTATTGGCCCGCTACTTACGTGTACGGCAGGAGAGGGATTACATCAGGTGCATAGTCGATGAAAGGGGGCTTTCCCACCAGAGTGAGTTGGGGAAGGCCAAGACCTTTGGGGACTTTCATCACTCCCTGTACACCTCAGACCAATTAGACATGTGAGTCCAAGACCATTACTTGGAGGACCTTACCCTGCCCCAGGTTCACACCTCCACCAATGAGGAGTTAAGTAGCCCCATTACCACTGAGGAGGTCCAAAAGGCAATCGATTTGCTTAAGCTCCAAAAAGCGCCCCGCCCGACAGCCTTAATGCCCACTTCTATCGTACATTTACTACGAAATAGTCCCCTGTCTGGTGACGCTTTTTAATGATATCACTGTCACACACAAGGTGACCCCTTCGATGGATGGATGAGGCACTGATCTCCGTCATTCCCAAACAAGGGAAAGACCCCTCCTACTGCACTTCTTATATACCTATAGCGCTCTTAAATCTGGACGCCAAGCTTTATTCCAAAAGTTTGGCTGCTCGCCTGCAAAACATCATGCCGTTCTCGTGCAGCCCGACTAAGTAGGCTTTATTTAGGAGAGACAGACCCAGGATAACCTCCGAAGAAGAGTTCACATCATTGAGAAAGCCCAGCGGAAGGCCACACCTGCGGTCCTTCTCTCACTCGATGCAGAGAAGGCCTTTAATCGGGTGGACTGGGCCTTTATGACCCGTACCCTACGTCGGTTTGGCTTCGCTGCGACCTTCATTGGAATGGTCCAGGCAAAATATTGCGCACCGCGTTCCAGTGTTTTCGTAAATGGGGTTGCCTCAGAACCTTTTAACCTCGCGGGGGGCATCCGTCAGGGGTGCCCTCTATCCCCCCTCCTATTTGCGCTCAGCTTAGAACCTTTTGCGGAGCGCACTTGTTCCAAGCTGGACATAGGGGGGGGTTCCATCTGACACGGATGAACACAAGACATCCCTATTTGTGGATGATGTGTTTCTTCCAGTCATTGGGCCGCACTCGTCTCTCCCAGCGATCCAGGCTGAACTCGCTTCCTATGAACAGGCCTCGGGCTTCAAGGTGAATCTCTCGAAATCCTTCCTCCTTAATCTCACGGTGCCTAAAGAGTCCATGCGGTCTATTGAAGGGGCGACCCCCTTCCAAAGTGCGCACAAAGACATTACTTATCTAGGCATCAAACTCACACCCAAGTTGGAACAACTCTATGGAGTTAACAACCCTCCTCTGCTGCGTCAGCTTCAAGTTGATTTTGCTAGATGGCGGACAGCCTACCTCACCTGGATAGGGAGGGTCAATGCTATAAAAATGAACGTTCTCCCACGCTTTTTATATCTCTTCCAGGGCCTTGCGATCTCCATGGTCCGGGGGCTTTTCTCCAACCAGAAATCAATGATTACCAAGTTTATTTGCCAGGGACAGAGAGCAAGGCTCTCCAACCATGTGTTAATGCGGTCAAGGGAAGAGGGAGGATTGGTCCTACCGGACTTCTTGGGATACTATAGGGCAGCTCAGCTGCAGGTGATTACGGAGTGGTCCCTACGAGAGTCGGAAAAGCTCTGGCTCCATATGGATTGATAAATAACAGGGAGAACGATCTGGGATGTCTTGTGGAAACACAAACAATACTGACCACGCAATGCCTATATTAGCACTCCCACGGCAACTACCCTAGGGGTTTGGGACGTCTTGAACAGATTCACTCCTCTCACTACCTTCCCTTCCCCATATACGCCTATACATTTCAACCCTGAGTTTCCTCCGGCGTTACAGGAGGAGCCATTTGAGGCTTGGGGGAGGGAGGTTGTCTTATGCTTTCTCATCTGTTTGAGGGGGGAAGTTGTTAACCTTTCCAGAACGCGCCCAATCCTTTCATCTTCAGCCAGCTGAGGAATTCCACTATGTGCAGCTTAAGCATTGGGTCCTTCAACCGCAGATAAGGCATGCCGCCACCAGGGAGTTACTTCCCATTGACAAATTTGCCCAGTCCTGGGCCTCTTCAAGGGGGACCATCTCCTTCCTTTATTCACTCATACGGACTTTGGGTTCTCATCAAGCCCCTAGACACCAAAGGTTCTGGGATGCACTTTTAGACACCCTATTGCAGAAGAAACTATGGTCTTCACTATATAGAGATATACCCAAGTTTAATCGCTCTATGTTTTTAAGGGAGGCTCATTACAAAATTATGTATGAATAGTACCTACACCCCCAGAGGCTTCACACCATCTTCCCTAATTCCTCGGACAAGTGCTGGAGGGGTTGCGGGTTGCTGGGTCATTTTAGGCACATCTGGTGGGACTGTCCCCACATCAAACCCTTCTGGAAGGAGGTACTTGCACACATCAAACTGATTTTGGGTTACCCTATTCCGGACACATTGGAACACACACTCTTGGTGATCCGGGATCCCAACTTGAAACGCCAGACACATGGTGACCGATCAGTAATGTGGCTGTGTCTCGGGCAGCTAAGATGGCTGTGGCGGCTGCATGGAAAAAAACAGATGCCCCCTCCCTCACTCAGTGGCATGCCAGGTTATGGCGGCGTTGGCGATAGAGAAGGTACATCGCAAGGTTTGTGCGGATCTCCCATGGGATCAAGATGTTGTTTGTAATTGTGGGATCTGGGGGAAACCTGGGAGTTGTAAGCTGTGCATATTCAAAGTTTGCCAATTCCTAGTCCACAAACTGTACTTGATATTCTAGCACACGGTAATGGTCGGCATACATGATGCATTGGGGTCTCTTTCCCCGGTATGTTGTTTTTCCCTCCTGTGTACTGCTATATCATTGAAACTAATAAAAAGATATTTGACAAAAACGTGAAGTGTCCACGTTGCATTTTGGGCCATTTGCTGTCGCGGACACTAGGCCTGCCCATACAAGTGAGGTACCATTTTTATTTGGAGACTTAGGAGAATACAGAATTCTAGAGCAACTGTTATTACCTATTGACTTTTGATGCATTTCTGCCTTCCAAATGTAAGACAATGTGTAAAAACGAAGTCACTTTGAAAAATGCTAGTATGGGTACCTACAATTTCAGAGATGTGCAAATAGCTACTGTTTCTAAACTCTATATTTTGTTCCCAATTCAGAAATACATAGGTGTCTTTCATACCGATTTTTTACTGTTTATATTTTCCCAAATGAATTGCTATATACCCAGTACACAGTAAAAAACTATTGCAAGATGCTGCTCAGTTATTGGCTCTGGGTTCGTCGGACTCTTGGTAAATCTACAGGTCCTAAATATCCCCACAACCAGAAGGGTCCAGCGGATGTAACGGTATATTGCTTTAAAAAATCCGTCATACTTTAAATTTTTCCTATTTTCAACTGTTAGTTTCTATTAAAAAA
Organism: Triturus cristatus; assembly: GCF_964204655.1. Taxonomy (NCBI): domain Eukaryota; kingdom Metazoa; phylum Chordata; class Amphibia; order Caudata; family Salamandridae; genus Triturus; species Triturus cristatus. The sequence goes on along the minus strand of NC_140591.1, from coordinate 333,113,110 downwards.
AACCTTGAAGGATCTACACAAATGAACCCCCTTGCTGAAATTCAGAATTTTGTCTACTTTTCTGAAATGTAAAGCTTTCTACGATCCATTATAAAGAAACCTTGAAGGAGCTACAGAAATGACCCCTTGCTGAATTCAGAATTGTGTCTGCTTTTCTAAAATGTATAGCTTTCCATGATCCATTATTGCTTTCATACCCATTTCTACCATTAACTGGAAGGAGGTTGAAAGCACAAAAAATAGCAGAAATAGGCTATGTCCTAGAAAAATGCCAAAACTATGTAAAAAATGTTGGTTTTCTGACAAAAGTCTGTCATTCCCTAAAAGCTGGGAAAATGGTGATTTAAGCCCCACAAACCCTTTTTTGATACCATTTGCAGGGAAAAACCCACTCCTTTCATTTGCAGCCTTTTTTTCCCATTTTTCCCAAAAAAATCCAACATTTAGCTGTATTTTGGCTAATTTCTGGGACCCCTCAAGGGGAATCCACAAACCCTGGGTTCCTTTAGAATCCCCATGATGTTGGAAGAAAAGGACGCAAATTTGGCGTGGATACCTTATGTGGTCAAAAAGTTACAGGGGCCTAAGCACGCACTACCCCAAATAGCAAAAAAAAGGCTTAGCACAGGGGGGGGAAAAGGCCTAGCGGCGAAGGGGTTAATATGCATAGTATGATTTTTTTGTTGTGGCATTAAAGTTCTTTCTTTTGACAAAGACAAACACTGGGTAGAACAGTGAGTTGTATCTGTTGCTAGACTGTTTGAGTTCTGAGTCTCCCTGAGATATCTCAGACTGCTCGCCCTCACTTTCCTGAGAGTCAGTAGTGGAAAGGGTGTACTTGGCCATATTTCCAAGCTTTCACCCCTTGTCTGTCTCGCCTCAAGCCACATTTCTCAACTCTACTAGGTTATTCTCTTGCAGTGTTACTTAAGAGCTTTTGTGTAGTGGTATGCATGTCTCCAATGTTGATGAGTCCCATAAAGTTAAAGATAATAATGTACAACACATCACCGGATCCATTGGCAACCTCTGCACCAGCTGCTCGGAAGATGGGGATTCCCATTGGTGTAGAATTGAGCCACTGACTTGTCACTGCTAAGTAAAGATAGTATGAAAGACTAAGTTACAGATTTCACAACCAGGAAACTTGAATTCAGATGTCTGTAACCTCCTCCACCAGACGATGTCATTCTAGGCAAGTCAATATATTTCTAAGTACTTTAATTTCCTTGTCTGCCAACATTAGAGCCACTTCACTCGTGTCCGCAAGAGAGCTTAAGGGAGGTGATTCCCTCCAAGAAATCTGCAAGAAAAAATTAAAGCAAACTGTGTGCTTTAGAGAAAATTTTACCTCAAATGTGCATAAAAATCCATAGGTAAGACATAAGAAAAGGAACTTCAGCTCTTATGGTACTATATGCTCTCAGGTCAGTTGCTGGGGTGAAGGTAAACTCATTTTGTGTTTCAAACCCTCAATCTCTCCCATATCACCTATTCTCATTCTTCTATAAATCTTCTCATCAAGCCTGCCTTTCATTCCCCTGTTCACTCATCTTTCCTTTTTATTGTTCACCTCTCTCTTAGTCCTACATTTTATTTAATTATTGTCTGACACACTTTTGCCATTTCCTGTATGTCTTTCTCTTCTCATGTCAGTCTGGCCCAAAAGTGGAGTGATCTATAATATTATAGTTATTTTTGGATATTTATAATGGTGAAAATAAAGCCTTTAAGTGTATTGTAAACATCAAAGGGTCGATTCCGAAACTGTATTTTTTTTTCCCGTACGACTCTTATCCGTAATTATTCCCGTACGAATCGTACAAGTCCCGTCCGACCCGTGAAGTACATACGGATCGGCCCGATCCGTATGAATCGGATCGGGAAAAGTTGTACGAGACGGACCCGGACACTTTTCTGTACGAATCGTAAAAATACAGTCCGACCGTACAAGTATGATCTGGACCGGCTTTCCGATTTACGAATCGTACGGAAAACGTCCCGTACACGGGGAATGACTTTACCCGCTACGAAGCGAACTTTGTACGACTCGTATCCCGGGGTGCGAGTTGTACAGGCCCCCCATGCATATCTACGCACCCTACAACAACATCGCGTATGTACGCACCGTACATACGCAATGTTGGGGTACGCACCGTACATACGCAAAGTTGGGGTACGCACCGTACATACGCAATGTTGGGGTACGCACCGTACATACGCAATGTTGGGGTACGCACCGTACATACGCAACGCATGGGGGTATATGCCTGTTCATGGCATGTACGTCGCGTACCGGGGCTCCATTTGTAGGACTCTGCTTTTACGGCTGTTTTTGGCTCCCGTAAGAAAAGAGCCTTACGGAGTTCCGTAGGGACGAATCGCACTTGCTGGTCCGGAAACCGCTGCTTAAATACGTCCGGACGTCGCGTACAGGCTGTTCCGGATCCGAATCATTGTTTTTTTTTACCCGTACGGTCTTTTGTACAATTTTTTTTTTTTTTGAGAGCTTTATTTAGTTTTGAAAAACATAACAATATGAAAATATCAGCTGTGCAGACAGTTAATAGCAAGTACGGAGATACAACATTACACTCCCCCCTCGTATATAAAAAGCAGCACATTATCAAGGCATCGGACCATAGAAAGACACCAATCAAGAACCCACCATTCTCAACCGCCTGTGCCCATTAAAGGAAAAGGTCGCAGTCAGGACCCACCAAGCATGTTCAGCGGTCACCCCTGTCTCCGGCCCACATCCCCCAATTCAGCCCACACCGAGAGAATACAGCCCCCCAACACCCAACAGGGAGGAAGACCAGAACTACCCATCTCCAGTAGGCACTATTCCGGAACTGGATCGCGGTGGGGAAGAGCTCGGGAGGGTAGCGATATAGGTCTTGTAGGGGCCCCAGATATCCTTGGGACGCGCCACTGCAGGGAGGAGACTGGCGTAGATCTCGCTATTTGTGCTGCAATAAGCCATAGACGTGAGCCACGTCCCGGCCGTGGGGGCCGTTCTACCGCCCCAATGTTTTGCCACCTCCCGCTTGGCGAGTAGCAGGCCCAGGGAGGCAAGCCTGCGAACATTCTTAGGGAAATTTACTGTGTAGCCCAATAATGCTACCTCCGGAGTGGGAACCAGCGTGAGCCCCAACATAACGCCAAGGATCTCATGTATCTGCGTCCAGTATGATTGCAGTCTGGGGCATGTCCAGGACAGGTGCGCAAAGTCAGCATGTGGTGCAGCGCATTTCCAGCATGTGTGTGGGCGCGCGGGGTCAATGGCGTGGAGCCTATCAGGGGTCATGTAGCAGCGGCGAAGAAATTTATAATGGAGGAGCTTATGTCGACTATTGAGTGATATCGCGTTAGTGACTTTGCAACAAGCGGTCCATTGTTCATCTGTAATCGGCCTACCCAAGTCTGCCTCCCAAGCCGCTCTCAATCGGCCATCCTCACATGGAACCAGCGCTGCACATGCCTTATAAAGCTTAGAAACCATATGGGCACCAGTGTCTTTGTCAATGAGGAGAGTTAGGGGCTCGAAGGATGCAGGCTCGAGAGGGAATCCCGCAATGTCCGAACGAGCCGCACAATAAAGCCGGCGCAGGACAAATTTGTCCATGAACTTGGCCTCACTGAAGCGCTCCTCCTCCGAGACAGAAAATATGTGGCCCCCAGGGTAGAGGTCTCCGATCTTAGTGAGATGAAACTTAGTCAAAGTACGCTGCACCAGTGCCTCCCCCGTGCCAGACAGCAACCCGGGGTTGGGAAGTGGAAGAGAAGAGGAGTAGAGGAGAGGCTGGGCTAGATAGCGAGTAAGGCGATGCCACGCCCAGCTGGTGGTGGACACCGTTTTAATATCTACTGGGTCCCGGGCAACCCCCTTGGGCAACACAGCCGCCAAACGGCCCGGGAGAACGAAATCCGCCTCGGGATGAAGGAACGGAATACGCGCGTCAGGGTGGTACCAGGCATAGGCGTGCGCACACTGAGCAACCAGATAGTATAAATACAGATCCGGTACTCCGAGGCCGCCCCTGTCATGGGGGAGCGTGAGAGTCTTCCAACCGATCCGGGGATGCTTCCCGCCCCATACCAGCCTGATCAGCTGGGATCGCAGCGTGGAGAAAAAGGCCCGGGTGAGAGGGACAGGGATATTATTGAAGAGGTATAAAAATCTAGGGAGAACTATCATTTTTATGATTGCAATTCTGGCCGACATGGACAGCGGGAGCCTCAACCATCCCTCCACCTGTGCCTCCAGCCTGTCCAAAGCGCGGCCATAGTTGAGGCGGATGAGTTCGTCCGTGTTTAGATGGATCTGTATGCCCAGGTACCGAACCGAGTCAGAGCACCACTCCAACGGGAACTCGCACTGCCATGGGGAGGTGCTGCTGGTTAATGGGAAAATTACGGACTTGTGCCAGTTGATGCCCAGTCCGGAGTGTGCGCCGAAACGAAGGATCTCCCGTATCAGGGGGGCTAGGTTGACCTGCGGTTCTCTTACATACAGTATAGTGTCATCTGCGTAGAGGGAAGCAAGCAAGGGACCCGTCCGGAACTGGAGACCCCTGTGGAGATGGCGCTCTTGGAAATGCCGGATCAAGGGGTCCATGGCCAAAATGAACAGTAGCGGTGAGAGTGGACAGCCCTGCCGCGTACCACGCGTTAGAGAGAAGGGACAAGACCGGTCTTTTGTACGATTCGTACGGAAAGAGGCTTTCTGTACGAATCGTACTTCCTAGGTTGTAAGGAAAGTTTACCGGGTACGAGTTGTACGGAGAAAACGCTCCGAACAACGATTCGTACAGCCTTTTTCCAGGATTGGAATCGGCCCCCAAATGTCCATAGGTATCACATAATTTATAGGTACAATATTTCATTTTGGATTTGCTTCATATCTACTATACACACTTTATGTTAAACCAATGTACAGTAATTGTGATGGACGGATGAAGGTAGGATGGATGGATGGATGGGTGGATGGGTAGATGGATGGATGAATGGGTGGGTGGGTGTATGGATGGGCGGGTCGATGGATGGATGGATAGAGGGGTGGATGGTGGGGTGGAGGTAAGTTGGTTTGGTGGGAGGATGGATGGGATAAGCAGAGAATGGGATGCAGTGAGAGGTGTAACCAGAGCGCCCTGTGTAGAAGTAGTCAGGCTTAACTTGGAGGCACTGTGTTAAATATTTATGCAGCACCCAAATAGTAATAAACTGAAAACACAACTGTTGGAAAGCGGGTTAGTAGTAGTGTTAAATATGCATCTACCACTGGCAATAAGACCACTAACACAGTCTAGGGCTCAGAATAAGTCTCAGTAAACTATTCCCATGCTCAGGCCTTGGTAGCTTGGTTGCGAGCAGGCAGGCTTAACTCAAGAGATGGGTAAGTAAAGCATTTATAAACACTAATTCAAGTAAATAATTAAGACACAACACCCAATAAAACTCCCACACCACTTTATACAAATAGGAGATATTGTTATCTTCAAAATGACACCAACATGACAAAACTACAATGTAGGGAACCGGAGATATGAATTGTTAAAGATTTAGCACTATATGGCACTTAGAAACCAATAGCGCCACATTGGGACATCTGGTCGTGCTTGACCGGGAAAAAGTAAAAGTTTCAGGCTGACCACAATGGAGCCTACTCAGATCCCTTCATGGGAGGTCTGGGTCATGATTTTTCCTTCTGATTTTGAAACTGTTCTAGAGCTTTTTCTGCCGGAGTCCCTCAATGCTATTCACCAGGCCGGGTTCGGTGAGGGTTCACTGGCTTGCTTTCCAGGGAGCTTCCAGTCAAACTCTGGAAGTCAGACCTCCAAGCTTTTCAGCAGGATAAACCAGCAGGGCAAGCCAGCTTGTGGCTAAAAGTCTCCGGCTTCAGAGTCAGTACCCCTCTGAAGCTTTTTTTCCAAAGTTGCTTCAAACTTCCACAAACTTCTGGAACTTCTTCCTGAAGTTCCTCTGGGGGTTTCCAACGTGCCCAAAACACAATCCAAGTGTCTGGAATCTCCAAGATGGTTCTAGAAAGTTTGGAACTTCAGTTCCCACAATCCACTGTGACAAAACCCTCACAGATCCACTGGATGCACTCCAGGCTGGAGATTCTTGGTGGCGATGGTCAGCACTGTTAATGTTTAGCTTGCAGGGAGTCCACTCTTTATCCCTCTTGAAGCAAGGTACATTCAAAGGGCTGTTGTTCCACATAATTCAGCAGGCGCGGTCAGTCAGAATGCAGGGCCTGGTGGTGCAAATCAAGCTCCCAGCTGGAAAGCCTTCTTCTTCTCTTAGTTTTAAGCAGCAGATGTCAGATGCTTTGCACCTCTCTCCTATTTATTGAGTGGTCTCTGGGGTCAGGCAGGAGAGCACTCCTCTCCAACGAGGTGCAGGGCATGACCACTTCCTCCAAAGTGTGGCATAATCTTCTCCCAGAAAGCACTATTTATTTAAAATTCAATATGGCTGAACTTGCAGCAGAGAGGCAAGCACTAGTTAAACCAACCTCCAGTGTGGCTCATTTCCATAGCTCTCCCCCCTACCATCTGCAAATTCCTGCCTTAATCCTGTCATCTGGCTGGGTCAGAGGGCTGAGAGGTAGATGGACCTGGTATTCTCTGCCTGTCATATCCCCTTTTCAAGCTCCATGATTTATGACCCCTCGCTATAGCATTTCTGACTAGCAGAGCTCTCTTTAAGAGACAGACTTTCCCTGGGTGATCCATTTATCACTTCATCAAAGCAACATGGCTAATCATCTTAACTCTGACCAATCAGGGGAGACTGCAGGATGGCTGTATTTATGCTTACAGACTAGAAAGTCTTATAACTAATTTTCTGTATATTTTAAGATAAATTCAACAATAACATATTGTTGGATTTATCAATACCATTCTACTAAGTCATTGAATGATATTCGTGAATTCCTATGGATAGTTAATCATTAATAAACTATTGCCATGCTAACCTATGTGGCAGGGGATCTACAATGGGGAAAGTGAAATGTACAAATTCTGCAACACCAGCAGTGACGGCCCGTGTAGGGCGTTTTACCGGGGCGGTGACGTGGCGCAGAGGAGGGGCAGGGTGGGGGGTTGCAAAATGCGGCATATGGCCGAGTTCAGGTAAGTTAGGAAAAAAATTAATAAAACGAATTTCGTTGCGCGCGCTGCATCGCCAAATGCGATGCAGCGCGCAACGAATTTCGTTTTATTAATTTTTTTCGTAACTTACCTGAAATCGGCCGTTTGTCGTATTTTGCAACACCCCACCATGCCCCTCCCCTGCGCCACGTCACCGCCCCGGTAAAACGCCCTACCCGGGCCGTCACTGAACACCAGGGCCTATAAAACATCTTTTGTAAGAACCTTGCTTATAGCTACATGATCCCCCACTCCTGGGACACCTCAGCTAGACTTTAGGGGTCCCGAATATGCAAAGACAATGTAGATCTTCACTCCACAGTGCTCTTAGCACAAAAGTCGATTTTGGGAAGCACTTTACTACAATGGGGAAGTCAAATGTGCACTTTCTCGATACCTAGGGCATATAAAGCCTATTTTATGAGTGCCCTCCTTATAATGACATGACCCCTACCCCTTGGACACCTAGGGGAGACCATGGGGGTACCTTATATGCCAAAATATTGTAGTCTATCACTTTTTAAGTGCCCCTACCAGGCCTAAGGGATACAGCAGAGGTCAAGAGCTAGCTCCCTGTGCCTGCGACAGACAGTCTCCACAGGATTTGCTGCATTTTATGTATTTATGTAAGTTTTATGAAACCCCTCGAAGGTATTTTTTGGTTCCCATTTTAAAAAGAATGACTTTTATTCAAGCCCGTCCTGCATTAATGTATCTGCAATTGCTGAAAGAGGACTGTATTAATTTTATAGTGGGGTTCTTAAAAGCTACCGTGAAATCCAGGGCCTGTATGGATGTTTAAACAATGGATTATCTATGTAGGATCTATTAGGCCTAGCGTGAGCCATAATATAAATAAAATAGGAAGTCATGTTTTCCGGGCACATTGCACTTTAACGTTCTGATCAATTGGGGAGGTTGGATATTGGGTTTTAGCCATAAATTGTGTATAGGGTTTAATTTTTTGAATCATGTTTTAACGTATTACTGTTTTTATGTACTTGTAACCTTTGTAACTTTTATGGTTTTCCGACGTGAAACCGTATAAAGTTTATTTGAATTGAATTGAATTGAATTGAATTGAAGTGCCCCTACCACCAAAGTCGAGTTTGGGCACAATTTACATTTAAAAGTAGCGCTGCAACACATAACAGCTGCTTTAAAAATGACCCCAGGCTCTTAGCAGTGCACATATGCAAGTTCAGAGAGGGCTGTGGGCCTCTAACCTGCCATACCCTATTATGTACTAGGGACTTAAAGGTAGTTTTAATCCTCCTGCCTTATTATGTATGAGGGACTTATAGGGTAGGTCATGCCAATTATAAGTGTATCCTAATATATAGTGTGCCCTCATGTATACGTGTGTTTTCTCTGTGGTTTCACCATAGCGCTGGCCCTAAGCCTGGTTAGGCAGAGCCCAGGGACTGTCAGAGTCAGTTACTACCAGTACCGGTCAGCAAACAAAGGGGGTGCACAGGCCACATAGGATGATTGTGCAACAACAACCCAAGAAAAATCCCAAACCAATTTTGGAAAATAGAGAAACTGTTAATAAATGAAAAAACATAACAACAAATTAATTCAGTAGAACCAGAGTTATGATTTTTTAAATTTTTGTGTGAAATCTAGCACCTAAAAGATCAATATGCCAAACACGGGCATCTGGCAGCGCAAGTCAGCAGAAAAGTCAATCAATCAATCAATCAAGTCGTACTTGCAGAGGGCGGCTTGTTACCCCAGAGTGTATCCAGGTGCTTGCCACAGGTCTAAGTCGAAGAGCCAGGTCCTTAGCCCCTTCCTGAAGTCGGTCAGCGAGGGTGCAGTGTGGAGGTAGAGAGGGAGGGTGTTCCAGGTTTGGGTGGCAAGATGGGAGAAGGCGCGTCCTCCAGTGCGGATGTGGCATATGCGAGGGATCTGTGTGGGGTGTCTGGAGTGGATGTTCCTGGGGGTTGGTGGAAGCACAAACGGTGGGTCATGTAGGTGGGTCCTTGGTCATGGAGGTCTTTCTAGGCAAGATCAGGAGATTGAAATGGCATCTCTTCTGGACAGAGAGCCAGCGGAGGTCTCTCAGGTGCTAGGTGATGTGGGTTTTCTTGGGCAGGTTGAGGATCAGTCTGGCGGCTGCGTTCTGGATCGTCTAGAGTCTTTGCATGTGTTTGGTGGGGGTGTCTGCATAGAGTTTGTTGCCGTAGTCCAGTCGGCTGGCGATGAGGGCTTGCATTGCAGTCTTCCTGGTGTTGATGGGTAGCCACTTGAAGATTTTGTAGAGCATGAGGAGAGTGTGGAAGCAGGCTAAACTTTGTGTGAAAAAATAAACTACAGCTACCAAGACGCTATGGGGTAATGGCGCTATTACATGTAAGCAGTGCATTCCTACTCACTTTCACTGATAAAATGCTGTTGTGTGCCACCCCCAAGCTGACGAGCTTTGGAATAGTTGCACGCTATGAGTGGAATTATACCTGAGAAAATTGGCAGCAAGGCTGGCAATGCGTAAATATTCTTTACTAATAAGGGAGGAATCCAGAAACACTAGTGTCTAGAGATACGATTTCGAAAGACTGCATTAGCTGAATAATAATATGAACTTTGTGTGAAAAACTGAACTACAACCACCAAGACGCTATGGGGTAATAGCACTGTTACATGCAAGCAGTACATTCCGTCCCACTTTCACTGATCATAGGCTGTCGTGAGCCACCCCCAAGCTTACAAGCTTTGGAATGCCTGCATGCTTTGAGTGTGATTATACCTGAGTAAATTGGCAGCATGTCCAGCAACTCATAAATATTTTCCACTGATAAAGGAGGAATCCAGAAACACTGTCTCTAGAGACACAGTTTAGAACGACAGCATTAGTTGAAGAATAATATGAACTTTGTGTGAAAAACTGAATGACAACTACCAAGACTCAATGGTGTAAAAAGTGCTGTTACATGCAAGAAGGGCATTCCTACCCACTTTCACTGATAAAAGATCTTGTCATCCACCCCAAAGCTGACAAGCTTTGGAACTCCTGCATGCAATGACTGGGATAATACCTGAGAAAATTGGGAGCATGTCTAGCAACTCCATAAATATACTTTACTGATGAGGGAGGAATCCCGAAACACTGGTGTCTAGAGGTACTATTTCGAAACACAGCATTAGCTGAAAAATAATATGAACTTTGTGTGTAAAACTGAACTAGAATTAGCAAGACGCTATTGGGGAATGGGGCTGTTACATGCAAGCAGTGGGTTCCTGCCCACTTTCAATGATAAAAGGCTCTCGTGAGCCGCCCCAAGCTGATGAGCTTTAGAATGCCTGCACGCTATGAGTGGGGTTGTACCTGAGAAAATTGGCAGCATGTCTAGCAACCCGTAAATATTCTCCACTCATGAGGAAGGAATCCCGAAACACTGTTGTCTAGAGATAACATTTCGAAAGACAGCATTAGCTGAAAAATAATATGTACTTTTTTGAAAACGTGAACTACAACTACCAAGACGCTATGAGGTAATGGCGCTGCTGCATGCAAGCAATGCGTTCCTGCCCACTTTCACTGATAAAAGGTACTCGTGAGCTGCCCCAAGCTGATGAGCTTTCAAACGCCTGCACTCTATGAGAGGGATTATACCTGAGAAAATTGGCAGCATGTCCAGCAACCCATAAATATTCTCTACTGCTGAGGGAGTAATTGCAGAATACTGGTGTCTAGAGTTTCGATTTCGAAAGGCAGCATTAACTGAATAATAATATGAACTTTTTGTGAAAAAGTGAACTACAACTACCAAGACGCTATAGGTTAATGGCACTGTTACATGCACGCAATTATTTCCTACCCACTTTCACTGATAAAAGACTCTTGTGAGTTGCCCCCAAGGTTCCAAGCTTTGGAACGCCTGCATTCTGTGAGAGGGATTATACCTGAGAAGATTGGCAGCGTGTCCAGGAACCTGTAAATATTCATCACTGATGAGGGAGGAATCCCGAAGCTTTGGTGTCTAAAAATCCATAGGTTATCCGCTTGGATTAAATCAGCAGTGGACACCTTAGCACCAAAGAGTTGTCGCTCTCGGCATAAAAGTCCCTCTGAACCGTGGTTCACAGAGATGCTCAGAGCACAAAAAGAAGTATGTAGGAGGTTAGAAAGAAAAGGGAGAGTAAACTACGGTCTGGAGGAGAAAGCCAAGTATTCACAAGCTTTGGCAGCCTACAAGAAAAATATTGTAGAGTAAAAATGTAAATACTATACGGCAAAGATCCTTGAGGCAGGGAATTCCTGCAGGGAGCTTTTTTCCATAGCTAAGAACTTAGCTAAATTACCGGTAACGGCTCAGACAGAAAGTAGTGCCGAATTTTGCAATCTACTGGGTCAGTCATTTATAGATAAGGTTGAGATGGTGTACAATTCCTTTAGGGACAGTGCCAGCTCATTCGCTAAGATTGCTCCGAAAGTTTCAGATCCTACGGCCATCATTCCAGCTTTCTCCTTCTCCTACCCTACACCAGAACAAATCAGTCAGGTGGAAAAAAACGCTAGGCCAACCAATATGGCTGATTAGACGTGAATCCGACTGCTCCGTCCCAGGCCCCGTAGTTTTCATGTTCTCACTATTCGAGTCAGTAGCGGTATTTAGGGTCAACCTGGCCAAGTCCTTCTTACTCAATTTGAATTTATCCAAAGAGGAGGGGCAACAGGTGGAGGGAGCGTCTCCCTTTCGATGCACAGTCAAGGAAATCTCCTACTTGAGTGTCAAGCTCACTTCCCGTGTCTCAGACCTGTATAAGGCCAATTCCCCCCCCACTGCAACAGTTAAAAGCTGACTTGGGCAAATGGAGCGCCGCATTTATCTCTTGGATGGGTAGGATCGATGCCATCAAGATGAACGCTCTCCCCCGCTTGCTCTACCTCTTTCAGGGGTTACCTGTACAGGTAGAAAACGGTCTTTTCAGGGGGCTACGACAGATGATCACTAAATGAATTTGGCTGGGGCAGAGGGCTCGCCGTGCCTATCGTCTTCTCATTTGTCCACGCAGGGAGGGGGGTCTGGCTCTGCCAGACTTTTTGGGATACTACAGGGCGGCTCAGCTACGAGTAATGACGGAGTGATCGCTGCGAACCTCTGAGAAACACTGGCTTCACATGAATAGGCAGGTAATGGGCAGGACCATTTGGGACCTTCTCTGGAAGCCAAAACACGATAGACCGCCCAATGCCTACCTTAGTACGCCCACAGCTACCACACTACGGGTTTGAGATGACCTCACTAGGAGGCTGCACCTGACTACTTTTCCGTCTCCCTACACGCCCATACATTTTAATGCTGCAGACTGAATGAAACAATTCACTCTGCCTGCCAATGAGAAATTCCACTACTTGCAGATTAGACATTGGCTACAGCAACCTCTGGGGTGGCTGGCCGCTACCAGAGACCTGCTCCCCATAGAGAAATTTGCCAAATCGGGATCCACCTCCAAGGGGAGCATTTCTTTCCTATACGCCCTCTTCAGACGCTGGGCCCCAGATCGAGCCCACGATATAAACAATTTTTGGACATAATCCTGGACTCTTCTATAGTGTAAAACAGTGGGAGCGTTTATGTAGAAACAAAACCAAATTCAACCGCTCGATGTTTCTTAGAGAAGCACACTACAAAATCATGTACAATTGGTATCTATCCCCCCAGAAATTGCACAAGATCTTCCCCAACTCTTATGATAGGTGTCGGCGGGTGTGATCTGATGGGCGACTTTCTTCATATTTGGTGGGACTGCCCCTCCATTCAGCCTTTTTGGAAAGAGATTCTGTCCCAAATCAAAATCATCTTATGGTACCCAATCCCAAACACACTGGAACACACATTGCTGGGGGTGAGAGATCCAATCCTGAAACGTCAAACACAAGGAGACAGATCGGTTATGTGGCTCTGCTTGGGGGCATCAAAAATGGCAGTAGCTGCCGCATGGAAAAACAAGAGGCACCATCTTTAACTCAATTGCACGCACAGCTGTGGAGGGCGCTGGCTCTGGAGTGCATGACCGACATAGTGGAAGACTCCAGGAAAAGGTTCGAGTATATATGGTCCCCGTTGGTGGGCTATCTATCGGAAGGGCTCCCATTGACGGCGTGCGCCCCACGGCAGAGAGCCCTCAATTTATTTCATACATAAAATCACAGTGGAACTAACAGGGGCTTGCAACTAGGAAGGGCCTTACCCACTGGATTGGAAGCCCTCCTATCCTGACCAACAAACTAACATACGCACCATGACATAACGGTTACGTTGTTCTTCTTTTTATATTAGGTTTTTTTTTCCCCCTTTTTTCCTTTCTTTTGTTCCTCTTCTTGGAGGTATGGTTGAAGAAATGTTACAGGATACAAATTGTGACATGCAATAACTGCGCCTACAAGTAGGCCTGGCGCACCAAAGATCTTGTGAACAAGCTGTAACCCTCATGTGATATCTGTAACTCTTGGCTTACATGGACAATGTTGCAATTGTGCTATATCTATATGTTGACTTTAAAACTCAATAAAAAGAATTTGAAACAATAAGATAATTCATGCAGGCATCTTTCCAGAGTCTTGGAAAATTTCGGGAAGGACATGGAACGGAGAAAGCTTTGGTTATGGCCGCACAAGAACTCAGGACAATACTGGACTCAAGGGGCAAGGCTGCCCTAATTCTGTTAGACCTATTGGTGGCCTTTGATACGGTGAACCACGAAATATTAGCCGGTAGATTAGATGTTCGAGGATCCAAGATTCTGCCCTCTCACTGTTATTGTCCTATCTTGCCAACAGAACCTTCTCTGTTGAATTGAGAGCCTTCTCATCCAAGCCTTTTAAACTGCCTTGTGGGGTGCCTCAGGGCTCGTCTCGGAGGCACCCCACAAGAGGAGCCACATATACATTTAATGTATATGTGGCTCCTCTTGCTTCAATTATACAGCAGTCTTTGTTTTCGGTTGTCTCTTACGCAGACGACACACAGTTGGTGGTGTCAGTCTCAAGGAACGTGTAGGAGACCGCCGATCGATTTATTAGCTGTATGTTTCAAGTCAACCAATGGATGCAGTTTAACTGCTTGAAATTGAACGGTGGAAAGACCGAGGTCTTGCTGCTGGGCATCAACACAACCTTTTGGTCGCCCAAGTGGTCGCCTGCCAATCTGGGAGATTGTTCTACCCCAGTGCCCAACTTTAAAAACCTTGGAGTCATCTTCGATGACAAATTAACATTTAGTAATCAGATTTACAAGCTCTCCTCCACTATCTGGTTTATTCTAAAAATGTTTAGAAAACTCTGCCCATTCATTCCTCCTGCCTGATGCAATTAAAACTCTGGTCACAGCATTGGCCCTTTCGAGATTGGACTATGGGAATGCACTATACCTGGGAATTCAATCCCAGCATCTACTAAGACTGCAGCATCTGCAGAACGCTGCTGCCAGATTGGTACTAGACATTACTAGGTTTAAATCAGTCTCTCACGGTTTAAGAGCCTTCGATTAGCTCCCGATGAAAAAAAGGATTGAGTTTAAATCTCAATGTCTGGCCTTCAAAGCTTTACAGGGTATAGGGCCGCACTTTCCGAGGACGCACTTGAAATGGTATGCGCCGGCCAGAAGCCTAAGATCAGCCCATACAAAACTTCTGCAGACACCTAAATATAAGAAGGCCCGCTGGGGTGGCAGAAGCTTTTTGTTAGGGACAGTTAAGATCTGGAACTAGCTCCCCATTTCCATAAAGAGCAGGTCATCACTCTGGTCCTTCATAAAGGCACTAAAAACCTGGCTCTTTAACAACTGATCATCCTGGATTCCCGCCAGTATCTTGCAATCTACCGTTTTCTAGAGCCAACATGCCCGTGGGCATTCGTCGCACTTTACAAATACATAAATCAAATCAAAAACTGAACTACAACTACCAAGAAGTTGTGGGTTAAGGCGCTGTTACATGCAAGAAGTGCGTTCCTACCCACTGTCACTGATAAAAGGCTCTCCTGATCCGCCCCCAAGTTGACGAGCTTTGGAACGTCTGCCCAATATGAGAAAGATTATACTAGAGAAAATTGGCAGCATGTCCAGCAAAAAGTGAAATATTCTCTACTGATGAAGGAGAGATCCTGAAACACTGGTGTCTAGTGATACGATTCCAAAAGACGGCATTAGCTGAATAATAATATGAACTTTGTGTGAAAAACTGCACTACAACCACCAAGACTCTATGGGATAATGGCACTGTTAAATGCAAGCAGTGCGTTCCTACCCACTTTCACTGATAAAACGCTCTTGTAAGCCCCCCCTAGCTGACAAGCTTTGGAACGCCTGCACGCTATGACTGGGATAATACCTGAGAAAATTGTCAGCATGTCCAGCAGCCTGTAAATATTGTCAACTATTGAGGGAGGAATACCGAAATACTGGTGTCTAGAGATTAGATTTCAAAAGACGGCATTAGATGAAAAATAATATGAACTTTTTGTGAAAAACTGAACTAGAACTACCAAGACTCTATGGGGTAATGGAGCTGTTGCATGCAAGCTGTGCGTTCCTGCCAACTTTCATGGATAGAAGGCACTAGTGAGCCACCCCAAGCTGACAAGCTTTGGAACGCCTGCATGTTATGACTGGGATAATGCCTGAGAAAATTGGCAGGGTTTCCCGGCGCCTGGACGGAACTACTGAAAAGGAGAAAGCCTATTGATTAAAAAGCCAGGTCTTGAGGGCCCAACGGAAATGAGAATAGGACGGCTCTCTGCGTAGGGCAAGAGGGATGAGGTTCCAGAGAGAGGGGCCCAGGACAGAAAAGGATCTACCTCCCATTCTTGAAAGCTTAAACCTGGGAACGTGGAACTTTTCAAGTGAGGCAGAGTGAAGAGGACGGATTGGAACATATTGACAGACAAGATTCTGCAAATAATCAGGTGCTAGGCCCCATTTGATTTTGTGCTTGAAGGAAAGGGCTTTAAACTCAATACGTTTGTCGATACGAAGTCAATGAAGATCCCGTAGATGGGGGGAGATAGGTGAGTATCGAGGGACTCCGCATAGAAGTCGAGCAGCGGAGTTTTGCACAAGTTGTAGCCGACGGGATACTGCCTTATTTGCGCCCCAAAAACAAAACGTTGCCGTAGTCCAAACGTGACGTAATGAGAGCATGGACTACGGTTTTTTGGGTGTCTTTAGGCAGCATCCAGATGATCTTGCGCAGCCACTTTAAGATGGTGAAGCATGTGCCTGAAACTTTGATAGCTTGATGATGCATTTTCAAAGAATCATCAATGAAGAATCCCAGGTTTCGGACATGATCAACAGGACGGGGGAGGGGGCCCAACTCATTCGGCCAGTGATGAGAACCCCAAAGATCCCTTTGTTTACCCAGAATAAGGACCTCTGTTTTGTTTGCATTTAGCTTGAGATAGTTGTTAGTCATCCAAGCTGCAATTTGACGTAGGCCCGACTGGAGAACAGAAACAGAAGATGAAGGATCAGATTTGGAGAGGGAAAAGATGATTTGAGAATCATCGGCGTAGGAGAAAAAGGAAAGTCCTGCATTAACAGCAATGTCGGCAAGAGGCCTTACATACAGATTGAAGAGTAAAGGACTCAGAATGGAGCCCTGAGGGACTCCAAAAGAAGAAGGGGAGATGTTAGAACTATCAGATGCAGAAAACATTTGAAAAGTGCGATCAGTGAGAAAGGAAGAAATCCAATCCAAAGCTGAACCGCAGATACCAAAGGATTCAAGAGTATTAATAAGAATGG
Source organism: Triturus cristatus (assembly GCF_964204655.1). Taxonomy (NCBI): domain Eukaryota; kingdom Metazoa; phylum Chordata; class Amphibia; order Caudata; family Salamandridae; genus Triturus; species Triturus cristatus. The sequence continues at coordinate 333,096,195 of NC_140591.1, read as the reverse complement.
GGTGAGAAATGGTGTCAAAAGCCGCGCTCAGGTCTAACAATATGAGCGCGACTGTCTCACCAGAATCCAAAAGAAGGCGTAATCTTTCGGTCACGCCTAACAGTGTGGTTTCAGTCGAGAAGCCTGCACAAACGCCGGACTGAGAAGGGTGAAGAAGATTATTGGTATCCACAAATTTAACAAGGTGGGTGTGAATGTGTTTTTCTAAAAGCTTAGAGAAGATGGGAGTCAGAGATATGGGGCGAAAGTCAGACAGGACTTTAGGGTCAGCAGCTGGCTTTTTTAGCAGAGGGACTACCATAGAGTGCTTCCAGATTGGAGGAACTATAGAAGAAGTGAGAGAGGAGTTGAGAACTTCCATGATAACCTGGAGGTGAACAGGGTCAAGTTGTTTCAAAATGGAGGCAGGAAGAGGGTCATTAGGAGAACTGGATTTAATGGAGCCAAGGATGGAAGTAAAAGTTTCCAGTTTCAAAGAGGGCCAGCAAGACAATTTGGGAGGGACGCTGGAGTATTCTTCATGAGAAGCGTCGGCCAGAGTGGGAGGGGACGCAAGGCAATTAAGTGGTGAGTTTGCTATTTCTAAATGGATGAGTTCAATTTTTTCTAAGAAGAATTTAGCTAGATCATCACAAGATTGTTTGTTAAGAGGCAGATGTTTAGCTATAGTCTGGGCACCAGCCACATTTTTCACCAAGCTAAACAGTGTCTTAGGGCGGTTAGTGGCAGTGTTAATGGTATTACAGGTATAAGCAGCACGAGAGGATTTGCATAGATTGTGGTATATTTTTAGGGAGTTTTTATATATTATTTTTAAATCAGGAGCATAACATTGCCGCCATTTTCTTTCTAATGCTTTGCATTTGGATTTTTCAACCCTAAGGCTGTCAGTAAACCAAGGTGCAGGAGGGTGATGGTAGGATGATTTTTTTCTTGGCAGGGGGGAGGCAAACATCAACAGCACGAGACAGCCAGTCTTGGATGCTTTTAGCGGAGTCAGGCACCAACGTAGAAATAGAGGGTGGATTTTCCTTAAGCAATTTGTTCAAAGCATTAGTGTCTACTTTTTTCCAATCCCTAGTAAAATACATGGGCTGTGGGAAAACAGAAAAAGAACTGTCAGGAGCCTGAATTTGAAATTTCAGTAAAAAGTGGTCTGACCAGGAAATGGGTAACGCAGGTTCACACACTATAGATGTTGCATTGGAAAAAATGGGATCCAAAAGATGACCAGCTTTGTGAGTGGGACCAGAGTTACAAAGAATTAGATTCATAGCTAAGAGGTCAGAAATAAGATTAGAGCATATAGCATTAGTAGCGTCTTCCAGATGGAGATTCAAATCGCCAAGAAGTGTGAAATTAGAGGAAGACAGAAGGAGGGAAGAAACCCTGAACTACAACTACCAAGATACCATGGGGTAATGGATGTTACATGCAAGCAGTGCGTTCCTACCCACTTTCACTGATGAAAGGCTTTTGTGAGCTGCTCCCAAACTGACGAGCTTTGGAACGCCTGCACTCTATGAGAGGGATTAAACCTGAGAAGATTGGCAGCATGTCCAACAACCCGTAAATATTCTCTAATGATGAGGGAGGAATCCCGAAACACTGGTGTCTAGAGATATGATTTCGAAAGACGTCATTAGCTGAAAAATAATCTGAACTTTGTGTGAAAAACGGAACCGCAACTACCAAGACACTACTGGGTAATTACGCTGTTACATTCAAACAGTGCATTCCTCCCCACTTTCAATGATAAAAGGCTCTCTTGAGCTGGCCCCAGGCTGACAAGCTTTGGAATGCCAGCATGCCAGCATGCTGTGAGTGAGATTATACCTGAGAAAATTGGCAGCATGTCCAGCAACCCGTAAATATTCTCTATTGATGAGGGAGGAATCCCGAAACACTGGTGCCTAGAGATGCGATTTCGAAAGACGGCATTAGCTGAAAAATAATATGAACTTTGTGTGAAAAATTGAACTATAACTACCAAGTCACTATGGGGTTATGGCGCTGTTACATGCAAGCAGTGCGTTCCAACCCACTTTCAATGATAAAAAGCTCTCTTGAGCTGCCCCCAAAGCTGACGAGCTTTGGAACGCCAGCACTCTGTGAGTGGGATTATACTGGAGAAAATTGGCAGCATGTACGGCAAAATGTGAAATATTCTCTACTGATGAGGGTGGGATCCCGAAACATTGGTGTCTAGAGTTTCGATTTCGAAAGACGGCATTAGCTGAATAATAATATTCACTTTTTGTGTAAAAGTGAACTACAGCTACCAAGACGCTATGAATTAATGGCACTGCTACATGCACGCAATGATTTCCTACCCACTTTCACTGATAAAAGACTCTTGTGAGCTGCCCCCAAGCTGACGAGCTTTGGAACGCCTGCACTCTGCGAGAGGGATTATACCTGAGAAGATTGTCAGCATGTCCAGGAACCTGTAAATATTAATTACTAATGAGGGAGGAATCCCGAAGCACTGGTGTCTAGAGATACGATTTCGAAAGATGGCATTAGCTGAAAAATAATATGAACTTTGTGTGAAAAACTGAACTACAACTAACAAGACGATATGGGTTTATGGCGCTGTTGCATGCAAGCATTGCATTCCTGCCTACTTTCACTGATAAAAGGCTCTCGTGAGCTGTCCCCAAGCTGACAAGCTTTGGAAGGCGTGCACTCTATGAGAGGGATTATACCAGAGGGGATTGGCAGCATGTCCAGCAACTAGTAAATATTCTTTACTGAAGAGGGAGGAATCCTGAAACAATAGCGTCTAGAGATACGATTTCGAGACGACATCAGCTGAAAAATAATATGAACTTTGTGTGAAAAACTGAACTACATTTACCAAGATGTTGTGGGGAAATGGTGCTGTTACATGCAAGCAGTGCCTTCCTACCAACTTTCACTGAGGAAACAGAGTTGCCCTGACATTTACTGGAGAGTTAGTTGTCGAGGATGACGGTCTTTCGCCATGGGGGTGGGTCTAAGTTCTGACGCCCAGCAGGAGTCGTTTCAGAGGGTGGTGTGTTTGCCAAAGATCATAACTTCAGTCTTGTCCATTTGGCTCTTCAGGTAGTTGTCCTTCATTCAGGCTGAGATGTTCTTCATACAGTTGTGGAAGAAGGTCTTCGCCGAGGTAGGGTCGGCTGAGAGCAAGAGGGCGAGCTGAGTGTTATTGGTGCAGGAGATGATGTTGATGTTGTGCAATGTGACGATTTCTGTGAGTGGTGTCATGTAGATGTTGAGGAGGGTCGGACTGAGGGATGAGCTTTGCGGGTCACTGCAGATGGTGTGCTTGGCTTGCGATGTGAAGGGAGGGAGGTGGATTCTCTGGGTGCATCCTGTGAGGAAGGAGGCTATAGTTTTGAGCACCTCATCTGTGATACCAACCTGGCATAGGCGGTTAATAAGTGTGCGGTAGGAGTCCGTGTCGAAGGCTGCAGAGAGGTCAAGCTGGTTCAGGGAGGCTGATTCTCCTCTGTCGAGTGGGGTGCGGATATCATCTGTTGCAGCGTTCAGAGCTGTCTCTGTGCTGTCGTTAGTTCTGAACCCTGATTGGGAAGGGTCCAATAGGTTGTTTCTTTCCAGGTATTGTTGGTTGATAGCCTTCTCCAGGACTTTGGTGGGGAATGGGAGCAGTTAGATGAGACAGTAGTTCTGGAGCTCGCTGGGGTCTGCCGAGGGTTGCCTGAGGAGGGTTCTGACCTTGGCTTGTTTCCAGGCATCAGGAAAGGTGGCTGTTATTATCAAGGAGTTGAGGATGGTGATGTGTTGGCAGCTGATCTCGTCTCTTCCGAGGTTGAAGAGTCAGTGAGGGCAAGGGTTGGTGGGTGCTCCCAAGTGGATAGAGTTCATAAGAGTGGTTGTGTTCGGTGTGATGAGTGGTTCCCATGCATTGAGTGGGTGATCAGCGGCGGTGGTCGGTCAGAAGTTGAGGGAGTTGGAGGGTTGGGGATCAAAGTTTTTATAGATGGTTGCCAACTTGTGGAAGTGGTCAGTGAGGGCATCGCAGAGTTCCTGTGATATAAATAGGACAATTTTGCAGGATTTCTGCTTCATTTTCTTCACATGTCTGATCAAGCAAGCTTTATTGCATATGGTTGTAATTCTTCCCATCTTTACTTTATAGTCTCTGCCCTAACTCGGAGACTACAGTGATAGTTGCAACATCAATTGGATGCCTAAGGAGGCTATCATCCTTCTAAGGTTTTCTTTTAGATTGCTGAAAGATCTCTTGAGTTCAGCCTTTCGACCAAGTTAGTCAGTCATGGAGGTTCTTCGAGGGTGGTCAAGCAATCATCAGTGTTGTTGCCAGTCTTGCACAAAGTAAGCCCGATCAGGACAGAAGTATTTTTGATTGACTTTCCATTTTCTCTTAAGTTTGTTCAAATCTAAGTTGTTATCACTGATTTCTCTTGTTCCTCAGTCTTACTAACTTCTCTAATAGGCTGAGGTGAAGTGTTATCCAAGCACACACCTGTCAAATAAGTGACCTCACTACCTTCGATGACCTAGTTATTTTATTTGTCACTGAAATCTATTTTCTCCCTACCTCCACACCATCTTTTGAAAACTTAGTTCATGATGGCTACTCCCTCCTTTACAGTTTAAGACTCTGCAAAACTGAAGGATTCTTAGCCACACAATAACAACCTCCCCATCTTTACTCTATGGCATCATATGACAGTTGTTCTGACACGGATCGACTGTCGGAATCTGACTTTGGGGGCCCGTAGCAGGCGTCTGTTCACCCAGAGCCTTCTGAATGGGGCCCATGGGGGTACCCAAGGGTCCCCCCCCCTTTCAAGCCATGCACAGTGTGGCAGGCACCATGGGGCGCCCACCACAGGATGCACCATTTTCCCCAGCCACCCCTTGCTTCAATGGGAGCCTGTGTATTCGGTCGGAACACAGGCTTTCATTGAAGTCAATGGGAGTCTGACCGAATGGTATCTAGAACCATCATAAGCGGTCGGTTGGACTCCCTGAATCTGATTTGGTC